>NC_140773.1:68166386-69366386 GCF_044657685.1 Stegodyphus dumicola | reverse complement strand
GCAATTACAGGCATAATAGGTATTCGTAGCAGGTACTGGGTGGTTATAATTAAAGTGACCCTATTCAGACCCCTCTAGAACCTGTTCTACTTATCGAATTTTGATGAAATTTGGTATATATGTTATATGGAACATAGGGAAACGATTTCTGCAATAAAAAAATAATTTGACATGGGCCCTTTTTGCAATCTCTTTAAACAATATTCATGCAATGCAGCTAAGCTATTGCTGCCATTGTGATAAAACAGTTTTACCAGTAAAGCTCGATCTTTCTTCTGTAAAGGCATGATTAACAATGACATAGGCACACAGAATGATTTTTTGGCTCTGACTGCAAGTCTCTTTATAGGTTTGACTAATTTGCATAAGGAATTTTTGAAAATTGTCATCTAGTGGTCAAAATTTGAACTATTTTTTATTGCAGTCATATTTTCCCCATAGTCCATATATACCAAGTTTCATCAAAATTTCATATGCAGAACGGGTTCTACATGTGACAGAGGATGTGGGCACCACCCCTCTACTAATATGGTTAATTGGTATAGTGCCACGTCCACCTTTATCTAGATAACCATACGTGGTCATTATGCTAATACACTAATACATAAACATACATACAAATTTGATACTCAATACAGTGGCGTTAAAGCTAATTAATGTTTGACACCGGATAAAACATTCCCATGTTACAAGGTATATGCAAAAGCATGGATACAGTAGCATATATACATAACGTGTGTACTCATATGTTAAGTACACTATGATCCTTTGAAGCATTATCGTTAGATACACAAGACATGTACATGCTGAAATATTAGGTGCGCAATGTTATGCTGGAATAAGTAATTAGTACAGTGAATTAAAACAGGATTTGTAGCGGTCCTTACAAGTGCTTATAAATCCTTATATTTGAAAATAAAATATAAAAGCCCTTATAGTTGCTTATTTTTTGCTTTTAGTGCTTTTTTTTTAAATGAATGCACATTTTTCCCCCATACCAAAGCCAAAACTAAATAAATAACTTTTCTTCCTTATATGGAATGTCAGATGGTGAATCATATTCCCAGAAATAGCTTTTCGCCCCTTTCTCTGCATTAACACAACTTTTAATGCGTGCGAGTACAGACGGGTGCATGTCGCTCCATTGGTCAAAGAATTGCGAAAGCGGTAGAAAATTCCGATACATTTCGTATTCTTTTGTTCCCGACCAATACTACACACGTTTGAATTTCTATCAAGATTTTAATAATTTACATTCTCGTTCCACGTGGTCAGTTCATATTCGCGTTTATTATGATCCGTATGCTTATATTATGAGCATATGTATGAATATTTATAATAATATAGTTGCAGTAACTGCTGAATTATAAACTTCAAAAATGGGTAAGTGTGTTTTAACACAGATTAGTTTTCTAAGGAATAATAATCGGAATGACATAAATAAAGTGAAGATAATCGAATAGTCAAAAATAAAGTGAAAAAAAAAATTTTTTTTCCCCCGATGCATTATACAGTACGGAAATTGGATCTCCGAAAAATCTCGAATATTGAATCCGTTAAAGCAACAGACTTTTTTTTATGGTCAATTTCCAACCTGGATTGAATAGGACTAAAAGTTTTGCGGTCTACCAACCCAAGCGAAGAATGATTCTATTCCGGAAATTTAACGAAGCCTGTCCAAAATTAGAATGAAGAACACCCCAGATTGGTAAATCTCCTTATTAATCAATATGAGTATGGCAGTGTGATGTGTCCTGCTGAATGATAAATACACTACATGGGTGCATGACAGTGAAAACTGGACGAAGTAAAGGGGCGTTTTCCTTTATTTAGTTATTTATTCTCTGAGTACCGGCAGCTGTTGATTCCGATTGTGTAATATCACGTGCGGGAGAATTAAGGCGCATGTATTTCGCAGAGATAAAAGAGTTTTTCTGTGCTCGCTAAGCAGATTATTTTTCAGGTCCATTCGGCTATTTTTTATATGATGCACATATCGAAATGTCAAAAGCATTATTTAGCTAAAAAATCTAAAGAATGGCTACAATCTACCCTCTCTTCCTCTTTTATCAGTTACTCTCGACTATCCAGAATTTTCAGATATTCTGCAGTTTCCGAGTGTGCCGGTTAGTTAAGCTTTTAGTGTTAAAGGATGACTGCATGAAGCAATTTCCCATCTTCTGATTTCAGAAAAGTTCCTTTTTTTACTTATTTTTACTTAAATTACTTTGCTTGTAAAACTGTTACACAATGAAAATTTAGAAAATGTTCAGAATTTCGATTTAAGTTAAATTATTTAAATATTAATATGAGTGGAAAAATAAATTGTATTTATTTTCTCTATTTTGAACTGAAATTTCATCATTAAAACTTTTAATATAATTTAGTTCTGCATAGTTTTTTTTCTCTTATTGTAAACTAGTTCTGTAAATTGAACTGTTATTTAAAATTTGAAAAAAAAAAAAAAAAAAAAAAGAGAGAGAGAGAGAGAGAGAATGGTTGAGTAATGCTCATTCTCTCTTAATAAATACTGAATTTCTCATATTTTAAATTACAAGTCTAATTTTTCTTTTAAGATTATGCAGTTGTGTATAATGTAATTAGATAGGTCCTTATTTTTTTCTTAAAATGTGCTTGAAACATGCTTATAGGTGCTTTTTTTTTTTTTTTTTTTTTTTTAAACTAAAATGTGGCTACGAACCCTGTAAAAGTTAGACCCTAGATTAGTACTGTGTGGTACAGTGTCTTGCTACTGGATTATTTGTGCTGTTTCCTAAGTACATTAACCAATGTACAAAGATATTAAAACATGTGTATTAGGTACACAGTAAGCAGTGGGTACCCAAGCGTTAGGTAAGTGTAAGTTAACAATAGGTACTTAATACAATGCTGAACAGATAATTGGTGCAGTTAATTTTAGAGTGGGACCCTAGTTTGATTTTTGCGATACAGTGTCGTGTTACAGGATAAAATGTGCAGATGCACAGTTACATTATCATATATACAGAACATAAATTTATATACATATATACAGACACATTAGGTACATGATTATTCAGTGCGTAATATATGTATATTAACTATACAGTGCCAAGATATGTTATAATACTAGTAGATACATTGGTACAATTACATATAAACAAGGACATACAGACACAATTATATATAGACAAAAGCGTATATATGCTTATATTTGGTACATAATATTCATTGGTGACATAAACATTTAGTACTTATTTCATATACTTACATAAACTCTAGATCCATAAAATAATGTTATAACTAGTAATAGGTGCTTATTAATTTCATAACAGGACGCTAGGTTGATATTTTGCCTTACTGTGTCACGTTACGTAGAAACATATGTGGGTGCATGGGTACACTTCCTATTTACAGTGCTATACTGTACTACCTATTTACAATACATATATCATTCGATTTCATAATCAATAGGTACATGGCACATTTATATAAATGAACGGGTTCTACAAGGGCTTGAAAAGGGTCACTTTAATTATAAACACCCTGTATTTGAGACGTCTAAGGATGTTTTGGACGCTAGGCCAAACTACCGTTGGCCAGCTAGAACAAGTAGCGAGGATTAAGTGCAATGCAGTGAGTGCCCAGTAGAGTGAAATAAATGCCAATATTACAGAAAATGTTCCTACTGCACTATATACATAAGCAGATTTCATAGTATAAAAAGAAGTTATAGCAGAAATAAGTACAATATACAGAAAATGGTTAACATACCTGGGTATATGTGACATAATACATATTTGCAAAGGGTTACGCGGCATATTTGGACGGCCATAAAAGATACATATATATAAAAAAACTTTTTTTCTGTTGTTATTTTTTCATTTATATCTTTTTATTTTTATTTATTATTATTATTTTTTTAATATAATTATTTAGACATTATGTGCATTTTTTTGGTATATTTTTTGGTACACACACACACATATATATATTTAAAAAATAATTCCAAATAATTTATGATAAGAAAACTTTCCATATACTCTCCAAGGAACATAAATTGAATTTAAAACCATGAATTAGGAAAAGAAAAAAAATTTTAGTCAGTATTTTTAGAGAACTATTGCTTTAAAAATATCAAAATCTTTAATCGCAAAAATACCAAAATCAAAAGGAAAAAATTTTAAGTATAGAAAAAGTAGCTATTGTCATTGATTACAGATTAATCAACTTATCAAAGGGAATAAATATACCATCAATTAACAACAACTAAATTAAGAGAGTATGTTTTGTCTTATTTCCAAGTAAGGATCAAAGTCCCAATTAGTCCGGATCTCGGGCTTTGTATTGCACTATTTTAAATGATGCAAGTAATTTCAGTGTTTTCATTTGCAATTTTTAACATTGATACAATTTATACTATTTTAAAAGATGCAAATAATTTCAGTGCTTTTTTTAAACCATTTCATTCACTAATATTTTATCATATTTGCAATCCATACCTTGAAGTAAAAGTATTAAATTGTCTTTCCTTTGCTTAGATTAGCGATTACTTTTACAGGGTGTTTAAAAAAGAATCACCCAATTCGAAATACATATATTATAAAAAAATACTGAACACAGAAATATGCCCACACTTAGGGATGCACAGCATATGTCCATATGTAAGCAAATTCATCCAAAATTTTTGAGAGCATATCTGCTTCCATGGCTCTAATATGGTGCTGTCATGTCCTGCTGGAAAACGAAGTCATCTGAATTGGTTCCCAATTGTGAGAAAGGCCAGTTTTCAAACATATCAAGATATGGGAGTCCAGTAAGAGTGGCCTCTATGAAAAATATGAACCATACACCTTTTCCTGAGAAAAAGCATGGAAAACATTAATTTTTGGCTAGTCTCTCTCATTCTATACAATTTGGTGTGGCTCCACTATACCCATGTTCTAACATTATGGTAGTTGACCTTGCCACTTAGATGAAAAGTAGCCTCGTCACTAAACATGAAATATGTTAACAAATTGTCCTCTTGTAACATATTCTTAAGGATGAATTCACAAAACTTCACATGTCATTCTTTATCACCTGTATGAAGAGCTTGCAGCAATTGAATCTTGTATGGTTTGAAAAAGAAACATCAGCACAAAACATGGCAGACAGATGTTACAGAAATAACAAGTTCTCTGCCGACATGGTGAGTGGATTTCTGTGGACTATGCATGAAATTCTGTGGAATGTACTCCACATTTTCATCTGAAATATGAGAAAGCCAGGTGATTTCCTTTTACGCAGACAACCTGAGTCTTGGAATTGTTTATACCATCACCTAATTCTCTGAGCAGTAGACTGTTAACAACAGGGTATTGTCGATGAAATAATGCTCAACAATTGTTATGGACTTTCTCTTAACGAAGCATAGAACACAAAACCATTCCTGTAGCACAGTTGCAGTAGACAAACACTGAGGTGACAGGGGTGAAGGAAGGGTATTAGCATTGCCTATCACCAACGACAGGAAACGCGAGATTTTCCTCTTTCTACCTATACATTATTTGATCAAAACTGATTAAAAGCCGAATATTTATGATTTTTTAAAAAAATCAGGTGATTCTTTTTGAAACACCTCGTATGTAACATACTTATATGCCATAGCTGCCAGCCTTGGAATACGAAAAACCGTAAGGTTACTCACACACAGACTAACTTTGTACTGTGTGGTAACTCCATTTCAAATGAACCAAATGCAAGATTCAAGTTATTGATATATTTATAATATGATTCCTTTTAAAATATATTACTACATTTTTATGTCTTTTAGCTAATTTTATTTTGTAATTTTCTTACACTTTTAAATAGAAAAAATTCGAATAAGGAAGTAAAGCTTTTACTCATCAAAATACCTAATGAAAAAAAATTTTAACTTTGACAACCTCTCAAGAAACCAATAAAAATAAATAAAATAAGTGACCAAAAAAATGTTTTTATTCTTTTTTCATTACACAAGAATACTTAAGCTCAGAGCAGTAAATTTTACTTTCAGATCAGTGATATAGCCACAGGTGTAACCTACTCTAAATCAGAGGAATGAAATATTTGATGGCAAAAATGCAGTCAGTACCACATAGGCAAAGTTGTTTTAAATGATTCTGTAAAAGAGTGCCACAGGTACAACCTACTCTAAATCATAGGAATGAAATATTTGATGGCAAAAATGCAGTCACTACCACATAGGCAAAGTTGTTTTAAATGATTCTGTAAAAGAGCATAAATGATTCTGTAAAAGAGCAGAGTAAGAAAGATCAATCAGTGTATGCCAAAATAATTCAAATAAAGCATCATAAGTTGTTCAAAAGTGGAAAAAGAACTATTTCAAGGCAGGTTAACATGTTCAACTATTCATGAAAAGCTGGGGCTTTTGCTTCGTAGGAATGACTGAATTGTGTAGAAGTTACTAGAAAATCATAAAGAGAAATTGACTGAATTTCTGTGCTCCATGATAATGTACAGCTTTGAAAAAAATTATCTTCTCAGTAAGTTACGAAATGCTGATCAACGCCATTATATTCTGACATGCCAACAAATTATATATATGAAAAGTAAAAATCTTGTCAGCAAAAAGCAAAAAACAGGGCATAGTTGTTATGACCAGTTACATTGCAGATGGGCTTAAATTTCTTCCATTCATTGTGTTCAAATCCAATACATTGCCTGAGCCAGAAATATTTCTGGAAAGCATCAATGCGTGTGCAAAAGAGAATAAATAGTTTGCTGATGGTATGGTGATGAAAGGATTCATTTGGATGGCAATGCCAACTTAGTGTTTTGTTTAGGCTTCTGAGATACCTTGTCTTGGATTCTTATGTGGGCCTTCTAAAAATGGCAATACAAATAAAAATGGAAGAGGAGAAAATGGACCTGGCAATCGCAATGGGCATCATGATCTTAATTCTTCCATCTCTCGATGTGTGCATCTAGAATTCATTCACTGACAGTAAAAGAAATTTCAGCACTTTCTGATTATTCCCAGCTGTAAAGTCACAAATTCAATAATTCTATGTAGGCTAATTTTTAACAAAGCTAATGTGCAAATAGCAACAACCAGTTTTCAAAACAGCAGCACATGAAAAACTCTATACATGAACCATCAATAAAGTTAGAAAAACAGAAAATATTTGTAACAAAACACTTACTTTTTTCAAAAAATCCTTGTTTTTGTGCTGTTGTTCTCCCCATGTACAAAGCAATCTGTTTTCGCTTAGGAAATATCAGAAAATTGCATAAACTCAGCATCATTATGCACCAGCCAAAACAGACATGTTAGTGTATACTTGGGTTCCTTTATTGCATTAATATTCTTCTAATTTACTCAGCAATTTGTTTTCACATGAAAAAAAATCAGACAATTGCACAAAACTTGGCATCATACAGGCCAAAACAGACATGTGCTATGCATATGCCTGCATTGCCACATAAATACTTTTTGACAACATTGTGGGTTACCACATAACTTGCCTCATAAATAATTTTTCACAACTTATCCATGGGGTTGCAAATAAGCAGAAAATACCAAAATTTCTGGCTTTCAGTGGTACATTTAAAAAGTGTTCGATATTCTTTTAATAGTGCACATGATGAGCTCTGCATAATGATAAATGAATCTGTGTCATTTGATAACAGCAAATGAAGAATTAAATGGTGTAAAATTTATTCTATATGCATAATAACTAAATTCTTATTTTTATTTACTTTCCCTTCCTCCTTCTTCCCCCTCCAAAAAAAAATCATCAAATAAAGTATCATAGCAATTAACAGGTTAACAGCCAGCCATCACCATGAATAATTACAAAAAAAGGGCACTTTTGATTATATGTTAGTTAACAAAGCTGGTTACCAAATTGTTGGTCTAGGATTCGAACCTTCGAAAAGTTATGAATCTTTGTAGTTATGAAGACATTTAAAATCTGTTCAACCTTAAGTCCTCTTGAGAAATTAGTGCTCAAATAAGAGGGGTAAAAGACCCATTGATTCTATTTTCTAGGGTATTCTCAGTCAAAATTGGGTTGGAGCTGGCACAGTAATGCCTAGATACTGCTTATTTCTTCACCCCCGGAAAAGGAATAAATGTGTGCCCCCATATACAATCAAATTAACTGCACCTGCTTATTTTTGTATTTATCAAAAGTAATTATTTTAAATTATAATATTTCAATTCTTGAACTACCTCGATATCAAAATAATTGTCATATAAAACTGTATCAAATGTATCAAAACTAAACTGTATCAAATGATAACTGTATCAAATGATTAAACTGTATAAAATGTATCAACTGTATCAAAACTGTATCAAATGATTAAACTAAACTGTATCAAATGATTGTTTCCTTTTAAAAACAATGTTTTTTTTCTGCTCTGTCACTAATTTAAAGGCATAAGTTAAGATACATTTATACAAGTATAATAAATATTTGTTTAACATTTAAAAAAAAATTGTATGTTACAAATAATTTAATTTTTAAAATTATTTATTACTTCATGGGCCACATTAATAAATTCTCAAGCACAAGTAATGAATTTCAGAAATATATTTTGGGACTGAAGCACTGTCTTTTTTGTGTGAAGGAGCTTATAATTATTTCCCTCATCAACTTGCCTAGTGTATTCTATGACCTGCTGTAAAGTCAAAAACCATCATTTAATGTTTAGATATTGAACATATTGAATAATGTATAAATAACTCAAATAAGCTCGTCTATGTTGATAGGTGCAACTTGATGTTGCACTGCTTGTATCGTATTAAAGAATTCTAAATCTAAAATGTTAGAAGTCAGGGCTCTTGGCAAACTGTCAACACAAATGGATGTCCTATGTGTCTTTAGATCTCTCAATGACTACTATGGCATCAGCAGCAGAACAATGTGTTTTGGGTTATTATTCATGTTTTTTTTTTTTTTTTTTTTTTTTTTTTTTTTTACCAATAGTTACTATAATACCATGATTGGGTCTTCCATTTTTTAAGTTTCTCAATTGCTCCTACAGAATCGCAGTTCTCTCTTCAGAGCTTGTATTGGGTTTCCTCATAACTCTAAAAAAATTAATATAAATTGACATACTGTATCAAAGTTCTATTTTACAGCAGTAGAAAGTAACAAATTCAAAACTATTCTTCCAGCTTTTATTCCTGTAATCGCATGCAAATTTATAAATTAGACAATCATTTTAATATGGAAGGAGTAATAATTTTAATCATAGTTTTATATATTCAGAAAAATAACATAAGTAATTATTTATAGCTTTTAAGTAAGTTAAAAAATATGTTCTTGATAAGTAGCAATAAAATTCAATTAGTATAAAAAGTATTGTGCTAATGCTCAAATATTTTATACAGTTTAATTTTTCTTGCTTTTAGTGAAGCAAAATCATCAGAATTTTTTTAAATTTATCTGATTATTTAATTAATGTTTTATAGAAACAATAACTATGGTTGAAAGTTTTTTTCAAAAATCTTACATAACTTTTTAAGTATATCGAAGTTTCTCTTTACCATTAGCAGCAAAAACTAACAATATTAAAATAATTCTCAATGCAACTTCCTACTTCATGACTGAACCAAGTTTTTTTCATGAATTATCTTTGAAGGACCTAAACTTGTAGCTCTTTTTTAACATCTAGAAATAGCGTTTTTTAAAATTAATTACTTTCATGAAATTTGTGCAGCATTTATATCATTTGGCTATTAAAGGCTAAATTACTTCTTGTTTCTTTTAAATTACTAAGATAATAGTATTAGTTTTTCACCAATTAGAAAGTAAAAACTGAAAAATATCTAGTTTAATTTTTCACATCTCCATTTAAAAGCATTTCTCAATATTATTTTTTTAGAACAAATGTAATAATTCATTCTCAAAAACACTTTTAATGAAGTTTTACTTTTTATAGTTAATTTGGCACCCTTTTTAGTTGGGCAAGTGCAAGGGATGAGGCAAGTGAAGCAGTCATCTTAATCTTGGGTGTAAGCTGAGCATAAAGTCATTTTGCCCCAATAGATGGTGAAAGCCTTACATTCTTTTAACCTTAGTAACGATTATTCATGAGGTTGTTCCAAAGGCTTTAAGCTCAAACACTATATTAAGCACAAAATAAATAGAACAGATTTTTCTGATAATATGAGTTAAATCTGAGAAAATAAATTATATTCAAGATATAAAGTGCATCAATGAAGATATACAAACTGCCCCATCAACACCACTCAAACTCTGCACAGCCAGATTCCTCCCTTAAAATACATAAAAATGCCTAAAGAACTGTCAATCATTAGCTTTTGAGAAAAGTGTGAAAGAAAAGTATGATGTTATATCCAGTGCAAGAAAAAAAAAAAAAAAATATTAGAAACCTGAACATTGATATTTTTATATGTTTAACATAGGAAGACATTCAAAACCTCCACTGCTCATATAGAGGCATGTATGCATGTACTGTGGAATGATGTCAAGCCATCATTTGGAGTGCATTTAACAGGTTACATCTAGTACCTACTGGTAAGCTTCACATAGTGAATACTACAACATGTACTCTATCTTCATGAATACTGCAACATGTACTCTAGCTTCAGTCATTGTATTGGTAATCCCTTATAAACTGCTAGGGAGTATGCCCATTGCTATCCACCAAGCCACTCTCCTGATACCAAAATTATCTGCAGGTTGGACAGCAGACTGAAAAATACTGGAAGTGTCCACTTGACACACAGTCTTTACGATGTTGTTGGAAGAATGCACAATGAGCTTATGCAAGCACATGATGATGCAATATTTCAATGTATAGAACAAACTCCTGAGTTGAACACATACTTGCTAGCTAGAAAGCTAAATGCGAATAGCAATACTGTGCACAGGGTTTTGCAGTGAGATGAGCTATATCCATTTCTCTACACAACTATGCAAGGTCTACATTCAGATGACTTTCAGCTACATGTTGACTTTTATGAATGCAAATAACAACAACATGAAATTAATAATGATTTCATTGTACATAGCGTATTCGGAAACTAAGTACCGTTTCATTCTAACGCCATTGCAGCGCTGTGGTAGGCGTCCCGTGCATGCACACTAGTCTTTCTTGTTCACTGACTTTCAATTGTCACCATTTTGGTTGCTCTATGTTGTGTTTTCAGTTTGCTGTGCACATTCAAAATGTTTAAGACAATTAGTTCTCCCGCTGACTGTGAGATTCGTGCCATGATTAAATTTTTGAACGCGAGGAATGTTAAACCGGCCGAAATTTATCGTCAAGTGACAGAAGTTTACGGTGAATAGGCGATAAGTGATGGAATGGTGAGAAAGTGGGTAAGAATGTTTAATGCAGGTCGAAGAAATGTCCACGCCGAGGCTCGGAGTGGTCGGCCTTCTGATGTCACCGATGATTTGGTAAGGAAAGTTGATGAAGCAATTCATGAGAATAGATGCTTCACAATGACAACTCTTTCAGAGGCATTTCCACAAATTTCACATACTGTTTTGTTCGAAATTGTGTCTGACCGCTTGAATTATCGCAAACTGTGTTCCCGATGGGTTCCAAAAATGCTCACTGATGTTCACAAAACAAAGCTACTTGGTAGTGCCCTGACATTTCTCACGCGGTACAGTGATGAGGAAAAAAACTTTTTAAACCAAATTGTGACAGGTGATAAAACTTGGGTGTGTCATTTCACACCAGAATCGAAACAACAATCGATGGAGTGGAGACACACTCATGCTCCGAAAAAACAAAAGTTCAAAGTGACAATGTCATCACAAAAAATCGTGCACTGTCTTCTGGGATAGGAAAGGCATTTTGTTTACTGAATTTCTTCCCAGAGGTGAAACCATTAACGCGGCATGATATTGTGATACGTTAACAAAACTAAGGTGTGCCATTCAAAACAAACGAAGAGGAATGCTCAGTAAAGGAATTGTGTTGCTCCATGACAATGCTTGGCCCCATACTGCTGGTGTCACTCAATCGTTATTTCGACAGTTTCATTGGGAGCAGTTCGATCACCCGCCGTACAGCCCGGACTTGGCGCTGTCCGACTATCACTTGTTTCTGCACATGAAGCGCGAGCTTGGTGGCAAGTGCTTTGGATCTGACGATGACACGAAAAATGCTGTGGAGTCGTGGTTATCGAAACTGGCAGGAAGTTTCTTTGACAATGGTATACAAAAACTGGTCACCCGCTATGACAAGTGTTTGATCATTGGCGGAAACTATGTTGAAAAATAGTTTAAGACATGTATTTTCATGTAAAAATAAAATTGGATTTGAAAAAATTGTTTTACTATTTTTTTTTTTTTTCAAAACGGTACTTAGTTTCCAAATATGCCTCATACGTCTTGTGGACAGATAAAGCATGCTTCACATGTGATGGGAACTTCAACAGTCACAACAGCCATAAAAGGTCAACATCCAATGTTCATGCAGTTCACCTGCTATGATTTCTGGCCTGCTGGTCTGTAGATGTGTGGGCCAACACACTAGGCGATCACATGATTGGACCATATCTGCTGCCTGAATGACTCACGGGACATCCATACTTGGTATTTCTCTAGGACACATTAACTAATTCCCTTAGATTGCTCTTATCAGCAGCAATACATGGCCTGTGGCTCCAGCATGATGGAGCTCTGGTGCATTTCAGCACTCCTATATATGATTCGCTGGATTGAACATGAGTGTCCAGTTTTATGGCTGCCTCGATTGCCAGATCTGACACCTCTGAATTTCTTTCTATATGGCTATCTGAAGGAATTGGTCTATTGAGACCTAATTACTACAGAAAGTGATTTAATTGCTTGCTTTTATGCTGCATGTACTTAGGTTGCACCACACTGCTGCAACATGTGCACATTCCATGATGCATGCATGCCTCCATATGTGTGGTGGATATTTTGAATATCTTTCTGTGTAAACATAAGCAAATACCAATGTTCATATTTCCCTGGACATGATGTCATACTTTTATTAATCTCGAAAAGTGTGGGTTACACAGGTTCGTTGGATACTTTTTTATGTATTCCAAGCAAGAAATCTGGCTTTCCAAAATTCGACTAGTCTTGATGGGACACCCTGCATAAATGAGTGAATTTTTGATAAAAGAATCAGGCAGAAAAAGAAAAGTCTCAAATACATACCTAAGAATCACGTATAAAAGAAAGAAATAAAAATGTCTTACTTTCTGGTCTGCGCCCTTTTCTTAAAATAACATAAGAAATCCAGTCTTTTCGTGAAGGAGGCTCAGCCTTAAATAGAAAATATTTATTTACTGTGATTAAATTATATTTATATAAATCTTAGTGAAATGTATATTTAGAGTTTTCTAAAAAAATATGAAACAGATGTAAAAAAATAACTTACTCCAATTGGAAACAGAGGTTGGTATGGAACAGTAAAGCCACAAGGTTTGTACGAAGATTCAATAAGCCTCGGGCAAGTTGAATCATGAGGACACTGTATAAAATAAATTTCCAAATTTTTACTGATAATAAAATGTAAAATTTATTGAAACACATTCCTACTCAAAAGAAAAATTACATAGGTATTAGAAACATGTGGTGATAATTTTCTCTAGGGTTTTAAATGTTTATAATAAAATAAATTTAATAAATATAGCAAAAGAGAAAGTAAAAGATTGTCTTTTCAAAATCGGCAATGAAAATATAAATTCTAAAGGTGTAATAGTCAACTGTGTTTTATTATTATTATTATATAGTTTTAATTATCATCTGTTTTGTGGCTCAAATTGTTATAAATTTTATATTGATATAATTGATTAGTTCTTAGTTTTCCTTGCTTGCAGTAGCACTGTGTTTCTCCTTATTTGTAACATTTTGTCCTCCCTCCAGCCATAGAAGAATGGTTCTTTATGTTTTGAACAAGCAGAATGATGCTTTAAAAACTAAGTTTATTCATACAGAAAATTGAATATAAAAGCTACAAAACAAGGATTCACATCAGCCATTTCAGATGCTGCTGAAGCACTTATACCGATAATAGAATACAGTCAAAATTCGTTAATCCGGACTCGTCGGGACTTCGGCGATTCCGGATTATCGATTTTTCCGGATTATAGATCATCAGTTTAAATCTGGTAAGATGGCATGCAGAAATTATAAAATTAAAAATATGAAACCGTAATTTATGAAATAAAGAACAATTATGATCTAAAGGGTATCAAAATTTACAAAAAAAAAAAAAAAAAAAAAAAAAAAAAAAAAAAAAAAAAGCTTAATATTTATTTGTTTACTTTACTTTCTTCGCTATTGGAAACGAATTATAATGACGAGGAATTTGATTTAAATCATATCAAAGACGGAGTACATCGAGATGAAATAATTACATTTAGTAAGGAATTATAAGCCAAATAAGGAACAGCTTTACTATAGCCCACCTTCAAAGTTTGGCGAATTTGGTTTGGCGCCAAAGCACATGAAATATGTTGTTTTGAAAAATGGTTGCCATCCAGATTTTCGACGAAACTCCGTGTTTCAAAAAATGGTGGCCATCTTGATTTCACCAGAAATCGTGGATAATAGAAATAAGTTTATGAATATTATACACGATTTTAAGAGAAAGAAATATTAAGAAATGATTAATAAAAATGATTAAGATTAAAAGGATGTAATTTTAAAAACAATACCGGAAACCTTTAGCTATTTCACCTTTAATAAATAATTTGGTGTGACGTCACAATGTATTCTCCATGCTACGCGTAATTTGTATTTTCTCTTTAAAAAAAATAATGAATTGTTTATTATTGTAAATTAACATCAAATTCTTTAAATTTACATTTCTGAGCTTAGGCGTAACTGAAAATAAGTATAATAAATTGTTTATATTTAAAATTATCATGATACAGTAAGCGAATTCTACCAGTTCAACGATAAAGAACGTCGCAGTCTCTCATACTTGTATTTCATACAGCTTCCATATTTTCAAAGATTTTTAAGCTTTAGCATTTATACAAATAAAAAAGTTTTTTTTTTAAATTAATACTCTGGAACATATCAATTTTATCATATTTACAAATTAACGTTTTGCTACGTAACAACATAATCCCTTATATACCAGTAAGTAGACAATTTTCATTATTTTCTAAAAATTTTAAACTTCACATTAATGAAAAACAGGTTCTTAAATTTCTAAATCACATTATATTCTCTGTAGGCAGGCATACTAGAATTCTACACATAAATAAATAAAAAATTTATTTTTCTCGCAATGAAAGAAAATATTATAAGAAAATAAATACTACAAATTAGGAACACTAAGCAATACTTCACATACACACACACATACAGTGTCTCACAAAAGTGATGGGACACTTGTGCTTTACAAAAGGAAACTGTAGTAAAATAAATTAAAAAAACATGTAAAAAATTTTTGTGGGTGTGTTTCATACTTAAATTTAGTAACAATTACTACATAACATACATTTTCTCAAAATATTAAAATATCAGTTTAATAAAAATACAATTGTTTAGAAAGGAGCAAAAAATGGCTCACATAAGTGATGGGACACTTACTTTTCCATCAAATATTTATCCAAAAATTTTACTTTATAAAAGGTTTTAATATTTTTTTGGATTTCCTTTTACTTTTAAAACATGATTTAATTTTCTTGGGATGGATTCGACTAATTTTTTTGCGATTTCTGGAGTGATTTTACCCCATTCTTCTTGAAGCACCGATTTTAATTGTTGTTTTGAAGAAATGGTGTGTTTGCGAAATTCTTTCCTGGTTTTTCTCCACGCCAAGATTCTACCGTCAGAATCAAATATATTAAATTTACTCTCATCAGCAAATATAACTTCATTCCAGTAATCAGAATTCTTAGTTATGTTGGATTTTGCGAAAGCCAGTCTGAGGTTTCTATTCTTTTCACTCACGAAGAACTTTTTCCTAGCTGCTCTACCGTGATATCCAGCAAATCGAATTACTCTTCCAATAGTCTCAGGATTAATTACTCCATATAATGCTTATAAATCAGCAGCAACTTTGGGAGCACTCATTCTTGGATTTTTTTTTTTAATATTTCGAACGATAATTCGCTTTAGTCCATTGGATAGCTTTGATGGTCGGCCACGTCTTCTTTATCCTGAATCATATGATTCTTTTTATATCGTTTAATGATATTCAAAACTGTTGAATGACTCAGGTTAACGGTTTCAGCAGTTTTTCTAATAGAATTTCCACGTTAAATATGCAAATTAATAACTAATTTTCGAATTTCAGGCAAAGTTTCTTTTCGTTTAGCATTCATGGCTGCACAGAGATAAAAAACACAAAAATTCCAAAACAAACTGGAGAGAAATACTGCAGACGATTGCGATAAATTATTGCCAATTGCTTTTGAGTAAAAATAAAAACCCCAAAAAATATTTTTATTGCTTACTTCAGACGATTTTGGTTGCATAATACGTAGTAGTATCTAATGGTGTCCCATCACTTATGTGAACCATTTTTTGCTCCTTTCTAAACAATTTTATTTTTATTAAATTAATATTTTGAGAAAATGTATGTGATGTAACAATTGTTACTAAATTTAATTATGAAACACACCCACAAAAAATTTTTACATGCTTTTTAATTTATTTTATTGCAATTTCCTTTTGTAAAGCACAAGTGTCCCATCACTTTTGTGAGACACTGTATTATCAAAGAACTCATATTATCAAGTGCGATTACGATTGCAAACACTACGTATTATAATAATGAGGTAAAAGTTACTTATAGGGTCAAAGTTTACAGTTTTGCTACTGTTGAGTAGATCGTCGGGCTATCGATATATATCGTAAGTCGGAAAGCATTATAAACATATCAAAACCAAAAAATTAAAAATACAATTTAAATGAAAAATGATGTCTTAAATATAATTCACAATTAAAACAACAATACAAATTTAAAATACACAAACGATATGTTACACATTACATACAAAATACGTTACATTACAGCTCATCATCACACATTATCTCGTTTTCCTTTGTACACAACGATCCGTATTCGCCCAAAAAACATCAAAGCTCGGTGTCCATGTACACATCCATCTATTTCCACCTTAAAAATATCAGAGAATTGCACAACCTCGGCATTGCGCACTACATTGGCTCTGCCCATGTACACATCGATCTATTTTCACTTAAAAAAACATCCTAGAATTGCACAAACTAGGCACCGCGCTCTACATTGGCTTTGCCCATGTACACATCGATCTATTTTCACTTAAAAAATCATCCTATAATTGCACAAACTAAGCACCGCGCACAACCTCGGCAGAGCACACTACATTGGCTTTGCCCATGTACACATCGATCTATTTTCACTTAAAAAAAAATTCTAGAATTGCGCAAACTAGGCACCGCGCACAACCTCGGCATTGCGCACTACTTTGGCTGTGCCCATGTACACATCGATCTATTTTCACTTAAAAAAAATCCTAGACTTGCACAAACCAGGCACCGCACACTACATTGGCTTTCCTATGTACACATCGATCTATTTTCACTTAAAAAAACATCCTAGAATTGCGCAAACTAGGCACCGCACACAACCTCGGCATAGCGCACTACATTGGCTTTGCCCATGTACACATCGATCTATTTTCACTTAAAAAAACATCCTAGAATTGCGCAAACTAAGCACCGCGCACAACCTCGGCATTGCGCACTACATTGACTGTGCCCATGTACACATCGATCTATTTTCACTTAAAAAAACATCCTATAATTGCACAAACTAGGCACCGCGCACAACCTCGGCATTGCGCACTACATTGTCTGTGCCCATGTACACATCGATCTATTTTCACTTAAAAAAACATCCTATAATTGCACAAACTAGGCACCGCGCACAACCTCGGCATTGCGCACTACATTGGCTTTCTCATGTACACATCGATCTATTTTCACTTAAAAAAACATCCTAGAATTGCGCAAACTAGGCACCGCGCACAACCTCGGCATAGCGCACTACATTGGCTTTGCCCATGTACACATCGATCTATTTTCACTTAAAAAACATCCTAGTATTGCGCAAACTAGGCACTGCGCACTACACTGGCTTTGCCCATGTACACATCGATCTATTTTCACTTAAAAAAACATCCTATAATTGCACAAACTAGGCGCCGCGTACAACCTCGGCATTGCGCACTACATTGGCTGTATAGAAATTTGTGGTTCGTGAAGTTATGCAATTAGAAACATGAAACATTTTTAAGATGATATTTGGAATACTAGATGGAATGAATCAGAGAGGTGCGTGGGTCTTTTGAAGTCTATTAAAATTCAAAATGGTATGCGACCAATTAGTAATATTGATTTAAACCAGTTTTTAACTGGGCATGGAAGATTTCCCGCGTACCTCTCGAGATTTAATTTACAAAATTCAGACTTACGTGGTCATTGCCATCAAGTTGGTAATGCAGATCACTTCTTGAATCATTGTTCCTTATTGGAAATTTTGAGAAAGAAATGTTTGGGAAATAAGTCATGGAACTTAGAAATCTTAAAAACATATTCTAAATCTGCAATGAATTTGATTAATTCTAATACAGTTGAATTTGAAATATTTGTTTAGTATTGTGTATATTTATCTTTTGATTATATGTATTATATTCTCAGTTATGAGTATTTATAGGTTTACTACGAAAATTTTGAAATTTTTCTATATATTGTTTTATTTAATGCATTGTAGATGTTTTGTGCATATAATATTTCGAGGAGATACAGTTGATTGTTGCATAGATATGGCCTTGCAGATGTTGAGAATCCTGATGGATTACCAGATTTAATTTATCGAAATTAATGGTGGTTTCGAGTTTCAGGATTTTGATTTTTAAATTTTAAATTTTATGGAATTTTTATATTTTTTCTTAAATTTTAAATTGTATTTTTTGATTTAAAAATGTTCTGAAATTTTAAAGTTTTAAAATTTTTCTTATATTCTGTTCTTAATGGAGTAATTGCTACAGTTTTAATATGATACATGGCAATCTTAAGTTTTTCCAGTTTTGGTTTTGGTTGGTTTTTGGTTATTGGCAGTCTTGGAGCTTCTTTTCTATGATTATTAAAGATAATTAATACATTTGAATTCAGATAGTGGTAGGACTATTAAAGTAAATTTTTGAAATAAATTAATAGTTTAAATAGAATTATGATTATACAAATAATATGCTATTAAAGTAATATTGTAGGGAATTCGGTTTGACCTTCTACAGGTTATTCAAACTGGGAATTCCTCGATGGCTTTGGACCGCCTGTGCTTGTTCCGAAAATTCATGTGAATGAATGTTTCTTGAGAGTTTCCGCCACTCTGTTTGCCCGTGGGGTTTTTAATTGTTTTTGGATTTTACATGCTTCGTGCTGTGCTTCGTTGTTTGTATGTCTCTTCCATATTTTTAGTTTGTTAATTAACCTCCAATTGTTTTTGTTTAATTAGCTTCTTTTTCTCTCTTCTTTCCTTTTGTGGTCTTGAGGGGGTCGACCCTTTATGGTCATATGGTCCAGTGGGACTAGGAGAATTGGGTCTTCCCTGTATTATGACTATTATGACTACACTGGCTGTGCCCATGTACACATCGATCTATTTTCACTTAAAAATCATCCTACAATTGCGCAAACTAGGCACCGCGCACAACCACGGCTTTGCGCACTACATTGGCTGTGCCCATGTACACATCGATCTATTTTCACTTAAAAAAACATCCGAGAATTGCACAATCTAGGCACCGCGCACAACCTCGGCATTGCGCACTACATTGGCTCATTCCGATTGGTTATACCTGAGGCCGGAAGCCTGGTCTGTAGTGCTTTGCCCATATACACATCGATCTATTTCAACTTAAAAAAACATCCTAGACTTGCACAAACTAGGCATCGCGCACAACCTCGGCATTGCGCACTACATTGGATCTGCCCATGTACACATCGATCTATTTTCACTTAAAAAAATATCCTAGAATTGCACAAACTAGGCACCGTGAACTACATTGGCTTTGCCCATGTACGCATCGATCTATTTTCACTTAAAAAAAACATCCTAGAATTGCACAAACTAGGCACCGCGCACAACCTCGGCATAGCGCACTACATTGGCTTTGCCCATGTACACATCGATCTATTTTCACTTAAAAAAACATCCTAGAATTGCGCAAACTAAGCACCGCGCACAACCTCGGCATTGCGCACTACATTGGCTGTGCCCATGTACACATCGATCTATTTTCACTTAAAAAAACATCCTATAATTGCACAAACTAGGCACCGCGCACAACCTCGGCATTGCGCACTACATTGGCTTTCTCATGTACACATCGATCTATTTTCACTTAAAAAAACATCCCAGAATTGCGCAAACAAGGCACCGCCCACAACCTTGGCAGTGCGCACTACATTGGCTGTGCCCATGTACACATCAATCTATTTTCACTTAAAAAAAAAAAATCCTAGAATTGCACAAACTAGGCACCGCGCACTACATTGGATTTGCCCATGTACACATCGATCTATTTTCACTTAAAAAACATCCTAGAATTGCGCAAACTAGGCACCGCGCACTACATTGGCTTTGCCCATGTACACATCGATCTATTTTCACTTAAAAAAACATCCTAGAATTGTACAAACTAGGCACCGCGCACAACCTCGGCATTGCGCACTGCATTGGCCCTGCCCATGTACATATCGATCTATTTTCACTTAAAAAACATTCTAGAAATGCACAAACTAGGCACCGCGCACTACATTGGCTCTGCCGTGTACACATCGATCTATTTCCACTTAAAAAAGCATCCTAGAATTGCAGAAACTAGGCATCGCGCACACCAGCCAGCCGAGACCCCTTCGTACTCAACATACAAAGGGCATTAGTCAACCTCCCACTCAATTATCGTCCCATCATTAGCTGGGTACCAGCGCACACAGGTGTAGTCGGCAACGAGCTGGCGGATGAACAGGCAAAACAAGCGGCTTCGGGTATCTTTCTGCCAGAACATGCTCTACCTCTTCCTTCCTCTTATCTCAAAAAGATTACACGCGGCGACCTTTACGCAGAATGGCAGCAGAGATGGGATACTTCCCGGACAGGTCGAAGGACGTATAAATTTATCCCAAAAGTTACAGACCTTGTCTTCTCCAACTCATCTTCATTGACTACATTCCTCTCTGGGCACGGCCCGTTTCCTGATTACCTACACAGATTTGGACTTAGAGACTATGATCTCTGTGAATGTGGACTAATCGGAACGCCAGACCATTATGCATTTACATGCAGATTGACAGAGGCGCACCACATGCGTCCTCCTTCAGATAGATATTGGAGGGAATGGACAAAAGTGCTACTAGAACGGAGGGGTGCGTGCTTTAAGCTTCACAAGATCATCAAGTTCTGCAGGGTACACTTTTCATTTGTCACCTAATACCTCCCAGAGCATAACCCTGCTACCAGATAAGTAATATCTGTTTGCTACTGTGATGTCCATATTATTTTCATCATACTCTTATCCTATACGTTAGATGCATTTAACGTATTACCTTAAATACTACACTTTATGTGACTTTTACTTGACTGTAATAATTATCCTCGATGTGTTTATAGTATTAACTTAATTATTATAATTGATATCATATGCTTTCATTTTAATCTGAATTTTGTAACTACAGTATATGCTGTCAACACATTAACGTGTCTAATATATTAATTTAATCATTATAATCGTAATCTTATGCCTTCCACTTAAATTGAATGTAGTAAATACATAATCCAACGTATATATATGTAAGTGGATTCCCATCAGCATTAAGTAATGAACTGACACTCTTATAAGTATGTTTCATAAGCAAATTATCTTAAGAATGTATTATATTATGTATATTTAAGCATTGCCATAAGTAATGTAAGCAAGATCCTGTATGCGTATCAATAATATGTATTGCCAGTTGTACAAAATTTCATGCTTGTTTAATCATTGTACCATGGTATTCTGTGCTTTGCTTACTGTACTCAGAAACTTCACTATTAGTACTCATTCATCTCAGTATGTTGCCATTTTTATCTCTTATGTTTTTATTGCATATTACCAAGAAGTGTCATGTAATCAAAATGCGCACTAAGTCATGTCAGCCATAGCACTTCCCTATATTCTTTATTGTTTTACTCCTATGTAATTATGCCTTATTGCAAATCGTGTAACCTACTAAGCAAGCATATCTAATCTAGAATTTATCATGCGCTTACCTAGTATTAATAGTTATAAGATAGTTGCATCATTTCGATTTCCGCACAAAATTCCTGAAACACAGCTGTATGTTTTGCATTAAATTAAGAAATTTTGAAACTTATAGTACTATTTGCGAACTTCGTTATGCACTTATGAGCTTTAGTATTAAATACTATTCTTTAGTTACTCACTATTAATCGTTATTAAAGTATCTCAGTATCATTCATTTACTTACCTATTCAAATTTGCAATGTTCTGCATTCGAGTATTTAATTATTTATCTTATAATCCTATATATTATGTAAGCGCATATTATGAAACGCATATATTATGTAATATATAAATAACGTGTGGCTGCTAGGACCTATTTAATGTTTATAATATTCTGTGTGCACAGCTACTAATGAGTATATTTGTGCGGATATTAAGTTATAATATTTGTTCATTGAGCAAAACAGTAATAATGTTGATGCAATGTATATTTTTTTTAATGCTACGTGTAATTTTTAGTGCTATGTATAATCTTCATGCTATGTATGTAATCTTCATGCTATGTATATCATCATGCTATGTATGTATGTATGTACAGTATGTCTTTAGTATGTGACACGGACAGATACGCAGCATAGATTAAGCCAAGTTCACCAATAACGATTTGTAGTGAAGTCCGGACACCTTATTAACTCAATGTACTAAATTTCATGCAGTGCTCTTAACCCATTACTGCCGATGGAACATTACACAATCAGAGCAATTGTAATTACACGCGCGTATGAATAATACTCAGCTCAGTACAGCACTTACATCTTTTCATGAAGCAGACAACGTCTGCAAAGGTGCCATTGTAACAACCATTACTGTGAATCGGTAACTTCTGACTTAGACTCAATAAATACCGCTGGTTTGCGGGGCTCGCCCTGGCAGTGGCGGAAGTAGATAGTAGATAATTTCTACAGGTCAGGCACTATTCCGATTGGTTATACCTGAGGCCGGAAGCCTGGTCTGTAGTGCTCTGCCCATGTACACATCGATCTATTTTCACTTAAAAAACATCCTAGAATTACACAAACTAGGCACCGCGCGCGACCTCGGCTATGCGCACTGCATTGGCTTTGCCCATGTATATAGCGATCTCTTTTTACTTAAACATCAGAAATTGAATAAACTCTGCATTGCTCATATACTTAGAAATCTGCTTGCACTTAAAAGAAATCGGAGAATTGCAGAAATTCGCGCATAAGCAACTCCATTGATTCGCGTTGAAAAAAAAAAAAAAAGTTTCTAGAAAAATTGAGCTTACTACAGGCGAATCAAGATCCTAGCCTAATTAATTTCTCAGCCATACATTTCTTGCAAATACTACCATTCGATGACTTTTTCTGACTAACTAACCAGCATGGTATCTTACATTTTTCGCAGAAAACGTTATCCTTCAATAATCGACAATCTATCAAAAATCCTCTAAAAAGTTCATACTCATGTTAATTCATACATAAAATATCTGTTTCCAAAATTTTACGCTTGTTTGAAAACTCCCACCTTAAATTTTCCTTTATAATCTCCTGATATTTAATTACAACATCACTAACAGCAGTTTTAGAGCAAGCAATAACTAAACGCAAAAATATCACCTCAAGTAGCCAAAAATATATATACAAAATAGTATTCACGGTATCTGAGCGTTAAACAATCGCCAATAACAGTGTTACGAATTGTGTATTTAAGATATTAATTTTAGTAGAATTCTAATTTAAAATGTTGTATTTCCTCCTGCAACGCAGCGTGAGACAAATTTTAAGAGAAATCTATACCGGAAAAGTAAGAATACAGGGCACGTGCATTAAACTTTGAGTAAACGGATATGTCGGTAATTTGTATTGAAATTGAATAAATGTAACTGACTACTAAATTAGCTGTAACCGTAATTCCATCCTCTTGTTTACATTGCGTTTTGGGTTACCAGATCATATCATTTATCGTCGCTCTTAGCGATATTTCTTTTGTTTAAAATTCCAGAAGGAGCCGTGCCCCAAATAAAATAAAAACATCTGCCCTGAAGATAAGGATAGTGCTGACAGATCAACTTCCAATTCATAGCGTGCCGCGGCGTCCCCCCGCCGCAGAGCAGCGTGAAGTTGAAAAACAGATTTCGGAATGGTTAGATAAACAAAGGATATACCTTTATCAATTTTTTGCAGCAATTCCACTTTTTGTTTAATGGACTTCGAAACATACTTTCGCTTTGTAGATACTTTGCATATTAGTAAATATATATCGGAAATTCTATTTGACATAAGCGAAAGTTCAAGCTTACTTTTATAAAATTGCTCTAACAGTCTGCAAAAAATAATAAGTCGGATCCAATTCGAAGATTAAGGAACAAGGCAATCTACAACATTAACTGAAATAGATAATTTTAGTTTATACCGTCCGTTATACATTAAACGAGCATGCGTAAATGCATTATGCGCATAAACGCCTATGCGCATGCGCCAATGCGACACATGCGCAGAAAGTTTGTAACTTTGAGGTCCGGATTATAGATCATTCCGGATTATGGGTGTCCGAATTAACGACTTTTGACTGTATCAGCAAAAAGTGGATTCCTTAAAACTCTGCTTCAAGATTTGAATAAATTGCGTAATGGACATTATGAAAAAGCTGAAAATAAGGAATTACAAGAAGCTGATGTTAGTGCAGATGAATTAGAAGTATGTCATGTGACAAATGAGGTGAGTCTTCTAAGCCAGCGGTCGCCAACCGGTGATCCATGAAAATCTTTTGATGGTACACTGAAAAATTGGGACATTATTTATATTTTTATGAAGATTTAGTTGAAAAAATGATGCGTAACAAAACCTATTATGGAATCTGGATTACACTTTTTTTCTTAATTTTAGCTACTACTTAGCGAAATTCCTTCTGAATTTAGTGACTTTTTAGCTACTTTGGTGAAAATGGGCTTTAGCCCACTGCTTGGCGATTTTCAGTAGCGGCGATTTTTTGAAAATCGCCAGTAAACGTTGTATAAACAAAGTTGCGAAGGCGGAGCTATGTGACGTTCATAAATGGGTGGGACTAAGATTGTGACGTCACAATGTATTCTCTACAGATGTAGAAATAAGTATACTAAATATTTTGTATTTCAAACTATTAAATACGGTAAGTGAATTGTAACAGTTATTGAAACTGTAAACAACGTCGCAATCTCTTATACAGGGTGAATATTTTTAAGCTTTAGTATTTATACAAATAAAATCTAATTTTTTTAAATTTTAATTTCATATTGCGGAACATTTTAACTTTATCATCTTTACAAAATTACCTTATTGCTACGTAACGACACTATCTCTTACATACTAGCAAGTAAACAATCTTCATTATTTTCTAAAAATTTTTAAGCTTTATATTAATAAAAAAAGGGAAAATATTTATTATTGAATATCAACATCATTCACAGCTTTCATTTCCATGTTTCTTAAATTCCTAAACCACGTTCTATACTTTCGTATTAGAATTCTACACATTAATAAATTTAAAAAATCTAATTTCTCACAATGAAAGAAAATAAGAAAATATATAAAATAAGCAATTTTAAAAAGAAAAAATACTTTCACTTACCCTTTTCAGGAAAATAAAAAGTCTTTTTGACAATGACCGCACGTTTCCCTTGCATTTCCAATAAAGTAATAAATTTACATATACATTCACTCACCTCTCTCAGCATCACAGATAAATCCATAATGATTGTTTATTTAACGAAATATATGCAGAAAAATGGCACAAACACACAGATAAAACCACTCGATTGATAACTACCACATAAGAACATTCAAACGGCAAATGAATTAACTGCACAAATTACGAAGTAAAAATTCCAAAAGAAATCGTCCGCTTGGAAATTCTTTTTAACTGCAAGTATAGTTTTGAAAGCATAAATTATCGTCTGCTAACTGACAATTTGTCTTCGGACATTTGTGCTCTCTCCGAAGAAATTTATTCGTATCTAGTTATTAAAAAGCGCTGTGAAAGCCATGGCTTTTCGATATCTAAAGCTACGATAGGTAATATTGTCAATGATAGCAAATTAAAAAAAAGACAACAAATATAATGAAATTAAAAAACAAAATAAAATCTGAAATTTAAGATTTTACATTACGCCCCAAAGGTGCATTTTTTTAACACTTTGCGTGTTACCTTTATTAATTAAATATCATGTTCTTCGCACTTAAACCGTAAAATTCAGTTCAACAGCAATATCACAAAATAATTTTAAAATAAGCATATCTTTAGATTTTCCGATACACAGTCTCGCGCGATGGAGATAAAAATGTTTTTATCTGTAGAGCATTGTCATTGCTTGCTTTGAAATTCCTCAGTATGTTAATCAAAAATTCGTTAAAGTTTTACAAAATATGAAAACGATAATAAAACAAATTCCAAATTTCAAATTTGGGCTTCCAGATGCCCATATTCGCAGGAGGATGACGTTATTGAGGGAAACATACATATATTTATGAAGATTTTTAATCGTTTAATTCCTTTAAATATAATACAGGGCGATAATATTTGTTGACCACAATTTGAAACATTGGCTACATTGGCTTTTCCCATGAAACACATCGATCTATTTTCACTTAAAAAAAAATCCCAGAATTGCACAAACTCGGCATTGCGCACCACATTGGCTTTGCCCATGTGCACATCGATCTATTTTCACTTAAAAAAACATCCCAGAATTGCACAAACTCGGCATCGCGCACAACTTCGGCATTGCGCACTGCATTGGCTTTGCCCATGTACATATCGATCTATTTTCATTAAAAAAAATCATATATTAGAAAAATCATATATTAGAAAAATAATAATATCAGAGAATTGCACAAGGTTAGCTTTTCCAATCTTCTAGGATTGAGCCAAAAAGAAATACAAAATATTAAAATAAGCAACTTTAAAACGAACCATACAAGAAAAATTTTTTCACTTACCCTTTTCAAGAAAAATGTAAAGTTTTTTTGAGGGGTTTTATATATGAATTTATATCAGGGGGAAACCCTTTTGGATCCCCCCTCATCTTTAAATAAATTTACAAACGTTTATACGCCATTTCCGTAATATATGCAGAAAAAAAGGCTAAAACCCACAGGGGGGAAAAGCACTGGATTAAAAAAAGAAACCACATAAGAACATTCAAACCGCAACAGAATTAACAAGTAAAAAAAATAAATAAATAAATAAAATAAAAATAATCAAAGTTTTTAGATTTTACATTACGCCCAAAGGGCATTTTTTTTAACGTTTTGTGTGTTACATTTCTTTATCATATAATGTTCTTTACACTTAAACCATAAAATTGAGTTCAACAGCAATATCGCAAAATAATTTTAAAATGAGCATATCTTTAGAATTTCTGATGCACAGTTTTGCGCTCTGCACGTAAAAATGTTTTTTTTTTTTTTTTTTCCCGTACTGTGTTGCAGTTGTTCGCTTTGAAATCTTTGAGTTTGCTAATAAAAATTTCGTTCGAGTTTTACAAAATATCAATCAGATAATAAAAAAAAATTCCGAGTTTGGGCTTCCAGATGCCCATATTAGGTTGGAAACGTATGTTATTCAAAATTTGATGGCTCTAGGTACCGTTTGTTAAGTCCCTCGGCTTAATCCTAGTATACGGTGCACATGAGAGTTGGCGAAATTTGGGTTTAAGAGACTAATAAGCGCGCCAATTGTGGTAACCAAGCCGATTTTGAATGCTCTGGAGGAGAGTGCATTTGGGAGCATTTTCGCGCATGCTCATTAAATATATTAAATTGAGAAGTTTTGATTGGTGCAGTTGGAAGAGAAGAATTATTTCAAACCATTGTTTGAAGTTCCGTTAATGACTGAACTTCGGCTGAACTGAATGAGAAAGGATAACGTATGTTCAGGTAAAATTTATTTATCTTTTATTTTTTGCATTTTTTAAAATAACAGTAGTGGTTCCGCCGAGTTTGTGATTGGTTAATATTTTTTAATTAATCGATTTTTGGTCAGATACTGAATATGATTTTAGTTTGATATCGTCTTTTATTCTACAGTTCGAGTTGCTAACGTATTTTGTTCTACAGTTCTCTTTGCTAACGTATTTTGTTGTACAGTTGGATAACGTTACTTTTCGATTATGATGTGCAGTGCTATGAATTGCGAATATTTAAACACGAAATTTTTTTGGAAATTAGAACTGGAAGGAAAGCTTGCTGTAATTCAATGGGCAGTAGATGCCGGATTGCTGCCCAATTTTAAAAATCGCGCCATGGCCGCACCATGTACTAGGATTTGGAAGGAACGTGGAGTGCTGTTAAGCGTGGGATGAAGGGGACGAAAAAGGTAAGCGAAGAGTTTGACTTCTATTTGGTGGAATGTATGTGGCGGCGCCTGAAAAATAATAAATTGTCATCCGAAAAAATGAAAGACTTTATATTTGCAATAAAATCAATATATCCGCCACCCGAGTTTGAGGGCTATGGCATTTGAGTTATGATATAGACCCTAAAACATATGTGACACTGAGCCATGGTATTTAGTTTATTATATTTGATATGTGAATGTTTTGTATTTGTTGCGATGCATGTTGAAAATTATATTTTTATTTTTTATAAAGGTCTGTTAAAAATTATTTTCAATTTCTAAATGCTTGCTTTTTTTCTTGTGTCTCACCGTATGCTTAGGATTTATTATCTTATGATTATCATTTTGTTTACTTTTTTTGCCAACTCAAACTTGTGGTGACGCTTTACTTTGAGGTTGCCAAAAATTTGGCGACAAACGTAAACGCATCATTTTGGTTTTGGCGACAATTTTAAAAATCGCGCCAAGGCCGCACCGTATACTAGGATTTTACCAGTCCCTCTGAAGCCAGATGGCGCTGCCATCGTTACTGTTTACAAAAAGAATGTTAATTACTTTAGAGGGCGAAGCGGAGAGTGATTGTGGGAGCCTGAGCGTCTCTCAAAAATTAGTATAATAAAGATAAAGATATGTTACAAAGTAGTTTGTAAATTAGTTTAATTGAGAGTTACAGTCCATTTAGAAATCGCCGGACCATCTGAGTGGTCCGTCGAGCCGGAGAGATATCAGCTAAATAAATAATCTAGTGTAAAACAGAGAGTTTGCCATTTTGTTTCAATGGAATTTGTGTTTGTGGATTATAGCCAGTTGCTGAAAGAAAGGGGTAAGTAAAAAACCCTTGAAACTCTATTCATTATTAACTGTTGCATTTAGTAAATTCTGAATTAAGTTTGTGTGATAATTTGTTATTAATAAGTGTAGCGAAAATGGCTACGAAACTGAAAGATGTTCTCACTAAAAAGAGAAAAAACTATCTTATCGAAGTTGCAAAAGAAACTTTGTGAGCCAGATTTAAGTGTTAGTGATTTAGAATTGTTAAAAACTAAATTTAACAATCTGCAAAATGAATTCGATAATATTTTTGATTCTATTATCAATTTAAGTAGTGAAGAAAATATCGAAAAAATCTTCAGTGAGCAAGATGAAATCAATAGTAGTATTATTGATATAGAATTTGAAATAAATAATAGATTGTCGAACGTTGTTAAAGAAAATAAAGTAGAAAATGCAGTAATTTCTGAAAATACTGTCGTGCGTTTACCCAAGATTTCATTACCAATATTTTCAGGAGAAATGCACTCTTGGCTTTCCATTAAGGACATTTTTAAAGCGAGTATTGATCAAAACCCAAATTTATCAGATGCTGTAAAATTGCAATATTTGAAATCAGCACTGAAAGGAGATGCTTTTAGAATTATCCAAACGATAGCTATAACGGATAATAATTATAAGTTAGCGTGGTCTCTCCTTGAAGAAAGATACTCGAATCCTAGAGAACAAGTGTATGCTCATCTTAAAAGATTTATGAGTACTTCCGTTATTCAAAACGAGTCAGCTTCTGCGATTCTAAATTTAATTGATGTTACAAGTGAAGTCGTAAGATCGTTAGAATGTTTAGAACAAAAGTTAGATGGGGTTTCATCCGCTATATTTGCCTTTATTCTCAGCCAGAAACTTGATCAAACTTGAAATTCTGTTGTGTGCTTACCTAAGATTTCGTTACCTACATTTTCAGGAGAAATGCATTCTTGGCTTTCCATTAAGGATATTTTTAAAGTGAGTACTGATCAGAACCCAAATTTATCAGATGCTGTAAAACTGCAGTATTTGAAATCAGCACTGAAAGGAGATGCCTTTAGAATAATCCAAAATGATAGCTATAACAGGTAATAATTATAAGTTAGCATGGTCTCTCCTTAAAGGAAGATACTCAAACCCTAGAGAACAAGTGTATGCTCATTTGGTGTCACAAGTGATGTTGTGAGATTGTTAGAATTTCTAGAACAAAAGTTAGATGTGGTTTCGTCTACTACATTTGCCTTTATTCTCAGCCAGAAACTTGATCACAATACTAAGTTATGGTGGGAAAGGAATTTAAAGAAAGAAAAAATACCGAACATTACAGAGTTATTAGAATTTCTAAAGGATCACGCGAGGACATTAAACGCTTCTAGAATTCCAGTAATGTCTAAATCAAAAGCTTCAGTAAGTCAATCAAAGGTTTCTTCAATGGTTTCATGTGTGACTGAAAAACGTGCTTTAATTTGTAAACTGTGTAATGTGGAACATAAATTATTTAAATGCCCTAAATTTCAAAAATTCAGCTTAAAGGATAGAGTCGAGTATGTTAAAAAGCACAACTTATGTTTCTGCTGTTTTGGAAATCATGGAGTGAGAAATTGCCCTTCAAATTACTCTTGCAGGCTATGCAGAAAAAAGCACAATTCGTTACTGTGTTATGAGCGAGAAAAAGTTTCGATTTCCCAAAATAGAGAGAGTTGCGAAATCACCTCTCTGTCGGATCAAAAGTCAGACGCCAGTTCGTCTACCGAAGTAGCGAAACTGAACGCTCACGCAAAGCCATTTATAAATAAGGATAGCAAGTGTTTTATGACAGCTAATGTAAATAAAAATTTTAATGCAGTTAATAGAGTCCTACTATCGACAGCGGTTGTTTATATTAAGGGAAATGAAGGAGAAATATTTCCAGCCAGAACATTGCTTGACAGTGGAAGTATGATTCATCTTTGTTCATCGGAATTAGCTGAGAAGCTTCATTTGCAAAGAGAAAATGTAAACCTATCAGTAGGATGTTTATCTGGGATTTCAACAACGGTGAAGTCAAAAATAAGTGCGGTTATTTTAAATAAAGGAAACACATACAGTCGTAAACTAGATTCTTTCGTAATTCCGAAAATTAATCATTTGATGCCTTCTAGACAAATTGATGTCTGTAATATTGAGATTCCACAAGGAGTTACGTTAGCTGATCCAGACTTTCACAAACCGGGTAAAATTCAATTACTTCTAGGGTCTAAAATATTTTTCGATTTGATAAGATCCGGGCAAATTTATGTACCAAATACAAATTTAGTGTTAAAAAACTCAGCATTTGGGTATTTGGTAAACGGTAGCATTGAAGATTTACCACATGAGAAACAATTAATGCATTGTGGGTTAATTTATGACAATGTCGAAGCACAGTTGAAGAAGTTCTTTGATTTGGAATCAATTGGTATCAGAGATGATCCCAATTCTTACGATGAAGATAAAGCATTAGAGATATTCAACAAAACTGTTAGTTTCAAAGATGGTCGTTATATTGTTAGTCTGCCTTGGAAGAAACGTTGGGAACATTTAGGCGACAATTTTGGTGTCGCAGAAAAAAGAATAAAAATCCTGATGAGAAAAATGCAGCATGATAATACATTATACCTGAAATATAGAGAAACTTTAGTAGAGTACCTAAATCAAGGGATAATAGAAAGAGTATTAGATTCTACGAAACCAGTAAACAAGCCAGTTTTTTATATGCCGCATCAGGCAGTTTATATAAAGAGAGAATTATAACAAAATTGTGTATTATTAAGAAAGCATTACAACAAAAATGCGTATTGTATTTGATGCGAGCTCACATGAAATAGGCAGTCTGTCCCTGAATGATTGTTTGTGGCCAGGTATTAATCTGAATCAAAATATATTTCACTTGCTGATATATTTTAGACTTAATAGAGTTGCAATCTTAGGAGATATCGAAAAGGCATTTTTACAGATCGTGTTAGCTGAAAAAGATCGAGATGCAGTTAGATTTTTATTTGTTAAGAATATTGATACACCTTTGCAGAATACCGACGATCAGCTAGAAGTGTATAGATTTAAGCGTGTGCTCTTTGGTGTTAATTCCAGTCCTTTTTTGTTAGCTGCAACTATAAAGCTGCATATCCAAAAGTACAGAAATGTGTATCCCGATACCTTTCAAATTCTTGATACATGCATGTATGTTGATGATCTTGTTACAGGAGCAGATGATGTATCAGAAGCCTTAAAATCTTCAAGGAAAGCAAAGGAAATTATGCGTGGAGCTGGGATGAATCTACTCAAATGGGTGACGAATGATTATCATTTATCTAAAAAATGGGAAGAAGAAAATTTTGATATTCATCCCCTAAGCTCAAATGAAAAGATACTGAAGGTATTAGGAATTCAATGGAACATTCAGGAAGATAGTTTGAGTATAGAGACTTCTTGTTTGACGAAAATTTCGAGGAGAAAGAAAAGTACCAAACGCTTCATCCTCCAAACAGCTGGAAAAATATATGATCCTCTTGGACTCATCACACCATTCACTAATAGAATAAAACTTTTACTACAAAAGCTATGGTTACGTAAATTACCATGGGATGAAGAGCTTCCTTCTGATTTGAACAACGAGTGGTCTCAGTGGTGTAGCGAGCTTTCAGAACTTAGTAACATTAGTGTTCCAAGATTTGCTTTGGATTCATGTGATGAAAATATAGAGATCCATGTTTTTTCTGACGCAAGACAAAGGTTGTATGGTGCAGCCGTTTACGTAAAGGTACAGAATCAAGAAAAAATTTCTGTGAATTTGCTGGCTTCCAAGAGCAGAGTTTCACCTGTAAAAAAAGTTTCCTTGCCTCGACTTGAATTGCTGGATGCACTGCATGCTGCAAGATTGGGAACGGAAGTTAAAAAAGTTCTAGATCGTAAAGGTTCATCTAATATCTTTTTTTTGGAGTGATTCTAAAGTTACACTGTATTGGATCAAAGGATCAAGCAGGAGATGGAAGACTTTCGTTCAAAATCGCGTCGACGAGATTCAGAAGTTGACTAATCCAGATTCATGGTTTTATTGTTCAACCAAAGACAATCCAGCCGATCTTCTAACGCATGAAGTTAGTGCCTCTTCTCTAGTGAATAATTCTAAGTGGTGGACTTGTGGAGAATTTTTTACAGAGCCGCATCTTCCCTACAAGTGCTTACAACCAATAGTTCCAGAGGTTGAGAACCTAACACCAAATGAAAGGGACTCCTTTGTGCAAGAAAGCAAAAGTTCTAGTGACATTTCTGAGAGAACTATGTTGATTGACATGAACTCTAACGTTTTAGACGAACTCTTGAATATTAGTAACAATTATTATAGAATAATTAATGTTCTTTCTTATATTTTTAGGTTTATTTGTAATTGCAGGAAAGGTGAATCAAGAAAGGTAGGCCCTCTTCAACTAGAGGAGGTAAGAATAGCTGAGGAAATGCTTATTAAGCATGAGCAGGTTATGTTTTGTAAATAGGACATAACAGGTAACTTAAAAAATTTACATCCCTTTGATGATCGTAAAGGAATAATTCGCGTTGGTGGCCGTCTTGAAAAAGCTTCTTTACCATTTTCTCAGAAATATCCTGCAATCCTACCAAAATATTCTAAACTAAGTAAGATATTTTTCTAGTGTGCACAGAAGATTATTGCATGTTGGCCCCCAAGGATTATTGAATGCAGTACGTTTAAAATTTTGGCCATTAGGTGGTAGAGATTTGGCGCGAAAAACAGTACATCTTTGTATGACGTGCTTTAAATGCAAACCGATTTTGTCTTCACAGATTATGGGCAATTTGCCATACGAGAGAGTTAATAGATCACCCCCATTTAGTGTTTCAGGTTTGGATCTATGCGATCCCTTTTATGTGACTTACAAGCATCAGAGAAAGGGCGTGCTAAATAAAATTTACATTTGTGTATGTGTATGTTTTGTGACACGAGCTATTCATCTTGAGCCTTTGTCAGATTTAACTTCTAGTGCTTTAATTGCCACTCTTAAGCGTTTCATGGCCAGACGTGGCAAATGTGCGAAAATATTCACTGATAATGCCGCTAATTTTGTAGGAGCAAATTCTCTGTTGAAGAAATTTTACAATGTAATTAATTTTCCTGATAAAACTTTGTCCTCATATTTCACGTCCGAAAGAATAGACTGGAACTTTATACCTCCCAAGTCCCCTCATTTCGGAGGGCTATGGGAAGCCGGTGTAAAGTCCGTAAAGTATCATTTAAAGAGAACGATAGGAGATTTGCGTTTTACATATGAGGAGTTTGAAACTATAATTGTGCAGGTAGAGGGAATACTAAATTCGAGACCTCTTACACCTATTTCCAATGATTTTGATTGTTATGACGTTTTGACCCCAGGTCATTTTTTAATAGGGAGATCAATACAGACGATTCCGGAGCCAATGATAATAGACGTAAATGAAAATCGGTTAAGCCGGTGGCAGAGAACAACGAAAGTAGTTCAAATTATTTGGAAGAAATGGTCAAATGACTATTTAGGAACTCTGCAGCAGAGAAACAAGTGGATGATAGAGAAGGACAATATTTCTGTTGGTACTATGGTACTCGTCAAGGAGGATTATCTGCCAATTTGGAAATGGATATTAGGTCGGGTTATTAAAGTCTATCATGGATCTGACAATAAAGTAAGAACGGTTAAAATCAAAACAAAATCAGGAGAATTGAAAAGAGCGATAACAAAGATCGCCGTTCTTCCGATAGAAAACTGAAATGATATTTCTGCATATGTATTGTATTGTTATAGTATTGTAATAGCTGTAGTTATAGTAATAGTATATTATGTTGTTTATAAGTATATTAACTTTGTTAAGAATGTTTGTATAATTTCTTGAAATTTTGTAATTTCAATCCGGGGGAGTGTTAAGTCCCTCTGAAGCCAGATGGCGCTGCCATCGTTACTGTTTACAAAAAGAATGTTAATTACTTTAGAGTTGGCTTCAATGGCGAAGCGGAGAGTGATTGTGGGAGCCTGAGCGTCTCTCAAAAATTAGTATAATAAAGATAAAGATATGTTACAAAGTAGTTTGTAAATTAGTTTAATTGAGAGTTACAGTCCATTTAGAAATCGCCGGACCACCGTTGTTTTATCACAATGCGAGAAACATTTATGCAGATTTTTCAATATTTAATTTCTTTAAATATAACACAGGGCGATAACATTTAGTGGCAACAGAATAACAACACAGCTTCAAAACATCGGGTTAGCCATGTCGGCGCGTTTATTGCCCATTGAAAAACAATCGCCAAGCAGTGGGCTAAACCGCATTTTAACCGCTACTTTTGGAGGTGTATCTAACGACATTTGAAAGTGAGAGTTGCCATTCATGGATATGTAGCTGTTATCAATAATAACATGAACTGGAATTCTCTTTCCTTTTGAATTACAGACATATGGTATTGTGGTCATTAATAGCACAGCTTTTTCTCCGTGTCAATAAGCATCTTGATGGATTTTTACAAGAACCATCAGCATTCTTGTTTATAATTGCATCACTGAAAATTTCCGTTTTTATTTTGTCTAACAGTTAATCGATGGCGCAATCGCTGAGTAAGCGATGATTATTATGTTTACAATAATTAAAAATTGGTGACATAACACTGTCAGTTTATTGATATGTTTTGCGTTTGCCGGTTCTTTCTTGCTTTTCGTAAAGTTCCTTTTCAGTGATATAGAAATGTGAAGCTTTTTGTAGTTTTGTATATTTGTAGTTTGCTGATTATTATTGCATGAACATATTTACCTTTTTTTAAAATTCATATTAGTGGTCCGCCAAATATAAAATTATATATGTAGTGATCAATAATGTTCTAAGGGTTGACGACCGCTGTTCTAAACCACATTACTCAGTACTCAAATAAAAAGTTAAAAAAAAAAAAAAAAAAAAAAAAAAAAAAAAAAAAAAAACTGATTTTTGTGCCGCAAATTTGAAAACTCTTAATATTCTTTTTCCCCAAATTCCCCTACCAGAATTCAGTGGTTTGTACAAGGAGTTGAATAATTTTAAAACTACATTTAATAATAATCTAATATCTAATAATCCACATTTAACAGATTCTCAAAAATCTTTTATTGACACACTGCATTTTGAGGCCTAGCAAAGTTAATTCAAACTTCAGAGGATACATATGATCATTACTTAAAGCATTTAGAAGACTGTTACATGAACATAAGAATAATCGTAGATACACATGTTCGGAAGAGAAATAATAGATCATGTAAAAACGAATATATGGGCTATGAACTTAGATTTTGGGTAAAATCCTAGTATACGGTACAGCCTTGGCGCGATTTTTGAAAATTATCGCCAACACCAAAAATGACCCAAAGAACGTCTATGTATATACTATACACTATATACATAGTATATACTATGTATAACTATATATATTCTTTGAATGCTATATACATAGTATATTCTATGTATAACTATATATATTCTTTGAATGACCCGTTTACTGCTCATAGTATATGTCCCGTTTTTACTGCTCATCATAAAAGTCGCCAAATCCCGTGTGCACCGGATACTAGGATTAAACCAGATTTTGATAGAAAAACTTTCAGATATATTGTTAATTAATGTTATCATTCAGAAACTTAATTGAGAGTCTAGAAAACAATTTGAAATGACTTTGACATCATCAAAACTTGATGCATTTTTGCAGTTTATAAAAAATGAAGTCAGCTGTTAGAAAGCTTATGCCAAAATATGCTGTTTAAGGGTGTAAACAAACTTGCAAACTTAGCAAATTCATCTCATCGGTAAAAACGTCTCAAACTTAGTTCGAATAACCTTTTTAAATCACCTTGTGTTGTGTGGAAAAAGAAAACACACTCCATATAAAAATTTCAACATTCAAGGCTATGGCTTTACTGAAAAATTTGATGCTTTCAAGAAATATAGGCTCTGATTAAATTGTTTATCCTCATCTCATAGTGTACACGAATGTAGGTCCAAGATGACTTGCTCAATTTATAAACTTAAACATCGTACCGTATTATACCGAGAACTGAGTAAAGATTCCATACACCTGCTTTGACTGAATAAGAAACTGAAAAGTGCAGGCAGACACCAAGGCATTGTCTCCCTCCGAATTGTTAATAATGTCTGTTAAAAAGAAAACAGTTTTGCTGTATACTGCTATCATTCAAGTCCAAGATTTATTTCAATGTGAACATCTTGTGGTTGGTATATTTGACTCAGCATCTCACTGTAATTTATGACTGCCAAACATGCTAATTTATTAGAATTAAAAAACCAAAATATTTTTGCTGCAATTTAATTAACTAATGTTTCCATTCTAAATATTATATCAAAAATAAAATAGGAATGATAAGATTTAAAGGGCAATTACAAATTGAATTTAGATTTTTTGGTCCTACCACAAAATAACTGATATGAGCCGATTTAAATTAATTAGCTTTTCGGAAATAAAAATTTCTAATGTTGCTTTAGCAGTCGCTGAATTTTACAAACCTAAGAAAATTGATTTATCACTTGAGGCTAAGACGTTTTTTGAGTTTATTAAAAGAGGAAAGGTTCACACGGAAGACAAATTGTTGTTTCAAGAAACTGTATTTGATTATGTGACATCAGGCTCAACTGAAACTTCTAGTTCAGTAGAAAACAATTCATTTATTGATCATTGTCACTTAACTGTGAATGTAAACACATTAAACCAAACACTTAAGTTCTTTTGGGAGCTTAAAAATATAGACATTTTAAATTTATTAAGTCCACCGACATGTGAAGAATTGAGATATTGTAAGGAACACTTACAATATCTCAATTCTTGATTGCTTGGACTATCATCGAAATCCTGATGGTCACTTTGTCGTATAAATGCCAATTAAATCTAATGTTGCAAAAATTATAACCAATTATAACCTTGGGCAGTTCCAAAGAACTCATGTCAAAATGCTTAAATCAGTTTTGGAAATAAACCCAATGATGAAAACATTATATACTGAGTTCATGGAAGAAAATGAAAGCTTACATATCGTGGTTAAGACTAAAAGAAAAACTATTTCGGAGGTAGTTTACTATATACCTCATCATGGGGTATACAGACCTGACAAGAACACCCCTTGACTGCACATGGTCTTCAACACTAGTCCATTAATTACCAGCAGTCAGTTTCTCAATGACATTTTTCTGAATGGAGACATACAAGAAGCCATTTTTTCTGCTGGATTGAATGAAACCACATGTGCTCCATTCTTAGCCCAACGGGCACATCATCAAATAGTTTTGATGAAGGAAAAGACTTTCCTCTAGCCTCTTCCATAGTTTTAACTGTTTTCTACATGGACAATGTCCTCTCAGGTACTTCAGACTTGATTAAAACAAAGAGCCTTCAGAGGGAATGATACTACACAAGTGTCATGGTGATAACCATAAGTTAAATGAAGAGGTATTCAAAAATTATTTTTTCTATCTTTCAGCAGAAGAAAAGATTATGAAAACTTTAGGAGTGCAGTGGAACCCACATAGTGATTCCTTCTCCTTCAAAGTGTCCATTAAGCCTGGCAGGATGGAATTGGGAACTGAGATCTTCTGTGGACACTATATTGATGTTTCAGTGCATAATGATGTTCTAGACAATCTCATGAGCTTAGCTAATAATTATTTTAAATGAATCAGAGTTTAAAGTGTTATTTTCAAGTTCACACATAACACAATCCCAGCTGACCAGTACAGAGGAACATCAATGTCAGAAAAATTACATAATGCTCGAGATTAATTACCAGAGCTCAGGTAAATGTTTTCTCTTCAAAAATACCTCCCTTCAAACAGAACTATTTGTCACATCAAAAAGCAAGTTAAGATTTCTTTAGCCCTTTCTGATAAAAACTGTGCCATCTGTGCTGAAGAATATTTGAATCAGTCAAATCTGAGCTACAATCAGAAATATCCTGTACATACTATTGCCAACTGGCCATGAACATATCATGGAATATAATAATAGGAGGCATTTACATACAAGACATATGACAAAATCAATTCCAGAACCAAGAAAGGCTATATAACATGCTTGCAAAGAACAGAAATTGTCCAACAAGTATGGAAAAGATGGCACTGGGATTATATTAACAACCTGCCACAAAAGGCTATATAGCAATAATGTTTCATCCTGGCACTCTTGCATTGTTGAAGGAAAATTATCTCCCTGCAAATGACTTCTCTATGGAATAGAAGTAATAGCTGGTCTTGATGGTAAAATTTGTGCAGTGATCATAATACCAACAGGTACCTTTAAAAGATGTGTTTAAAAACTGTGCATATTGCCTGTCCAGTGAGAAACTATTCTTTTATGTAAGTGTGTCTTGTTACTGTTATGTCTTAGTGAAGGTCTCGTTATTGTACCATTGTTGCTTTAGTTTAAAGCTCATACTGAAGTTTCAACTGCAGAAACTATACCATATACAGATCAGGCAAATGAGTGCATCAGCTTGTGCAGCTAATACTTAGATGTTTCCTGGTGCGAGTGCTGACTGGTCACCGACCTACTCCCTAGTCCCTTCACAGCATTCAGATTGTCATGCTAAAAGATGCAACTAACAGATCATTACAATTGAGCCCTTGAGTCTTGTGAATTAATATCATTAAAAACCATATTGGTGTACTGCAGTTCCACTGTGCACTTGTGCCTAGTTGAGCCCTTTATATTGTGGTGTAGGCAGGGAAATGTCGTGATATGTGTAATGTATTTTTATTTTCTCCAGGCCTACAGAATCATGTCCTTGTCACACTGTGGTCATCAATGTGGGGGGACTTGGTATTAGCTTATATTGCTGCTACTGTCTTATGGCATCATCTTTTAATAAAGGTCAGAATTATGCCACCATTGCCTCAGTGTCCTTGAAGATGGTGGGTGATTTTGATGAGTGATTTGGGGGGATCAAGCCATGATCTGGGGCATAGAAACAAAACATAAAGTAAAGGTACACTTTGGTCCATCCTACCAGTATTTGGATATGTCTCCTGGTATGAATGTTGATCAGACCTAAACTTCTCCATGTTCAAGGCAATTCTTTAGTTTTGCAATGCAAACAAGCAAGCTGGCTAAGACTGAAGCCTGCCACATTAGAAGCGATGCATATATTAAGCCTGTGTGAGGTATATACAAAATTTGAAGACCTCCATTACATATTGATATGTAGCTTTTTCCTGCATTTTTTATTGATATCATAGTGCAATCACTCTGTATATATGTATCACCAAATTCATGATGAAAAAAATACTGATTTTGATTATTAAATCATTAGTCTGAAAATTGTGGCTGCATTTTTACCAGCAAATGACATTTGATAACAAGAAGAATGGTTTTCTTGAATGACTCTTTGAAAACATGAATAGAAAAATTTATTTTTCACTATGGTACAGACATAACCTCCTTAACTGTGCATGTCAACATTTTTAAACCTCTGGTGTAAAATTTTCTAATACGAAAACTCAAAGTTTCAAACAATATACTGTTTAAGTATTATGGAGCTGAAAGAATCTTTTCAGGTAATCAAAATCCACACTAGAATTGTAAAATCAACAAATACTGTTATATGATTTTTATAAGTGAGGCGAGATCCAAGTCAACTTTACGCCTCAGTTTCACAAACTGATGTTTTGGAAATGTTTGTAAAATTTGCTTATTATTTATTATTACTAAAATAATCGACAGAATTTAGTCTTTTGCTGCATTTGTATTTTGTATTGCTTTACATAATAAATTATAAGCTGTTAAATAAAAAATACACAAACAATATGTCACTGGAGAAGTCAATAAAACTAAAATACTTATTAATTATATAAACTTAAATATATATAGGTAACTTTGAATTTTTTTAGACAGGATCAGACAATACACATTAAAAAGCTTTTATTCATCAGATATGTAAACTTGAACTCTTGAGTTCAAGTTTACACCACAGACAATAATTTGCAGCAATAACTGCAGTTTATCTATTGTATAATAACTTTTGAAAGCAAGAAAAATGGAGCTGACTTAAAAGCATTATCATGCTGTGATTTCAAAGTGGGACTAATTCAAGAAGAATTCCTTCACGATCTACCCTTAGCACAATGAAGCTCCATCTCATGCCACTATATTCACATGGTTTGCAGAAAGTTGAATTTCTCTTCCGGATGAAGAATATATAGGAAGTACTTTGCCATCTACAACTTCAAAAAATGAATAAGCCAAATGAAAAAAGTTAATGACAACTGCTACAATTTTCCTTTGTACCTACCATATGATACAGAAGGAATTTAACATTGGATCTGCATCTATACATAATATTATTCATGAAGAACTGCACATGAAAAAATGAGTTTGCCACTGGGTTCCCCATAAATTAAAACAGAACTCCCCCAAAACTAGAATGTGTCAGAATCTGTAATGAAAACATAATTTCTTCTAAAATCATAATGAGTGAGCAAACATAAATGTTACTCTTCTGTTATTGGGACTGGATTCAGAAATGTGTGTACGTGTACACACACATTACTCCATTTGGAAAGCCGCTGCTAAATTAAAAAGATGCTACAAAACTATTCCGCATCTTAAAGGCCAAAACAGGATCGCATACATAGAAACTGAGAAAGCTCAGTCTCTAGCAGATTACTATGCTACTCAGTTTGTCACAAACAACATTTCTGACCCATACACTGAAAACTTAGTCACAAGTACCATTACCCAATTTTTCTCAAAAACACACACTAACAACAGCATCACAGACAATCCATCGGATGTTCTTGGCTATATTGAAAAATTAAAGATGAAAAAGAGCCCTGGATATGATAACATTACCAACATTATGATTAAAAAAATAGGACTCCTGATGATTTGTCACCTCATTAAAATCATTCAACTCATCATCGACTTACACTACTTTCCTTCATGCTGGAAAATTGCCATTATCTCACCGATTCCAAAGCCTGGAAAATCACCTCATGAACCTGAATCATATCGGCCAATCAGCCTCCTGCCATCATGTAGCAAAATTGCTGAACATATCATGCTTCTCGAAATAAAGAAATTTGCCGAAAACAGAAGAATCATCATCCCACAGCAATATGGTTTTCGCAGCAAACATTCCACAGTTCATCAATTATTCAGAATGACTGAATTAATTTCATCTAGATTTCAAAATAAACTCTGCACAGCTTCTATCTTCCTAGATATAGCCAAGGCATTCGACCGTGTTTGGCTCGATGGCCTTATCTACAAATTAATCATTCTAGGATTGCCAGAATTCATCATAACAACACTTCGCTCCTATCTAACCGATAGATATTTTATCGTTCGTATCAATCAAACACTCTCCACTAAACGAATTATCCACGTGAGCACGCCTCAGGGCACGCTCGTCGCTTTCTTTATATTTAATTTATATACGAACGATATTTCACACATGCATAACACAACACTCGCTATGTACGCGGACGATACAGCGATCCTCGCACAAGCACACATACATGCACTTGAACTCTGGCTCTCTCAGTGGAAAATTAAAGTCAACATCAATAAAACTGTTGCTGTCATGTTTTCCAAGAAAAGGAAATCTAGTGTTCTACAATACTCCCATCCCTTGGGCCAAGGAAGTCAAATACCTAGGCATTGTACTTGATCAGAGACTCATATGGAAGCCCCACATTAAACACATAATTACAAAGTTTCGAGTTAGTAAAATAACACTTCACTCCCTAATCGCTCGAAACAGCATTTTAGCACTAGACCAAAAACTCATTTATAAAGCCATGCTCGTTCCAATTACTTATGCCTGCCCAGTTTAGGGCTATGTTTGTAATACTACACTGATAAGACTACAAAGACTTCAAAACATCACATTAAGACAAATCACCAATAGCACATATTACATAAGAAATGAAGCCTTACACAGAAAAACAAACACACCTGAACTAGTTGAGATTATGATTAAAATCGCAAAGCGATTCCTTGCAAACATAATTAAAGTTAACAATCCTACCATTTCCTCATTACAGTATGACGTTAATGACCAGTGCAACAGAAGAAGGCCAGGTGCCTTATTAAGAAACTATCACTAATTAGTAATTATAAAAATATACAAATAAAAAAAATTAAAATACTTATTTATAAATAATTATAACTTAAATGCACTGTCAACCAACTACAAACGCTTATGTGATTTCAAAGTAATGCTTAAAGGAAATATTCCTCCTCAGACAAAATGGAAGTTAGAAATTATTTTTTTTTCAGCCCAAATTATTTTCTAAGTCCAGCAGGCTTTCCTCAATTTTGCCCCCTCCCCCATTACTTTTTGGCCTTCCCTTCAAAATTTCGTATGGACTGGAAAGAGCCTTTGCCCCTCCCCCCTGGCACACATGACTAACACACCCCAATCAACGCTCTTCTCCTGGTCTACTTCTGATGCTTTCCTGACTTCAACTCATTCAGCCTTCAGCCACCACCACTGCTGCCTGCGAGCTCCTTCGATCGACACTCTATGATGGTGACAATCCTTAATCAACGTTCCCGTTGCCATATAGCTTATTCTGCTTCCCAGACTCGAACTGAATCTCAAGATCTTCTACAACATACATGAAAAGGAACTTATGCCTTACCTCAATGCTTATCTATGTTTCATTTACGATCGACAAAGTTCGGAAACAAATCCATGTATTCGACTGGGATAAGGGTTTTCTAACCCAGGAGCCCACAGAAACCTGAACTTCGGTTACACATCGGGTGTACACACACACATACATATTTATGTACACTGCTAAAAAAATAAAAAAAATAAAAAAAAAGGGACAGTGCTATATCTCCCGTTCTACTGGGCCGATTGACAAAATTCAAATTGCGTTCTTCATGTCTCAAAAGCGCGACTTAGGATATATATTAGATTTATATATAGCACTAATCTAACATAGGTATTTTGACACAAAATCGGACTTTTTCTGAAATAACATACCAATTTTTTTACATATTTCGATAACACAAGTCAAATTACACCAAAATATGAAATTTTGTAAAATTTGGAAGGAAATTTATGGAGAAATTCACAAATTTATGTTGGCACTTTTTTTTTCAGTTTGCGCCAAGAATAGTTCACTTGGAGAACTTCTTAATATATGGCAACCTAGTTTCCTTTCCCGTCAGAGGAAAAATAGTCACCATCGTTCCTTTTTTCCAAATAATATTCTTTACATTATATTTTTAATTATAACTTACTATTTTAATTACTATTTTAATTTTTCTTTTTTGAATTTCATTTTAATTGTTTAAATAGCATGTTTTTTTTTTTTTTTTTTTTTTTTTTTCGAATAACTGTTTTAAAAATTTCTATTTACCTATTCGAACTGCGTAAATAAAGGTACAGCGTTTATTTTTTTATCAAATAGTTTACTTTATATATATTTTTTATCATAGTTATTATTAAAGTAATTTTTAAATCTTTATACTTTTATTTTAATTGCTTGTGTTGCATTGTCTCTTCAGATAATTGTTTTAAAATTTTCTATTTATTCCTTCGAACTGAGCATTTGAAATATATTTATTAATATAAATTTTCCAGAATTTGATTTTAATTATTGCGTTTCTTTTGGAAGAATACTTTGTAACCCAGACTACGATGCGTTTGAAAACTGCATATATTAAAAGAGAAAATACAGTAAAGCACAGTTAACATGCCTTTCAATGTTCCGTTCAGAAAAGATATATATAAATAAGTGAGATGTATAACCGACATTTTAACTTAGGATGACTTGCATACACTGCTTTAAACAGTTTTATCATTGTGCCCATTGCTTTACACAATTTTATCCTACGGGTACATTTGGTTTCTTAAAATGTTATTCATATTTTAGTCAAATATTTTATTTTTGAAATCGCAAGAATCAAATATCATAAGATTAAAAAGCTTTAAATTAAAAAAAAAAAAAAAATACTAATACTAAATTTTACACAAAAAATTATTTTTTCTTCTCTTTTTCTTCAGGCATTCTACTTTATTCTTGCTCTTTTTCTTTAGGCATTCTGAAAGTATATAAAAAAGAATCCAGCTTTTCGAAGTATCTTGATATTTCTGACAATCATTTTAAATAAAGTTATCACCACAAACGGCGGAGTGGTAAAGTCGCTGAATACTGGTAGTTCACTCCGGGGTTCGAATCCCGGTAAACGGGCTGGTTGCACGGGCGTTTTCATGGATTTTCTCATGTGTACCATGTATGACAGCTGGTTTCCCTTAGAAAGTTCTTCACAAAGTATTTCGTCAGAAAATTTATCAGTCTTTAGAGGCTAAACATTTTGAAGGTATGAGATGAAAGGAAAGACTGGTTTCATCAAGAGGTTTTGGTTTATTTAATTATGACAAAGCACACTAGGGCTATCTGCCTAAGGGAAGGGATGCCTTCGTGAAGGACTTTCTAAGGGAAACTGGCTCGCATACACGTTACACATGGGGAAAACCACGAAAACGTCCATGCAGTCAGACCGTTCGCGGGATTCGAACCTTGGACCGAGCTACCGGTGTACAGCGACTTTACCGCTCGGCCGTTGTTTCATCAGGAGAGGGAAAAAACGCCTTTGGGTGACATCTACATATAATACTGGAGTTCAAAGGATAAATATTTTAATTAAAAGATTTTTGCTAACTGACAAAGAAATAAAACAGTCCAGCAGGGTTTATTCTGTACCACCGAGTGACCCGATTCTTATATCGGCTGAATCAATCTAAATCATACTAAGGATCATGTTTTTTTATACAATCTATAACGCGAGAGAAAAATTAGCTTCTTACAACTTTCTTTCTAAGAGGATTAAAAAAAATTATATTTATATATATATTTTTAAAGCTGGGACTTGAACCAAACTGTCAAACTTTTAAAGTTTAATTTGCATGGTGGTTATAATTAAAGTTTCAATTTTGAAATGGTCATAAAATGAAAAATACGGGAGCAGATGTTATCAAACTTGGGAATCGTGTAAATTAGGTTATGGGAATTTATTTTCCGCAGAAAAAAAAGAGTTAAAAAACTCCCCACCAGGGGAAAAATGGCGCTGTATACAATATTGTTAAATGAAATAGGAAACGAACACATTTGTTTGAAATGTGTTTAATATTTTCCAGAACGTATTACAAAGCATGTTCAATGTAGTGTCCAGCATTTTCCGAAAGTTAAATCCTGTTACTGCATTCTCAACAGCAGCTCTTAGCATATCAGGAGGAATGTTACGGACATGTCAGTGTATCACATTTTTCATTTTTGCCAAATTGTTTAGATTATGCCCATAAACAGTTCTTTTGAGATAACCCCATAGCCAAATGTCACAGAGGCAGAGTCACAGAGTCAAAGAAATTGACTATTCATTTGCACTACGGCTTGGTAGTTTACTAACGAGTTAACAAAACTTAAATTCTGCTTTTTGTGTCTAAGAATACAACAATATTTTAAATATTTACAAATAAAATATTAAATTGGAGCCTCACCAGTTGCCTAGCATTTGAAGATTGTTAAATGCTAACTGTTTGTTGCGAAGTCTAACCCAGGCTGCATGGTTGGTTTTCGTAGTTTTCTAGGTTCTCTTTACAAAGGTTCTCTATGAATCAAATAGCTCACTTGTTCTTTCTATGTTCAAATAACCAACTAACCTAGTTTAAGCGCAATTTCCAAGTGAAGTTCCTAGCAAAACCCAAATACTCAATAAAAATCATGTAGCTTGCCAATCGGGAGCATGAAAGATATGGCACCAATAATTGAATTGCTGTTACAGTATGCTGTTTCTAAACTTAGATGGTCATTCCTTAATTAAATAGCTCACCAGCGGCTGAGTGGTAAAGATGCTGAACACTGATAGTTCGGTCCGAGGTTCGAATCTCGCGAACAGGCTGGCCGCATGGGCGTTTTTGTGGTTTTTCCCGTGTGTAACGTGTATACGAACCAGTGTTCCTTAGAAAGTACTCCACAAAGGCATCCCTCCCTTTAGGCAGATAGCCCTCGTGTGCTTTGCCATAATTAAATAATCCAATCCAATACTTAATTAAATATAATTGATTTGTAACTTCTACTAGAACTGACGGTAAGAATTGAAGTGCAAATAAATAATATCATGTGCAATCTTCATTAATATAAAATTAAAAATATTTGCATTCAGACAGAAAGTTTTTTGAAATATTTGCAATTACTTTATAAGAAGGATTTTTTAATAACCGTAATAATTACTTATTATATTACTGATGATCAGGGTTCAGTTCTTGACAATTACATTCTAAATTAGAATTTTAAGGATATAATGAAAATACGCTACGTCCAAAAATACATTTTAGGATAAACAATGAGTTGATTTTTTATGTTTTACAACTTCTTAAATTCATTTATTAAAGATCGTATCCTCGTTGGTAATTGAATCCAGAATGTTGGGTGTCGTTGATATAATTATTTTTACTTGTCCACAGAATCTGCTGACTTATCCAGCCATTAAGTAGCTGCAGATCATTTCTACATAACCATTGAACTTCCATTAATTCAGTCTCTAGAGGGCTGTATGTTTATATCATAATTTGACTTTTATAAAAATGATTATTCTAAATCTTATGTTTCTATAAAAATATTCTGTGCTTTAAAAATATGGATGATAGTATCAGCCGCTCTTTCAGCCACTTCAAAAGCATCAGTTAGTTAAGAAATAAATTATGCAGTTAATGTCATAAAATTCAAATAAACATCAAACGAAAATTCTCAGTTTTAGACAATTCGATTTAAACGAAGTAAAGTAGCAGACGATAAACCGACAAAGGTAAAAGGTAAAAATTTACTCTTAAAAAAAAAAAAAAAAAAAAAGATAGAAATTTTAAAAAATAGGTAAAAATTTCAATAATATCATCTATAATTTAAAAAAAATAGCTTTTCATATAGTATTAATAAATATTTATTACACATCATTGGGGGGAAAAATGTCATATAATTAATTCTCCGTAGAAGTTTACTTGAAATTTAAGGTTAAAAATAGCTGTGGCAATTCCCTGTAAGGAAAATCCATAGACCACATTTGGCATTATTATCGCTCAAAAAAAAAAAAAGATGCCAAATTTCAAAACACGAAAATATGTAAATTCGTGTATATCTTAGAAAATTTTGAAAAAAAAAAGTCATTTTTTGCAGATATGCTTAAAAATACACCTACTTTAAGATGATGGTAAAAATTTTATAGGTTATAATTCAACATTTTTTTTGAAAAATTTATAAAAATTATTTAAAAATAGAAATTTAAAAAAATAAAACACAAAAAATGGGTAAATTTTATTTGGAATGAACCTAAATTTCGAAATGTGAGAGAAAAAATCAGAAACGTTTAATAAAAAAAGAGATATTAATAAATATTTGCCAAATTCAATTAACATTGAGGAGCTAATATTTTAAAAACTACTCGTAGGATTTTTACAAAACTTGGTATTCTGGCATAATTTGAGTCGTAGAATCGAAATATGGAAAAAAATTGGTATGTTATTTCAGAAAAAGTGCGATTTTGTGTCAAAATACTATGTTAGAATAGTGCTGTATATAAATCTAATACATATCCTAAGTCACGCTTTCCAGACATGAAAAACGCAGTTTGAATTTTGTCAATCGACCCAGTAGAACGGGAGATATAGCACTGTCCTTTTTTTTTTTTTTTTTTTTTTTTGAGCAGTGTACATGTAATACATGCATACATGAACACATATACGCATATACACATGCATACAATTTCTGAACACGGTTCCAATAACAGAAGAGTACCACATAAATATCATTATTTAATGCTCCAGCCCATCAAGAAATTAAAGTGTGGTCTTTGAAAATGGCCCTTAACCAAAAACAGTGAGAAGAAAGCAGTGAAAAAAGTAATGAATGCCATTTTTTTCAAATGTGCAGGACTGGTCAAAGTTATCATGTTAGAAAGACAGAAGAAAGTTCTAGCTAACTAGTACACCACTATTCATTTTCCAGAAATCTTCAGGAAGTGAATATTAAGGAACTCATGCTTTACCATCATAATGCATTTTCTCATCTATGAATTCAAATGTCAAGAATGACAATCACGTTTCTTGAATAAAAGCATATCAAAGTGATGGAATATAAACTTTTATTTTTGTGATTTTATTATGTATGACCTTCGGCTATTTTTTAATTTAAAGCAAAAGTTACATTGTCATTTTCATTGTACAAGGACATTGTTCTGAAGATGAGATGATAAAGCTATAAATGCATATTTTTCATTTACTCCAATTAACAGATAGTTTGAAGCATTTAATCATTTAAATATTTATCTCAAAAAGCGTGTTGATATTGCAGAACCTACACTCAATACATCTAATGTTTGGTAAGTGTAACTTGCAACATTTAGCTGCATCTAAAAAATTTCAGAGTGATCTTTATATACAGTACAAAGTTCGTAATCCGGACATCCATTATCTGGAATGATCTATAATCTGGACCTCAAAGCCACAAACTTTTTTTTTGTATGTTTTATGCATGCATGTTTAATGTATAACGGACAGTACAGTCAAAAGTCGTTAATTCGGACACCATAATCCGGAATGATCTATAATCCGGACCTCAAAGCTACAAACTTTCTGCGCATGCGTCACATGCGCATACGTGTGCGCGTAAGACCTTTACGACTGCGAATATGTGTGTGCGCATAAAATGTTTACGCATGTGCGTTTAATGTATAACGGATGGTATAAGCTAAGCTAAAATTTTCTAATTCAGTTAATGTTGCAGATTGTGTTGTTCCTTAATCTTCGAATTGGATCCGGCTTATTATTTTTTGCAGACTGTTAGAGCAATTTTATAAAAGTAAGCTTGAACTTTCGATTATATCAAATAGAATTTCAGATATATATTTGCTAATATGTAAAGGACCTAAAGCGAAAGTATGTTTCAAAATCCGAAGTCTGTTTATCAATTTCACGCTGCTCGGTGGGGATAACGCCGCAGCGCGCAATGAATTGGAAGTTGATCCGTCAGCACTATCCTTATCTTCAGGGCAGATGTTTTTATTTTATTTCTCTTATAATTCCTTACTAAATGTAGTATTTCATCTCGATGTACTCCGTCTTTGATATGATTTAAAACAAGTTCCTCGTCATTATAATTCGCTTCCGATAGTGAAGAAAGTAACAGAGGTTATTGAAAACGAAAAAATTTCGATTGACAAATTAGTCGGTATTCTTGACACAGCAATTATAGGACTTTAACAGCGGAACTTTTTAACTAAATCAGAAATTATGTCTGTTTAATAGAATTAAAGAGAAAGTATTATCACATAAAACGAAGCAACTTAAACAACTTACATTTAAAGAAATGTTTAATAAAGTAAACAAATAAATATTAAGCATTTTCTTTTTGTAAATTTTGATACCCTTTAGATCATAATTGTTCTTTATTTCATAAATTACGGTTTCATATTTTTAATTTTGTAATTTCTGCATGCCATCCTACCAGATTTAAACTGATGATCTATAATCTGGAAAAATCGATAATCCGGAATTGCCGAAATCCCAACGAGTCCGGATTAACGACTTTTGACTGTATAAGCTAGGCTAAAGTTATCTTTACTGATTCTAAGGCATTTCATTTAATGTTGCAGATTGCACTGTTCCTTATTCTTTTAATTGGATCCGGCTTATTATTTTTTGCATACTGTTAGAGCATTTTTATAAAAATTAAGCTTGAACTTTCGATTATGTCAAAAAGAGTTTCCAATTCTGGAGCTGCCAAAGACGACCAAGCTGCATGACCTCGAGCATTTAAAGGAGTAACGATTTTCCCCATTAAATATCGTGCAAATAAAAGAGCAAGGGTGACACAAGCATTGATGAATAATTGGTTTGAAAATCATTTTATACCCGAGGCTCGGTGACATTTGAATTTGGTTGGTTTACCTGATGACTCAAAAATTGTCCTGATTGTTGACAACTGTTTAGTGCAAACTTCACTTAAAGTTTTAGTGAAAGATAATGCATCCGTATTAGTCTTCCCTCCACATTGTACGTCTATCATTCAGCCTATAGATATGGGAACAGTGCATGTGCTGAAATGCAAATATAAAGTAGCATTTTTTTAAATCTATGTTAAATTTCTTAAACAATGGCAAGACTATTCAAGACTTTTTGAAATTTTTTAGCATAAAAGCTGCTGTGTGGAGCATCGCAAGATCGTGGGAGGATGTGTCTCCAGATACGTTTAAAAATGCTTGGCATGATTTATGGCCAGCTACCATATTTCATGGTGAGGACAATGAAGACAATGCCCCAATCATCAATCAATTAACGGACGGCAAAATCTGTAGTATGGTTCTAGATCCAGAAAATACCGCTTCCGATAGTGAAGAAAGTGACAGAGAGGTTACTGAAAACCAAAAAATTTAGATTGACAAGTTAGTCGGTATTCTGGACACTGCAATTACGGGACTTGAACAGTGGAACTTTGTAACTGAACAAGAAATTATGTCTGTTTATAGAATAAAAGAGAAAGTATTAGCACAAAAAACGAAGCAACTTAAACAACTTACATTGAAAGAAATGTTTAATAAAGTAAACAAATAAATATTAAGCTTTTTTTTTTTTTTTTTTTTTTTTTTTTAATTTTGATACCCTTTAGATCATTATTGTTCATTTCATAAATTATGGTTTCATGTTTTTAACTGTATAATTTCTGCATGCCATCTTACCAGATTTAAATTGATGATTTATAATCCGGAAAAAACCCTAATCCGGAATCACCAAAGTCCCGACGAGTCCGGATTACGGACTTTGTACTGTATATAATAAATTGGACTCAAAATTTTCATGCAAGAAAAACTATATCATTTATTATATGTGTTCAAAGTTAAATTATGTCAATTTTGAAATGCCACTACCTCACATCTGCCTTAAGAATTGCACATATTTTTTTAAATTACAGCAAAGCAGATGAGACCTATTTGCCTAAGGAGAGTGCCTTTGAAGATGAAACTCTCATGCAGCCAGCCCATTTTTCTGGGAACTGAACCCTGCTCAAATTAACTAGTATTTTAATGTTATTTGCTTTAATAAAAATTAGACTAAATTTCTTCATATATGATGTTGTTAAAAAAATAATATGTATAATAATTTTACACAAGATTTTACTTTGTGTTTAAATCAATTATTTGATAAACAAGTAAAATTATGCAAGTTTTGACAAACTAAAATATTTCAATGGAATAGTAAATAGTAGGCAAATAAATGTAAAGTACTTGTACAGCAGAATATAGAGCTTAATAGTTTGAGACCTTTTATACATTTAAATGCAATGTTTATATTTTATTTATTTTACATTTTTTCCTTCCTTGTATAAAGAAAGTATTGCAACCATGAAAAGTTTTGAGTATTATATTTCAACAGAAATATCCATTTTGGCAGTATCCAAATCCATTTGTTTTCTGTGTGTGCATGTGTGAGAGAGAGAAAGATGTCTGTATGTATGAACAGAATAAAGAACTATTTTTCCTTAAACTGACTGTAAAATGGATTCAAAAGGGACTTTTTTTTATATCTTTACCAATGTATATGTATGTATACATCTTGCATAACTCAAAAATGATTAGCCGTAGAATGCTGAAATTTTGTGTATGGAACTGCTATGACATTTAGTTGTGCACCTCACTTTTTTATTGCAGTAGCTGGAACCAAACATATATATATATATATATATATACTAAGATTACAAAGTTGCAATTTTTAAGTAATATTTAAAAGCACTAGAAAAATTAAAAGTTTTTGAAAAAATTGTTTAAAGTTTAAAAAGTTTTAAAAACTGTTTTTTAAAAGTACTTGAAATAGTAAAAGGAAAAACAGCAGATGGAAAAATTACTCTACAAGCAATGGTAACAGTGGCGGATATGCATAAAACTGTGATGCAAAAATTGCTCTTTTAGTATAAAGAGATATGAAGGCTATATTCGAAACCTTTAGTACAGACGATAAGATTGGAAGATTTGTACAAATGTAAAACATTATGATGTATAAATTTGTAATACAGTCAACAGTCGTTAATCCGGACTCGGCGAGACTTCGGCGATTCAGGATTATCGATTTTTTCGGATCATCAGTTTAAATCTGGTAAGATGGCATGCAGAAGTTATAAAATTAAAAATATGAAACCGTAATTTATGAAATAAAGAACAATTATGATCTAAAGGGTATCAAAATTTACAAAAAAAAAAAAGCTTAATATTTATTTGTTTACTTTACTTTCTTCGCTATCAGAAGCGAATTATAATGACGAGGAATTTGATTTAAATCATACAAAGATGGAGTACATCGAGATGAAATACTACATTTAGTAAGGAATTATAAGCCAAATAAAATAAAAACAACTGCCCTGAAGATAAGGATAGTGCTGACAGATCAACTTCCAATTCATTGCGCACCGCAGCGTCCCCCCGCCGCAGGGCAGCGTGAAATTGATAAACAGATTTTGGAATGGTTAGATAAACAAAGGATATGCCTTTATCCATTTTTTGCAGCAATTCCACTTTTTGTTTAATGGACTTCGAAACATACTTTCGCTTTGTAGATCCTTTACATATTAGTAAATATATATCGGAAATTTGGTTTTAAAAATTCTGAACTGATTCTTTCTTTTTTTTTCATTTAGTTGAATATTTTTGTAATATAACATGTACTTCTTTTGTTTACATTTGCATTATAATGTTTTATTTACACATTTTTACATGTTTTGATCGCATCATTGATTAGATACTTATGTTCTGTTCTAAAGTGGGTTTTTTTTTTTTTTTTTTTTTTTTTTAGCAGCATTTAAATAATGCTTTTCAATTTATATTGTTTCCCCGCAAAGCAGTTTTAGGGTTGCCATAAAATAGCAAGGAAGGCAGGGTCGCCACATTGGGCGAGAAATCGTCTTTTTGCCGACAAAATTGGTGATATACCAAGGACGGATGGAAAACCTTCTGGAATGAATTCTTACTGGTTAGCCCAGAATGTTCTCGAACACAAGCCAAAAGCTATATAAACCCTGCTGGTCCGCAGTAAGTATGTACCTTGTTTAGCGAGCTGATAGTCATTGAGCGAGTGTTTCGAAGTCTAGCACCAAGTTGGTAGTCGAGTGCATCGAAGAGTCTTTTAGTGTATCACAGTTAGTGCATCATCGAGCGAGTGTGTTAAGCTCCGGGAACAACCGAACCAAAAAATCAGGAGCTGTGCTCTGTGTGTCGTCGAGTGCATCGCGAGTTGTAGCGTGTAGAGTCTCGAGAGTATGTGGAGTTCCGAGAACGACCAAGCTGAGTCGGGAGCTGTACTCTGGTGCTTTGCAGTGAAGCTGTCTCCACCATGATAGCTTGATAACCTGAAAGCTGTGTCGCTGATCGTGTCAACATGTTTATAACAGTTCGACGACTGTAAACGAGATTTCGAAGTTGTCCTGATTAATACCGGCCAATAAAGTGTGTTTTGATATTTCATCAAGTGTCGGTGTTATTCACTCTAAATCCAGACGAACTCTGTACGAACGTGAAGGAAGAAAATAACGTAAAACTGGTGTCAGAAAAGAAAAACGCAACAATATTATGTTCCAAATAATTTTTTAATTGATTTATATCATGTAGAGAAATTCTTGATATGCATACGAGTTTGTTAATTTGAGGAATGAAATATTTATGTTTAATTGTATTTCTACTTTCGATTTGCATATTCATAGCAAGGATGAAAATCATGTCTGAATGGCTGGGAGGAGTATGAAACAAGCTCATTCTCCCCTGAAGAGTCAGTATTGTTTTGCTATCTTTTCAATTGTTCATTTTAGGTAATTTTCTTTATATGGCTATAATTATTATTAGCAATTTTTGCATCACAGTTTCATGCATATACACTTCTATTAAACATTGCTTGTAGAGCAATTTTGCTGTCTGTCGTTTTTCCTTTTACTATTTTAAGTACTTAAAAAAAAAAAAAAAAAAAAAAAAAAATTATAAAACTTTTTAAACTTAAAAAAACTTGTCAAAAACTTTTAATTTTAATTTTTCTATTGCTTTTAAATATTACTTAAAAATTACAACTTTGTAAACTAGAATTTATGTAGACTTAAATTGTAATTCTTAGTTTTTACTTCCTTGTATGAAGTAAAAAGGAAGTACTGTAATCGCGAAAAGTTTCAGGCAGCATATTTCAACGAAAATATCCATTTTGACCACTATCGAATGAAATTTAACAAATTTTTGCATGATATCTGTAGTAAGGACAGAATAAAAGACTAAGTTCCTCCAACAAAATTATAAAACTGCTTTAAAAAGAATTCTGAAGAGAATTTTTCATGGTGTCGGTATGAACGTATGTACGTACGTACGAGTAGCCTCAGAATGTTGAAATTTTGTATATAGGACTGCTATAACATGTAGATGTGCCCCTCGTATTTTGGTTGCAATCGACCGCATCAAACGTATAAAAATATATTTACATATATATCCACTCTGTTTCCCGGCTCAGTGATCTCAGTTTCTTTACTCTTATATGTTTGTAAATTGTACATTTTTTGCTTTAAAAATGATTGAATTATGTTGTTCTTATCTTCCAGTTAAGGTTTTTATGCCTTTAGCAAATCTGTATGCAATATTTTTAGAATTAGCAGCAATTTTGCAATTTTGCAATTTAGCAAAGTTGTTTAAGTGCCGCTAAGCCTAATAATGTTTTTGATGGCAACCATTGCTTGTTTACATTTGAAACAGCAGAATAGTGGATTTGTTGTCAATCTAGAGAAACTTAGCTTTGCAACAACAAAGATAATGCCTTCGTTTATTATTGCCAATTAAAGCATGCTTGATCTTTTCTAGAATTTTTTCGAGGAAATAAGTGTTTAAGATTTACTTCATAATTTTTAATACAGATATTTCAAGTTTTTATATATTTTTTCCTTCTTGCGAAGTGAAAACTGAATTAATTGAATGAGAAATACTCAATCGTCTGTGAAAAACTGTTTCTTTTTCGTTTTGTTTGCTTAATTTCTTTTATGCATCGTTCTAGATTTATTATAGTATTTGAATAGAACATGTGGCAATGATTAGAAAATTCTTCAAACTTCTACTATGTGGTTAAGCTAATGACACTAAAACCACTGCTTGTTTATCATTCCAGAACTCCAACAGCAATTTCAAAATCATCTTTGCCAGTATTTTGGGAATCCAATAGAAAATTTTCTGGATCACTATAAAAATTTTCGAGAATTGGTTTACCAGAAATTTTTGCTTTGCTGTTAAATACTACTGCGAATTTAAAAGACTAGAACTGAAAGCTTTACTTTTGATTGATAATACTCCAAGACATCCAACTCTTTTGCTTGACTTAATCGCAGACAATTCAGTAGAAGTGGTTTTCCTGCTGCCAAACACAGCTTTGTTAATTTAACCAATGGATCAAGGTGTTATATCAAATTTTAAAGCTTATTATCTGCAGCACGACAGCTGATTGATAAAACTGATACAGAAGATGAAAAAATTCAGTAGAGATTTTGGGGAAAACTACAATATCATGGATGCTGTAGACAATAAGAATCTGGGATGTAATGTAGTGGGTCTCCTCATGGTGTACCCTGGATAATGCTAAATCCACTACAGCTGCAGAGCATGGATCCATAGAGAGCAAGTTTTTGTGTGTACTGCATTGGAATGCAGGTGGCCTTAGTCAGGCAAAAAATTCTAATTGGAAAATAGATCAATTAGCTGGGAGTTGATGTTTTCTCTATCATTGAGGCCAATATTCATGAAAAGAATAAAGAAAGATGCAAATTTAAGAACTATATCATGGAACCTTGGAACCATCCTTGGAACAACAAGGCAAATAGCCAGTGTAATAATTACCCTGGTTAATTGTCAGAATATGAGATACCCTTACTGGAAATTTTTCTATTGTTAAAAAGATGGGTAATGGAGAGGATAAAACAGAGATAGTTAAAAAGAAAAAAATTCTTAAAGAAAATCATTTTTTAAGATGCCTGTGTATAGCCAAAAAATAAGCCAGATTTTGATATCATGGAGACTGGAAACAAAACTATTTTAATGCTCATTCTGGACAATAGGGCTATCAGGATTCAGACAGTACTGGGAGCGAAATCGAGAATTTTGCTTGCACACATCAGCTACAGCTGGTTTATAAAACAACTGACATGGACTCTTATATGCACTATAATGGCACACTTAAATCCCAATCTAGTTATTGTTTCATCAGATCTGGAATGGGATGCTCACAGACAGGTTTTAGAGGACTCAGGTTTTGAGCATCAGTTAGTATTAAGTACTATAAGCACAAGAAATTGTGGAAATTTCTGTAAAAAAAACGTTGCACCACAATGCACCAAGAAGATATAAAGCAAATTGGACACAAATTGATATGCATACAGGTTTCAACGGAAAATGCAAAATTTTACATTTTGGCTGCCAATGAATGAACGGTTGTTGCTACAGCGCATCTGATCTGTGCAACTAGTATGATATTTAAGAGGAGAAATTACGATTCCAGGTCATAAATTCTTCACAAATTCCATTCCATATACTCTGATAGACAGTAACTATGCCTCACATATAGGTGCGCGAACAATATGCACAGATGTCAGAATTTGAGAGAGGTCGTGTAGTTGAGCTCAAAGAAGCTGGTTGGTCTTATTGGCGAATGGCTCGACTTTTGAGCAGGAGCGATGCCACTATTAGACGATGCTGGCAGGAATGGGTGAACTATGGCCGCACACAGCATCAAGAAGGAAGCGGTAGGCCTAGAGAAACGACAGAACGTGAAGACCGAGCAATTGTCAGAGCGGCACTCACAGCCCCAGATGCATCACTATCATTGATTGTACCTGTAACTAGTGCTTCAGTGACCACAAGGACCATTCATAGACGACTCACAGAAAGGGACCTGAGGTCACGACGGCGCTTGTGCCGACTACCATTGACCTCTGTACAACGTTAAGCACATTTGCAGTAGTGTCGGGCTCATTCACACTGGAATGTCACTGACTGGAGTAGAATAGTCTTCAGTGAGGAGTCCCGCTTTGAACTGAGCCCCGATGACCAGCGAAGGCTAGTCTGGAGATGCCCCAGACAGATGTGTTATACCAACCTGATTGTCTTCTGGCAGACAGGCCGACAACCAGGTCTCGGGTGCCATTTCATTTCAAAGTAGGATCCCTTTGGTTGTCATCCGTCGCAACCTTACAGCACAGCGGTACGTCGACGAAGTTCTAAGGCCCATTGTGTTGCCCTTCATGTCATGCCACCCTGGGCTTACATTTCAGCAAGATAATGCCTGCCCCCACACTGCACATGTTTCTACTGCTTGCCGAACATTACCTTGACCAGCAAGGTCACGGGATCTCTCTCCTATTAAGTAGGTTTGGAGCATTATGGGCAGGGCCCTCCAACCAGCTCGGAATGTTGACGATTTAATGTGCCAGATGGACAGAATTTGGCATGATATCCCTCAGGAGGACATCCGCAACCTCTATCAATCGATGCCAAGCCAAATAACTGCTTGCATAAGGGCCAGAAGTGGACAAATGCGTTATTGACTTTTTCACTTTGTGAAGCTCTATCACTTCAATAAATCATCCAATTTTTCTCAAACTGTAATCATTTGTTTTTCTGTACATGTACATCACTTCTACCGATTTTCGTCCCTTTCAGATAACTCCTTCTTGGTGCGTCTTTTTTTTTTTTTTTTTTTTTTTTTGTCTAAGAGTGTATAATGGATCCTGCTTTTCACAAGATGGCAATATGGAAGCTGTTGTTTTCTCTGACTTGCTTGTATTCTATTCGTCTGTTGGTTCCTTTACCACACCATTTGATGGAGAGGTGGAGACCATTAGGTTGGCATCTCAACAACTTATTTCTAGGATTGAGAGTTTTGTTAATGCTGTTATTTTGTCAGACTCTAAGTCTGCAATTCAGGCTATCATCTCTTTGAAACCTCCTGACTCACAAAGAATCACAGACTGTATATCTAATTTAAGCATATTGCAAACCTTACATAGAAAAGTTATTTTGCAATGGGTTCTGGCTCACTGTAGAATACATGGTAATGAAATGGCTGATTTTTTAGCCAACACAGGAACCAAAATCCTACAGATTCCATGGAATCCTACCCCTTATTATACTACAGTGCGAGTAATAAAAGAACACATGAATAATGACTTTCAATCCAGGCAAGCAGATCAAATTAAGGAAAACCATTGGAGGGAATTTCTTTTAAAGGTTCCAGCTGCCTGCACCTACATGAACTGCAGCTGCAGCTTTTAGATTGGAGACCAGGCATGATTGCCTAGCAGAACACTTATTTAACATCTTTTTGTCGCCTAACTGTGTATTATGTAGTAAACACTGTTGTGGATGCTTCTCAACTCAAAGAATGCCCTGAAGTGACTGAACATTTATATGACAGATACTGGCAAGCCAGAGAGAGAGATCGGACTTCACAATCTCCAATCTGTTTTATGTGTGTTGTTTTTTGACATGTAATTTTGCATTCTTATCTTTTTCATGCTGTTTTTGCTTCGTCGTGCTTTTTGCTTTCTTCATGCTTCATGTGTTTGTGTTGTGTGTGCTTGTCACATTCTAGTAAATGAATGTATGCTCAAGTGCTACAGCTTAAAAATAAATAACTAAATAAATCTTTCCTGGAATAAGGCGACCAAGAAATGTTTGAAAGGAGTATAGAAAAACACAGCAAAGATGCTAAGACAAGAGAAGTCATTGTCCATGAAATGGTCAAACTGATGAAAGAGGATTGGATAATATAAATGCTGAATAATAATAATAATTTATTTATGTGTTCTGCCCTAAGGCGCTAAATGGAAGGGAGGGATGCCTTCGTGGAGGATTTTCTAAGGGAAACTGGCTCATATTAACATGTTACATATGGAGAAAACACGAAAATACCCATGCAGCCAGCCCGTTCATGGGATTTGAACCTCAGACCAAACTACCAGTGTTCAGGAACTTTACCACTCAAACACTGTTGGGCCATGTGCAGGATAATGAATCATTATTTCAAGTTACAACTGGTGAAAGTCTTTCCAATGACAATCTTAAACAATTAATAGAACAACAAGTGCACAAAAAATGACAAAGTCTAATGATTAAGTCTATAATGACAAATGATTAAGTCTATAATTAATGTAACAAAACAGTATTTAACAATAAATGTTACAAATAAAACCAAAATAAGAACTGATAAATTTTCTTATTCTCTCTTCTGTTTCACTAATTTACATTACCTTAGAGTTATAATGAACTCATTTAACATTGTTTAGCACTGGAACTAACTAAAACATATTGCTTGCATTAAACAGGTTTTTACTGTATCCCATAGGAAAAGAATCATTATTCCTCCTACAACTCGCAGGAAATGCGCATATGACTACCCAGCACTTGATAATTTCTTCTCCTTTGTATAATGTTGCCCCAAAATTTTCTCTTGTTTTATTAGTAAGTAAATCACATATAATGTTTTAAGTCTACACTACATTACTTAGTTACACTTGATCCTCATCCTTGCAAGAACAGTATACTATCTTTGAAAAATATTTTTTGATCTGCAAGCACAATATCATTTCAAGAGCATTTTTATGTCAATCATTGGACTAAGCCTTTTATAGCAGAGATAATTTTTTCATGAAAATACAGATAATAGTCATTTAGGGCAATATCCAGAGAGAACAGAGGATGCAGCAGAACATGCCAATCAAATGTTAACAATTTTGTTTCAAAATACCTAGTGATGCTTTATCTATTTGTTAATGCTGGCTTCTTTTCTCCTCTCCCCTGAATGGTTTTTTTTTTTTTTTTAATTTATCCAGCTGGGAACAGTATTTCACTGAATTGTTTATGTGGCCTTGTGCAAACATATCATAATCATGTCCTTCCAAACTGGCACTGAATGTGACATCCAAGCTGACATTTATATTAAGCTGAGGTTCTGTGGTTCAAGACAAAACTTTCCTATTGTTATAAAGATTTATTATGGCTTGACCAAGAGTATTTACAGTTAACCTTATGACACAGGAAACAAGTTCCATTCCTGGTAACTAATTTCTTCAGTAATGGTTTGTTTCACTGAAGAAGCAAATCGTAATCTGAATTTAGTTTATGATTGGATACCCTTTGTAAATTGTAGTTTATGGAGTATGCCCTCTATAAATTGATGCAGAACCCATATTTCAGAATGACTGTTACAGTTGAGCAATATGAGATGATTGTATATTATTGCTCTATGAATGCTTAATGCATCCACTAATTCCCAAATAGCACATCACATATTTTATTAGGCATGGCTTTGATGAGATCTTATATTTATAGTGGATAAGCAGCCATTTGGTCTTTATTTTCCATATTAAATTTACTAGCTTGAAACCTTCTAAACCAAATGCAAATTGTCTAAAGATTTGTAACATCACTCCCACAAACAATGCTAATCTCATTTTTAATATCATTTGTGCATTTTTCCCTTTGTATATTTATATAAAGCAACAACCATTAATTTTAACTGACTCTTAAAGTACCATCCCATACTACATGAAAATGGAGAAATATTTTCCACATTTATAAAAAAAAAAAAAAAAAAAACACTGAAGTTTGTAAGAACACCACATTGGTGTTTATACAAATAGCTATATGTGAAACTTGTATTTCAACTCAAATTCATGAATGTAGCACATGAAAATCATTATTGTTTTAATAATTTTTTCCCTCTGTTTTGAACATGAATTTAATTCATAGTGCAGGAGGCACTATAAATTTATTTGACATTCAACAGACTGCATTTCACATGAAACTGGCACTGCTTGTTTGTCATGAACATCTGTTAACAATAAGATGATTTTTAAATTTCTCTGCATTCTAGCCACATTTTTAAACTAGACAGGCATTGAGTGAGGACAAAAATACACAGCCTTTGCTTTCCTGTCTACTTACTTATTATTTATATTTTCATTCTGAGAATTGGTCGAAGGATGCTTATGAAAAACATTTAGAAATTTTAGAAAGTTGAAAATTGGTATCGCATAATCAAATTTCAAATATTTATCAGTTCATCTAAAATCAATCAGCAGCTAATATTTTTATTGTTATGTATGTCTAAATGAGCAGAATCAGCTACATTTTCTCAGAAATATTGAACATTCTAAAATTAAGAAAACCCTTTGCAAAGGGAAGGGAACAGCATTTTACAGATATTAGAAACTAAATTTTCCAAAAACAAAATTAATTTTCATGAACTTTTCAAACATTACGAAAATTCTAAATAAAATATCTGTAAATTTAATCAATTATATGGGATAAACACAAGATAATTTTGTAAGTATTTGGAATTAAATAGCAATCAGATATATATTTGTAATAATTATAAGTACTATTTAACATTATTTCATTATACAATTTATAAAGAAACTCTTAGATATATAGAGATGTATAGTTACTTACTGGAGCAATAACATGGGCACCAGGTGAAGAATATCCTAAGGATTTATAAATCATATTCTCCACCTGAAATACAAGTTCTACATATTAAATGTAATGACAAAAATTTCACAGCAAATAATAAACATGTCAAATAGGTATTCACCATTGTAATAAAGTCTCACTGTTACCACTTCAAACTACTAAGAACATTAAACACAATGTAACGCAAAGCGTATCTAAAGACCAACGATCACATGGAGTGCTCTCATTACTCTGAAATGAAGAACTGATGCTCTCTCTGGTCTTCTACATTTTTTTCCTCCTGACAACTGAGAAACAGTGCAGGATTTACGTAAGCTTAGGACCCCCATTTTATTGAAAGACCCCAAAAAATTAAAATATTGTATAACTATAGTATTAAAATATAGTATAACAGACTTATAAAGGGCCCCATATCTCAGATAACTTAGGACCTCATCAATTTTAAGTCTGGCTCTGCCGAGAAATTTTTAGTACCTTCCATTTTTCAAAATTACTGGAAGACATACATAGTTAGAGTTACATATAAATACCATATAGGGTTACAGATACATATAGGGATCAATTACAGTATCGACTACAGTTATACATGAACTATACCAAAACGCAGAGAAATTTGGCAACAAAAATTGGTTGCCAAAATCATCACAATTTCATTGCGTAACTAAAGTGCTTTTTAGATCCTTGACATCCACTATTCACAGGACTTTTTATATCTCAAGATCCTAGGTGCCATCGATGAAGTACTGCAATAACAGGATTTCCCTATTTCTATTGGGCAGTCCAAAAAGGCAAGATGAGACAGCCTTTCAATATCTATGGCAAGCTCCTGGAACGTTTCTATAGGCTTCTATTGGTGAGAATTCAGTTGCAGCATTCCTACAGTTAAAGCCATAATCTTTTAAATACTCATCACCAAAGCACAGTTCCAACACACCACTTACAGCTTCAAAGTCTAGCTTCTGGTTTTGGGGCAGAGTTTGAAGGATATATCGTCTGTTCTCAGAAAAGTGGCAAAAAAAAAAAAAAAAAAAAAAAAAAACAGACCTTATTTTCGGAAACCCATCCATTTGCATTTGCCACTACAGAGAATTGAATCTTGTCCACTTGCAAGAAGGCTTTTCCATCATACGAGGGCCATCCAGGAAGTAGATTACGTTTCCGTCTGTGTCCGCTAGGGGTGGGGCTAGCGCGGCCATCTTCGGGTCAGAGCGTTGCGCAGCTCAGTCTGCATCTAGCCGTGCTAGTGAGAGGTTCGTGCTGTGCTCCATTCAGATACTGTGACGGTTTGAAATATCTGCGTTAATTGAAAATCCCGCGAGCTGCGAGGTGCGCTCAGTAATAAGGTTTCTGACTGCAAAAAACTGTAAACCGATAGAAATCTATCGGCAGCTTCGTGAAGTGTATGGGGACAACATTATCACTGAAGGTGGAGTGCGTCAGTGGGTCATAAGATTTCAAAATGGCCGAACCAATGTTCACGACGAAGATCGAAGTGGGAGACCCAGCATAGTGACCGCCGAACTTCTTGAAAAAGTCGATGCTAAAGTCCGTGAAAATCGAAATTTCACAATAACGGAACTTTCTTTGAGTTTTCCACAAATTTCGCGAAGTTTGTTGCACGAAATCATCAGCGAAAAGCTTGGTTACCACAAGTTTTGTGCAAGATGGATTCCAAAAATCTTGACAGAGGACCACAAAAATCAGCGAATGGCTGCAGCGTTGAACTTTTTGGACGCTTACCATAAGGATGGTGACTCTTTACTCGATCGCATCGTCACTGGTGACGAAACATGGGTGAAACATGTGAACTGTGAAACGAAATTGCAATCAATGCAGTGGGGGCACACAAGTTCTCCCCAAAAACCCAAGAAATGCATGCAAACAATGTCGGCAAGGAAGATGATGGCGACTGTTTTTTGGGACAGAAAAGGTGTAATTTTGGTGGACTTCCTGGAAAGAGGCACTACAATAAACTCTCAAAGGTATTGCCAAACTCTCCAAAAACTCAGAAGAGCAATTCAAAACAAGCGCAGAGGAATGTTGAGCTCTAAGATCTTGTTGATTCACGACAACGCCCGGCCCCACACGGCAAATGTCACTCGTAAAGTTCTTGAATCTTTTAAGTGGGAGTTGTTTCCTCATCCGCCGTACAGTCCCGACCTGGCACCGAGCGACTTCCACCTATTCCCAGCAATGAAGAAGTGGCTGGCTATGCAGCGTTTTGATGACGACGCACAGCTGCGAGAAGAGGTAACGAAGTGGTTGAAGGCGCAGGCGGCCGAATTTTTCGACGAAGGAATTTCCAAGCTCGTACATCGCTACGATAAATGCCTTAATTTGTATGGTGACTATGTAGAAAAGTAGTATTTGAGTGTGGCTTTCATCTGTATATAATAAAATTTGTTTCCTATACTTTGTTTATTTTTTTATTCCAAAACGTAATCTACTTTCTGGATAGCCCTCGTACATGGATAGCTTTAGAGAGAGCGCAGATATAAATTCTAAGTCATCAGAATTGCACCCAGCTATCATTATAGATTTCTTAAAACAGTGAACTTTCTTGCCAACAGCAACAGCAGAAACTCTTTCATCAATTTTTTTGTTCGGAAGTAGAAGCTGTTTCTTTGATTTGTTGTTTGACAGCAGAAACTCCATCTTCGATTCATTGTTAAACAGCAGAAACTCTTTCTTGAATTTCTTCAACTCTACCTTTAACCGTGTCTATTCAACTTTCCACAGCCTCAAATTTGTTTTCTATTATAACAGCTATTTATCTTTTCACTTCCTCTTGACCTGCTTCAAACTTTCCTTGGCCCACTTTCATCTCTTCCTTAAATTGAGTTCATGGCCCCTTCCATCTTTTCCTGGCCTAATTCACCTCTTCTTTCACAGACTTAATGGCCCCTTATATCTTTTCTTGGAATCCAACAAAGGCAGTTGTCTTAGTTGCCAAACCAGCGCTCTTGTCATTGGTATTCAATCCAACTTCTGACACCAAAACTAGTTGCATGCGTACGGGTTCATGATGGACTGAATGCGCACAGAACCAATGGTAGCTTGACAGAATTTATTTGCCCAAAAGAAACACTTTAAAGTTCTGGAACTTTCCATAAAAGAACTTGTACAGTTCTCCTCAGTGTAACAAAGCACAAACAATTGCTATCACTTCAAATTAGTAAGAACATAAAACACAACAGAATGCAAAGCATATTTAACCCTTTCCGGACGGGCGTCCCATATACACATTCCCTAAGAATGTTTCTTACAACCAGGCGTCCCATCCACGCATCGCTAGAGACTGCATTCAGAAGACGGGTGATGCGTATATGCATTTTAAGCTGGAACGTTGTTCTGAAGGCCACTAGATCGCATTCTATGTCCATTACTTTTGAAATGAACACAGTTTTAGGTTCCTAACTTGAGTTTGATATATTCTGTCTGACTTTGGTATTTTACTCATCAACTGTTGCCAGAGTGGGGGGGGGGAAAGCGAAAGCGTAAACAGAGATGGGCTCTTTAAATCGCCGCGTGCTAATACAAATATTCGCGTGTCTGATATATATCTAATTTCTTTTTTTCCTCTACTATGTACTGTCTTTTAGGGTTATTATGTGGAGTTCTGTTATGTTTTGCATTGCCTTCAGATATATTTCCGTTTCTTCCCTTTTTATTTTGGAAAACCTCACCTCCAGTCTATTATAATATGAAGGCACTATTTATCAGAGGAAGAATACCCTCGTATGGTTAATGAACTATTTACTAACGCAGATGAGAGTGATGATTCTTTTTCTAAAGATTTAAAAAGTGATACTTTTTCTAAGAGTTAGAATGTAATACTAGTCTGTACTTTGAGATTTACCACACTCAGTCTTCATTTTTAATTTTGTTACTTCTTACTGTAAATAGTCTTTATTGTGTTGTTTTATTAATTTTAGACTATATTGATGGATTTTATCAATTAAAACTTTGGAATAATTTGAATAGCACTTCTGAAAATTATTATACAAGATAAGGAAATTTTTAAGTATATTTTCATGTAAAATAAAGAAAAAAACGTTATTAAGTTCTACTTTTAACATATATAAGAGCTCAAGTAATAATCTAAAATGATAGCAAAAATTACGAGGCTAGAAGCGAAACTTTTGTTTTCCTGATTTTTGTTATAAAATTTGTTATAAAAATGCCTGTTAATGCATATACGTATGTTAATGACATGTATATGTGCATGAAGTATTATGTTATATGTATATAGTGTTGTGATTAGTTTTCTGCTTACTCTTTATTTAAGAAAAAGTTATCTGTAAGAAAGCGAATATTCTTTACTATATGTAGGAGTAAAATTGGAAAGGCTAATGCAATATAATTAATACAAAATTAATTTTTTTCTCGTGTACTTAAATACAAACATAGCCATTAAAGACTTTCTTAACCTTGCAGTTCTAAACAAATCTTTAGGTATTTTTTACTTGTAACTATAGGCATTGTGTAAGGCATATAATTGAAGTTTACTGTGTGATAGTATGAACTTAAATTTTTAATTACTGAAATGTAAATTTTTAAATATGAAATACTCGGTGCATTTTATATGCATCTTTTAATACTTTATTTAAAAGCTAAAATTTTCTGAAGTGTGAAATTATTACAAATTTTTCTTTTTCTTGTTTAGGAGCTGTTCTCAAAACATTGGGTGACAAAGAATTCACTTTTACAAAAATCGAGCAGGATATTAAAGACAGCGAACTATAGAACAAATATGGCTAAGCTGAATGAAATCTATGTTGAGTTTTATTATTGAAAAAAATTATGCTCTTCAGATTTAGTGTTAGTTTTTATTGTTTAACAATAATTGCAGTTTTCGAATACCTGTAAAATAAACCTAATTCTTAAATTAATTTCATGTGTATTTCTTTTGCAAGTATTACAGCTCATAATACTTCAAACAACTTGAAATTTGATACTACTTGTTAATTTATGTGGGATATGTTCATAATAATTTTATAATTTAAATAACTCATTGTCATCATATGAGCATAATCTAAAATGCACAGCATTTGACAACAAATTAATAAAAAATTAGCCAACTTCTAATTGCTTTCTTTTGTCCAGTTGCCTCCTTTTAAATCATTTAATACCATAAAGCTATTTGATGAAAAAAAATAATTGGTATGTCCACATCAACATGTACGTTTATAATGATGTTATAGAAAAAGTCACATGAGATAAATATTTAAAAACTTTAATATTCCTAAACAAATTAACTTTTTAAAATTTTATCTGGTATATAAGATAAAATAAAGAACATATTTAAGTAATTTGAATTTGCATAATTTTATGAACTTATTTATGAAATTAACAGCTACATTGTAAAAGGGAACTTTTTAAAAATGCCTCGATAAAGCATTTCTTTTGTAGAGGTAAACTTTTAGTACTGATCTAATATATTTATAAGATTTTAAACTGAGAAAGACAACAATAATAGATTACAATACATTGCAAGATTGACTGATAAATGTAAAATTTTTACATATCATAATTATGTGTGTAATTAAAACAGAAGTTACTCGATTAACTTACATGCAAATTAATATTTTCTTTAACATGTTTTGGATAAACTTAATTTAAATAAATATGTATATATTTGTGTATTATCATAAGATATGAATGCAATATTTGTGACATTAAACATTAATCTTCAAGGAAAATAACAAAAAATCCACTTCGTAACTATTGGAAAAGGTAAGTTTTCTACAATTTCATGGTCTATATTTAACAATTTTAAAATTTAGCACACTCATTCAAATAATCTAAATGTATGATGTTTTCTTTTGTGCTACAGTTGTTTACTGAATTTGGTAATTAACTATATTGTACTTTAGATAGAAATTCACGTAGATATTCCCCGTATTTTATGGTACAAAAACTTATATATTTGATAATAATTGACCTAAATCTTCCCTATGTTTTCTTTGCATATGAGAATGACTTTGGTAAAAATTTAGTCCGATGTCTTGTCCTCTTTACTGTGTATAAGTGCACATTTTTGGTAAAAAAATTTGCATAAATCTCCAATTACCTATTTACTGCATTTTTCGTAAAATGTGCTTATTTTAATCTCATATTTTTTATATAAATCTATGCAAAAGTGTTCTGCATATTATGATTAAAAGATAAAATGTTAATTTGATATCAAATTTTTACATATCCACCTTTTAGATATGCACAGCAATATGGAATATATATAACTGGAAAATTTAAATGCAAAAAAAAATTCATTTCTATTCAAAAATTACGTAACACTTAAAAGGCTGAAAATCACTTTTAATATTTCATTTTGAAGTGACTACAAAATATGCAATAAATTTTGTAAACCTGAGTTCTATGTTTTAAATCAATTAATGCTATCATTCATTTACATGGCATAAGAAAATGTCCTTCGGAAAAGCAAATAATTTATTTAAAGTGTTATTTAGTAATAATGAATTTAGTAAACAACTGTTTGCTACAGTTGTTTACTAAATTTAAATTTATGAAATGAATTTAGTAAACAAAAATGTAAATGAACGATAGCATTTATTGATTTAAAATATAGAATTGATGTTTACGATATTTATTGCATATTTTGTAGTCACTTTGAAATGAAATATTAAAAGTGATTTTCAGCCTTTAAGAGTTACGTAATTTTTGAATAGAAATTTATTATTATTATTATTATTATTATTATTATTATTGCGCATTTACTAGTGCATTTAAATTTTCTAGTTATATATATTCCATATTGCTGTACATAACTAAAAGGCAGATATGTAAGAATTTGATATAGAAATGACATTTTACCTTTTAATCATAGCATACAGAAAGTTTTTGAATAGATTTATATAAAAAATATGAGATTAAAATAAGTACATTTTACGAAAAATGCAGTGAAAAGGTAACTGGAGATTTATGCAAATTTTTTACCAAAAAATGTGCATTTATACACCGTAAAGTGGAGAAAACATTGGATTAAATTTTTACCAGTCATTCGCATATGCAAAGAAAACAGGGAAGATTTAGGTCAATTACTATCAAATATGTACGTTTTTGTACCGTAAAATACGGGAAATATATACGTTAATTTCTATCAAATATATACGTTTTTGTACTGTAAAATACGGGGTATATCTACCTCAATTTTTACCTAATATATACGTTTACATACAGTAAAAAATCGGGGAAATTTACGTAAATTTTTACTAAATATATACGCATACGTGAAGCAAAAAATTGAGATTTACGTATATGCGATAAATATATGTAAATTTTTACTGAAAATATACGTAAATCCCTGAAATTTACGTATATTATACGTAAAAGTTGCGAATGAACAGCAGTCTCTCGCGTAAATATACCTAAATTTTACGTAAAAGTTACGTATAGCATAACGTAAAAATATGCGTAAATATCTAGTAATTGCCACTGGACACTTTTTATGATATTTTTACGTTCAACTTGAACGTTTTTTATACGAAAGGCGATTCGTAAATTGCACATATTTTTCTTGTGCAATTTATGAATGCATGCTGCCTGGGGTGGTGTAAATGCATGTGTTATCGATACCCTAAGCAAGCAGTAAGGTATATCTGTTGCTGCGTGCTAGTATCAGAATGGCGAGAGCTAATCTGAGTTGAAAGCCGTTGTCTCTGGAGGTACTTGAAAGAAGAGGGCGGAGCTACTGGTCATCTTGGCCAATGGTGAGTCTGAAAAGGAAGTGTATCTACTTGCAAGACAGGCATTGATTGGGAGGGGGGAGGAGTTAAAAAGAAATAACATATTGAACAATATTATTGAATGGCGTAAGTCTATTTTGAAGTAAAAAGATCATGGAAGGTAATAAAAGTTACTTCTATTGAATTGAATTAAGATAAAGATTAAGCTGGATGAGATACGAAACAACTGAGTTAATTTAATAGATAAAATATTGGCAAAACTTATCTGACAGAACTTTCTACCAGATGGTGACATATATTTTTCAGAGTCTAACAGTAGTTATGAAATTAAACCCTTGTTAAGGAATATTCTTTGATATTGCCAAGAGATGGCGTTAGAAGTCCATTTATTTGCTTCTTCGCCTTCTTAACACGTGACTTAAAAAATGTTCTTCTTGTTGAAGGTAGAATTCGATGCACTACGCAATAGAATTCGATTTAGATTCTTTGATGGAGCTATTCAGTTCTTGCTTTTTGAGCCTTAATATTCGATTCAGGCATTTTAGCCTACATTTTATATATGTAAATATTAATTTTAATTAAAATTCATGGAAAAACCTCCAGGCCATGCATCTCATTTTGGATTACAAGTGATTCGAATTTGATCTAGAACTTTCATTTCAAATGGTGCATCCGCTACGGGAAAGAATCTGATTAATTTGAAATTTTGTGTTTTTCGCCTTTTGGAGCTTTGTAAGCGAAGACTGCTCACGGCAAGTCTCCTTAGATAATTTATTAAAATGGAACAGAAGACACTAAATAAGAATCGAGCACATATACGTGCTTCTGTAACTCAAATTATTAAAAATGTAGATGAGTATTTAAAAGAAGAAAAATAAGAAGAGTTAGAAAATTGTTTGGAATTGTTAAATAGTACAGAAATGGAACTAAATGATTTAAATGAAAAAATACAAAATTTAATTGAAGATGAATCAAAATTAGACTCAGGTATTAACACTTCTATGGAATATAATGATAAAATAATAATAACGAAGTCTAAAATCAACCGTTATTTAAGGAAATACAATTCTCAAAATGTCAACACAAATTTAAATAATTCATCTACAGAAGTTGAAACCAAAAGACAGATTGAAGGCAATGTGAAATTGCCCAAACTGTTAACTCACTAATTTTCTGGAGACTATAACGATTGGATGAATTTTTGGAATTCATTCAAGGTAATTATTCATGACAATGTTAAGCTTTCGAAGATCGAAAAATTTAATTATTTGAAAACTTATTTATATGGAAATGCAGCATCAGCCATAGAGGGTCTTTCAACCTGAAAGGTTAATTATTACTCTGCTACAGACATTCTTAGAAATAGATTCGGTCAAAGTGAAGTTATTATCAATACACACATTTCTATTCTCTTAAATTTAAATCACGTTCAAAGTTCAAGTGAAGTGGCAAAATTGCGAATACTTTATGATACAATTAACGTTCAAGTCAGAAGCCTTTTAGCATTTGGTGTGAAACCAGAAACATATTCCAACATCTTTATTCCAATTTTGATGAAAATTGTCCCGAATGATATAACTTTAGAATTTCGTCGTACAAATACTGGAAATCCTTCAACCTATGATTTAAACAAATTTCTAGACTTTCTCCGATTAGAAATAGAATCGTGAGAGAAAATTAATCCCTTATCCTTTCCACTAAAGTCAAAACCGGAAATGAAAAGTATTAACAGATATCCACCGACGCCGAAACATAAAACAAACTGTCACCACACATGAATTTATGGCAGCCGCGTCATCAAATCTAAACTGCATTTTTTGCAAAATCATGACTCAGAGTCCTGTTTATGCTTCACAATTAATGAGAAGAGAGATATTTTGAAGAACCAAGTGCGGTGTTTTCTTTGTCTTGCCCCTAAGCACAAAATTTCACAATGCCGGCAACGTCAAATTAAAGTTTGTAAAATTTGCAAAGGTAAACATTCGGAAGTCATATGTTTTAAATCCAGTTTGATGGTTAAAAATACACCAAGTGATAAAAAGGATAGTATATCAGTTTTGAGAAATGATACACAAACTAAAGAACAGAAAGAAGAAATTGTTTCGGCCGTTTCACATAGTGTAAATAACACAATTCTTTTACAGACTTGCACGATAAAAGCTAAAACAGCTAAGGAAAAGGTGTTTGCCAGACTTTTCTTGGATAGTGGAAGTATGAAAAGTTTTTGTGCTCGCAAGTTAGCTGACAGATTAAACCTCGAAGTCATAAGAAAAGAAAAATTGTCTGTCTACAGTTTTGGGAATATTTCACCCATCCAAAAAAATTATGACATAGTTAAATTAACTTTAGAACATAGAAGTTCTCCTGATTCTAGAATAGAAGTTAAATTATTAGTAACTGATCATATATCAGGTACAAATATTCCTCCTCCTAAATCAGAAGAAATTAAGCAGAACAGACAATTAAAAAATTTGATGCTCGCAGATTTCCCAATTGTAAAAAACCCATTGCCATTCTTATTGGAGCAGATTATTATTACAACATAGTAATGGGACACGTTAAATACTTAAGCAAAAATCTCGTTGCAGTGGAAACTATTTTCGGCTGGTGCCTACATGGATCAAAAGGTGATGATGATGTCTCTTTACCTTTCCTATTGATCCCGTTGGGGCCATTAATGAGCGGAATATTGGTGTTGCATCTCTTAAATTTAGAAAGCACAGATCGAGTTATCACCCACTGAAAGCGATTCTAAATGTCTGGCCCAGTCGAGTTGTGCATGTTTTTTTAATAGAGTCCTGACTTGTTGATTTAGCTGGTTCAGTAAGGTTTTATCAGATGGACATCTGAATTTTTGCCACTGTTTGCATGCGTGGTTCCTTCTTCTGATTAGTTCTCTTATGTTACTGTTTTTATACCTCTTATTCTCTCTTGCAATTTTGCTGCTTTTGAGTAATGCGTCAAGAAGCTCTTCAGTGAATTCTTCTGTAAGGGCATCTAACTCATCTTTCATTTGTACTGTGTGTGTTGGGTACTGAATGTTGTTTAGAGCTTTGGCATAACCTGCCCAGTTCGTAATAAGGGCTCTTTTGTGTGGTGTACTGTAGGTATTGGTATTGACTTCATTATTACAGGATTGTGATCAGATGACATTTCAGTCATGCTTTCTATATAACTCGGCGAGTTAATATTTTTTTAAATGAAAAAGTCAATATCAGATGGTCTACCACTCCCACAGTGTGTTGTTTTTTTCTGGAAATGCTAGGTTAATATTGGCCGCTTGGGCAAAGTGACTAATAATACGTAAGTGTTGATTAATATCACAGCAATTCCACTCGCTGTGGTGTGCATTGAAATCTCCACCTATAATGACTCGATTGTTAATATTTAATAGTGTTTGCAAATCCGTCTTGACAGGATTTGCAGGTGTGTGTATAGGAAAATAGGTGGAGATAACGGTGATTGGTCGTGATGTGTTTGGAGTGAGTGTAATAGCTAGAGCTTCAATTGCTAAAAGCTGTGGTAATGGAGTGACATAATGAGAAGTGGAGCGCTTAATTAAAATAAGTAGTCCACCTCTTGCATTACCTCTAGGTGCATATCTGCCTACAGTTGATCTGTCCCATCTGTGTGTGAACATAATTGCAGGTTCTAAAAAAATTATGAGGGCCAAGCATGTGTTCTTGTAGGAGTAGAATATCGGGGGCAAATTCGTGTAAAAACTCGAGCTCGTAGGCTTTCGGGAGCAATCCAGTTGCATTCCATGTAATTATAGTTAAAGGCATACTTTGATTACACTGATACATTTTGAATTTCATTAACTATTTCAAAAAAATAAGAACATTTTATCAACAGGATCTGTTAATTCTCTCAACTTAGGCATGAAAGTTTTAAATACATTATTCATTATCTTTATGTTTTGAAGTCCAAAGATATTGTTAAATTCTGCTACATTTTTAACAAAATTTACAAATTCTGAACATTGATTTTTCTCCTGCGGAGAACTGGAATCATTATTTTCAGAAGAGATTTGCTTAGTATTTTTTACATTAGAAACATTTAAATTTTTCAGAGCATTACTAATATAAGTAACATTAAATTGCACATTATTCTTAACTGATTGGTTTTGTGCAGCAGTAGCCGAGCTGGGGGATTGCACATTAGATTTATCGTTAAAATTAGGAATTTGATTTTTCGTCATAGCTGCATAAAAGATTCCATTTTTTACAGAATTATCTTTTTTCTGTTGGTTACTCTTATTTTTTAGGAAATTTCCCGCATCTACAATACGACGCAACATGATTTTTTTTACAGTTGCTGCATTTTGTTCCCCAATGCATCCCTTAGTTGGACAATCCATAGTCTTATGTTCTAATGAACATTTCACACATCTAGGCAAGAAGCAGTTCTCCGAAGAATGGTGCCACTTTTAGCAATTATAGCACTGTGGCACCTGATTCTTGGAGACGTACTTCTCCACCATCACAACAAACAGTAACAGATCAGTAACATAAAAGATTTGGTCTGACATTTCATTTTTCATTACTTGAACAAGAAATAATGGCATAGGGGCACATGTTCTCCATCTAGTCAATTGGGTAACTTTGCTTATGGAGAAGCCTCTGGCTGTTAGTGCATTTGCTATATCATCTGTTTTCGTAGTGTTGCATAATCCTCTAAAAACTACTTTAATGGGTCGAGCATAGTTTGCATTTGTAATATAATGTTCAATCTTTTTTTCTTGAAATAATGAACTAAGAATTCTGTGATCCTCAGCTGTCCTTGGTAGAATTTTTAGCAGCTCACCATTAACTTTTCCGAGAAATTTTGCCTCAGTCATTAAAGCCAATTTTTTTTAGAAATTCCTCGTGTTTAAATTTGCCTGGGTTTACAATTATAGGTGGGACAGTCTGAGATTGGATATTAGTCGGCTGCTGCTGCACTGCCCGTTGGGGGTAGCATTACTAGAAGTTTCAGCATTATCATCATTTTTATCATTTAACACGTTAAATTTATTACTACATTCAACATTCAAAGGTACTTTTTCTAATTTTTGAAGTTCAGCAGTTTTAGTCGATAATTTGAATTTATCATCATCTACTTTCTTAGAATTACTATTAATTTTACATTTTACCTTAGCATCACTATTTTTTGTCTTAAGAGTAAGAACATTTTGGGGGCCAATGCCTGAATTACAAGGAAGATTACACTTACCTTTTATATCTGCTGCCTGGGCCTGGAGCGTATGTAGAGCTTTAAAGAAGATGTTCCGTAGTCGTGTCCGCATCCGTGACCGGTCGTAATTTCTGGCACTCAGTAATAGTAGTCTTAATTGCGGCGATCTTGACTTCTAAATCGTTGAGAAGATTAATCCAATAGTCAGCATCATTTGTATCCAAAATATCTGCGGGTGGTAGGCCAACACAGCTTTCCCTGATAGAAGGCGACTCTGGAGTGGCGCTAACATCCATCGAGAGATTCACATCGTCGTTCGATTCACTCGTCGTAGTCGGAGCATTCATGATGAGCAACCTACACTCGTGAGGATCAAGGACACAATTCATTTCTATGGAACTGAATTAGTTTAAAAGAATGAAGTTCTGCCAAAATTTAAGTAGTAGTTGTTCTGCTTTGGGCTATAATTCTTTTTAGCACTTCAGGATCTTTTTATATTTGCAGTTACTTTGACTATATGATGTCCTTTGGTTTTGTAAGCATACAAACGTGCTGGGTACTGTAGCCCTTTATATATTGAAAAAAAAAAAAAAATCTGTCTTCACAGCTGGTACACCAACTAAATAAGCACCAATAATTTGCCCTCTTTTTTTCTCTGATATAACTCTAATCTACGTTCTATTACTTTCAATATATGAAATCAATACCTTTAATGCCACTGGAAATTCAAACACCATGCAGTGCAGCTGTTGCTAATATTGTAGCGAAAATTGCTCTTTTCAACAGAATATTTCAATCTGGAATGTTCCAGCATGTTCACCAGCTGTATATAAGTAGTTCTTCGTTCAGTTTGAGTTAATAAAAAGTCTTGAGTTTAGACTTGCGTACTGGCCTGATCATTTGTACGATCCCTTCAACTATGCGACAATATTTTAAAGAAATCATAAAGTTCCAAATCATAAGCAGGCTTGAAATTTGAAGTACTATGTTGGCTAAGTATTTCAATTTTGTTGCCCAACCTCTGTTTACATAACATTTTTTTAAATGAATCTTTCTCTCTCTTTCAAAAACAAAACAAAAATATGCCTGGGAGATAAAATAAGAAAATCATCACATCCCATTGAAATTACTAAAACAGTACGAGACAATACACAGAAGATGTCACAAACTCACATAAGATTACATCTAAAGTTGTTATAACTTATTACAAGCCAAACCTTGTTACACACCATCAAATGTTATAAAAAGGAATGTTATAAGCTTGTTTTTTTTTAAAAAAGAACATACATGAATAGTTTAGGATTTCAGTAGGAACAGATACTGCAGCACCATCACTGTAAATATAATAACACTTATATAAACAATGTGATTTCTGGACTTTGTTTTTAAATGTGACAAAAAGAATATAAACTGAAATTTTATTGTATAAGTAACTGCCCTTTACATTTAGTTAAGTATTCAAAAATATACTTTATTTTTAGATAACGGAGTAAGATACTGAATATGGAAACAGAATAAAATTTAAAGAAATTACATGCACATTGTATATTAATATATTTTACCTGTAGAATATAATCCCTTGCATCTAGTACTGACAGAAATCCAGCATTATTCCCATATTCAATGATAACCTAAAATTAATCACATTTTAATAGATATCTGGAATAAAATATCACACTTGTGAGTACATAGTAAGTTTAATAGAAAGATTAAAAATCTCAGTTTTTAGATGTATTAATTTTTGTTGAAACAGCATAATCTATTTCAGTATATTTTATGAATACTTTTTAGTTCTTTAAAAAAAAAAAAAAAAAAAAAAAAAAAAAAAACCTGCCAAAGCATCATTATTTGAATTAAACCAAGCAATAGAATTTGATGATATAATGATACCTAAATTTATTTCCTATTAACAAAACATTATTTTTCTCAGTAAGAAATGAGGGCGCAATAACACTGCAATTTAAAATTAAAAATTTGAAGATAAATAATATCATTGAAAATTTTTAATACAGTATTAAGCATATACTAATCTTCCAATTTAGATGACACATGGGGAAAAACACATTATAATATTAGTTTCAGTTTGAAATAAATATGATACACATACATAATAGAAACAAATTAAACATGCATGTTTAAAAACAATGAATAGAATATATTACAAAAATCAGCCACAAAGATTGAGGTGCAAAAATACAGTGTTTTTTTAGGTGTTGTAAGACAATACATAAAAACAAAATACTGAGGCAATAGAGAAGCAGTTCATGCAGAAAACATTCTTTTAATTTTAACACACAAAATAGTTTCTGAAATAAATATTTATAGAAATATATAAATTTTCAAATTGCAACATAGAGAGACATATAATAAATACAATTTTTATTTCATTATTTAGATTTCCTGACTTCTGTAAACTATTATAAAGCATATTTACTTTAAAATTAATAATTTTCATGTAACTATATTATTCTTCATTACAATCAACTTTTATTAAAAAAATTACTATTCAAAAGGGAAGAGACTTACCAGAAAATCATTAGTTTTTCGCCATAGCGTATCTATTATTTCCATTCTATCTTTCAGAGAAGGCAAATCCATTAATGAAAAGGCACTTACAACTAAATCATATTTTATCTACATAAATAAAAATAACAATCAAATTACTATAATGGCATTTTGGAATAATATAATCATTCCAAAATAATATTTTATAAAATCTAGTTTTCATGACTATTTTGAAGACCAGAAGAATCTTTTATAGAATGGAAAAACTTAAATACTTTTTGAAAATCTCACCCTTTATCTTTAATGACAAAAGACTACATATAGGATTTGAGAAGACTTGTAAAAAAATTCAAAAACAGATTAGAAGAAATTTTTCTATTATTGATATTACTTAAATTATCCCTTAACGATGAGTGTATCATATATGTATCAGCAGTTAATCCTTTTACACAATTACATGCCGCTTCGTGTAACTCACCGTGGAGACGGTGTGTTGTTGCAGTAGTGTAATCTCGCAGGACGAGTATTTTGCGTCACTAAGCTTAACTTTAAAAAAATTCATTAAAAATATTTTTTTATCAACTGTTTTGATTTTTTCAGTAATGGTATCTAACAGTAATATAATCATAAATGCAGAGTATCAATAGATTCTCAAAAAATTAATTAAAATCTAAATTTAAAATAAAATACTTGACTCGTCTTCAAGAAATGTTGTAAAATACTTACTTAAATCTATACCCAAACATGCATTAAAAATAATACAATATATGTCCAAATATTATAGCATAAATGATTCAGAAAGGAGACAATGTGTGACAATCTAGTTGCTATCATTTCATTTGTTAGGAAATACATTTTCTAGTCGAATTTTTTAATTCCATCCCAGCAGAATAATTAAGTCTCGCAATCCCCTCATTTTAGGCACATCTACAGGAGTATCTCGATTTTGGATGAAGTCGGATATTCACTGAATCTTTTGTTCATAGAAATTATTAGGTTCTTTAACTAATATTTTCGTTAGATTATTGAAAATAAATGGTGAAAAAATTAATTTCATTCACATAACTTTGACTTAAGTTTACTGCTGCAATTCCCATAAATTTATAAGGCTTCAATTACTTAAGAGATCAAGTTCCTGATGGAGTAGCCGCTGCTCTGCTGGATTGTGAGGTGAAAGCAAAACAAACTCCCAGTTTAGTCTCTGAGAAAATTCCGGTATCAAAACAGCTATTCTCGTTGATCTAGAGTTTTCAGTGCGAAAATAGTCACTCCTGTGCTTTACAGTTCGAATATACTCTACTTCCATTAAAAACTTCTTTCTCTTAGACATCGCAGTCTTAGTTTAACTCTCTTACCTAGTGCAAAAAACTTATGTCTGCTATCTAAAGAAGATGCAAAGTGAATACAAATCAGAGTTCCTAAAACCGCAATACTTCTCAATCTTCCCATGGAGGGGGGAGAAACAGAAAACAAAAATGAAGCATTGGATACTTTTCAATGTTTATATCACATAAAGCCAACTGAGAGTCAGCTGGGTTTTGTTTACTTTATATCATCTCCTCGTACATCTAAACAAATCATCAAAATCAGAAAGTAGTTCACAGACACAAGGACAACAATGTATATGTTCAAATAAACTAACTTTAGTGGACATGGAGTGTCATCTAGTGATTTTTAATAATGTGTATGTTTGAAAGTGCACATATGTCATATACCTCTGGCAGATCAATGCAAGCAGCGATGCACCGGTGCATCCGACTGCTGCTAGTGATATTTGGGACTGATGCACATATGACACACCCATCTGCCGAGGGTTTTTATTCAGCATCATGCAGTCACGAAGGGATTAGGAATCATACAATAACATCATAATACACACTGCAAAAATATTTGAACTAGCACTATTGAAAAATATGTTAATACAGCTGCTGAATTTGGGGGAAAAAATGATGAACTGCCACAAATACACTCATGTTCATAAATTAAGGATAATTCAGAGTCCCGCGGAAATCGAACTCTAAAATAAATATATCACCTCTAAAATCACTACACTCATCTTCAAGAATCATATGCAAATTTCAGGAAGTAACAAGATGACACCGATGGTACGTCACAATGACGAGAGTGTAAGAGAGTGATATGTAAGGAATACAGGCAAAGAAGTAAAATTGTTAGCAGGCGCTTTATAAGCATTTCAGTGTAATAACCAAACAGTTATAACACAAAGGACGCATTTGGATGATTTTTTACGTGGTATAATTATCGGCCGTCTGGAATGTGGGCGTACCCAACTGGAAGTATCAGACGAACTTGGAATTGCCCAGAGTGTCATCTCCAGGCTTTCGCAACGATTCCAAGATGATGGTAATGTGAGTAGACGTTACAGCACAGGTCGCCCCAGAGTTACAACGCCGAATGAGGACCGGTATTTGGCAGTTACTGCCAAAAGAAACAGGCGGAGCACAGCCTCAGACCTGTTTCATAGAGCTCCGGACTTTCATACGTAGAGCTCCAGGCACCCGATACCAGAAAGAAAACATCATTGAACGACACTGTTACGGTGGTGCAGGAGTGCTCGTTTGGGGTGCAATTATTCTGGGTTCCAGAACGGACCTGCATGTTCAAATTGGAACCATGACAAGCCAAATCTATCTGGACGTCATTCTGGAACAACATGTACGTTTGTTTCGGGGTGCCATGGGTACGCAATTTGTGCTTATGGATGACAACGCCCATCCTCACCGTGCTAACATCGTAAGCGAATGCCTTCAATCGGAGGATATCACCCGTATGGACTGGCCAGCAGTCTCACCGAACTTGAATCCAGTAGAGCACATATGGGACATGCTGGGCCGACGAGTTGCAGCCCGTCAACCTCCTCCTACATGTCTACCGGAACTTCGGAGAGCATTGCTTTTTGAGTGGTGTAATATCCCCCAAGATCAGATCGATAATTTGATATTCAGCCTAGGCGTTGTATGGACTGTATTACATCGTCTGGGAGACATACAATGTATTAAAAATCATATCAACCATGTAATATTGCTTTTTTGTAAATAGGTTTTTTTTTTTGTAATTTGCTCCAGGGAGAAAAAATCGCTAATTTTTTTAATAATATCAAACATATAGCATCTTTTTTTGCTCTTTACCTTTTGTTTAATAAATAAGTCAAATTTGTTTTGCTTCAACTCTTCCTTTGCCTGATTTTGCATTATCCTTAATTTATGGACATGAATGTAGTTTCAGCTTTGGTACGGGGAAAAATAGCGTATTCATTAAAAAAAAAAAAAAAAGCACTAAAAGCAAAAAATAAGCACTAAAAACAAAAAAATAAAGTCTCTAAAGAAAAAGTAAGCACCTATAAGGGCCTTTATATTTTATTTTCAAATATAAGGACTTATAAGCACTTATAAGGACCGCTATGAACCCTGTTAATAATTCATTAAGCAAATAGCCCATTTAAAATAAAACCTCATATTTTGGTTGCAAACTCAATAATTACTGCCATACAAATAAATTTTTATTACTTTGTAAATCAGAATGCAAAATTTAAACTAATCAAAATGTAGGAATATATGTATATGGGTTGATCAACTGAAATCCTCTTGCAAATAATATATATAAAACTTATTTACCAGGTGCAAGTTAGTGACTTTTTCTAAAAGATAAATTATCAATATTTATCATATGTAATCAAACATTATCAGCAGATCAAAAGAAAACACACTTTAGTAATTTAAAACACACATTTAAATTATTAAATAAGATTATGCAATACATTATAAAAAATTACAGACTTATCTTTTTCAAGAAATCTTTCTTTTTTGGGGGGGGGAGGGTGTTGTTCTCCCCATACACCCAATAATCTGTATTTCTAAAAATAAAAAAAAAAAAAAAATAAATAAATAAAAAAAAAAAAAATCCTACAATTCCACAAATTCAGCATTCCAGACTTGTCTTTTTTTTTTTTTTTTTTTTGTGTGTGTGTGTGTGTGCGTGCGTGCATGTGCTTGTATGTGTGTTGTTGTTCTTTCCATGCATACACACACACACCTTACAGCACCAGTATTGTGCACGTAGCCTTGGCATTGTGCGCTAGTCATTATCAATATGGTCCAAGACCATGGCTAGCACACATCATGATAATGAAACTTCAACATCCATCTCCAAATATCATAACAGAATACATTCTAATGTAATGAAAATAGAAAGAGGGATTCTATTTTCACCATTTAAAAACAACAAACAGCAAACGAAAACACAGAACACATGAAGAGAATAATAATGAATTGGTGAAATAACTATTACATCATGAAGGCATGCTAAGAAGGCAGGAGAAATATACCTTATAAATACAATAAATCAGAAAATTTTAAAAAATACTTAATTCATTAAATATCTATAAGCAAGGGACTTACTGTTTCAGAAGCTGGTAAAAATTGACGATGGTATACTGTTTTTATAAGCATTTCTTCTGTTTCTGAATCTAAAAAATATATAATCACTATTCAGGTGAATTAAATTCAAAGTAAAGACTAAGGTATTTTCTGATTATTTGTACCCCCATCAAAAAGGTATGAAAAAAATTGTTGGCAACCTGCCATGTCTTCAAAAGTATTAATGTGGCAACCCATGTATAAGCATAGTACACACATTTGAATATATGTATATTTACACCTTTGAAATTCATTTAACATATTTCTAGTTAGTATTTCTTTTTTTGCATAGAGTATACTCATTTCTGTCATAATGTATAATAATAGAACTACACAGTTAGCTTTCTTTTATTTTCATTATGTTGAAACATATACTGAAGTTTGCCTTTTGCTGCTCTTGGGCAATCATGATTATGGCCAGTGTGAAATCTGGGTTTTGAAGTGAGGCTGAGTTTGTGCAATTCTCTGTTTCTTTTAGCTTAAATGAATAGCTGTGTACATGGGAAGCACATTCTTTCATAAAAAAGATAAAAAAGTAATGGCAATGGATACATCATTGAAATAAATGTGAAGATACCAAATCAAATGTTCTACTCAAAAATCATCAACAAGAAATGCTTTCCAAAGTTGTTAACAAAATTGCAACTTTTCAAAGGGGATGCAGATAATTAGAAAGTACCAAAACTAACAAAGGTTTATTGTTAATATCAAAATATAGATTTCTTACCTATCAAGAGTTGTTGAGATATGTCATTCATATCTGATGATGCATCTACACAAAAGTATTCTTTAAGAGAATTGCCCCAGACAGCATGTGCAGCCCTAAAAATGTTCAAGAAATCATTTTTGCAAGAAAATGAAGGCTGATTCTTTAACTATATTAAAACAGCTTGAATAAAACCTTTATATTAATTTTTCAGATTAATACAGAGTTGCAATAACTGCATTTTCATTATACTTTTTATTTTATTCTGTAATTTTTTAATGTACAAACAAAGTGAACATAAATTAGAAGTTAAAAAAAAAGAAAGATTTTATTTTTACACGTTAAAAAAAAGATACTGACATGCCATAAAATGTACAATTAGTGTTTCTTAATGATTATTAAAGATGGTCCTAACTGCAAACAGAAAACCATATTAGTGTCAGATATTTGAGAAAAGATACCATAACCTAGAGCAAACTTCAGGTGTTATGGTTAATGTAATGTAAAAGAATAACATTCCAAATAAAAGTAACAGTTTTAGTTTAGTAATTACACACTATCACATCAGACAGAAACAGATACCAATGAACGTTTCAAGAACTTACTCATAGCAAACAGGAAATAATAGCAAATAATGAAAGGAAATAGAAAAATAATGAAAACAAACAAAACAAGTCGTTCTACTGAAGGACAACAAAAAGAAGAAAATTAACAGTTGATAAATTCCTTAGATCCTCAATAATTCATGCCAGGAATTAAGTCTTTAAGGAATTAAGTCTTAAGGAATAAATTGCATATTTTATTGATAAGACAAAAATTAACATACAAGTTAAATTATCTGAAATATGGACAATTGATCAAGCAATTAATTTTTTTTCATTCTCCATAAGAAATAATTTAGTTGTTATTTTTTTTCTTTAATACAGGCCATTACAAAATTACATATAGTTTAATTTAATCTCTTGTGCTATTTTTCTCCTATCAAGAAAATGTGCAGTTCAGTTCTTAAAAACTAGACTCCTGGTATCAAGTTCTGGATATAGCATCCCTTGTTAGTATTGCTTGAACTGCATCAATCAAACCAACTAAGCTTTAAAATTTCAGTATAAAGAACATGGAAGCTTGTGTTATAAAAAATTAAATTAAAAAAAGGAACAAATAACTCATCCGTTATACAACATACAAGATGCCACATAAAAATTTACACAAATCAATCCCCCATAAACTTCTTAATATTATATATTAAATTTTTAAAAAAAGGTACTTGGGAACTTTTGTTCACAGGAAATCCAGTAAACTTCAGGAAAAGACAGTATCAGATTCTAATTTGCCGCAAAACAGTAGCTCACAAAATAGCAGAGAACAGTCAATAAAGTGTTTAGCAAAGTGAAATTTATATATATATATATACACTGGTGTGCAAAAATTAAGGACGAGGCGGTTTTTTCAATATAACTTTGTACAAAAGCTTTCCAAAACAACACATTTAATACCGTAAGATCCCCAATACGTAAGGACATGAGTAATGTAAGCAACACTTACTAAAAGAGAAATCAGAGAGATAAAAAGAAGCTTTATTGAAAAAGTAGCATGGAGCACAATGCGACTGAAGGCCGAAACATCCCTGTGATGGGTGTCCAGCAAGATACATCTGGTCTTTAATAGGGGATATGATCTCCCCTGACTGCTAGGCAGGTTTCACAGCGTCTGCCCATGCTGAGAATGAAGGTGTCAATGAGTTGTTGAGGCATTGCTGCCCATTCGTCTTGCAGCACCAATGGAAGCTCCGGAATCGTTACTGGTGGTAAGGTTCGAACTGCCAAGCGTCTGCCTAGAAAATCCTATACATGCTCGATGGGATTGAGATCCGGAGATCGTGCCACCCAATCCATATGTTCAATATCCTCACTCTCTAAGAGCTGTTCGGCAGCTACTGTGCAATGACATGGTGCATTGTCGTCCATGAAAAGGAACTGCGGACCCATAGCGCCTCTAAAAAGATGCACATATGGAAGAAGAATCTCATTACAATAACGGGTACTGTTGACTGAACCTGCGTCGAAGATGTGAAGGTCTGTACGACTACCAAGCATGATGCCTCCCCAAACGAGAACACCGCCACCTCCATACCTGTCCCTTTGAATGATGTTCGAGGGATGATTGCAGCTTTGCTCTCTCCAGATGAGTATGCGATGAGGATCGCTACTCAGACTGAATCTGCTCTCATCTGTAAAGAGTACTCGTCCCCATTCATTGTCTCTCCAATTTCGGTGTTCCCGGCACCACAGAGAACGCCTTCTCCGATGGCCAGGCATTAGAGGTACACACCGTACAGGGCGTCGTGCAAACAGAACAGCACCGTGCAGTCTTCTGGCCAAGGTAAAACGTGATATCGGTCGTCCAGTCGCCTGTGTCGTGTGTCTAGCGATTTCTCGCGCTGTCTGCCGCCTGTTTCTTCCCGCCTGTAAAGCAATATACCGTTCATCTGCGGGTGTGGTTCCTCGTGGACGACCACTACTAAACCCCCAGGATGGCTGTTCCTGTAGTTTGAAATTGTCTCCAAAGTCGTGAAACGATGCTGTGAGCAATTCCGAACTCTGCAGCCACACTTGTCACACTGCAGCCTTTCTCCAACTTCCCAATGATTCGACCTCGGTTAAAAGCATCCAGATATTGTCTAACAGATTGATTATTCACCATTTCTTGCTGAGGCAGCAACTCGGTGTGATTTTAACTGCTATACGGCATGCAATCTCTTTGCCAGAAATACTGATCTTACATTGACAACATGCTTTATACTACTCAGACACTCCCCCATTACGTCTACCTGCATATCTGTGCATGTGCTACCGTACATCACCTTACTTAATCTCCTGATTGGTCTTTCTGTCCGCTCTGCCTCTTCGTTCAGCTGATATGCTAATTTTTTGACTTCATCCTTAATTTTTGCACACCAGTGTATATTGATAAAACAAGGAATTTTGTGGCAAACATTTTCATACATACTTTGGTACAAGATCATCTTCTGTAAACAGACCATTCACAACCATAAAAGGTTCACTTGCAAAAGTCAAAACAGTGGACACACTGAACATATCTGCACTAAACTCACTTTCCATGCTCCAGCAGTTAATAGTTGAAATATTTTGTTAATAAATAAATGTGTAATAAACAAAACAAAAGTATAAAATTTTGTGTACCACCCTGCAGTGGTCTGCAAACCATAAATTCAGCTTCGCTTCTGCCAACTACAGTAAAACAGCTTCTTCCTCAGTTGGTGAACTTAATTTCCTTAAGGTTTCCTACATCATAAATTTATTTCTTAATTATTCTATGACTTAAATTTGAACCAACATTTCTAACCAATTTACAAACAGATAAATTTTTAATCTGATTTCATATGTTATCCTTAGATGAAATTACCTCTCGCTTCCCCACAATACTTTCCTTCTGTCCCTTCATTATAAAAGGTATTGTTGTTTAGCTACTAAAAAATTCATCAATTTCTCTTTGTGTTTGTGGTATTTGTCTTTTACTGGCTGACAAAAACAATTTTTTATTTATTTCCAGCTGAAAGCACTTTTATTAAAATAAAATTGACACTGAATAATGATAATTATCTAAGCTTAGGTAATTATTCTTAATGCTTAATGATAATTTAATCAAAAGGCATTCTACTTAATTTTCTTTCAACCAAAACAGAATGAATTTGAGAATAGGATTGAATGAAACAACAGCGTCATCTTGGAAAATAAATATGGAATTTTCCCAATATTAGTATTGTTAGCTGTGCAGTCCATATTCTTATTTTTTTTTTCACTTTTATGATCAATCACATTAAACAAAATTAATTCATCAAGTTTTGATAAAAAGCATTTAATATATTAACAGAATAAAATGTATTAAAAAATCTGATAGGTACAAAAGGATTTTTAATAATCTAGCTAAAGACCCTCAAATGATGTTAAGTTGTGAATTCCAAAATTGAAAAACAGTTTTAATTAAGTATTTCCCAAACTAAAGAATGATTCAATCACTTTTAAAATAACTGAAATATTGCTAGAGAATGGTCTCGAAGACCATCTATAAGCAAGTCTTCAGATGAAATGCATAGGTCAAATCACATTTAATAATAAAAGGAACATACTAGGTATTACTTATAATTCTAGATAGGAAATTTTGATTTAAGGTTTGGTTATGTATCAAACAGCAGCAAAATTTATAACAAAGCTCCTGATATATGAGTAACATGATTTCTGTCTCGATGTTACATTACTTACAATAAAGACTATTTGCAAAATATAACCAACAAATTAATCTTCATTGACCAAAAAACTCAAAAGTGTTTAGTCATCACTATTGAAATTGTCAGGATCACCATGATCACAGAAGGCACAGTAAATTTAGAGTAATGTAAAAAATCATACTGAAAGTTTATTTCAACTCAAATATGACTCCACGTAATTACAGGTCATGTCAAAACTAATGATACCACTGAAAGATTCCAGCCCATAAATAATTCAAAATGCAATGAAGCACTTAATAAAATTATTTTAAAAAGAGGCTTTGGTAATACAATCAAAAGTCTTTAATCCGGACTCGTCGGGACTTCGTCGATTCTGGATTATCGGTTTTTCCAGATTATAGATCATCAGTTTAAATCTGGTAAGATGGCATGCAGAAATTATAAAATTAAAAATATGAAACCGTAATTTATGAAATAAAGAGCAATTATGATCTAAAGGGTATCAAAATTTACAAAAAAAAAAAAAAAAACACTTTATATTTATTTGTTTACTTTATTAAACATTTCTTTCAACGCGCGCATGCGTAAAGCTTACATCACGCATAGTCTAAATTAGAAAATTGCAACCAGAAAACTATTTGATGTGTATTTGTGATATTTATAATGATGAGGAAATTTGATTTAAATCATATCAAAGATGGAGTACATCAAGATGAAGTACTACATTTAGTAAGGAATTATAAGCCGAATAAAATAAAAACATCTGTCCTGAAGATAAGGATAGTGCTGACAGATCAACTTACAGTTCATTGCACCCCTCCCCCCCCCGCACAGAACAAGGTGAAATTGATAAACATATTTCGGAATGATTAGAGAATCAAAGGGTATGCCTTTATCCATTTTTTGCAGCAATTCCACTTTTTGTTTGATGGACATCGAAACATGCTTTCGCTTTGTAGATGCTTTGGTAGCTCCAGAATCGGAAATTCTTTTTGACATAATCGAAAGTTCAAGCTTTTATAAAATTGCTCCAACAGTCTGCAAAAAATAATAAGCCGTATCAAATTAGAAGATTAAGGAACAATGCAATCTGCAACATTAACTGAAATAGATAATTAGATAATTTTAGCTTAGCTTATACCGTCCGTTAAAGATTAAACGCGCATGCGTAAATGTATTATGCGCATGCGTATAGGCATGCGCAGAAAGTTTGTAGCTTTGAGGTCCGGATTATAGATAATTCCGGATTATGGACGTTTGGATTAAAGACTTTTGATTGTAGAAGGCTGACCAGGCTAAGCATGTTAACTCCCAAGTTACCTAATTTAGAAGCTTCCCAAAAAAGTGTTAATTAGCACATTTTTAAACATACTCAAGTACTGATGCTTTTCTATTAAACTTAGTTCAACTGGTTCCAGTTTTCTGATTGTAATTTTCAGATACGTATAAACTGTAAGTCTCCTAAAGTGACAAAACTCAATTTAAACACTAGTATAACTATCTTAGACTGTCATATTATCGTCCCAACTTACTTTTGAATACCTGACTGTAAAATAATTACAACAAATAAACAGCTAAATGATTTATCTCATCTGAAGAACTAAAACATGAACAAAAATTGAAAAGGAGTTTTCTCCTTCCTTACCACATAACTTCACAGTATAACTGGAAGCATATCCAGCTAACAATCAAGATATATGGAGTATTAAAAATAGAGAATGTAGATGCTGCTGCTTTGCATCAGAATGCATGTAATGTAGGAACAAAAAAAGGGCCGCATATTAGATCATTAGGCAGTATGATTTCTGTAAAGGTTGGTCCCCCTTATAAAAGGACAAATGAATGTATATGTATATAAAATGATATAAGAAATGATAAAGAACCATCTGATGTTTTTTTTTTTTTCCTGAATGGGCTGCTTTGGACTTCGCTTTCTCATATGGAGTATCTAAGCCGGGAACTTTTGATTTGTAAAAAACAAAGAAGCAAACTTCATGCTGACGAATGAATCCAGACCATGCCTTTAAGAATTAGGTAAGAGCGTGATTAATAATAAAGTTTAAAAGTATTTGATTTGAATTTTAATAATTTGCAGTCTTGGGTACTTTTACATAATAATGCAAAATAATGGTAGGCTAATTAGAGATGTAAATGGAAGAGAATGGCATTGATAACAATAGTTTCTAAACTATTAAAAAAAGTCCAGGATATTTTAGTATATAAAGCTATGCTGAATTATGCGCATTGCATAAATTGTTATTAGAAAGAATTAGATGAGACAATTTGGTAATTCAAAACTACAATTTTGAAAAATCTAATGTTAGTCTTTATACATTTATTGATGCTACTCTTAAAGCATATGGCACAGTAGGATATTTTAGATACCTTAATTCAAAAAGTAACATTTGCACCAATTTCATCACTGTGAAGGTTCAAGGGCTCTACTCAAGACTATGACTCTTCCTAGTTTGGACTAAGTCGCTGCTTTAGTAACTGCCAAGTTGTCTAAGTACTTGACAGATTTCTTTCCTGAAGGGTGCCATCAAGCATTTCTTTGGACTGATAGCCAAATAGCTATCTACTGGATAAAGAAATGTGCCAGAAACTGGAAGTCCTTTGTGTAAAACAGAGTTTCTGAAATTCAATCACTCACAGATCCTGAATGATTGTTTCATTGCAGTGGGAAAGAAAATCCTGCTGACTTATTATCTCATGGAGAAAGTTCCTTTAGCCTTGTGAGAAGTTTCCTTCGGTTACAGGGACCTAGTTAACTCTCTTAAACTGAAAGTGTTTGGCCAGTAAATCAACAGAAAAATATTGACAAGGAGAGTGCTCAGAAGCAAGTAAGTAAATGTCTCTTCAAATTTCTATTCAAGACACAAACGCTTCGAAATTACTAGATTTAACCCGATTCAGTAGGCTGCTAAACATGTATCAGATTACAGTTTATATTTTGCAGTTTATAAACCACATAAAACGAAATTCGGTGAAATCCAGAGATCCACTATGCTTTGTTAAGATTTTGAGATCTGAGTTCTATTGGGTGAACATTACACAAAGAAAACACTTTGCGAATTCCAGACCTCTCAAGTGGAAAGCTCCTAGATAAGACATCTACAGTTTATTCGCTTAACCCAAAACTAGATACCAATAGTCTTCAGCATTTAAAGGCAGACATCAATTTTCTGATCTTAATTTTCGAGAAAAACATCCATGGCTGTTATCTTATAAAGATTGATATAGTGAGTTAGTGATCTTAGAGTCTCATACTAAACAACTTAGTGCTGAAGTTAAAGCTACCTTAGCCCAAATTAGAGCAACGTTTTGGATCATAAAAAGATGCCAATTCGTCAAATCCACATTGAGTAAGTGTTTTTTGTGTAAATGGCAATATGGTGCACGTTGATACACAAGAAATTGCTCCTTAATGCTTGATCATGTTCTGCAATCTCCTCCATTTTCTGTAACAGGACTTGATTATGCTGGCCCCTTCTTCACAAAGGACAACAAGGATAAACATTATCCACTCTTGTTTATTTGTGCTAGTACTCGAGCCCTACATTTAGAACTTATCCCTTCTGTGTGCATAGAGAACTTTATGCTTGCATTCCGCACATTTATTTCTTATCATGAATTGTGTTCAATTATAACTCAGAAAATGCCAAAACATTCAAGCGTGTTGATCTCGAGTTGTGAAAAATCTGGAAGTATATTCAACATCCCAGCGCCGGATCTTTTAATTTTTCTGATGCGGGGCAAAAGCTAAAACTGCCACCCTCACCCATCATCCTTTAAGTTTCTTCAACAAGTTTTAATTTGTTTAATAAATACAGAAATAGGTAGAGTTTGAGGTAAAAACCTAAACTCCATTTTATACTAAATTCATTACGTGACTTTTTTTTTTTTTTGTTATAAAGGAAAAATACGTACCAATGTTACATAATTATAAAATCATCCCCTCCTAGGAGAACTGCCTTTCTGGTGAGCTTACTTTCGGATTCAATCCTAATCCTCTAATCCCAAAGTGCTTCTAACCCTTCAGTCCTCGAAACCATTCGTTTTTCCACTCTAGGGGTAAGGGGCTAAGCTTCTCACTATTCCGTGTTATTGCATACTGGTTAAATTATGTTAGGTTAGACTATATGAATATGGCAAAGAAAGGAGGCTATCTGCTTAGAGGAGAGGTGCTTTCGTGGAGGAACGTTTTAAAGGAAATTGGCTCGTATTCACATTACACATGAGAAAATCGGCGAAAACAAACAATGTAGCCAGCTCGTTCACCTGGGTTTGAACCCAGGCAAGGTCGAACTACCAGTATTCAGTGGTCTTAATGACTCGGCCACTGCTGAGCACATTTGGCTGATTATTTACTATGTGTTTCGCCATTAGGCAATGCATAGAAAAGGAGAAATGCCCCGTAGAAAAAAATTTTTATGAGAAACTAGCTCTTATATATGTTACACACGGGGAAAATAACGGAAATGCTCATATAGCCAGTACATTCACATATACTTAACCCTCAGACCAAACTACTAGTGCTCAGCAGCTTTTTTTTGCTCACTCACTAATGGGGCCATTGCAGAAAGGAAAAATTCTGAAAAGATTATACAGAATATGGGCTATCACTCAGAGTATTCGTGCTTCCTGTCTTGTTTTTCATACTTCCTATTTCATAAGTAATTTTAAGTCCTTACCTGCCTTAACGCTATTAAAATATAAAGGAATTAGTAACGAAAATTAAAATTTTACTCTGTAAGCCTTTTGTTCTCCAATAAGTACATGGAATTGTCATAATTTGGTCTGCGGTTTGATTTTCAGTTGCCAGAATCGCAAGACTTGATAAACGCTCCTGGCTCACTGATGATCGTAGATATTTTTTAATATGTTTTAATTTGCTGAAACTTCGATGTGAACAGATTGAAGTGTTCGTGATTCTTTCTCAAACAGTTCATCAGATTGCTTTTTGTGCTGTGGAAATTTTTCTTCATTAGAATACACTCAACTGCAATTTTTTCGGCTACTGTTTCAGACTCTTGTATCCAATATTCCATAGGATTTTTCTCGCATTTTTTACAATTCCTCAGTTTTGGTCAGTTCTTTCGTTATCTACACAGAATGCGGAAAAGGAATTCTTTTTGAATTTCTATATTTACTCGATTGAATTCTGAAAAAATATTAGCTCACATTTTCAGGTTGATAGTAAATTCAAAATTTTTCACAGCATATAGCAGATGTGCTACCTCGTGCTTTGATTCCGCATCAAAAGAAATACCTTTAATTTCTTTTAAATATTTTAATATTTCCGGTAAATTCATTAGAAGGACTTTCACAGCCACATATTTTGCTGACCATCTTGTCTGGCTGCTTCCTTTTAAGTTGTATTTTGTACATTTTTTCATAATATACCATTGAGTCGTGCATCCGACAAAAAAGCGAAGTATTTTCTGAGTAATTCCAAGCAGATTAACTGCTTCCGGGCACGAAGAAGCCTAATGCACACCGACACATTACAAGGAGTGCTCCAAACATAGCACAAATTCCTCCAGCTTATTCATTTCTGTTATCCTATCTTGTACAGTTTTAGAAATGCCAGCCATATTAGACGCGTTGTCATTTTCTACATTGTCCAATATCTAAACCATCAAGCATCAAATAAGACACTAATTTTCTACAATGTGTTCAGAAATACATTCTGCTATCTTTCCACCAACTTCTATGAAATCAATTAAATTTTCCTTTATCTCACACACATCACCACACATTTTTAAGTATTGAATTACCTGGTTCTTTTTTTTTTTTTTTTTTTTTTTTTTGGTATAAGACACATATGTAATGCAATCGAGCATTATTGTGTAGTATTTGGCTTCTTTAATATCATTTAAAATACTACTTCAGACTGTTTTGCCTTTAAGTTAACTTCATTTTGAATTATCTTTGATAAATATGATTCCTTAACCTTTGACTGATACTTAAGAGTTGAATTATGTTTGGCAAGCGGAAAGATTAAATTCAGAAAATTTCCTTCACTAGGTCGAAGACATTTTATGAACATGCTACTTGGGATATCATCAGACCCAAAAAAAGAACAGCAATTTGTTAAAAGATACAGTACCACATCGATGACTGTATAGAATTTCTCTCCATTTTTCTTTCTCTGTGTGAATGAGTCGCTCAGAGTCGTGATCGATGCCTTGGCAAGATTTCATTTGTAGTACTCGAATTTTCCACTTATTGATTAACCTCTGTGGATTCCAGATGCTTCATGCTCAGTTAATTTTCCTAAAACTTTTTTCCAATTAATGAATCCTGTAGTATGGTATAACAGCAGCACCATGTTTCTGATAAATCTTGCAGAGTGTACAAAAAATAGCATTCTCGTTTTTAGAATATGTAAACCAAGATTAAGCTTTTCATTATTTACTAATGTTCTGTATTCCATGTCAAATGTCTGCCATCATGTTCAATGGGACTGAGGTTTACGTTTTCTGGATGTTTACTGGCTAATAATACTGATTGACTGCTTAGGAAAGATTGTTGGTGATCTTTTATTTTTTTCTATGGCCAGCCAACTGCATTGGTCCAATAAATCAAAAGTTTTAGTTTTTCATCTTTCTGCTGCCTGCCTCCATCTAAATGAAGAGATCTTTATACAGTCAAAAGTCTTTAATCCGGACTCGTTGGGACTTTTAAATCTGGTAAGATGGCATGTAGAAATTATAAAATTAAAAATATGAAACCGTAATTTATGAAATAAAGAGCAATTATGATCTAAAAGTTATCAAAATTTACAAAAAAAAAAATAAAAATAAAAATAAAAAGCTTAATATTTACTTGTTTACTTTATTAAACATTTCTTTCAACGCGCGCATGCGTAAAGCATACATTACTAGTCAAAATTAGAAAATTGCAACCAGAAAACTATTTGATGTGATATTTATAATGATAAGGAATTTGATTTAAATCATATCAAAAATGGAATACGAGATGAAATACTACATTTAGTAAGGAATTATAAGCTGAATAAAATAAAAACATCTGCCCTGAAGATAAGGATAGTGCTGACAGAGCAAGTTCCAGTTAATTGCGCGCTGCGACGTTCCCGCCCCCCCCCCACACACACACACAGAGCATTGTGAAATTGATAAACAGATTTCGGAATGGTTAGAGAAACAAAGGGTATGCCTTTATTCATTTTTTGCAGCAATTCCACTTTTTGTTTGATGGACATCGAAACATACTTTCGCTTTGGCAGCTCCAGCATCGAAAATTCTATTTGACATAATCGAAAGTTCAAGCTTACTTTTATGAAATTGCTCTAACAGTCTGCAAAAAATAATAAGCTGGATCCAATTTGAAGATTAAGGAACAATGCAATCTGCAACATTAACTGAAATAGATAATTAGGTAATTTTAGCTTAGCTTATACCATCCGTTATACATTAAACGTGCATGCGTGAACGTATTATGCGCATGCGTAAAAGTATTACGCACATGCGTAACGCCTATGCGCATGCGTGAATGCATTATGCATTGATGCATGCGCAGAAAGTTTGTAGCTTTGAGGTCCGGATTAATGACTTTTGAATGTATCATGGTTTCATGTCCTCCAGCTATTCGTTTGATGTCGATAAAGAAGGTTGTTCTTTCAAATGCAGACTTGTCGATTTTTTGGGGATGATATTGCAATCATATTTTTGGGTCGATTTTTTGGGGATGATATAGGCAATCATATTTGGTCATGCAAATTGCAAGAAATATTAATACCCTCTGGAATCTCAGCATAATCGAAACTGCAGCAGGGTCTGACGGTTTACTTCTTCCATAAAGTTATTTTTTCATCTTAGCTGAAATTTGTTTTCTCTATTTGGCCTTATATTTGGCTCGTTTTCTATATTCCGCTTTTTTCTCCCTCAGCACCCAAATGGTTTCTTTTAATCTAAATGAAATTCACTATGAATTACCTTACTAAGAATAACTAAGAATTGATGTAATTACACTGAACAGTCCTAAATAAATGGTCGCGTCTCGCTAAATATAGTGCGGGCTATCAAAAGCAAGCAAATTTAAAAAAAAAAAAACCTAAGAAAAGAGTACAGAAGATACCTGAAAACTAAAAAATAACCATAAAAATAAATTTAGCTTTAACATCCAAAATACGCTCCACTGTTCCGAGTCAAACCAAAAGTGTGCCTATGTTGCCGACTGGCTGCAAAGAAATCTAAATGCCTTGCTTCATTTTGAAGGCATAACGATGGTGTCTTGTATATACTCAATGAATATTGATTTGAATTATTTCATTTGTCCGGGATAGCCCAAGGTTAATTATTTTGGATTATATCTTAGAAAATAGTTACAATGCTTCTCCATTTCCCAGCAGACGTTGCTATGGAAACCAGGCGAATCCTTCAGCAAGCTATCATCCTATTTCTCATTTGAATACACCTCGGCCAGACAGGAAACGATAGAGGGACTTCAAACGTTACTGATAGTGACACCTGGAGTCCTTCTATTTGCGTCTTCCTGATCATATATTTATAGTTGTAATCGGTTGTACTTAACTTTATTTTAACTTATGTTCCTTTAAAAGGGTTCTTAGTATTTAATTATAAATCTTCTTAAAAGAGGTTTTTAAACTCGGCCTTAAAACTATTAACATTATACTAAAATTAGATAGCTGTTTTAGCGAACAACATACCATCGTTATCGAACAACAGACGATCCAGCGTAATATTTGAATTTGCCGCCTACGAGAGTTGCCGCCCAGAGCAAGAACAATGGCTTGCCCCCCGCTAGATCCGGGACTGCAACATCCACCTGTACAAAATTTACTTTCCTCCCACAGTATGATATGGAAATACATTGTTGTAAAAGGACTATGGCAGGAAAGTTCAGGAAAGGCATTTTAGAATGATCAAAACTTGTTTAAGAAAAATAGTTGGCCATGTTAGTCTCTGTTTGAATGAACTAGAAATGGTTTTCATTGAAATTGAAGCCACAATCACACAACCTGACAAACGTTACAATACATAAGTTTTTTAATTCATCTTCCATGCAGCCCCCATTTGAAGTGATATAAAAATTTCTGATTTGTCTTTCAGATTACAACTGCCTAACAGACTAAGCTAATTAAAAACATTTACAGTCAAAAGTCGTTAATCCGGACCTCAAAGCTACAAACTTTCAGCGCATGCGTCAACGCATAATACGTTGATCCATGAGCAGAAAAACGCAGTGCATAATGTGTTGATGCATGCATGTAATACCTTTACACATGCGCATAATACGTTTACGCATGCCCGTTTAATGTATAACAGACGGTATAAGCTAAGCTAAAATTATCTAATTATCTATTTCAGTTAATGTTGCAGATTGCGTTGCTCCTTAATCTTCTAATTGGATCCGGCTTATTATTTTTTGAAGACTGTTAGAGCAATTTTATAAAAGTAAGTTGGAACTTTTGATTATGTCAAATAGAATTTCCGATGCTGGAGCTGCCAAAGGATCTACAAAGGGAAAGCATTTTTCGATGTCAATCAAACAAAAAGTGGAATTGCTGCAAAAAATGGATAAAGGCATGAAGAGAGTGACAGAAAGGTTAGTGAAAACAAAAAAATTTTGATTGACAAGTTATCAATTCCACGCTGCTCTGCGGAGGGAGGGGGGCGTCGCAGTGTGCAATGAACTGGAAGTTGATCTGTCAGCACTATCCTTATCTTAGGGCAGATGCTTTTATTTTGTTTGGCTTATAATTCCTTACTAAATGTAGTATTTCATCTTGATGTACTCCGTCTTTGATATGATTTAAATCAAATTCTCGTCATTATAAATATCACGAATACACACCAAATAGTTTTCTGGTTGCAATTTTCTAATTTAGACTATGCGTAATGTATGCTTTATGCATGTGCGCGTTGAAAGAAATGTTTAATAAAGTAAACAAATAAATATTAAACTTTTTTTTTGTAAATTTTGATATCCTTTAGATTATAATTGTTCTTTATTTCATACATTATGGTTTCATATTTTTAATTTTATAATTTCTGCATGCCATCTTACCAGATTTAAACCGATGATTTATAATCCGGAATAGCCCAAGTCCCAATGAGTCCGGATTAAAGACTTTTGACCGTAATGATTTGATAATAATTTAAATCTTAACTTTATTTACTCAAAACTACATTTAATTGGTATAATTTAATAAATGCTCAACTAAATAAAGTGCATTTACTTAACGTAATGATCTAAAGCAGGGAATCCATGACAATATACAAGATGTGACACAAAAAACGAAACTGTTCCAATAAATCATTGTACTTACAGAATCAGTTCTCCATGATATTATCACCTCAAAGTAGTTCCCTTCAGCATTCACACACTTCTGCATTCAATGCTGCCATTGCTGGTTAGAGTTCTGGAACGAGGTTTTTGGAAGGCCCTTCAGTAGATTCTGCATTTTTCCCCCCTGAACCTCTTCAGCTGAGATAAAATGGGTTCCCTTTAAGTAAGATTTAACTTTAGGAAATAAAAAAAAAAAAAAAAAAAGTTGCATGGATCCAGATTAGGTGAATATGCAGAATGCCCCATCACAATAATGTTTCTGCTGGTCAGAAACTGCTTGACAGATAGGGCCGTGTGAGCATGTGCATTGTCCTGGTGCAACAGCCATCCATCACTCCGCAAGTGTGGCCTTTTTTTCCCTATTTTTTTCACGAAGTCTTTTTAGTACTTCAATGTTAGTACTAATTAACAGTCTGACCACTGGGAATGCATTGAATCATGATGAATGTGCTGGGCACCCAAGGGCACATCCAATACGTCCATCATCTTTCACACTGTCCCTTTGCTCTGAAAACCGCTTATGCCATTAAAACACACATGCAGGAGACAAAATTTCATCTCCATAAGCCTCAGTTAACATTTGATATTTTTTCTCCATAAATGATTTTGTAAGTTTCACAAGAAACTTGATATTTATTTCCTATTCAATTTTTACATTAGACATTTTTCCAGCAAAATGCAGTTGCCCGTGTTCACTCAATGAAGCAGTACTCGCCACTGGTGTGGTTGATTAAGTTAAAACTGGCTGCATGGATAGAGGAGATGTTTGACATGACATCACCAAAGTTGTTGCCAATCCTCTCTGTTTTCAAGATACACAGTCTCTATTTTTTTGTTTTGTTTTGTTTGTGTGTGTGTGTCACACCTCATAATAACCCCATGACATGGTGGTATTTATATGTACCTTGGCAATGACCTTGGCACAGCTTGATAATTTGCCACAGATAAAAAAGTAAAAGTTACTTATCAAGTTCACAATTTTCGTGACTTTTTTTTTAAATATATTGCCAAATTATCGATATTTATCATTATGTGGGCAAATATTACTAACATATCAAGAGGAAACACACTTTAGCAACTTAAAATACAAATTTTAATTCTTAAAAAGAGATTATATGATACATGTCGTGGATATAATCACACAGTATTTTCTAAGCAAGTAGTAGTATTCCATGATTTAAAGCTATGTGGAAATCATATGTAGCTTGCCTCCAAGTTCATAATATTAACTAGTACTGACTGGTGGATTCAGTGAGCTACATATGTATAAATAAGGATGCACTTAGTCCTTTTTGAAGGAAGTGTCTAGTTACAGTGTAGTTAAGTGTACTGAGTAGTATGTTGCAAATAAGCTTAGTATGTGTCGTCAGTTTTATTGTGCCAAACCTTTTATATTCCAATGATATCTAAGTAAATTTTTATTTGTAGTCCAATAGGACCTCTGAATTATTTATCTCACAATAGTAGAGTGTGGTTACTCTTCCAAGAATAAGCTGTTTATGTTGGATCTGAATTATTTATCTCACAACAATAAAGTGTGGTTACTCTTCAAAGAATAAGCTGTTTATGTTGGATACACAAACAGTTGTATTGCTCGAAAGTTAGTTTGTAGCTTTAATATGTGAACAATGACAAGTGTAAAAGACTAGTATGCTATGATTTCCTTCAATGGAATTACAACACTTGAAGTCAGCATGTTGAAGCACTGTTTGCAACCAAAGAGCTGTATTAGTTTTTAGGAAAAGAGCCAGATACAATGAAAATATACTGAAGTCGTTAAAGGCAAGAAAGCTTATTCACTTTTGATGCTGATGTTAAATGATCAAGTTCTGGCTTCATTATACAAAGAAAACTTTGCAAAACAAATATGGGAAAAACTTCATAATATTTATGAGCCTAAAAAAGCAGTGAATCAAATCCTTACTACGAAATGCTCAGCAACCATAAAAAAGACTCATGAAGTCTTGATGAAACAGCATCTTAATGAAATGAAAAAACTAATAGTATAATAGCAGATTTATGACTATATGGTGCAGAGGTAAACGATATGGATACAATAGTTTATATTCTGATGGGTTTTGAACCAGAGTTTGAAAGTGTGAATATTGCATTAGAAAATCGTGAGAATTTAACCCTAAGGTTGGTTACTACATAACTTTGAAAAGTTAAGGATACTAATCCTGTAACAAAAAATAATGTTGCATTTTCTTCAAGTCAAAAAGAACTTACCGGTTTTCACTGTAAAAAGAAAGGACATATTGCAAAAGAGTGTAAGAAAAAAAAAAGTTTTAAACATTTTTGTAATTTAAAGTTGAACACTACACATAAAGAATCACAAGCTTCCCAGCAAATTCTTTTTCTGCAGGTGATTTAACATCAAGAAGCTTTATTATTGACTCTAGAGCAACTTCTCACATGTGTTTGCATAAAGAATGGTTTTCTTCATTCACTGCTTTAAGTCAGGAAATGTGAAATGTTAACATTAATCTACTTTAAATGTGAAAGACGCAATCCATATTTCTGGCAAAACATTCACTGATGTTCAAATAACAGTAAAAAATGTGCTTTTTATACCAGATTTGAACGGTGAATTACTTTCAGTGCAAAATATTGAAGCCATAAGTTTCAGTGCAAATTTTATGGATAAAAAAAGTGTTTATTGTTTGTTAACAATAGCAATAACATATTTTTGGCTATCGAGATAATTGAGGCAAATATATTAGTGATTTTGTGCCTGCTTATTAAAGTAACATTAGAAACAAAAGAAAGTGATATTAATTTGTGACGCTGTACACTGGGTCAAAGTTCCAGTCCGATATTTAAAAAACTCGGAACTGTTCTGCGAAATTTGTACTTATACCAAATAGAGTGCTACATTGTTGGGAAAGAAATAAAACCAATGGTTACAATACACATAGATGTATGCAGTCCAATTATGGTAACTACACAAGCGGGTGAGAATTATTTTTTCATGACCATCATTGATGATTTCTCACACTTTACTGAAGTTTGTTTTCTGAAGAGAAAAAGTGATGTGATAGTTGAGATGAAAACTTTCCTAAAATCCTTCCATAAGGAAAATTAGAGGAGATAATGCCAAAGAATATTTAAGCAAAGAACTAGTAAAATTTGTTTTTCAATGTGGTGTTATAATTGATCCAGTTCCTCCACATACTTCACTGTTAAACAGTTTTGCAGAACAAGCTAATCAGACCCTGCTGGAGACAGGGTGGTGTCTGACTTTTGAATCAAAACTTCCAAAGTATATCTAGGGAGCTAGTGTGTTAACCATAGGCATATCTTCATAATAGAATTCCTAATATGTTTATTAAGAACAATATGCCCTACAGCTTAAAAGATGATAAAAATCCTAATTTGAAAAGCATTCACATATTTGGTTGTGATGCCTATGTTAATACCTGCCTGCCATTGAAGAAAATTAGATGCTAAGTCAAAGAAAATTATATTTGTTAGATATTTGACCATGGTGCATCGTTTAACGGATCCAGTGACAAAGCGCATTATGGTATCCAGAAAAGTTAAGTTCAATGAAGAAAATTTGAGGAATGATGATAGAAAGTTTATTTTCCAGAATCTGATTTTTCCTAAAACTGAAATGAAGGTTATGAGATGGAAGATACATATGAAAATGTTATCAAAGATATAAGCGATGTAGATATGCCACACAGTGAGAAAACTGAAGATGAAGACTGTCAAGTACGAAAAAGCCACCAATTATGTATCATGAGACATAAGTGTATAAAGCCATGACTGCTAATCAAGAAATGTTATCCTACGAAGATATATCACTATCACTGGAAGAAGAACAAACACTACTAATAAAAAAATTTAGAGTATGGAAAGAGTTTTTGTTCTCAAAGAATTACTACATGGAAAAAATCAATTATATGTAAATGGATTTAAACAAGAAAATGAGATGACTATAAAGCTTGATTGTTGGCTCATGGATTCATGCAACACCAAAGTATATAACAATAGTTATTTACTTTTCATTAATATGTCTGCTTTAAGTTTCATTCTGATGATTATTCTAGAAAAAATCTAAATGTGTTTATCAGATGTCAAAACTGCATTTTTAAATGCTGATTTAAAAGAAGTTATGTACATGAATCAACCAAAATATTATGACGACCACAATGATAAAAACCATAAAGTTAAAAAGAGTTTATACAGATTGAAACAGGCACCTAGATTATTGTTTAAAAAATTTCTCAATTTTATAGCAGAATTAGGTTTTAAGCAATTAAAGAGTGAGTCTTGTATTTTTATTTGCCAAAACAGTGGCTCAAAGGTAATTACTGCTCTTTATATGGATGACTTACTAATTGCTGGATCAGATAATTATGAACTTGGTGTAATTATTGAGCTCTTAACTAAAGAATTTAAGATGTCCAATTTTGGAACAGTTTCTGAATTTCTAGGAATGTGAATTAAGTTCACACAAAATAAATTACTTTTAGATCAAGAATCTTGCATCTTGCAGTTTTTTGATGACAAAGTATGTTCTCCGATTGAAACTAAATCTACATCAGCTGATTAAAAAAAAAAAAAGTTCTTATAGAGAACTAGTTGGCTCATTAATGTATGTATCTTACATGACTAGACCAGATATTTTTTATGCAGTGAATTATTTAAGCCAATTGCAAGAAAATCCTACTGATTCCACATGGTTAACAGTTAATTTCACTTAACAGAATTCTTCGCTGTCTCAGAGGAACAGCTAAAGTGAATTTGATGTATTCAAAGCATAATAAGATTTCTCATTTAGCTATGTATGTAGATGAAGATTGGTGGGTAAACCATAATGATAGAAAATCAGTTTTAGTCAATGTTATCATAATAAATGATTCCTCAATAGAAGCTGAGATCCCTTAGCAAAAGGTGTTCCACATTTATTATGTTTGAAATCAGTAGTTAGTGAAATCACTGATATTAATAATACCACAATATTTGAGGATAAGCAATCATGCATTAAGTACATGCTGAACATAAATGATTCAGATGCATTGAAACACATATATTTTGAACATATATTTATCCGTATGTGTGTAAAAGCAAAACTGAGTTCATCTGTTTAAGTGCAGAAATTGCTAACATGTTAATCATTATCCAAGGTTAAACTGAATTAACATTTACTTTTGCATGGTTTAAAGTTACCATAATTTAGTTTTTGAATGTGTGATTAAGGATGGGTGTTGTGAATATAATCACACAGTATTTTCTATGCAAGAAGTATTATTTCATGTTTAAAAGTTATATGCAAAGCATGTATAGCTCATCTCCAGGTCCATGAAATCAATCAATACTGACTGGGGGATTCAGTGAGCTACACATATATAAATAAGGATCCAGTTAGTCTTGTTTAGAGGAAATGTCTAGTTACAGGTAAGTGAATGCAGTTAAGTGAACTGAGTAGTATGTCGCTTATAAGTTTAGTAGCTGTAATTGCTATCAGTGGTTTTATTGCACCAAACCATCTATGTTGAACTTTATCTTTTTCTATGATTTCTAAATAAACCTTTAATCTCAGTCCAATGAAACCACTGAGTTATTTATCTCGCAACAATATATTAAAAAATAAAACTGAGTTCACTTGAAAAAACATAAAACAAAAAATTGCACAAACTTGCCATCGTGCACCCCTTTGGCAATACACAATGGTTATCTACCATTATTTTTTTAGCGATTCTGTGTATGTCTTTTTAGATAATTTTTTTAACTCAAAATATGATAAACAATTAGCAAACTTATAATTTTAAAGTGCTACAATAACCAAAATACAATAATTGGTTTGCCAAGGAACATATGAAGCAATATATACTGTTAAATGATAAAAATTCAAAAACTTCCTTCAAAACTATACCATTATATTCAATAAAAACAGTAGTGTGAAAAAAAAATTATACTGCAAAAACAAATGAAAAAAAATTATAGCTTCAATAAAATAACCTTATCAATTTTATCTACGAGGGCCATCCAGGAAGTAGATTACGTTTCCGTCTGTGTCCGCTAGGGGCGGGGCTAGCGCGGCCATCTTGGGGTCAGAGCGTTGCGCAGCTCAGTCTGCATCTAGCCGTGCTAGTGAGAGGTTCGTGCTGTGCTCCGTTCAGATACTGTGACGGTTTGAAATGTCTGCGTTAATTGAAAATCCCGCGAGCTGCGAGGTGCGCTCAGTAATAAGGTTTCTGACTGCAAAAATCTGTAAACCGATAGAAATCTATCGGCAGCTTCGTGAAGTGTATGGGGACAACATTATCACTGAAGGTGGAGTGCGTCAGTGGGTCATAAGATTTCAAAATGGCCGAACCAATGTTCACGACGAAGATCGAAGTGGGAGACCCAGCATAGTGACCGCCGAACTTCTCGAAAAAGTCGATGCTAAAGTCCGTGAAAATCGAAATTTCACAATAACGGAACTTTCTTTGAGTTTTCCACAAATTTCGCGAAGTTTGTTGCACGAAATCATCAGCGAAAAGCTTGGTTACCACAAGTTTTGTGCAAGATGGATTCCAAAAATCTTGACAGAGGACCACAAAAATCAGCGAATGGCTGCAGCGTTGAACTTTTTGGACGCTTACCATAAGGATGGTGACTCTTTACTCGATCGCATCGTTACTGGTGACGAAACATGGGTGAAACATGTGAACTGTGAAACGAAATTGCAATCAATGCAGTGGGGGCACACAAGTTCTCCCCAAAAACCCAAGAAATGCATGCAAACAATGTCGGCAAGGAAGATGATGGCGACTGTTTTTTGGGACAGAAAAGGTGTAATTTTGGTGGACTTCCTGGAAAGAGGCACTACAATAAACTCTCAAAGGTATTGCCAAACTCTCCAAAAACTCAGAAGAGCAATTCAAAACAAGCGCAGAGGAATGTTGAGCTCTAAGATCTTGTTGATTCACGACAACGCCCGGCCCCACACGGCAAATGTCACTCGTAAAGTTCTTGAATCTTTTAAGTGGGAGTTGTTTCCTCATCCGCCGTACAGTCCCGACCTGGCACCGAGCGACTTCCACCTATTCCCAGCAATGAAGAAGTGGCTGGCTATGCAGCGTTTTGATGACGACGCACAGCTGCGAGAAGAGGTAACGAAGTGGTTGAAGGCGCAGGCGGCCGAATTTTTCGACATAGGAATTTCCAAGCTCGTACATCGCTACGATAAATGCCTTAATTTGTATGGTGACTATGTAGAAAAGTAGTATTTGAGTGTGGCTTTCATCTGTATATAATAAAATTTGTTTCCTATACTTTGTTTATTTTTTTATTCCAAAACGTAATCTACTTTCTGGATAGCCCTCGTATTTCACTTATTTTCCTTAAACTAAAGGGGAGGGGAAAGCTAATTGCTAGATGAATAATAATCATTCCTATTGTTTTTAGCAGTTACGGAATGGAATTTCCCTTAATGCACATAAAACATGTTAATTAATTGGCATTAATCAAAGTTTTTTAATACATAAGAATATTATATTTTGCATTTTACAAAGATTTTTTAAGTATATTTTATCATACAGATATAATAACATCATCAAAGTACTTTTAATTCACTTACCAAACAGCAGACCCAACACCAGAACCAAAATCGAAAAATGTTTTGGGCTCAAAATCACAAGCTCTATTTTTTAGCTAAATTTATAAAATATGAAAGCAACAATAATAAGCAAAAGTTAAGTAAAATGCAAACAAAACAAACTAGTTCATAAAAGCAACAAGAAAAAAGACATACTTCATAAAATACTTTAAATGCTGAAGCATAATTAGCAGCAAGTCTTCCCACAAGATATGCCAAACTATTGTGATGGTCATACCTGAAGAAAAATTATTAATTAAACGCACTGAACTGTTTCTAAGGTATTTTAAAGTATGGAACAGATAATTATGCACAGAAATCCGTAATAATTTTTAATTACTGTTTATCATTAATATATATAATAATTAACATAAACACAGGCTGAAGCAGTGAATACAGACTGTATATCATTCACCATTCCTAAAAACAAACTCTTGAAAAACTGAAATCCTCAGTTTACAAGAATTCTTAATAATAATAATAATTCTAAGCCAAATGAATCTAGTAAGTACATTTATTTATATGCCTTAGAATTATACAATATACAGTTATTTAAAAGTTAGAAAATTAAAAATGTAATTTCTCTCATAATGATAGAAGTATTCAATTATTTGAATTTAGGTTGAGTTCAACATTAAACTAGCATTCATTTCAAAGTGGAGGGGGGATGCTGGTGTCAAAATCTTACATAGATCTCTCCTTTTCGAGTAAATCATTCTACAATGTATTAAAGAGTAAATTCAGGCCAAGTTCAATATCACACTAACATTAATTTTAGAGGAAAGAAACATTAATTTTAGTAGCATCATTATCAGAATCTTATACATGTTTCTCTTATTCAAGAAAATTATTCTAAAAAGGATAAAAATATTAAATAATTTTGCCCCTTGACAAAAAAGACATCTATATCAGTTTCTCACAAAACCCACTCAGCCTTTCTTTAAAACTAATATCAGTCTAGGACAAATTTTGACTAATTTAACATTCTTATTGTAATACTTATGTATACTATTTGATAGTTTACATTCATTAAAAAATTAAAAACATACAGTGATTCTGTTTTTGGCATAGTTTAAAACAAATAACTTTTATATGTGTTCCTTAATATATCTGACAACTATTTTACAGGAACTAGAATGCTTTTTGATTGATCATGAAATCCTATAACTACAGTTACAAAATCAAAATGCTGAAAAGAAGAAAGAAACCCATTAATGGGGGGGGGAACACCACTTTTTGCAATTATTTTTATCTTTTGTTTTCAGCAAAAATGTTAATGAATCAAGCAATTATATATTTTCTTATGACTTCTTGCCAATGTTTCACTAATGTGTTAATGTCTCTGTAGCAGATCTTCCCACTATTCGGTTTGAAAAAATTACCACTACAACACTCTACAACACTGTTAAAAAAATGCTTTTCATATTGAAATAACATAATGCTCAGAAAGCACAACAATATGAAGCCCTAAATTAGATTCAGTATGATGTGTGTACTAGAACTTCTCAGTCATGAACATTGAGTTCATAGATACCAATTTAGATAAAATTTAGTGACATGGTGGGTGAGTGCTATCATGTTGAAAAAGAATAACATGTCCTGGTCCAGTTGTTTCAATTGGTTTATCTTGTTGAGCAGTTGCATTTCACAATGAACGTAGCTCTGCATTCACCATACTGCTTTAAAGACTTCCTTACAGATTGCACCTTTTTAGCCTCATCAAATACTTATCATTCTCTCACATGTATGCAGTTCTGTCTCCGTTCGAAATGTTGCTTACCTGTCAGGACTCAGACATGCTTATCATTATTTCATATTGATTTTTAAAAAAAAAAAATATTTTTCATCAACATTGGTGATGCAATAAAGTAATCTTTGCTTAAGTCCACAGTTAAAATGATGTTAAGCAAGCAAACCTGCAGTGATAGTAGTATGTTTGAGTCTGTTTCTTTTGTTCATGGAAAAATTCTATCTACTAGGCCAGTTTCCCAAAGAATTCATGAATTCTTGTGGATGAATCTGTAAGTTCAATGCTTTACTTCAAAGAATGAAAATCATTTCTACGCAGTTCTTTTAGTAAAGGCATGTTCTCCATACACTGCACAAATGTCATAGTTATTTTCGTAGCTCTAGAACTTTGTTTGAAAGCAAAAAGAAGTAGACAAAGAAAACACTTATTTTCATTTATTTGGCATCCCACTTTAATGTGTTATCAAGAGGAAATATAAATAAAATTTCTAAAATAATGAATAAAAGTTGTAAAAAAAATTACAATCCTTATTTCTATAAAACTATACAATATACTTTTTTACGAAAAAGAAGTAATTCGTATAAAATGATGAAAAAGAAAGGAATGAATTCTTTAGAAAACCATATAAATACAGGTTGTTATCTAATTTAAATAACATACATAATTACACTAAATAACTGCCTAGCATCTTTCTAGCCATTTTTCAGTTTCTCATATCATAATATTTTCATTCTTTATTTTCTCATTTTAAATTATATGAGTCAAAGAAAATGATTATAATCCCAAATATGTAATATGGATTCTTATGGTCTTTGGCATATAATTTACATGCATTTCTTCACTGAATAAGTGAAATAGTGGTTCTGTTTTTAATGTAAATCTTACAAGATTTATTTACTGTGCTTATTTTATGGCAAAAGGATGCTAAAGTATTTGTACAAATAACAGATTTTTGCTTACTCAACTTGACTCCAGCGTTTTAGCTCTAATCTCATTTTGTTCTTAATTTTATCCAATTCTTCTTTCGTAAATGCTTGAGAAATATCTTTAAATTCTCCTAATAATAAATATTTAAAACAAAATAATAAATATTTTCCTCAATTCATGCAATGAAACTTTATGTAAAAACTGATATAATTGATAACACAGATATTTCACAAATTAGATACATTAAATCATATTGGGATAAGCAAAATATTTGTTACTGAGGTTATAAAAAAGAATACACGCAGAAATAAAAGAATCCAGTTTGTAAAAGAATAAATAAACTTTTTGTAAAATCATTTACAGCTAAGGCACATATAAACTACCTCCAGTATTATGTGCATTCTATAATGCAAGCATTATTTTCTGAAAAATGTCTTTAGTTTCAGATGTCTGATTCTCCACAGTGCTTCAGAACTGTCCCAAGTAGTTCTGAATAATATGAAATGAAAGAATTAACTAAATATCTTCAGTCACTAGATCTTAAGATTATCATCAAACTTTCAGATAAACTCTTTGAGTTATAGGCGAGTTCCTCCACCTTCATAACTGTTGAACTTCAACAGAAGAAATGGTAAGAAAAAGTACTGTGAATCATCTCTTTGTGGCCACTTTTGAAAGTGACCATCATTAGCCAAAAAAAGATAATGGTATTATCATTAGCTATATTCCCTAATGCAACCAACTCCATAGATCAACACTGTCAAGAACATGGGTAATATTTTAGAGAAGTTTCATTGCATAACCACTAGATATGTAAAATTATATGCATTAAGCTCCACGATTTCAGAATGTCCAAAGTGGAGTATCATATTAATAAAGACAGCATAGATCCACTATCTGGCCAAAAGTATCCGGACACCCATTAATATGGATTTGAAGAGTCCTGAGGTATATACTGTTACGAAATGTACAGGTAGGGTAAGATAGCTTCCCGGCAAATCAGGTTTAGGGTTGCCAGAAAATGGCAAGGAAAGGCAGGGCTGCCACACTTGACAACATATATATACTATAGATGGATGGAGAACCTTCTGGAACAACTTCTTACTGATTTGGGCCAGAATGTTCTTGAACACAAGCCAAAAGCTAGATAAACCCTGCTGGTATAGTTAGTCAGTTTGTGTCGAGTTAGAGAGTTCATCAAGTTTACAATTGGTCAGCAAGTGCTGAGTGGTCATTCAGTGCACCGAAAGACTCCCTTAGTGTATCGTGGTTAATGCATCGTCGAGAGAGTGTGTTGAGCTCTAGTAAAGACTGAATTGAGGAGTCGGGAGCTGTACTCTAGTGTATCGTCGAGTGCATTGCAAACTGTAGTGTGGAGAGTCCTGAGAGTACGTCGAGTTCCAAGAACAACCGAGCAGAGTCAGGAGCTGTACTTTCGTGTTTTGCAGTAAAGCTGTCTCCACCGTTATAGCCTGATAACCTGGAGGCTGTGTCGCTGATAGTGTCAGTGTGTTTATAGTAGTTCTTCGACAACTGTAAACGTGATTTTAGAGCTGTCCTGATTAATACTGGTAAATAAAGTGTGTTTCAATACTTTATCAAGTGTCGTCGTTATTCACTTCTAATCCGACGAACCCATACATACGAATGTGAAAAAAAGAAAAATAATGTAACAATATTAATATGATACTGCTCCCCCTTGTGCATCAATGACAGCCAGCACATGTCTGGGAAGACCTTCCACTGGTTTTGATGGGTGGTCACAGGAATTGACTTCCAGGCATCCATCACAGCTGAAGTGAGTGCTGGCAGTGAGGATGGTGATTTAGCTGTCTACATAATGTGCATTCTAATTCATCCCAAAGATGTTCTACGAGGTACTATGGGCTTTGAGAAGGCCAACCCAGTTTATAAACACCCATTTCGTCAAACCATGGCTGTACAAGTCTTGATGTATGAATGGAGCCAGTTATCCTGATGTAAGAGAAATGGATATTTCCCCAAAAAAGTCATAAAGTTGGGATAGCAGCATTGTCCTGAATGTCTACATACATCTTAGAGTTCATGTTTCCAACCACAGGAACTATACCCAGGCCAAACCATGAAAAACACCCTCACACCATGATGCAGCCACCACCAAACTTTACAGTAAGCAGAAGGCAGTCATTTAAAAAATGCTTGCTGGGCATCCGGCAAGTCTAACAAATGCATAAATATGACCTGACAAACCATTACCAACACTTTTGTAGCTTTCGGTTACACATCAAATTACATCACCTGCCAGATCCACTCCTTTAGGGGGGTGTCCAGATACTTTTAGCCAGATAGTGTGTATGGTTTGGATTGGAATGGGTTATTGAATACTGCAGGCAAAAGCTATCTTTTTAGATCCAACCTAATTTGAATTACAAGGAGACAGATTACATAGAAAGTAGCACTGATTTAACTTTTCTAGTTCCCCATATAACAGGAAGGATCAAATTTCATGTCAGCAAGAGCCACATGTTGAAATCCAGGAAAATTTGAGAAATGCAACTAGATTTTCCAAAATCTGCAAGTCCTTATTTATATCATTTTAACAATAGTAAAATTTTCAAATGGAAAGAAATGTCTTCATTCTAAACAATTACTCAATGACAGTTTACCTTCAGCATATGATGATGAATCAGAGATAACACAAAGTTTTGTGGCAATTTTGATTTCTCTAATTACAGCTTGATGCAGTAAAAAATAATCTTTTACAGTTTTTAAATACAGAGATTATTTTGCGATACCTTTTTGTAAATGTTGATTTATCAAAGCTTTTAATGCTCATGAAACTTAAAATCCTTCTTAAATCTGCAACACAGTGACTCAAATCATTTTCTGTATGCTTCCCTTGCACACTTATTCCACAGCAAGAAACCCATATATTTGTTGTCCTTAAATTTTATAGGTTTACGAAATTTTCTAAAGGTAACATCAACTTCTAAATTGTGACTCTCATCAGATTAATTAGAAATTTCCAAAGCTTTCAACTGCCATAATTTTTCATCAATTGACAAATCAACTTCTAAATTATTTTTAACTTATATCAAATTCCATATGATATTAAATGTTTCTGATGCAATACATGTGTTTTCTGCTTAGCTCATAGACCACTCTACTTTAGTAGTAATGACTCAGAAACACAGCAGCCCTTCCTGCAAAGCATTCAAAAGCAAATCTAACTTTGATGATTTTCTTAATAAAATCATTTACTACAATCAGTACAATATTTTTCTCTATTTATTTTTCTTTTGTTTTTGAATAACATTATTAAGTTTTTTAACTAAAAGAAATAAAATAATTATGCTTCAACATTGATCAGTTTAAGTTTACTAAGTGAAAATTAATGAAATGAATTAAATACCTTATTTTGGACGTTGGGTTGTTTTAGTTTCTCACATTTCATACACATATTTTATTTGCATAAGAGCCATGCCATTTGCCTGCAATGGTAATGCCCCCCCATTATATAAAGACTAATAAAGTAGATTTCTCAAAATAACAACAACAACAAAAAAAGCATACCCATTCTTTTATAACATATTGTGAAGAAAAATATGCACTTGTATCTTTTAATGATCTTACAAAAAGAGAAATATTTTTAATCAGTCCATTATCATTACATCAGGAGACCTTAATGAAAGCTTGACCTTGAGTACCTTGATGAAATACTTTGAAATAAATAGATGTGGTGCAAATAAAGTATCAGATACTTGGCAGAATTATCAGAAACTTAATATTTCACTTGTGAAAATAAATGTACGATAAAATGAAGTCTATGTTATATAATTAAGTTTTAGGTAGTAACACGTATAAGAAGATAAAGAGATTTACAAAGTCACTTTATCCCATACACATTAACAGCAAAACAGCTGGTTGATATTCAATAAAATATAAATGTCAAATGAGAAATATTCTTTAACAGTAGTATTAATTAATCATCTTTTATAGTATTCAGTTTTTTTTTTTAAATTTGTAATGTAAGTTTCTAGATATTTATAATTGAATTTGACAAAATTTATTATTTATAATAGCAGCTGACTAGTTAGGTACTGATTTTGGATGAAGCAAGTAAAACTGCAAAGGCCATTCTAACAGAAATAACAGGTGTTCAGTTGGAATGAGATCAGAATGCCACAAGTATCATGTCTTTCCTATACTTTTAATGAACATCAGTCATTTTGCCTTTTAAATACTATGATGCATTCCCAGCAATTCATACATTTCATCTCAAGCTGAATGAACGGTACTAGAGCAAACAATGAATCAGTTGAACCGAATTAATTGCTTCTTCTAAAAACAGAAACAAACTGATTTCTTCGGATAATACTCTGCAATACTCACTCATATCTATTTAAGTTTACTGAAATTCATTATTCTTTTAACCCATTTTCGCTTTGTTACAATATTACCTCAGTGATGTTAAACATCATTAATTGCCTTAAAATTCCATGAGCTAACATCTTTCTTACACAGCATCCACACAGCTATTCCGTTAGATCAAATTGGTAGTAACTGTCCTTGATTTCTGTTGCCAGTGTGAATAGTTGCTATACAATAATGCAGTTAATACTGTTTTCGAAAAAGCTTTCGATCGAGTGTGGCAGGCAGGACTAATCCACAAACTTAGCAAGTTTCTGCTTCCAGTCAGTTTCATCTAGCTCCTTATTTCATATCTTAAACGCAGGACTTTTCAAGTCAAGTGTGGAGATGCTATTTCTTGCAAGAAAATAATTTATAGTGGAGTCCCACAGGGAGCGGTTCTCGCCCCCTGTCTTTTCAACATCTATATTAACGACTTGACAAGCCCTTTTAACAGTAAAATTTTTAGATATGCAGACGACACGGTCGTCCTCGCGGATTCACTTAGCCCATTACTGGCCATGGACAAACTGCAGTTAAAAGTTAACATTAATAAATGGAGTGAGGATTGGAAGATAAATTTAAACTCAAGCAAATGTTGTGCTGTTCTTTTTAGATGATACAGAAAAAGTGTAATTATCAATAATGAGATCAAAATTAAGAGGAAGTTGTTCCACATGAAAGCTCTTACAAATATTTAGGAGTTATTGATAACCGGCTCACCTTCGCCTATCATTTGAAAGCAGTGGTAGATAAAGCAAATGCGGCGTTTTGTGCACTCTACAGCCTAATAGGCAAGAACTCTAAATTATCACTCAAAATAAAAAGAACTCTCTATATCACCTTAATAAGGCGTATCATGCTTTATGCCGTGCCGGCTTGGGCACAATAAAACAGAGCGTGCTAAACTTGATATTCTCCAGAATAAAATTCTACGTTCCATAGTGAAAGCTCCCTGGTACGTGAAAAATGCAGATATTCAGCACGACCTTAATGTAAAAGCCATGCTCGAACAGATATTAATCTCGTCTCATAATTTCTTCAAAAATTTAAGTAACTCAGGATACGCCTCCCTCTGAAGTTCACATGACTACGATTATGAACTTTGTGATTTTGACCAAACTCTGATTGAACTTTGACGTTTCGGTGCATGTTAAGGACATTGCTGATTAATTGAACACAGATTTAAACTGTTTTCCTATCTTGTGACAAAGTGCTCTCAATTTGGAATGCTTCTCCTTAAATAACTCCAAATTAATATCCAGCAGAGACTGAATGCGACTATTTGTAAAAGATTGCTTTACAACGTAAAAACTATGGAAACTTTTGCTTCCCCAAGACCAGATTACTCCAAACCTTAGAGTTTTTTAATGCCTTCTATGCCTCTGCGTGATAGATGTACCAATAGTACATCTTCTTTTTGATACAAACGTAAAAGGCCTAAGGCATACTTGATCTATTGGTGATAACTCACAGTAGTTGGTACCAAATGTGAGTGAAGGTAAAGGTAAAGGTTAATACTGTTATAAATGTCATGACCACATTTTCTATGTTTGAGGGTGTCCCAATACTGATAGCCAGATATTTTATTTGAATTAAGAGGGAAATATATTACTAAAATCATATACTTTTTAACCCTCATTTACATTCACATATAAAATAATCAAAAATTAATGGAAAAATTTTGCTCTCCATATGTCTTTGTTTACATTAAAGAATAACAAAAAGGAAGGGGTTTTTCTTTATATATATATATATATAATAATGCTACGCCTTTTAGAAAATTTCTCAAAAAGAGATTTGTTTGCCTCATGCTTATTTATTGGCTGCTTATTTTACTGTTTTCAGTTTACTTCAGGCACAGAGTATATTTTTATTTGTTTATGAAAAATGCACTTGTTTTTCATTTCAGGTAGGGGAAAAGACAAAGATAACTATTGCCACGATAAAACATACAACATTAAAAAAATTCATAGAATTACAAAGGGAAAAAAAAATCAGTACTGAAAAAGTGGAGAATCACTCAATAGCAACATAGTTAGGGCTAGAAGAGACAAAGGAAATATATACAAAATTTATTTTTTAAATATAGGACAATAAAAAATAAAAATTCATAATCTATTTTAAATTTTGTATATTACATTCTTCAAATATATTCTGTTCAAAAGAAATTAAAGGATCAGTCACTTTTCAGAAGATATGCACCTTTTTCATAAAAACTGCAACAAATGTGTTTACGTAGAGTAAACCCTTGATGACAGTGAGTGCTATGTCATTAACACATGCATGTATGGCAAAATTGTGTTCCACAAAAGTAACTTTCTGTCGAAAAAAAGGGTTAGATATAGTTCAGTTTAAAAATGTATTTATAATTTATACAAATATAAATATTCTTGTAATTAAAAGGGAAAATGAAACAAATGTTAATTTAAAGGATTTCTATTATTGTTTAACAAGTAGGTATCTGATACAATCTTTTTTTCGAAATAGCTGTTGATTTTTGCTTGTCTTATGCAACTCATTAAACATTTGGTGATAACAACTGCAATGCTTTTTAATACCTCTCATAAAGAGGCCTCTCCTTTCTTCATCTGTTATTTTCATAATAATTATTTTTGATTCAGTCTTTGATTTCTCCTTCTTTTATATCTGAAAATCATTCAGTGCTTATTGCTTTTTTGCAATTTGTATGATTTCCTTGGCTTCATTTCATTTTGGAATCATTTCTATGTAGTGTCTTATGCTGAACTGCTTATAAAAAAAAAAAAAAAAAAAAAAAAAAAAAGGTGAAACTAAAACAGAAAAAGAATAGTTGCTTTTGAGCAAACTTATGAGAAAGTGGTGCCTCATGCTGAAAGATTTCTAGTTAGGAGAATAAACTTTGTTGTACGCTTAAGTTTGGTAAAAAGTAGGTATGTTGCTATCACAATGCTGCCAAAGACTTGCAGCGCAGCATGTATAATTAAAATTCTCATGTTGGACAAATTAAATGGAGATAATTAAAATTATGCATACATGCAAAATCACATTCAGCTATAGTTTTACAAATGTGTGCCACTAGAAAATTTAGCTTACAAATTTATTTTATATATTTAAGAGAAAAAAATACATATTGTCTTATGTAACAATTGAGTTTTCAAATGTTTCAGCATTTGGAAGTAAAAAACTTGTTTTTCTGAAGATTTTTTTCAATATTAACAGAGCATATGGTCTCCTTGAAATGCTAAAATTGCTGAACATCTGCATTACTTGCTATTTACAAGGTGATCCAATAGATTTTGAGACAATTTTTTCTGTTACTTCATAGTGATAGTCTCTAACTCTCAAAGTGTCAGCTAAGGTCTCGGCTGAGCAACAACACATCTCCCTAAATATCCTAGTATTGCTCTGTTTTATTTCCTGCTCCAAACACCAGTTTTTAGCAATACCATTTCTGTGAACTGAATATTATAATCCATTAAAAAGGAACATATTACTAATGGTTTCAGCAGCATCAAGAGCAAAGGTTCAAAGATCTGACATCAATACCTTCTACCTATCAAACTGCCACTGCATGTCTACTGCCACTACACTGTATATGACATACAGTGCTTCATATGTCCAACTATGCATATTCATACTAAAACCATCATTCCTCCACCTCAATCTTGTGATCTTTGTGCACATGATCAGCACCTGGTTCCAAACAGAAACTTAACTCATCTATGAACAGAAATTAATGCTAGTCTGTACTGCCCTAATTATGATGTTCACTCTCCCAGTTCCTCTTCATTCCATAGCATCTTACAATTAAAAGTATACAAACTAAATGTCAAGATGATTACAAATCATATGAAGACTGATGAAGTGATTTCATATAATTTATGCCAATATGTTACGTTTTGTCACTCAGAAAGTTATCTTTACAAGTAAATAACATTTCTTATTTTGTTTTGATGGCCAATTATGGAGAAAATATTATATCAGAATTTCTCTTTGAGACATGCCAAGAATTCACTCTGCCGTAATGATTCAACTGCTTTCAAATGACTTACTGCTCACCAAACCACCAATTCTTGTAAAACATAACGCTGAGATATTGCTCAAATTCTTTCTACAAAAAGAATATTCTTAAAACCTAATACAGTCAAAAGTCGTTAATTCGGACACCCATAATCCGGAATGATCTATAATACCGACCTCAAAGCTAAAAACTTTCTGCGCATGCGCCGCATTGGCACATGCGCACAGGCGTTTTACGCTTGCGCGTAATACCTTGACTACTGCGCATATGCGTGTGCACAAGTGCAGAATACGTTTTTGCCTGTGCGTTTAATGTATAACGGACAATGTAAGCTAAAATTATCTAATTATCTATTTCAGTTAATGTTAATGATTGCGTTGTTCCTTAATCATCAAATTGGATCCCGCTTATTATTTTTTGCAGACTGTAAGAGCAATTTTATAAAAGTAAACTTGAACTTTCGATTATGTCAAATAGAATTTCCGATGCTGGAACTTCCAAAGGATCTACAAAACGAAAGTATGTTTCGATGTCCAACAAACAAAAAGTGGAATTGCTGCAAAAAATGGATAAAGACATGAAGAATGTGACAGAGAGGTTAGTGAAAACAAAAAAATTTCAATTAACAAGTTAGTCGGTATTCTCGGCACAGCAATTAACGGGACTTGAACAGCGGAACTTTGTAACTGAACAAGAAATGATGTCTGTTTATAGAATTAAAGAGAAAGTATTATCACATAAAACGAAGCAACTTAAACAACTTACATTAAGAGAAATGTTTAATAAAGTAAACAAATAAATATTAAGCTTTTTTTTTTTTGTAAATTTTGATACCCTTTAGGTCATAATTGTCCTTTATTTCATAAATTAAGGTTTCATATTTTTAATTTTAGAATTTCTGCACGCCATCTTACGAGATTTAAACTGATGATCTATAATCCGTAAAAATCGATAATCCGGAATCGCCGAAGTCCCGACGAGTCCGGATTAATGACTTTTGACTGTACTTCAAGATGCTGAAACTAAAATGCCATCATACTTTCAAAATCTGAAAATTACATATTTTGATGTCACTGATGCTGTTTTGCAAAAGAATTCTTCTGTTGTGCATTAATTCAAAATGCTTAGTGAAATTATGAATTAATTTTTGGTGTGTAATGAATTTATAAATGTTAATATTTGTGAACTAATTCTTAATGTACTTAATGTATTATTATTTAAACAGCATTTTCTACTAAATGCGTTCCTTCAAAGTTTGTGAAAAGAATTGTATGGCTAAAAGCAGGTGATTTTCTTTCCAAGGCAACCCATTTGGTTATAAGTCAGCGGACAGCTGCGGCTCCTGCCCCCCCTTCTATACACGTGTTTCTCTCATTGGAGGCTACAAAATTTCAGCTTCATCTGAAAGAGAAAACTTTTTGATTTGTTTATCACTGCCGTTGTCACAGCTCTGACGGATACAGATGGAGGACAAAATAATACGAACACCTGTGAAATAATGGAAAATCTGTATTAATAGAAGTTTGGACCACCCTTTGACTAAAGTACAGATTGAATGCGACGTGGGATAGATGCACAAAGGTCATGGACAATATTTAAAGGAATATTAAGCCATTCTTTCCGCAGAGCGGTCTCTAATTCTGAAAGACCGGATAGAGGTGGAAATCGGGAATGAAGTTTGGACTCCAAATATGCCAATAAATGCTCAATAATATTCAAGTCCGGGGACTGAGGGGGCCAAGCGAGATGTTCAATTGCATCGTCATGCTCTTCGAATCATTCTTGAATACACCTAGCAGTGTGAATAGGGGAGTTGTCGTCTAGAAAAAGCAGTCGCTCCTCAGGGAATACAGTCTGGACAAAAGGATGGACATGATGCTCTAGAATGCTTAGCTAGTGATTGGATGTGATCCTCCCATGCAGAATAACAAGTGGCTCAAGATTGTGCCAAGATTTCGCACCCCATACCGTAATAGCGCCACCCCCCATGCTTCACAATTGGCATAGAGGCAGTCAGGATGAAATGCTTCTTTGGGCGTTCTCCACACATAAACACATCCGGTCGTCTGAAATAAGGTGAATTCCTAGTGTGATTCATCTGACCATATTACCTGTTGCCTCAGCTGTGGGGGCCAGTCTTTGTGATCTCTGCACAATTGGCGTCGCTTGAAAGCATTAGTTACTGTTACCAAGGGTTTATGAATTGCCACTCTGCCATAACTGTTCGCAGCATGAAGTTCCCTTTTGACAGTTTTTGTTGAAACGGGGTCCTGGAGATGACTGTTCATTTCGGATGTTATCTCGGGTAAAGATTGCTTTTGCTTTCGGGCTACTATGCGTTTCAAGACCCATCTATCCCTATCAGCCAGCTTTGACTTTCGGACACTGTTGTGCTTTGAAGACGTCATCTTACTCTCTTTCATGTACGCTGTCATAACGGCTGATACCATACTCCTTGCACACCCCACAAGCTTTGCTGTTTCCGTAGCCGATGCTCCACTTAAACGCGCTCCAACTATCATTCTTCTTTGAAACTCTGACAGGTCTGACATCTCAATTTCTCACAAAGAGTTCGATCAAAGCATGCAATGCAGGTAATTGCTGTTGAGAGACTGATACCTTCCTCTTCACGCTCACTAGGTGGCAGACATCTGTTGCAGGTGGCGCAGATGTTCTGCAAGTTTGAAATACGTCATACTTTTTCACATGTGTTCGCATATTTTTGTCCTCCATCTATATATGATTAAAAACATTACTTAAAGTTTTGTGTGAGAAAAGGATATGTCACTTTTAAAGGGAGTTACACTTTTCTTAAAAAATTGGCAGTAAGTTATTACCATTTTCTTGTCGGTTGCAGAGAGTTAAAGAAAAGGATTTGAATGGGTAGGTATTAATTTACAGTCAATTTAGATGTGGACCTTATTTTTTAGATGCCAATGTTTTAAAAGTTGTTACACAAGATGCAGGAGCAGATTTTTTCACTGTAAAGGGAAAAAAAGTAAATTATCGCCTCCCTATGGTTCGCGAGCTGTAGAGACCTAACCAAGTTGTGGATAAGTTCTTTTCATGACATTTGTTGGCGATTATGATGGGGGAACTGGGTTTGGGCACATGTTTCCCAGGACAAGCTTAATTTCTTAAATGCTTATATCTTGTTGTAAATCTTCAGAAAAATTCATAAATGCTTATACTTCATCACAAGACCTCCAAGAAAATTAATAAGCAGTTAATCATCATCAGCAGCAGCGATCTGTGTGTGTGGCTTGTGGTCCTGCTTCCAAGTTCATTGTTCTTCCTAAATATGTGGTTTAGTGACTGAAGTCATAAAAGTTTTGGACATTTGTCAAAAAAAAAATGGACTTCCTAGTGTGATGTAATAGGAGGAGGCAGTTTTGGCAAAATTTGCAACTCGCCGAATTACCGTACACAAATGACGAAGAAAAAAAATGGAAGCAGTCATCTGACTTAGCTTTTACAGCAATTAAGTGTTCAGCCACATACATGGCTTTTGTGTAAAGAAATTTTCAACCAGTTACCCAAGCCACACTGGCTGATGTTCATCATCAATCGTGTGTTTAAAATAACTGTTCGCTGCCATGTGGTTATTTGTAATTAGTTATATTACTTAAAAGTATTTATATCTTACTTTGTAATTAGCAATGTATACAATATTTATTTTATAATTAGCAATACTATTTAAAAAGGTGTAGGGTTTATATTTATTTTAACTAACATTTATTTTAAGTTTAAACTACCTTTCCTGTCAAGCCTTACTTTCCCCTGGAACTGCCAATGCCAGAGTATGTAAATTTTAGTAGAACGCGCAAGGATTCAAATTATCAGAGGAAGTATTCTGAGTTAAATAGAAAGGAAACGAGTTCGAGGTGTGCTGTTCTTACTTCACGAGCGCGGAGGTAGTTAGCCAGAAATTGAAGAACCCCGCGTTTCGGCCTGTGTGCTTGCCTGGAAGAATTGTTAATCGTTCAAGTGATCTTCAAGTTTGCTGAATTAGCAGCGGTATTGTAAAACGCGGTGAGGATAGTTACTTTTAGAGAGCCTCATAGTTAGAGTCTTGTCTTTAGTTTCTTTTCAGGTTATTATTTTTATTTTACCGCCGAGTTGGCGTAGTTTGTGAGCGTCAAGAGCACGCACTTGTAATTTATTACGTTGAATAAAAAGGGACTTAAACCCTTAACAAGACTCTGTCATTTATCCAGTTTCAACAGTCACCTCTTGGTTGCGTGCAAGTTGGAGGCGCGCAACGCTACATTGGTGCCCGAACACTTATCGAACTGAAATGGTCGAAAATCGGATGGAAGCCGCTGGACAACACCAAGAAATAGCAAGCCAATTGGAAGGATTTGGATATCTGGTCCAGACTTTGAGAGCGTCAATCAAGCCAAACGTCAATTTCGACGGAAAAAATTCGGTGGCGATATTTCTAGAAGGCCTAGAAAATCACTTTCAGCTCTACCCTGTGCCTGAAAGACAAAAAGTTGCCATCGCCACATCCGCACTAAGAGGACAGGCCGCGCTATGGTGGAAAATATAGGCAAATTTTTATTAGGGGAATTTGGAAGCCAGACATATACATTTGAAAATTTCAAAAAATCCTTAGTAAAGGCCTTCCCCATAGTGAAAGATCGAGCAAGGCTGGAAGCCGAACTATATATTTCTATCAACGGGATATAGAAGATTTGACGGACTTTGTTCTACGAAAAATTAAGCTGATGGATATGCTGTATGGGAAGAAACCCGATGCGGAGATTATTGAAATAATCTTACCAAGATTGTTACCCGCTGTTCAAGACTACTTCGAAATTAGAAACCCAAGCACATTGCAGGAGCTCTTCGAATTGGCGATGAAGTTTCAAACTCGCAGAATAGCGGGAAAAGCTAGAGGGGCAACGCATTCTCAAAGTACCCGAAGGAAATCTTCAAATGAGGAAACCAGAAATAGAAATCGCTCTTATGGGGGAAAGAGCTATCAAGCTAACTCATCGAAACTCGAAGGTCAAGGCCCAAAAAGAAAATTCGAAGATAAACATCCGCGTACCCAGAAGGCACAACTTGAAAGGAAAGCTTTAAACGAGTAGAGGGGCCTGTGAAAGGGAGGGTCCAGACCCCGGAAGTTTTAAAAAAACCCTCAAAAAGACATTTAAATACGGTCATCGTAAAAAACTCACATCTACCAATTATACAAGTCCTGGTTGGCGATGTATCAGTAGAAGCCCTCATCGATACAGGAGCAGAAGGAAATTTTATGAGCGAAAATTTCTTCAAAAAGAATTTTTATAGGGTACGATTATTTAAAACCAAAAATACGGAAATTATAGCGGCGCAAGGAAAAACATGTCACTGCATCGGGAAATTATCATTAAACATACAGGTAAAAGAGGAAAGCCTCAAAGTATTAATTTTTGTAGTGAAGAATCTGCAAAATCCTCTTATTTTAGGTATGGAGTTTTTAAGGGCCCCGAGGGCCAAATTGAATTTTCAAGACAGTTCCATGGTGCTGGAGATGGACCAGAGGGTGGTGGAACCTGTGGAGAAACCGCAAGTGGACCTTAGCCATCTGAATGACCATGAAAGGCAAGCCATCCAGCAAGTGGTGAGTAATTTTTCTAACTTGTTTTCAGAAAAGCCGGGAAATTGTCAAATAGTTACGCATAAGATATAATTAACTGCCAAAAAACCTTGTAGGACTAAACCTTATCGGTACGACAAACAAAAAGACGTAATCATCGAAGAACATATTCAGAAGATGTTAAAGAATAAAATAATAACGCCCATAAATAGTGAGTACGCGAGTCCAGTCGTACTATGTAGGAAAAAGAACGAGTTTCCTCCTTCGGATAAAAGGGCTTGGAGGTTTGCTATCGATTACAGAAAACTAAATAGTATTACTAAATTTCCAGTTTACCCTTTGCCGGTTATAGAGGAAATTATTAGACAGATCAAATCGACAAGATACATGTCTACTTTGGACTTAACGTCTGGCTACTATCAAATAGCTATGAGACCCGAAGACGTACATAAAACCGCGTTTATAACAAAATCGGGCACTTATGCATTTTTACGCATGCCCTTTGGGTTGTGTGGGGCCCCATCAACATTCCAGAGAGCTATGGACATTGTTCTAAAGCCTGTCCTAGGAAAATCAACTTTAATTTATCTAGATGATATAATTATAACGAGTAGTATGTTGGAACAAGACATTAATGATCTAGAACAAGTTTTTAAATTATTAAAAGAGGCCGGTCTTACAATTAATGCCTCAAAATGCAAGTTCGCAACTAAAGAACTTAAATATCTCGCTTATAAAATTTCGCAAAAGGGTATAGAAACGCAAGATTCAAAAATAAAAGCCATCAAGAATTTTCCACCGCCCAACACCGCCAAGAAACTTTCTTCTTTCCTTGGGTTATGTTCTTACTATCGGTCTTTAATAAAAGATTTCGCTAATATTGTTGAACCACTCTTAGTAATCAAAAGAAAGAGAGGTAAATTTACGTGGACAGCGGAAGCAAATACAGCCGTTGAAAGATTAAAAGAAGCGCTCATCAATGCCCCTGTTTTAAAATTCCCGAAGGGGGACGAAAACCTGGAAATTGCAGCAGATGCGTCAGACAATGCGGTGGGTGCGGTTCTTATGCAAAATAGCCATCCTCTGGCATTTTTTAGTAAAACGTTGAATCAGACACAAAAGAATTATACAGCTACAGAAAGAGAAACATTAGCCGTATTAATGGCTGTACACAAATTTCGAGTTTATTTCGGCAAAGCGCCAATAACAGTCTTTTCGGATCATGCGGCTGTTGGTAGATTTTACTCGGGGAAAAACCTAACGCCCAGGTTAATAAGATGGGCTTTAAAACTCCAAGAATATAATCTAATAATCAAATATAAACCGGGTAAGGAAAACAATGTAGCTGACGCACTTTCTCGTATAAAACTGGACGATGAAGGAAATGAACTTAAATGCGCTGTGTTGACTTCAAAAATTTTATATTCTAGAGATACGATTATCACTGAACTGAAAGCTGATCCTGAATTTGGAAATATCTATGCATATTTGAAAGACCACGAAAGCTTTGAGCACACAGATATCGATGCGATAAGAAATAGAGCAGAAAACTATGAAATAATAGATAATTTATTATTTTATACGAAAACAACAAACGAAAATCTTGAGTACAAACCAGTCATTCCAGGCTCGATTGGATTAAGCATTTTGAAGGAATTACACGACGCGAAAACAGCGGGTCATTTAGGGGTCAGAAAGACTTTAAAAAGGGTACGCGAGGCAGTATATTTCCCGCAATTATACAAAATAGTAACAGCGTATGTCAGGTCCTGCAATCAATGTCAGTTAATAAATGATATTAATTACAGCCCGGCCGGGTACTTAAATAGCATTCGCGCTACATTTCCAAATGAAATTTTAGGCATAGATCTTCTTGGTCCCTTCCCCCAGAGCGAGTTCAATAAAAATCGTTTGCTTTTAGTAATAGTAGATCATTTTTCAAAATGGACAGAAATTGTTTCACTTAAACGCGTGTCAGCCAAAACAGTCGCAGATGCATTCTTACACAGATACATTTTAAAATACGGTGCACCGACAAAAGTCATTAGCGATAACGGAAAACAATTCATTAGTCAAATATTTGAAAACATATGCACTGGACTTGGCATACGCCACATCAAAATGATTCCGTATAGACCAAAGGCAAACATAGCAGAAAGGTTGAATAAAAACATAGTAAAAATAATTCGCAGTTACGTGAGCACACATCACAAGCGCTGGGATGGCTACATAAATGAATTAGCTTATGCTTTAAGAACGGCAAATCACGATACTACGGGAAAAACCCCAGCAGAATTATTTTTAGGCAGAAAGTTAATTACGCCTTTAGATAAATTATTCTTTGTGCAACAAAGAGAGCAAGAGTTTAAACAGAAAGATGTGCAAAAACTTATTGATCAGGCGCTTAAAAGCTCGGATACGGCAAGAAATAAGCAAAAAGCATATTATGATAGAAAACGCCGTGAAGCAGAATTTAAAGTTGGGGATAAAGTATTGAAGCGGAAATTTTCTTTATCAAGTGCCCCAGACAATTTTACGGCAAAGCTAGCTCCAAAATTTGAAGGCCCCTACGTAATTCACGAAATCAAAGGTGTCGTATTATATCTTAAGAACGAGAGAGGGGAGATCTGTAAAGCAAGTCCCGACCAGGTGAAAAAATACTATAATCCAAATGATTTTGAAATCCTTAAAAGTTTCTTGCAGGACTCAAGTCTAAACGAAGTAGAAGGTCCAGAGATAACAACAACTGTTCCACCACCCAAGAAGCAGAGAACTGAAGAGAGACCTAGCCCTTTTACAACCCGGACGACGGTACCAAAAAGAAAAAATAAAAACTTTCAAACTCCAGCATTTAAGAAAAACAATACAGATGCACCGCGTAAAGAAACCGTGGTAAAGAGCAAAACACCACCTACAACGGATCGCAGGAGAAATTATACATCAAGGAGAACGCGCCTAGGGCCAGACAGTCAGGTGCGAGCAAGGCCGCCGTTCCAGAAACTGAAACGGCAGCAGGAGGAACAAAAATACCAGGAACAACAGAAGAAATTCAAGAAGGACTCCAGACCGGAGGACGTCAAGACCAGCCGTCCCATGGAAAAACGGAAACGACAACAACCCGACGATTACTCCGCCAAGAGGCCAGCATGCAGAGGACGCAAAAGAAAAACTAATGTGGACGACACTCGGAGGTCAGTAAGGAGAAGATTGACGTCCATGAAACCTATAACTTGGGAACAGTATTGCCAGAAAAGAATGACGGAGTTTCAATCATCGAAAACTCAAAGATAAGTTAAAATCTTCTATAAAATTTTTTTTTTCTCTTTTGTTCCGAAACGTTATGCATAAGTACGAAGTTCTATGTTTTGACGAAAGTCAATATGTCTCGGTTGAGACTTAGTTTTGTTTTACTTTATTTAGCTAAGGCAAAAGTATATTCTTTAAGTATAAAAGCTAAGAACAAGCATTTTCTATTGGTCGAAAGACTAATTCTGTTATGTTAAAGCCAAAATTTGGCCGAAGATAAAAATAATTTCGTATTCTTGTATTAATAAGAATTTTAGTTTCAGTGCCGCCAGCTTGGCGAAGAATGAGTAAAGTAAAAATTTATTTTCTCTTATTCATTTTATGGTAAATTGTAAAAATTATATGTATTAAAATTTTGTAAATGTACGTAAATACTTGAATGTTATATAAAAGTAGAATTTAGTCTAGAAGCATAAAATTGTAGATGCTAAAAGTGAATGCTTAAAAGCAATGAAGTCAAAATTTAAGTAGTAAATTGTAGATAAAGTCATGCTTTAGAGCGAAAGCCTGCATGTTTAAAGATGAATGAGGGGGAAGTTAGAATGAATGTGTTTTGTAGGGTTCTCCACCTACACTTTAATTTTAAGAATATTAAAGTAGCTCATCGAGTTGTAGAATGTTGAGTAAGGTGTGTCTATTTGGTCGTTGAATTCTAACAAATCATGGTGGTTAGGGGAAGTGTTGTAAGACTAAAACACGAATATTCCCGTTTGACACCACACATGGTGGAGAGCCAGGGTAAAGTTAAATTAATGCTTGAAAAATTGAATGAATGTGAATTAAGCAATAACTAAGGAAAGCGAATCGTTTAAAAACAAAAACTTATTGTGTCAAGAAAGTGTAAATTATAATGTATTTAGAAAGATACTGATACTTATTCCTTCCAGATGCTGGAAGGAAAAGACCAAGATTGATTGATGAAGTCCAGGAAAAGTTGCTGTAAGAAGAGAGAGTTATAAGTATACACAGAAATTTAGTATACAATTTGTTACATAAGATTTTTTTTGTGTAAACGAGGTTCTTGAGAGTTAGTTCAGAATTATAGAAGCTTACAACAGGTCGTTTGTAGGACCTGCTTCCAAGTTTTCCAAATTCTGGCAGCGACAAATGTAGGGTTTATATTTATTTTAACTAACATTTATTTTAAGTTTAAACTACCTTTCCTGTCAAGCCTTACTTTCCCCTGGAACTGCCAATGCCAGAGTATGTAAATTTTAGTAGAACGCGCAAGGATTCAAATTATCAGCGGAAGTATTCTGAGTTAAATAGAAAGGAAACGAGTTCGAGGTGTGCTGTTCTTACTTCACGAGCGCGGAGGTAGTTAGCCAGAAATTGAAGAACCCCGCGTTTCGGCCTGTGTGCTTGCCTGGAAGAATTGTTAATCGTTCAAGTGATCTTCAAGTTTGCTGAATTAGCAGCGGTATTGTAAAACGCGGTGAGGTTAGTTACTTTTAGAGAGCCTCGTAGTTAAGAGTCTGGTCTTTAGTTTCTTTTCAGGTTATTATTTTTATTTTACCGCCGAGTTGGCGTAGTTTGTGAGCGTCAAGAGCACGCACTTGTAATTTATTACGTTGAATAAAAAGGGACTTAAACCCTTAACAAGACTCTGTCATTTATCCAGTTTCAACAGTCACCTCTTGGTTGCGTGCAAGTTGGAGGCGCGCAACGCTACAAAGGAATTTAATAATTTTAAGGAGGCTTTAGTATAATTTTTGTAGGATTTAAAAAAATATTTAAAATAAGAAATTTCAGTAACTTAATGAGTTTCGGTGTTTAATGATAACTAAATAATTATGTTAGAGTACTTAAGTTCATTCCTCAGGAAGTAAAATGTCAAATTGTGACTACTTTTAAAATTAAGTTTATGTAGGGAACTGGATCCAGCTATTTCAGCTACCTTAACATAATGTTACGAATGTTGTATATATATGAGATGATGATTTTGGTGCAATTGTATGTGAAATTGTACTTTTCTGTGTAACGTAGCACGACATATCTAAAGAGAGGAGCTATGCCGGAAAAGTAAGACCACAGGGTCAAGTCCATTTAATATTGAGTAAATGAGTATCTTGGTAATTTTGCGAGATATCGTTCAAGCTGACAACAGCTTTGGCGACTTATTTTGTCACAAAATTTGGCAAAAAAATCACCAAAAGTCGCCAGACTTGGTGACCATTTGGCAACATTCTGGTCTGGCATTTTGGTAACATTTTATTAATCTATAATCAGATCTGTGTATTATGAACCCGTATGCAGCCCAAATCTATTACAAACCCATATACAAGCAACAATTTTGGTGTCAGAACTGGTATTGGAATACCAGTGACAAGAGTGATGGAGGAACAATTAAGACAGCTGGCAGCAACCTTCGCTGCATTTAATGAAGAGATGAAGCAGGACAAAAATCCATTACAGAAGAGATGAATGTTGTTAAAAAAGAGATGAAAGCACACAAAATATCGATTAAAGAAGAGATGAAAGCAATTCAAGCCGCAACTAATCTTCTTGCAATTTGTCCATTACTCAACAATTCATCTAAATTTTGCATCCATGGAAGCCAAATTTCCTATCTGGTTCTTCATTTATAGTAACATTCATAGAAAAGTGTTCTGCATTCCTCCTTTTCAAATTCTACAGAATTCTAAATTTCACAAAGGTCACCTATTCCTATGGTTTATAGGTTCCACAAATTAGTGATATCATCACTCTGAATGAGAGGAAAGGGTATACGACTTTCTTCACTGAGCTTTCCTCATTTTCATTTAAAAATTTCTATCATTTTTTCCTTTAAGAAATTTTTTTGGGAGAAAGGTGTTTCACAATTAAAAATAAACTGTTAATCACACTGACTTAAAACATATAGCTAATTAATTAGATTTAAATTGGTATTCTAGCCACATATAAAAAATCCATAAAGATGTGACAGAAAGCAATATCTGGAAAAAAATAATTTATAAAATATATTTACCTGTATATGATGGATACAATTTTTTTAGCCTTTGGTTAATTTCATCCTTTTCTATAGGTAGACGTCTACATGCAAGATCATTCCATAAGGCTTCAGCTTCTGACATGAAAAACTTTTCATTTTCTTCTACAGCAATAAAATATTATTTTAAAACAAACACATAAAAAAAAAAATTAAAGCACATTTAGGGGGAATTTTAAAGTTTTCAGAGGTCAGCCTTTTATTGGTACTTACATATTAATGCAACCACCTTTGCACAATTTAGCAATTTTTTACAGATGAAAAGGTAAAAGTTACTTAGCAAGTGCAAGTTGATGGTTTTCGAGACTTTTTTTTTAAAAAAGATCCCTAAACTACTGATATTTATTGTAAGTTCGCAAACATTATCAACATTTGAAAAGTAAAAGAAACACAAAGCTATGGCATTGTGCAAACTAGCTACATCGGCTCTCTACTAAATGTGTCTCCTCATTGCTTCCTTTAGAGATTTTGAGTCAAAATTATGAATTTCTGAAGAAATTTTACTGCAGTTTCATTCATCATTGGTAAATTCCACAACTGCATATTTTAAAATTAAGGCATGAAATATCAAGATTTGGTTATAAAAGTTATTTCAAAACAACAAAAAGACAGCATGCTAAAATGGTGATGGAGCTTGATTGAATGATTGTTATGAGCATGGTTGCCTGAAGAATCGTTATGCACATGGCTGCCAGAGTTTGGCACATTCTGTAAATTTGGCAACTTCCACTAAGGTGGTTGCAATACTCTTTTATTTACCTATTTAGTATTTACTTTTAGTTTATGAATATCAAAAACTATTTTTATTCAAGTTTTGGTATTTATCAACATTTTATATAATTTCTTTATTTAATTTATGAAATACATAGAAAAATTATCAAAAATTTAAATAACTGTATATGTATTTTTCAAGTTTTAGAAAGAAGAGGAGATGATTGTCTAGCAGTGGTCAAAGGGGTGTATGGGGCAAAACAGGTTGAGAACTACTAGTCTGGAGAAATTGCAGAACATGCGTATTAGCTGATACCAGCTGTCACATCACAACAAATGACTGACACTGTTTGGTGATGAAATATACTTTTGAAATCAGGAAAATAATGAAACAGTTTTTATTTATTTATTATTTACAGCACAGTTTGACAGTATCAAGTTGCTATTCTCCCCCAACTTGACTCTACTTTCCTAGTTTTGGAACTTTACTGGCCATTGCTTACATTACATTTTATCATACATCTTCCATAATTTATAATTTCACAGTATGACAGTTGGAACATATGTCATTTTTTGGAAAAATATCAAAAACTGGAAAAAACTGATTGCTTCTGCTTAATTTCTTGGTAAATCGTATAAATATACATATATATGTAATATCTCATTAGTATGAAATCTGTTACTTCATAGAATACCTAGTTTTTTTCATAAAATGATTCATCACTGAGAATCATTGGTCAGAATAGCCTATTATTTTTAATCTACTGTAAAGTGGTAATAAATAATGGCGATTATATAATTATAATCATATTAAATTTATGTTTCAATATGGAAAGTAATTAACGATCATTTGTATTCAATATACTGAGATCATTGTAGCAAATAATTTTTCCACCACACTCTGAAAATATCAATAAGAAACACATTTACCTTTCAACCTAACTGAATGTATGAACTCTTCCAGACTATAGGGAAGGGGGACTTGATAGGTAGAACACCTAGTGTGTTGCACAGCTATTGGCATATTAATGTCAGTTCATTCCACATTAGTTAATTGTTTCCATGTGCTGTGCAACATAACACTGCTTGTGTCAGATATGAAGTTATTTTGTCAAGTTTCATAATTACGTTAATTTATATAAGTTTCTTTTATTAAAAAAAAGGTATAAATTTTTTAAAACCTTAAGTCGATTTCAATGATGAATTCTTTAAGTGATGGAAGAAAAAAGAAGCAGCAAATTTAAAAAAAAAAGAAGCAGCAAATTTGAATCTATGATAAGTTGCGTCATGTGAAAGAGAACAGTTCTTTCTTCTTTTTTTTCAGAAGTTATTACATTTGATAGCAGATTTAACTGGGTAAACATCAGATAAAAAACTGTCATGTGATTACTGGTTACTTCAACATTATGAAATCCTTGAAAATCAAGAAGTAAAAATATTAAGACTCCCAGTGATCAATGCAAAACCAGATGTACTGTTTTATTGTTCAAGTGATTATTTGTTTGGCATTTTATATGAAACTCATTCATCTATAGGCAAAGATCACATGTTAAAAGAACTAGAATATTATAGAAATATTACACAAAACAATATTACAATTTTCCTGAATCTTTGCAAGCCTTGTCAGCAAAAAAAAAAAAGGGGGGGGGGGGGTAAAAAGAATTGATATTAAACCTATGTTTTTTTTTTGTGTTTTTTTTTTTTTTTTTTTTTTTTTCCTTACGTAAGACATCAGGTATCATAGATTGATATACATGAACTCACAACCTGATGGAAACTTGTGATTACCTTACTCAGTCTGCTGTATTTCTGTGTCTTCAAAGCAAAGACAGCAGAAAAAGTTGTAGCACAATTGGTGAATATATTCTTGTTATTTAGAGCCCCATGTATATTACAGTTGGAGAATGGAAGGGAATTTTACATACATATTGGAATTTCACAGACTTATTGATGACTTGAAAATAACTCGGGAAGAGTTTAAGATTGGACACAGCAAACCAAGAAATAGCCTAAGTAAAGGCAGTGTTGAAGGAGTAAATCAGGCTAGAGAAAGCATGTTTATGACATGGATGCATAATAAGTAGTATACTTCCTACAATAATAGTCTCAAATTTACTTAGGTCATGATAGGCTTTTCACTCTTTCCACTGATAAACAGAGCTTATAGAGTCCCTTTATGGGGCTATGTTTAGTTGATTACAAAAAAAAAAAAAAAAAAAATTAATTACAAAATTACAAAAAAAAAATAGAGATTACAAAAATACTCCATGAAATTTATTACAGTGAAAAGTCGTTAATTCGGACACCCATAATCCGGAATGATCTATAATCCAGACCTCAAAGCTACAAACATTCTGCGCATGTGTCGCTTTGACGCATGCGCGTAAGACCTTTACGGCTGCGAATATGCGTGTGTGCATGCCCAAAATGCGTTTACGCATGCGCATTTAATGTATAACGAACGGTATAAGCTAAGCTAAAATTATCTAATTCAGTTAATGTTGCAGATTGTGTTGTTCCTTAATCTTCTTATTGGATCCGGCTTATTATTTTTTTAAGACTGTTAGAGCAATTGTATAAAAGCAAACTAGAACTTTCGATTATGTCAAAAAGAATTTCCGATTCTGGAGCTACCAAAGGATCTATAAAGCAAAAGCATGTTTCGATGTCCATCAAATAAAAAGTGGAATTGCTGCAAAAAAGGGATAAAGGCTTATCCTTTGATTGTCTAACCATTCCGAAATATGTTTATCAATTTCACATTGCTCTGCGACGGCGGGAAGGGGGGGGGACTCGGCCCGCAATGAACTGGAAGATCTGTCAGCACTATCCTTATCTTCAGGGAAGATGTTTTTATTTTATTTGGCTTATAATTCCTTACTAAACATAGTATTTCATCTCGATGTACTCCGTCTTTGATATGATTTAAATCAAATTCCTCGTCATTATAATTTGCTTCCGATAGCGAAGAAAGTAAAGTAAACAAATAAATATTAAGCTTTTTTTTGTAAATTTTCATACCCTTTAGATCATAATTGTTCTTTATTTCATAAATTACGGTTTCATATTTTTAATTTTATAATTTCTGCATGCCATCTTACCAGATTTAAACTGATGATCTATAATCTGAAAAAAATCGATAATCCGGAATCGCCGAAGTCCCGCCGAATTAACGACTTTTGACTGTGATGCTGTTCTTCCAAGGATCATATGCAAAAAATGTTCTTCAAACAGAATACAAATTTGGCATAATCACTATTCATAACGAATTTATCATTGTAAAAAAAAGCAAACAAATTAGCTTTCCTTAAATACTTTTTTGAACAAACAGTTCCTAATAAAGTTTAATAAATGATATCATATACAATAGTTCGTTCACATAAAAAAGTTATGACAATGATAAAAATGCCACAATTACATAGAAGTAAATAATTTTTAAATGTAGCTTGGAGCTTATTAGATATTATGAGAGAGAAAGAAACTTATGAGGTAATGCAGTAAGGAACAATCATGTACCACAATATGGTTTGCAGCATTAATTTGCATCGAGTTCAAATATGTTTGGTGTTATTCTGATTGAAAAATTCTTTGGTTAAGTGATGATTTTTTTATTGATAACAGTAAAAAAAAAGTTAATTAACGTTTATAAAATGCATGCTGCATACAGAGGAAATTGCATTTCAAGAAAAACTGTCTATAAGTGGAATACTTATTTTCTTTAAAGTTCTAAGAAAAACTAGCCTATTAAGTGTAATAATTACATCCAATCGTAGAAAACATGGATGACTATTTGAAGGCAAACTGTAAAATGATGTATGAGTTATAGCACATCATGGATAGTTATGCATGAAAAGATGGGATGCACAGAAATTTGCACAGTGGGTGCCAAAGATGAAGGGTATGTGCAAGGTCTTTGAATTTGATCCTGCACTGAATATTTGCTGCAGTGTCTGACTCTTCTTCTTACAATTATTATCAAAGCTTTCATTCATTCAAGCACTGTTTATAAAAATACTTCTGCATAACAAACTCTTTTATATGGTAACATCCAGTGTGTTGCACAGATGTTGCCCTATAATTTCATATTTAATTAGCCAGCAAAACCTAAAAATATGTCACTGGAAGGGAGAATCAAACAAGTATAGTAAATAAAAAAAAAAAAAAAAAATTAAAAAAAAAAAAAAAAAAATAGCAAATTTACTCACTTGGTATAAGTTTAGAAGCTGCATTTATTAATGCTTCTGGAAGTCTAATAGGTGCAATTTTTTGAACCCCCAGATGCTTTCGATGCTTTAAATCACCACTTTCCAGAAGACTTTCCATTTCTGGTAACAATTCAACAGTGTATTTTTGTCCAGTTAATAGATGCTAAAAACACAAATATTATTATTATTACAAAAAAGTATGCAAATATATAAAGTTAATAATCATTTTAAAACAAATCATACTTAATGTTCATAAGAATTATAAATCAAAATTAACTTTCTTGTAAGACATATAAGAATAATTTAGCATGAAAAATAAAACAACTTTTAAAAATATAATGTATCTATATTTTTATATACTTTTTAAGCTAAGCTGTTTACAGTTCACGTTAAAAAATAAAATCTTTCACAAGAAATTTTGCACAGTATTTCTATTTTATATTTTATATGAAATGTTATTTTTATTTCTATGGCTCTTGGTGAAAACAATAAAGCTAAAAGATAGTTATCCAGCTTAACTAATTATAAGAATATTTATTCAGATGAACAATTATATGAATAGTTAAATTATTGACAAGTCTGCCTTACATACTAAAAATTAGAAAATACAATTTCATAAGATTTGCATTAAATAGCATGACAGTTTTTCTCTATATATTGATTCTATGCCTTAAATTATGCCAATGCATAGACTCCAACCTTCAGCAAACCTTGTCAGTAGTCAACGCGCGAACGACATTTTTACAACTTTGAAAATGTGCGCGTAGCGTATGTTGTAATTAACCATTCATTAATTTTAAATTAATAATTAATTGTAATCAATTTTATTACATTTAAAATCCATATACATATAAAACTGAATAATTAAAAATATACCTTGTAAATTATATGCACATTTAATTAGAAATTTTCTTTTAACTCCTCAAGCATTCACTAATAAAAAGTACTTCAAATCACTACTAATCATAGAAAAAATCAGAAGCTATAAATCATATCTTTATTCTGGATATGATTTCTACAGGGAAATAAAATTTAAATAACCAAGAATGATACATATAAGTATTAAACAAAATACGCATAATTTATGAATGCAAAGATTTATATGTAGCATGCTTAGCAAGCTTAAGTTCTGATTTTGAGAATGTTTTTTTATAACACAGTTCTTCATTTGCCTGCATATTTATTTTTTCAATCAAAACTGCTTCAAGAGTTTTAAGACCTAAATTTGGTCGAAATTCCGTCTGATTTTTTTTAACAATAGAAAAAATTCTTTCGCAAGCTGCATTTGAATGAGGTATTATTAAGACAGCAAGCATTACAGAAGGCAATACTTTGTATTTAATACACCCATTCATATTTTTTAATTTGGCAATTTCTCCCCATGCTATATCAATACGCAAATCTACAATTTCTTTCAAATCATCTACTTGATACATGGAAAATTCAATTTCTACTTGATTAAGACATTTTTCATCAATAATGGATGGAAAAGTATTCATCAAGTAAAGAACAGATGAAAATGAGACTTCAGTTCTCAAGTTGATGTCAGCAACTTCAGCATGTTTTAGAAATGGATCACTCAGTGGAAATTTATCAATTATATATGAACATGCAGTTACAAAAGAAGCTCGCACAGAATTGAAAAATGATTTCACTTCACTTTCATTCAACTTGGCATTTTTTAAATATAGTCTTGTTTCCGCACCAATCACTAAATTTTCATTTTCTTTTTGTTTACTATACTTCTGAAATGGAATAGACGTTAGAGTAACATCTTCATTTTCTTTAGAAATTACTGATGGTTTTACGAATCTAACAAATAAATTCATTAAAAGTTCAAAAAGTTCTCTTCTCAATTTATGTATATAAGGAGCTTGTTGTTGCAAATTAATATTTACTGTTATAAACAAAGGCAAAGTATTTTTCAAAAATAACAAGTACAATTTGGTGGTCGGTGACTGTAAAATTTTTTTAATGTTTTGCAATCTCTTTCCTTCATTCTCACTGTTATCTGGTTTATCTCCAAAAAAATTTATCACAGCATCCCACTGTTCCAAAATCCTTGTTATAGATTCTAAAAGAGACAACCATCTCGTACTGCAATATTTCAAAATTTTATGAGATTTTGCATTCTGTCCCAAAATTTGTTGAGCAACTTTGAAGCTATGCTTCCGTTTCGAACTTTTCTCCAAGTAAAAATATATATCTATTATCAACATTTCAATTTCTGAGCCAATTAATTTTTCAGTAGCTTTTTTTGCAGCTATATGCAAGAGGTGGCACGGACAACCTCGGGTGATTATACTTGGTTGATGCATTTTGATAAATGATGCTACACCTTTAAACTTTCCAATCATATTACTAGCATTATCTGAAGAAAATGATAAGCAATTTTTCCATTCTAAACCTTTGTTTTTAAAGTTTTCATTTATACAATTAAAAATACCTTCTCCTGTATTATTAGTGCATTCTAAAATAGAAATCAATGAAGTAATTATCACTCCCTTTTCTTTACTGTAGTATGTTATAACCAATGGGTACAGTTTGTTATCATTACTTCCATCAGTACTTAGAGAAAATGATGTACTGCACACTGATTTTATAATATCAGCAACAGTATTTTCTGCAAGCGTTTTCACAATAGCAGCAGTTTTGGTATGACCGCAGCTAAATTTTTTTGCTATGGCAGAATCCGGAAACATTGCTTTGAAAAGCTCTTTGGAATGATCCGAAACAGAAAGCGGTAGATTATGTTCAATTAAAAAACGAACAAAATAGCATTCGGCTTTTATAGGATCTGTTTCATCATCTTTTATTAAGAAATTTGTTATTTCTTTAGATTTTACGGTGCCAAGTTCTATATGCTTTTGAGAAAACACATGCCGTTTACAGTCATCTTTTCCGCCATGAGCAACTGAGAAGTCTTTGTTGCATACACTGCAGTGTGCGTGATTCACAGAAATTTCGGACGCTTTAATGCATGGAAATTCTGAAGAATATGAATCTTTAAACTTCTGCTTTGATAATTTTGGCTTCTTCGTTCAAGGCAGCATTATGATTAAAAATCTTTCACCTGATTCACAGTTCACAAGACACACACTAAGCTCTCGCCGTAAACTACACAATGCAGCCGAACGCAGCCTAAACACGCATCAGCGAGGAACCTGGGAGACAGACAATTGGGTGGAACTATTGATAAGTCGTTAACGGTTGGAGTTACTGATCTACGATTGGCTAATTCTTCAAAACTAGGAATGCACTCAACAGGTGATATATGATAACACGAGTATTCAGCCAATCATCGGATGAATTAGTTGGTTCCGTTTTGCGTACTGGTTCTCCTGCTCTTGTTTCTGTAAAATTCGTAGTTTTTCATGAATTTCCGTAGAAACTACGGAGAATCCGTAGTAGTTGGAGTCTATGCCAATGTAACAAGTTTTGCAAAAATTACACAAGCAAACTTTTTTTTTTAAAGTAGCCCTCACATTTATAATGTTTAATTCAAAATTTGGTTTATATTTCATAACATTGCTTTCTAATGAATTTTTTGCATCATCTCTAATCCTTGCTTAATGAAAGCAAAGTTCAGCCATTTGGGGGGGAAAGGGGTCCCCCCCTTAAGTTAGGTATTAGGCATTAACTAGCCATCTACCAATACATTGCCACCACTCTGCTTTCCTGAAATTCTGGCAGAAAACCTAGAAGCTGCTGTGTCTTCTGAAAACATGAAATTTTACATTTTTCTTGGCAAAGGATACAATTGAAATATAATTTTAAAAACTACCAACAAAATGTTCGAATAAGAACAGGGAAATAGTTCATGGGAAATTGCTTACTTTTCTTATTTGGTAGAGTTCCTATAAAGACAGCAACAAGCTATGAAAAATAAATCTGCTCACTGTGACTGCCAAACAATTACAACTGGAAATTACAAAACCTGTTTAATCCGAATGATGTTAAAAATACATCTTATTGTCAAAAGATGGCAGTAAGTTGGTACCCAACCTTTAATGTATATATGTACCACCATCTTCCTCTGCTTTCTTCTTATGAATAAAATTTAACAGACTATATTTTATTATCCTAACACAGAGTATTTTAATTTAAAAACAAAAATAATTTATTTGAAAATCAGACTTGTGTTAAAATTTTTTTAAGAAAATATAATTGATTAAATTTCAAAGAAATGCTTCCATATGTTCAGTAATTTAATTAGTACATTTTAGGTTAAATGCTTTATATATTTCTTGTTAAAATAAATTAGTAGTTGCCTTGAAGATTATGTCTTAAAGAGTTAAAATTAATAGAAAGGCAGTTTTCCGGTCTGTACAAAACTCATAATGAATTCTAATGGCTACACTTCCTAAATTGCATATTTTAATGACTAAAAATTAGAACTGTTAAAACTAGGACTAAACACTAGGAATTCAAATATTTTGCAAAAATGAAAAACAATTTTAAAAACTTATAAACTTTACAGAAGTAATTTATATATTCCATTTCTTTATCTAGTTTTGTTAAATTTTGATTATTACTTCACTCGGCAATTAATGCCATACAAAAATTGTTTCAAGTTTCATTTGAAAATTTATCTTTTACTGTTATGGTGAAAATTTTCGCAAAGGTGACATTGTTGGGTACTATGAACCAACAAATAAAATCACACCATATTAGATTGCAATTAGAAGTTTTTAGATTATAAGATAATTATTTTCTCAGAAATACTATATGTGGCTTTTAGAGGCAGTTACCTTAGGGAGATGATTGCTGTAGGATATATAGGGATGATAAAAAAAATAAGTAAATCAAAATTCTAACTGTGAAAGGTTGTATCTTGCAAATAGTTGCAAACATAAGCTATTTTTATGATGCGTGCTGAATTTCATTTTAACTGTGTTTTGTAACTGTATGATTACTCTAGTTAGGTTCTAGCAACAGTGAGATATTGCTGTTCTATTTTTTTAAGAGTTAAATTATGCTTTGTTTTTGAGATATAAAGAAAAATGGTGTCTTTTTGTAATATTTAAAGATGCACATAATGAGTTTCAATGCACTTACAGTGTAATAAATGTGTGTCTCATCAAATAACTTGGGAGTTTTATAGAATCGTTATTGACCTTGAAGTATTCTGAGAGCCAATTATTTGTCATGTGGCACCTGCAGACAGGACTGGAATGTAACTGCAACTAAAAGTAAGCAATTTGCTTTCCTTATTTTTAAGTATAGAAGCTTTAAATTTAGCACGTAAGCAATGTTGTTGAATATTTCCTAAATTGTGTGATGAATTTTATCAAAGAGAAAATAACTTAAGTGATGAAGAAAAAAATCTTAGAATTAAGGGTTACTCAAGAGAAATCAAAATTAATGCTTTCAGGTGAAAATGATTTTAAGCAAGAATTATTTAAACAAGTTATAGATGAAAAAATTATCAAAAGAGAGATTGATGAGTCAGAATCATATTTAGATAGATGGAGAAAGAATGTAAGATGAATAAATTACTACAAGTGTCAGAAGAGAAAACTTCTTATATATAGGATGTACATCAGTTTTGCAGATTCCTAATACAATGCTACATTATGCCAATATAAAATTATCAACATTTAATGGTGATTTAAAAAATTAGCTTAATTTTTAGGTACAATTTAAGAAAATTGATAAGGATCCTAATATTGATAATCAAGATAACTTTACATATTTATATCAGGCCATGCAGTAAGGTTCTGTTGCAGAAAAATTAATTAAAAGTTTCTCACCAAGAGGTGAAATTTAAAAGAAAGCTGTAAAACAATTACATGCATGTATCAGAAAGGATGAACTGTTAATTCAAGTCTATGTAAGAGACTTAATGGCTTTAATACTTCAAAAGCAAAACACACCAGGTTGGTCTTTAAGAAAACTTTATGACCAACTGGAATCTAAGCTTTGTGCTTTGGAAGTTCTAGGGGTTACTAGAGATAAATATGCAGTCATGCTTTCTCCTCTTGAATCTTCTTTGCGTGATGAGACACTCAAAGCATGGGATCGTTACCAAGCAGTTAACAGTAAATCTAAAGATTTAAATCCAAAATCCAGTGAAAATTCTTAGCAGCCAAAAATATTCAAGAAAAGTGAACTACAGTATGAAGTCCGATATCCGGACCTGGAGGGACTTCGCCAATTCCGGATTTGGGATTTTTAAAGATATTAGATCATCAGTTTAATTTTAGTAAGATGACATGTAGAAATTATAAAATTAAAAATAGGAAATCGTGATTTCATATTTCGCTTTTTGTGCTAATACTTTCTCTTTAATTCTGTAGAGAGACATAATCTCTTATTGTTACATAGTTGAAGTCCTGTAACTGCTGTTTCGAGAATTCCGACTAACTTGTCAATCGAAATTTTCTCGTTTTCAGTAACTTCTCTGTGACTTTCTTCACTATTGGTAGCAGTATTTTCTATATCTAGAACCATACTACAGATTTCGCCATTCATTAATTGATTGATGATTGAGAAGCATTGTCACAATGAAAAACTTTTATATCATCTTCATTTATTACCGCTTCTCCACATTTCTTTACAAAATCCGTTAATTGGAAAATTTCACCTTTGTTGTGCGATATTGGGAAACCTTTAAAATTAGCGGCTATTGTCATCAAATTTAGCTATCCTTCACTATACACATTTGGTTAGGTATCATGAGCTTGGCGACTGATCACAAGTTGTTCCGTTAAATTTTATCTTGCTTCTATCGCACACTGAGACAATTAAGCCTGAATTGTATTAGTTTAGTTACTTATTATACTTATGTTTATTTCTTGCACATGGTGAAGGTTTATCAGAGTTCTGAATAAATAAATTCCCACATATACTTAAACCTTATTGAAGACAGGCGCTAGCTATCTTACCACCTGATGCAGTCTCTGTGGGTCCTAAATTCTGCGACTCGGTGCGACCATACGAGGGCTGGTTCTGGGTTTATGTGAATAGCAAATCAGTTATTCTTAATTCAAATAATCCTAAATGCAATCTTTGGGTCTATGAGTATCATTAAAAAAATCTATTTTTAGCATATAGAAGGAATATTTTGTCAAATTTTTTCTCATCAACATTTTTTAGCGCATTTAACTTAAATCTGTAATCATAGTCAAGCATAATGTCAACATAAAAGGTTACCATATTCCTTTATTATTCAATTATTAACATAAAAAAATTGCTTACACATCACTACATGAGTCAATATTCAAGTTGTCATGTGTTTATAAATATGGGGGGATAAAAGAAAAATATAATAAATAATGATTCGCCAGGTTCGCGTCAGATCAACGATGTATCTATGTAGAATGTTTCGGTTTGAGACGTGTGCCACGCAGATATGCAGCCAAATTACTGATCGAACAAATTTATGCTAAAATGATTGTTTCTTCAATAATAAGGTATTTTATTTAGTGTCAAAGTGAAATTAAGAATCGGGACTCTTCAGATTTTTTATTAATGCACGGAGGGTGGAATCAAATGTGCATGCATAGTAAAGCCTATGAGAAAAACTTTGGTGGTGGTTTTGAGGTCCGGATTTTAGATCATTCCGGATATTGGACGTTTGGATTTCGGACTTTGTACTGTAGTATTATCTATTTAGTTGAATTTCTTCAAGATGAAGTAGAATAGAAAGAGCAAATACCTCTAGCTTCCCAGACATTTGATCAAAGAAGCCAGAAAAATATAACAAATGCAGTGCTAAAATACTTTTTTAAAATAAAATCATGTGTACTAAATCTAAATTTGGCAACCAACCCATTGCGTTTGCCTAGTACTGCAGAACTGTTTACATCAGGCTAAGGGCAAAAATTGTACATATTTTGTTCAAATCCTCATAATTCTTAGGATTGTAGGAAAGAAAAAAAATATACCTCTAAATGATCGAGAAACTATTGTTTTAAAATGGTGTTGCTGTTTTGTCTGTCTGAGACTTAGTCATAGGGTAATGAAATGTAATGAGAAATCGAGTTATTTACTGTGTGGGAAAATACATCATATACTTCTGTGCAGATATATAGCTTCAGTAAGTGCGCATCATTCTAACAAAAAATACAGTATATTAAAACTGATTGTTTGCAAACATTAACTGTGATTTTAAGATGCAGTGAAAAAAAGCATAAAGCTCAAGCCATTATTGATGTGAATAGTGTGAAATATGATTCTGATTTACAAACTTTTATAAAAGTAGCTTCAGGAGTAATGGAAGAAATTTTGATTTGAGAGGATGGGAAAACACAGATCCTTTAAAACTTTCTTTTACCTCTACAATGTCCTTGGATTAATATGGAACAAAATGAGAGATACCCTTGAAGTGCATATCCAGTTTCAAGAATTTGTGTACTGAGAAAACAACTATTCTAGCTGCTGCTCACAGAATCTTCAATCCTTTGGGAATTGTTCCTCCAATAGCCTTAATTCCCAAACTTCTTTTGCAAGATTTATGGAAAGCAGACATCAGTTAGGACCAGGAAGTAGATGCAGATACAAGGAAAGAATTTTAAAATGGATGAAAGATGTGCTTCTTTTGTCCCAAATTTGATCGATCTTGGGAATGTTAAAGTCCCAAAATGAATCAAATTTGGAAAAGTAAAAGAAAAGTATTCTTTACACGTATTTTGTGATGCAAGCCAATTTGCATATGCAACAGCAGCTTTTCTTCATGTTGAAAAAGAAAATTCTGTGTACATTCAACTTGTACAGGCTAGAGCAAAAGTTTCACCCTGTGGAAAAAGAACCAGCATTTCACAATTGGAGCTTCTTGATGCTACTATCACTGCTTGACTTTTGTCAAGCATACCAAAAGATCTTCCACATAAAAAGGTTTACCGTTGGATCGATTCAACTACTGTGCTTGCTTGGATAAGAAGAGAAGATTCATGAGGTGCTTTCATCCATAGTAGAATAAAAGAGATACAGTCAAAAGTCTTTAATCCGGACTCGTCGAGACTTCGGCGATTCCGGATTATAGATCATCAGTTTAAATCTGATAAGATGGCATGCAGAAATTATAAAATTAAAAATATCACACTGTAATTTATGAAATAAAGAGCTAATGTGATCTAAAGGGTATCAAAATTTACAAAAAAAAAAGCTTAATATTTATTTGTTTACTTAATTAAACATTTCTTTCAACACGTGCATGCGTAATTTCGACTGTGCATTATGCACAGTCGAAATTAGAAAATTGCAACCAAAAAACTATTTGATGTGTATTCGTGATATTTATAATGACAAGGAATTTGATTTAAATCATATCAAAGACAGAGTACATCAAGATGAAATACTACATTTGGTAAGGAATTATAAACCGAATAAAATAAAAACATATGCCCTGAAGATAAGGATAGTGCTGACAGATCAACTTCCAGTTCATTGCGCGCCGTGATATCCCCCCCCCCCTGCCCGCAGAGCAGCGTGAAATTGGTAAACAGATTTCGGAATGGTTAGAGAAACAAACTATATGCCTTTATCCCTTTTTTGCAGCAATTCCACTTTTTGTTTGATGGACATCGAAACATGCTTTCGCTTTGTAGATCCTCTGTCAGCTCCAGAATCGGAAATTCTTTTTGACATAATCGAAAGTTCAAGCTTACTTTTATAAAACTGCTCTAACAGTCTGCAAAAAATAATAAGCCGGATCCAATTAGAAGATTAAGGAACAACGCAATCTTCAACATTAACTGATATAGATAATTAGATAATTTTAGCTTACTTATACTGTCCGTTATACATTAAACGTGTATGCGTAAACATATTATGCACATGCGTAAAGGTATTACACGCATGCGCAGAAAGTTTGTAGCTTCGAGGTCCGGATTATAGATCATTCCGGATTATGGACGTCTGGATTAAAGAATTTTGACTGTATTATATTTGACATCTAAAGAAACTTGGAGATATGTTCCCAGTACAATGACTCAGCAGATCATCTGAGCAAAGGTTGCTCTGCAAGATATTTTGCATCTTTGAAATGGTGGGAGGGTTCTTTGTGGTTCTGTCTACCTGATGAATTGTGGCCCGGTAACTGAAGATATTGCTTGTGAAAAGAAAGTAAACAGAAAATGGAGAAAATCGTATCCTAGTGTATCTGATATTGATGAAGCAGAGAAAGCAATAGTGCATCTAATGCAACAAGAATCCTTCAGTGGGTTAAGAGATAAACAATTACAATCTTTAAACACATTTCTTGATAATAGAATTATATGATTGAAATCTGCTATACTTAGAAGAAATGATTATGAATGATTTAGAATGCCGGCAATTTTACCAGGAGAACATCTACTTGTGAAAAGTTTAGTGTTATAAGATCAGCAGAGAAATGGGCATGCTGGTGTCTCACACACTTTAAATTCTTTAAAAGAGAAATACTGGTTTCTATGTGGAAGGAGAGTCATTAAACATATGTTGAGATCTTGCATTATTTGCACATTTTTTATTTGCAGGCGATTTTCAGCAAAAAGTAATAATCCTCCAACTGAACCACTACCAGCAAATATAGTTCAGGATGCTGCTGCATTACAGATAACTGGAGTAGACTTTGCTGGCCCAGTGATTCTGAGATTACAAAAGCTTAGATTGCTATTTTCACCTGTCTGGTGTATCATGCTGCCCACCTCAGATTAATAACATCAATATCACCAGAGACATTTATAATAGCTTTTCATCATTTTTTGCTTGCAAAGGGAAACCTTCAATCATGTACAATGATAATGGGACTAATTTCAAATAAGCTACCAATGCTTTCGTATTGACTGATTTTGAGAAACTTTTCATAAATCAAGAGAACACATACCATATATTCCAGTACTTCGATTTTCACTACAAAATCACGGCTTCAAATGACAGCAAGAGAAAACATCTAACTCCTAATGCCACAAATTCATTTAGGTTGGATGTGCTCTGCAATAGCATTCTTTCGGACATCTGCATTGAATAAAGTCCACTATCTTTGTCAGAATATTTACTCCCTCAAGCATTTAACCCACACACATATATTGTTCTCCTTATCATTTGTCGGCATGATTTACCATTATTCAGAAGGCTAAAGCAAATGTTCGAATAAGTAACCTCAAAGGATAAAAGCATTGCACATGTATCTTTTAGATTTCTCATGAAGAATTAGGTGCTCGTTATATGGCGAATATGCAAAAAAATTTTAAAATGTAGCTTGAAATTATATATGCAAGTTATACAGCATTGCACATTATATGTTGGAAAATATGGTAACTTGGAAGTTTATACCTCTTAGTGCTCCTAAGTGGGGAAGTTGGTATGAGAGACTTGTATGAATGATGAAAAACCTTCTAAAGAAAACTTCAGCAACAGCTAATTTAAGCTATGAAGAAATGATTACAACTTTATGCAACTGTGAGGCTATTTTAAATAAAAAGTCTTTAACTACAGTATCTTCTGATCCAAACCTTATTCCTCTTACATCAGAAAATTTTTTTAAGGAAATCAAAAGTAATATGATACCAGACCTGATAATAATAAATACAAACCCAAATAGTTTAGAGCAAATATTACAATATATTCAAACAGTACGAGAAATTTAGAATAAGATCTCGTTAAGTTTATTTGGGAGCATTATGTACAAAACAAAGGCATAAAAAATTCACCCCTCTTAAAAGAAGGAGACATAGTTCTCATTGGAGAAGATGATAAAAGCCGGCTACTTTGGCCACTTGGTCAAATAGTTAAAAGTACTACCAAGAGTTGACAGTATTTGTTCATTGTGCTATAGCAAGGACTCAAAGTAGAAAATTGGTCCAAGTTGTTCAAAAATTATATCTTTTAGAACTTTCTTCACTAGAAACCACACCAGAAACAATACAAAGCGAAATAAAAGTTAAAAGAGAAACAAGAACCTACTGGCAAAGAATTAAACAAGGACTTTCCTGATTGAGATAAAGCAAAAGCAGAGAATACTGTGACAACTAGAAGTGGCCAAGTAATTAAAGCACCTATAAAACTGTCACTTTGAACTGAATATTTTTTTTTTTTTTTTTTTTTTTTTTTTTAATTTTGCTGTGAGATTTCAGTATTTTCTATGTGAATTATTACTGGTGGTATTCAAATATTATCTTGTATACAATAGTAACTATGCATGTTTCAACACCTTGTATTAGTATTTACTTGGAAGCATTTACACACTGTAGTAATGTTACGTAACTTAGAGTAGTTTTAAACCTTTTAATATTAGTTTAACTAGTAGCAACTAAGCTTCTATATTTATAAGCTAACTTTCTGTATTTTAGTTAACTTAGGTGGACGTATGTGAAAAATTGGATCTTGTGAATAGTTGCAAACATAAGTTATTATTTTGTTATATTTTATTTTTCTCTTTGGATGATGCATGCTGAATTTCACTTTGACTATATTTTGTAAATGTATGATTTTTGTTATATTCTAGCAATAGTACAATAATGCTTTTTTTTTTTTTTTTTTTTTTTTTTTTTTTTTTAAAGTAAGTTATGCTTTGTTTTTGAGATATAAAGAAAAAAGGCATCTTTTGTAATATTTAAAGATGCACATATTGAGTTCCGATGTGTTTACAGTGCAATAAATGTGTTTTATCAAAGAATTTGGAGTTTTAGTGAATCATTATTGACCTTGAGAGACAATTATTTGTCACTAACTTTAATTTGCAATGCTACCTTAACTCTCTATCTTATTCTGATTATTCCCTTTTCTCATCTAAATATAGTAATTACTTATGGAGAGAAATGTAAACTAAAAGTAAATAGCCTGCACCAAACTTTTATCTTGGACATTTTGCTTTTACTCTCTCTCTCTCTTACTTCACTACCGTCAGTGCTTTTCTTATTGCAATATCTTAAGAATGTTAAATTTGTTTAAAAAAATGTTGGGCTTTAAATGCCAAGTTAGCTTTCTCTACATCAAAAATTTATCAAGAGTAAAAAGTATTCAATCTGTCATTATTCTGTCTCAACTGTCATTAAAAACTATACTAACAACATCTAAATTATTTCATACGCATTATTCATCGGCTCTTGTTATACATAATCTTGAATTATTTTAAATAATAAATAAATAAAGGCTCTGTTGGTAATTATCAATTCAGATAAATTTCAAGTATAAATTTTAAGATAAAATTTTGATGAATTGTAGCTGAAATAAAAACCTGATTATCAGGCATCCAATTAACTGGAAAGCTCAAGTTAATTGGAATATTTTAAAAACTCCTCCTCCTCTTTTCTATGAAACATTCAGCAAATGAGATACATTCAAGTCAACACGAACCTCAAATACGACTACAATCCAAAGCAAACGTAAACTGTTGCCAAACAGCGAGATCTAGAGCTAATACTACTAATAAAAATGATGTCACAATGCAATAAGATCTTTGTCCTGCTTTCATGTTAACCCAATTAATTTTCAATAAGACAGGTTTATATATATATATGAAGAAAGAATCTAAGTTAACTGCTATTTACGTTTCATGGCTAGTGGAATTATAATTGGTTAAGATGTTTTACTTTCATATGTTTAAGGACATCAAAAATACATTAGCTTTCATGTCTGAAATGCACTTTTTTTTTTTTTTTTTTTTTTTTCAAAATCTTACATCATGTTAAATGTAGCCTTTTGAAATTCAATCTTTTAATAAATGATTAATTTTACAATTTTAAAACAGAAATTTCTTCCTCCATTAATTTAACTTTTGTACCAAGAACTGCATTTTTTGTACACCATTCAGAATTTTGATTTATATGGCATTTCCCAAGCTTTGCAGAAACAAAAGCCTTTACTGTATTACGATTTGTTTTAAAATTAATTAATGTAATAATATTTCATACAAATAACCTGTGCTGATGTGCTTTTCTCAGGTATTATATTAATTCCAAATATTAAATTTTATTCATAAATACATTAGATGTTAAAAAAATTGGTTAGAGTATATTTAAAGGTGCCCTCTTGGATTATCACTTAGTTGTTGTTTCATTTATGGTAACCTAAATAGTTGAATGTTATGGAAACTTTATTACGACGTAATTGTTTGCATGATTGCAGCAAATTTGACTATTGGGAAAAGGTTTGTGTCTTGGATGTTGGTTAGGAAGTACATTGCTTATTTTGTGGTTTATACGGCAAAATGGCTGAATGTGGTTAGATTAATTTGAAGTTTCTGTACGATTTGGAAAAAAGCATTAATTGTGTAAATGAAGGTTAACTTAGTAGCCATTATAAGTGTCCTATTTGTAGGAAGCAAATGTGTATGGTCGAACGTTGGAAAATACCAGCACTACAGAGGATATTTTTTACTCTTATTTTTGTGAACTTATGTGGCGACACCAGTATACAGATTCCAGTTCAGATAATTTATTAAGTTTTGGGATGCTGTTATGGAATTTGGTTTGACTGAGGCATGGAAATAATTTGTAAATAAGGTAAGTGGGTATTTCCTTTGTGTAGTGCTAAGATGAATTTCTTTTTTTTAAGTTATTTCATTGTTTGATAAAATTATATATTTTTTGTTGGCTGCTCTTTTGACTTTTTAAGTGAATATAGATCGATGTGTACATGGATAAAGACAAGGGAGTGTGCAATGCCAAGTTTGTGCAGTTCTCTGATTTTTTTTTTTTTTTTTTTTTAAGTGAAAATAGGTTGATGTGATCACCACTACACAAAGCCTAAATAATAAGTCAAAGAATGCACAAACTCGGTGTCTGTGCACTGCCAAAAATCATCAAAAGACACCCGTAAATATATTTTTACCAAAACATTTCCTGATTGTTACATATTAGTGCACCCACCTTGGTAGAAATCGCCAAATTTTCAGAATGTGTCAAATTCTGGCAACCATATGCATAACTATTCTTCTGACAACAATACTCAAAACAATCTTTCAGTCAAGTAATGCTGACATTTTCATACGTGTTCTTTATTGTTGCACAGCTTTAGTATTAGTCTTTTTTGGCGAGAATTATTTTGGGTGTGATAAATGAAAACTTATGATAACCCTGTTATTTATGGTAACCCTGAATACTGAGCTGAAACACATGCTGCCATTTCTGTCCATGTAACTTTAATGAATTTGGTAGGTATCAGAACTTTGATGGCGGGAGGGATAAATATACAAGATTTCTTAAGTTATTTTTGTGTTAGAAAAGCACAATATAAAAACAAAACTTTTAAACTATACGGATGTGTAATTGCATGAATTCATAGAGCAAAATCAGGTTTTCATTATTGCTTTTTTAACACTTTTAGAATTTGTCTGACTATAAAAAATAAAATGTTGCCTAGATTATGAATTATATTGCTCATAATTTACAATTCTTAAATTTGTAACAATCTAATAGCTGTATATGAATAACCTTCATTGAGTATCATTACTTTAATTGGTACTTTTCTGTTTCGCCGGTGCAAATCTCGCCAAGCAGACTTTGTTGGCGACAGCATACAGTATACACATAAAAAATTTTAGTTCTAAGAATTTTTTATTTTGAAGGCATAAAATATTAACATGATTTAAAATTTTGTATATTTATTAATATGATTTAAAATTTTGCCAATAAATTTGTAAAAAGATATTCAATTAAGAATTTACTATGATTTCATGGTTCAACATTCTGATTCGCCGGTTCGTATCACGTGACCCTAAGTGATCTCATCTCCCATAAAATACGCTACAAAAATCTAATTCTCTGAAATTATCTACATTAATTTCAAGTTAAATCTTAATTTGGAATAAAAGTTTAAATGCAAGAATTATTTTAATTCGTACAAATAGCTTACTCAGAAATTATGTAAAACTGCAGTGCTTTACTTCACTAGTGCATTCTCATTAGAATTGATGAATTTAACCCTTAATTTTGCCTTTGCTATATTTTCACCTTTGGATGAGTGGTGTGATTGCATTTGCGGTAATTAAGTCAATTAGGATTGTATCCTTGACTTAATTACTGCAAGGGTATAAAATTTAACTATCTTTTTAAAAAATTCTATGTAATTGTGTGGCAGTATTGAAAGAAACAATCAATCTGATAAGAAATGGCTGCGACTTGTTTTGAAAATGAACCATAAAAAGTTACCAGCAAAGATATTCCGTTTGGCATCAGTTGTACCATTATTGGCGACTTTATCATTTGCAGCGGCGAAACGAAAAAGTACCCTTTTATTAATAGCATGTTGACATGATTGTCGACTTTTTATTTTAAATTTTATGCAAATTTAATTTAACAGAAATATGAAATTTTTGTAATAAAAACTCTGAAATAAAAGTAACAGTACAATTTATATATAAAAATTTGACTACATGGCAAGTACTTAAATAATGATTTCAATGCCTTTAAATGTAATTATTATAAAATTTAGATTTATTCTTTACAATCATACAGTGTAACTAAACTTGAGGTAGACATTAAGCAAATTATCACTATGTCTATATTAACAACTGAATCATGAGAAGGGTGTAAAAGATACTTTTTAAAACTAAATAAGAACTGGAGACACATTTTTTGCTTACAACTCAACCAATCACTTGTGGCAAGATAACTTATAATAACAATTAAGTTCAAATAAAAAATTCAAATTCAAATAAACTAGTAGCCAAAGGCTACACAAATCAATTCAATGCAAAGTTGGTTCAAAACTTAGCCTGCATGGAATTTAACTATAGGCAGTATAATGCAAGACTGAAGACTACAAATCTTATCAACCTAGTAATGTGGCCTCCAAAGGTAAAACACACTTTGTTTTACAAACTAAAAACCTCACTTACATTATGGTGCGAAAACAGATGGGGGGAGTGACAGTAAAGATTCCAAACATAAAATAACTCTGGTTACAAAGTAAAGGAACCATATATTATACTTTATTTCCTGATTAATTCTATACAAATTTTTATTCGACTGTCCAAAACTAAACAGGATTTTGCAAGCATATTGACCATATTTTTTAACCTATAGATACAGCAGTTCTTCACTTCAGAAATAAGTTTTATTTTCTAAGAAATCAATTAATTTCATGTGTTAAGAAACATCACTCAACTGTTGTTGGAAAGCTTTTTCAGAATGAAAAAAGGGAGGTATCTACAAATATTATCACAACTTTAAACCGTTGCTATGGAGAGCTTTCATATAAAAAAATGATGTGGATAACTACAGCAGACACTGCTGTAGCTATCCTGTAGCTGTAGAAGAATAGATGGTAACATACAGCTGTAGAAGAATAAAAGGTAGCATAACTTTTCAAAGTATTCATATAACTACAAACATTCTTTTTTCCTTTATTAAAGCAAGCTAATTTTTGTCACCTGATAGTTATTGTAAAAGGGCAAAATACAGGGATCTGTATTTAAGAAGAAAGAAGAGTATTTATGAATAGAAAATAAACATATATGCAGACTAGCAGAGGAAGGATGCCTTCATAACAGACTTGCTAAGAGAAACTAGCTCAGATTCCCGTTACGTGTAAGGAAAACCACTAAAACTCCCATATAACCAGCCTGAATTACCAGTGTTCAGTGGCTTATCACTCCACCACTAGTGGATTCCAATGACTGTTCAAATCCTTCACAGAAATCAGCAGTTATCACAATTGATGGTGTGATTTATTACAATTGATACAAAATTTACTCATTATAATTTAATTTTAGCTTTTAAATTATAATCATAAATTACTTGTTATAAATTCAGTGATTAAAAAAAATATGCACTTCTTAGTAATATTATTACCATTTACATAATTCAATTGATAAAAAATATTTCTAACACTGGTACAAAATTTACTCATAATAATTTAAGTTGATTTACTTAAACTTGAAACATTTTTTTTATTTACTTTTAATAACAGAATCTAAGAAACAAAAGTAAAATATACTAGCTTTAAATGCACTTATTAATGTTTTGAAAATTTCATTACTCATAACATATGATTTATTTATGGCAGTGTTTCAGGAATTTATCTTAGTAGTATTAAGTGTTGAAAATTGAGAGAGAGACTTTTTTTTCCAGTATTATTTCCAGCTTTTTTTTTAGGATTTTTATTTAGTCTAGATATATTTATCCTTAACAAGTGTTGTTGAAGATCTGCCGTTTTTTCCAGATCGTCAAAGCCAGGTCTGAATAGGCGACTAAAGTTTGTTGCCAAATAAAAAAATCGCCAAAAGGACTAACACTAAAGCTGTTCCTAAGTTTCAATGGTTATTATAAACAAATTGTGATATTGTTCGTATAATCGTGATCATGACTTAGTTTAAAAACATGAGTTTGTGGAATTCGCCATGAATGGAAGAAACTGCCCTAAAAATTCTTGCAAGAATACAGAATTTTCCTGAAATTTTTCTAAAGGAAACAATGAGGATATTTTCTCAATAGCCACTATTACAGGGTTCGTACACATTTCTGCACACGGAAATTAAGTACTTTTAAGGACCATTAATGAAAAAATTAAGGACTTGTGAGCAAATGGGAACTGAATAAATTCAATTAAAAATATTATTCTATGCCTGATTTTCATTTTTGTAATACCATTCTAAAAATAAAATAGATCCTTGAGTAGTATGCATTATTACTAAACATGAATTAATTAACATAATTATTAATAAGTTTGAGAATAAAATAAATTACTAATAGTTAGCTTTATGTCGATTTTTTTTTTTTTTTTTTTTTTTTTTTTTTTTTTTTTTTTTTAATGTCTCATTTTGTCACATACTTAGTCAGTCTAGAAGTTTAGTAAATAGCAGGTAGATTTTATGTCAAAAGGCATAGGTTAAAATGAGAAGTAAGATCATAATCAGCATGACTCGTAACAAAAGACTGAAGGTTGTCACCGCTGTTGCTTGTCTAGAGAGAGACCTGCTTATTAGAACAAACCTGAAAGGCCTGATGTAGACACAGTTGGAAAGTGTTGAAACTTAGTTAGGCTCTGATTGATGCAGTTAGTGTCACAGCTTTGTGTAGAGTTCCAAGGAATTGTAGCCCAGTTAATATACTTTAATGTTCCAATAAGCGATTAAAGTACCAGAGATGATAAGTTGTTTTGTATTATTTTAAGTCTCACTAGATGCAAAGAATACATTTTACTTGAATTTTTACATTTTTTGTATTTTATCTTGTGACCACAGTGGATTGGATTGGATTATTTATGGCAAAGCAAACGAGGGCTATCTGCTTAAAGGGAGGGATGCCTTCGTGGAGGACTTTCTAAGGGAAACTTGCTTGTATACACATTACACATGGGGAAAACCATGAAAATGCCCAAGCAGCCAGCCTGTTCACAGGATTCGAACCTCCAACCGAAGTAACAGTGTTCAGCGTCTTTACCACTCAACCGCTGGTGGGCCTGACCACAGTAATGAAACACCTGACCAGTGTGACAGTAGTCACACCTGACCATAGTAATGAAAGGCAATAACTCGCTTTAATATGTAGAGAAATATTTTTACGTGTGAACAGTTAGTTATCAATAATTAAATTAGGTAGGTTAATAACCTTAGTCATTATGGATTTATGAGGCCGCTATTAAATTTTTTTTTTAACAATATTTGTTAAAAGAGCCCTATCAAAATCTAATAAAACTTGACAGTTTAAAATACATGTAATTTATGACATTGATTCTTAAACGATATTAGGATAATTACACATTAAAAGCTCAACAACACTCAACGGAACTACTCTGACATGCACCCTCAAGTCGCCATATATTTTTGGCGAGAAACTCCATATTGCTATCCAAATTTTTTGTCTACATTTCGAACTTTAAGCCTAAAATGTCTCCAAAAACACGGTTTTCGTGTGCGAAAACCATGTTTTAAACACACAATTTAAGGTAAAAATCTGAAACAAAAACAAAAAATTTAGATAGCAAAACCCTGAAGTTTCTAACCAAAATTATTTGACAAGAGTCCATGTACACAGCGATATGTTTTAACTTAAAAAAAATCTACGAATGGCACAATCTAGGCAACGAACGAATCTACAAACTACGCACAACTCACTTTAATAAATTAACATAACAACAATAAATTTCAAAGAATACCATGTACACAGCATCTTGTTTCAACGTAAAAAAACATCTACAAATTGCACAATTTAGGCAACAAACGAATCTACGAACTACGCACACCTCACTTTAATAAATTAACATAACAACAATAAATTTCAAAGAATACCATGTACACAGCGTTCTGTTTCAACTTTAAAAAACATCTACGAATTGCACAATTTAGACAATATGCACTAATCAACAAAATAACTAAAATAAATTTCAAACAATTCAAAAAAACAACAATAACAACAGAAATTCATACTAAAAAAACAATGAACATAACATTCTATAAAATAAGAACAAGAATAAAATAAAATGCACTTACCATTAATGCTTTTTTGAACAGCAGAAATACCAATTTTATACCGCCTTTAACATGCCGCCACGTAATCACTATCGTATTTATATGACAGCCAGACACGCTATCCAGAAAATTCATAATATGGTTCACAAATAATCACAAGTCCCTACTTCTATCATGCACAGCCACTAAAAATAATCTCCCATACCCTCTTTCCACACCTCCAAATACCCATTGCCCCTCAACAGGATGGCCACGATATTTCCTTTTGCCGAACTTCAATTCAACAACTTTCACCATTATATCTTTCCCCCCTAGCTTCTCAGACACAAAGCATGACGCGAACCAACGAACTCCAGCGAAAGATTTTTCAACGTCAACAGGGTTGCCATACAACACGCAATCGCACCAAAAACCAGTGCATAACACATATCGCCACATTTGGTGAAATTAGGGCGCATATCAGAGTTGTACCCACTCAACAAAATATTTATCCTTCATTTTAATTTGAAGCCTTTCCAAACATTTTGGCTGGTTTATATAGATTTCCTTCTCTTTAAGCATCTTTTCTAACAATTAGAGAGTTGTCTCAATATGCAAACCAATGCTCTCGCTAGTTTCTGCGTGCTTATCTCCTAACTTGTCAACCTCTCCACAAGGTACCTATGAGGGTTTACTTGATCTGGTAAAAGTTAAATAGCCCTAAACCCTCGACTGAATCATAAACTGAAAGGCTGAAATCATAAACAACAGGTAAGTTACATAATAAAAACTGCACATATCTTTGAAGAGTAATTTTCTTTATGTACTCAGTTTCTTTTTTCAACATGTTTCCTTTTCATTTTAGAATTTTTAAATCTAACTAAGGATTTCTGTTATTCTAAAAAACACTAAATACATTTAGAATGTATAGAAAAAGTAGCTAATTTTATTTCTTTAGTAATATGAACATTCAGAAGAAATATGAAGTATAATTGGTAAAGTCCAATCACAAAGCTGATGTGGCAGAATTTTTAGAACTTAGTGACACACCGAACAACAAAATCTAGAAATAGCAAAACTTTTAGAATTTACAGCAGGCATTGGAAGCAGAATTTAGAAAGGCACTAGGCAGCAGAATTTAGGATTCACAGAGATTGCATCAGGTGGGAAATGCCTAGTGCCAGCTATGTGTTGATGCATTAAGACATATTAGATGAATCTTTTAAATTGTAAATTTTCAATTTCTTTATTAATAAAAAAATCCCTTTCTATAATGTCTGGCCATGTGATGAGATTAGAAGCAGTTTTGATATTTTCCATACTTGTGTCTAGTGAAAAGTAGAGAAAAGAAAGGGAACATAAACATGTTAGGAAAAGATTTTAGTATCAGAAGTAAAACATTCAAATATTATGTTTTCATTGTTCTTCCAGACGTTCTCCAAAAGGTAAGAAATTCATCACAAAATTTCTGTAAAATACATCCATTACATGTTGATACCATGGAGACATTTTTCATTTTGTCACATATTTCTCAAATCTTCTAGAATCATGGGTCTATAAATCTTGCCTGCAAATCCTTCTAAACTTTACAAGCTGCAATGTCTAAAATACTAGAGAAAAATTATCCATACCAATTCTGTAACAGCAAAAAGGGAGAAATACTTCGGGAAAAAAAAGGGAAAAAATGCAAAATTAATTTTATAGAGAAAATTGACACACATTCTGAGAATTTTTAATATTCTGAGACGGGGAAAATGCTTACTATGAAAAAATTAAAAAGAAGAAATTTTGAATTAATTACATAGCTAATTTTGCTCTTCTTAAGAGCTGTTTCGTAAATTATGCTTTATAGCATTATGCCTTATTTTTCAGATTCATAATATTGTATAATAAGTTGCCAAAATGAAAAATTATAATATGACAGCGAAAAATAGAGATGTTTTAGTTTAATGTTATTTTTAAATATAATTTCAATATATTACCATTATTTTAATAAAATTTTTCAATGTTGTGATGTTTTAAAAAAATCGTCTAAAAATTCTCAGATCTCGGAATTAAAAATTTTCTATAGAAACTGATCTTAAAATCGCCAAAATGTTGACAAGTCGCTAAATTTAGAACCGTTTAATAAAAGAATTCACATCCCCAAAAGCGAAAAGTTGTTTAAGATTTCTTTATTAGAAAAAATGAATTTCAAAATGCTTATATTTCACTTTTTGCTTAGAAACTCAAGTATCCCATCATTTATATTACAAATAGAAACAAATTATAACCCATTCAAAAGATAACCATATGTGTCAGTGAATCGCTAAAAATATTCCTCCAAAATGCTAATTCACACTCAAAATGGCAGTCATAAAAACAGACAGAAATTTCAGATGATTAAAATTAAGGACCTTCTGCTGATTTTGGCCAAAATTAAGGACTTTTAAGGACCAAAATTATCGATTCCAAAAAATTTAAGGACTTTAAAGGACTCTTAAGGACTGTACGAACCCTGTGTTACTGAGAATTACACAAAGCTGAACCCGCACAATTCTCTGGTGTTTTTAAGCGAAAACAGATCACGGTGACCTTCAGAAGAACAGCACAGAAAAATTACAGAATGATTTGAAGAAGAATGTAAGTGTTATATTTTTTAATGTATAATGCAATCCTTATTTAATGATTCAAATTCATATTTTAAATTGCTAAAGTATGTTTTCTTTTCATATGCTGATAATGTTCACCAACTTAAATGAAAATTGATAGTTTGGGAATCTTCTAATAAAAGGCACAGAAACCACTAACTTGCACCTGATACTTTTTTTTACCTTTTCATGTTTAGGAAATGGCCAAATTGTTCTAAGGCTGTTGCGTTAATACGTAAGTACCAAATTCCTTTTCTAAATAATCTTTTAATTATTCCTCCAACATCTTAATGCTAACTAAAGTTATAACAGGCACAGTTAATTTCATTATCTGTGTGTTTTAATTCCAGGCCCAGTTTCATATGGTTTCTCATAGAAAAATTTGGTACTTTTCCGTTTCGCCGGCGCAAATCCCGCCAAGAACTTTATTGCCGACAATATACAATATATACACATAAAAAATGTTAGTTCTAAGAATTTTTTATTTTAAAGGCATAAGCATTTTAATATCATTAATTCAACATCCTGATTTGCCTTTTCATATCACATGACCCCCAAGTGAGCTCATCTTATGCAAACTACGCTACAAAAATCTAATTCTCTCAGTAATTATCTACATTAATTTCAAGTTCAATCTTAATTTTGAATAAAAGTTTAAATGCAAGAATTATTTCAATTCGTACAAATAGCTCACTCAGAAATTATGTAAGTGCTTTACTTCGCTAGTGCATTTTCATTAGAATTGATGAATTTAAACCTTGACTTTGCCTTCTCTATATTTTCGCCTTTGGGTGAGCGGTGTGATTGCATCCTAATTGACTTAATTACAGAGAATGGCCTTAGGGCATAAAATTGAACTACTTGGTAAAAATTATATATGACAGTATTGAAAGAAACAATCAATCTGATAATAAATGGTTGTGAATTGGGTGAATCTTTACATTATGGTAACTTGGCGATTTTTTGGCGAAAATTAGGCGACCAACCCTGCTACAGCAACCTGCTAGTTTTGTTTTGGACGGCATTTTGTTTTCACGAAGTAAAGGCATTTTTTTAAAAATTTTTTTTTTACTCAACAATTTTTCCAACAATCTGCTAGCCGAATTACGCTTATACTATAACTTTTATGGAACAAAAATGCTTAATCATGACGAAGATTAGGTGCGAAATTGGGAGAAAGTGCAGAATCGCACACTGCTTGCCGCGTTTTCAAGAATTGCACATACACGATATCCATGTACACGTCGACCTATTTTCACTTAAAAAAACATCCCAGTATTGCACAAAAATGGCATTGCGCACACTCTTGACTTTATCTGTGTATACATTGACCTATTTTCACTTAAAAAGTCAATCAAAATTGACAAAAATTCAATTCTTCTTACTCTTGTAAAAAGCGACAAACAAATAAGTGGGCGATTCTGCACTTTAGCAGCGAAATTGTTTCTAAGTACTTATTAGCTAAAATCACAATCAGAATTTTCCGGAAAATATCACATTACATGTCTCACAATCTCTCATTTCTCTGAGATAAAATAATCTGTGATTTGAACTGTGTACTTCTCAGATTATTGCTAAAGTCCCAGCTAGTAACCTCTATCGCCTCACCAAAATGTCGCCAAACTACCTGTTACCATATTCTAAAGATTAGCCATGAATTGTTTTGAAAATGAAGCATAAAAGGTTACCAGTGAGGATATTACATTTTGCATTAGTTGTACCATTATTGGCGACCTTAACGCCTGCGCTGGCAAAACGGAAAAGTACCAAAAATTTTAAACAAAAGTTAGAGTCAACATAACTAGAAATTTACAAGCCAAAATTACTTTTAGGGCCAAGTTGAAAATTAACAAATTTCAAATACAGTAATACCTTGGTTATAAGTCTGCCTTGCAATATGTCCAACTTGGTATATGTTCTGTTTGAACATGAGAATTTTTAGTATACTACTTATATTTGGAATATGACTCAAGTTTGATGAGTCACAACCATGCGCACCACATTTGTTCACCTCTTCCGAGGCCTTGCTACAACTGCCTATGAGTGTCAGCACATCTGTTGTTACTATTCAATAAACAATTTACCTTATAACTCTGAAGTTTCAACTGTTGTTTGTTTGTTTTTTTCATTTAAATCTTTTGTAAATTCACTAACAACAAGTTTTAATAAAATTCATGAGAAGAGTTCTGCAATGAAGAAAATTCTTAGGATCGTCATAGAGAACAAAAAAAAAAAAAAAAAAAATGTCAAAAATATGAAGATGGTATGTGCATTTGGCTAGTGCATATTGTATGCTAAGTATGATGATATTTACAATAGCAAAAACTAAAGATGTTATTAAACAGGGCTGTGGATTCAGAGTCATGGAGTCGGGCAGATTTTGGGGTAAAAGGAGTCAGAGCTGGAGTCTCTAAAAACAGGTCGACTCTGACTCCAATTTCCAGTTTTCATTGGACGTTTGAATTTGAAATGAAATTAAAATGAATTAAAAAAATTAATGACAAGCTGAGTTATTTTTATTTATGGACTGCATACATCAATAAATAGTAATTTTCTATTTTACTGACCTATTAATAAATAAATATAAGGGAGGAGGATGGATGTAATATTTGCCATTAATGATTAAACTAATTCATTTAGTTACAAATCTCACTGATAAATTTAGGTAAGCAGCAATAGCAGCAAGAACTCCTAAAATTGATGCCATTCTTAGGAAGCGAGCAGGAAAAGAAGAAATTATTGATCAAGTAATGCAATAAGAAAGTGCATATTTGATGATGAAGAGGTTTTTATAATTAAGAACTTTTTTAGGAGATGTAGATAACCTTAATGTTTCACTAACAGAAAGACTGTGGAATGATCTTGCAGAATTGGAAACTCTTCTTTCTATACCGTATATAGCCACAAAAAAGCTGCAATCTGAAGAATTGACAGGAGGCAAGAATGGGATGTTTGTTCTTTCTGAAATGGACTTTTTATTGCAGAATGATTCATTTCTTCAATGCAGAAAAGAGAAACTAGTTTGCTAGACAATGAGATCTTGCTGGGTTCAATATATGGAGATCCAAAACACCAAATTTTCTTGGATGACAAACAAATTAAAAAGCAAAGAAAGTCATCTATGAACTTTCATTAAGAATGAAATTATTTTCAGAACAATTGGAGAATTCGATTCAGGACAGTCAAATTGCAGAGATTGCAATTGAATCTCTATCATCCTTTTCCACTGATGAATTAGATTTTGAGAAATATTTTTGGATAATATTGAAAAGTCTAAGGCAAAGCGAACTAGAGCATTTAGATATAAAAATGAAAAAATACAAACAAGATTTCTGCACGGATTTTAAAGAAATAGAGAAATATAATTGCGCTTGCAAGACAAATCTTTTAGAACTTCTAAAAATCTATCCTGACAAGTTAAAAGAAGTAGCCCTAACAGTAACAGCTTTTCCTCCTACTCAAGTTAGTGTGGAAAGACTCTTCTCAGCTCTGAAGTTTATCAAATCAGATCTATGGAACTCAAAAGAAAATCTTGCTGAAGCTATACTGTTTCTTAGAAATAACTAATACCAGTTTTTCCATTTCATAATAAATGCTAATTAATATAAATAATTTGCTACACAATAAATTTTTTTTTTTTCTGTAGCATCTATTACTTCTTTTATATTAAAAAAATAAGCTGTAACCCATGTGTATATGTTTACATATATATATATATATATATATATATGAGAGAGTCGAGTCGGAGTCATTAAAATTCCAGGAGTCAGTCATTTTTCCCACCGACTCCACAGCCCTGTTATTAAATCAACAAATGTTATAAAGGGGACAAAATTGAGTACTCAAACAATGATTAGAAATAATAGGGAATGCTAATTTTTCTTTTTTTTTTACCTGGACAACAGAAAAACATGTAAATTATAGTATATTCAGTGCTTCGTTTATGTAAAATATATATTTCAACCACTGCATTTGTATTTTAGTATTAAACAATATTGTAATAGCAACAATCGGAATTTTTTTTATAAGAACAGATCAGTTTTTTCCACCTAACAAAAAAGTTTAGATGGTAATACTCCAAGAATCTGTCTGTATACTGAGGTACCACTGTAGACTCATAAGATTTTTACAAAATTTACTTAACTGATGCAGTCTTACCAGTGAGTACTGTCAGTGATACAGCAATGTATTATACACAAACATTAAAATAATTTTTAATACTTTGTAGCTTACCTAAATATTATTTTCTAGATTTTATAAATTAAAACATACGATACCGTTTCCATAATTAGAAAAAAAGTTCACGTATAAAAATTTAAATGATAGTACTTATGCTATACCTTGTTTAGACAAAAATATCGGCAATCACTTCTGATGTGCACGAAATTTTTCCTCTTATTAAATACAGAAAGAAAACAGCCTTCATCCAACAGTAGTTTTGAGCAGCTTAAGCTCACCGTCATGTATGTTACAGTTTTGGATATAAACTTCATTGTATTATTCGGTAAGTTTTAATAAACTATGAAATCAGCATTTGATTATCAGCATTAAACAATTAAAATGCTTCACCCAAAAAGCATGAACTATATTATTCACATAAGTATTGCATTCAAGATGATATATAATTTCTTAGCCAACAGAACTAAAATTTTATTTTCTTCTGTTACGATTACTGTGGAGAATCTCTAATACTAGAATTTTTATTATAATAGTATGTTATGTTCTTCTATTCTAGGAATCTTCGAAACGTATAATTCAGCTCAAATAAAGAAATGCAAAAAAAAAAAAAAAAAAAAACATGCAACCAATATTATGTTGCCAATTTCATAACGAAAATAAGTAACATAACTTTTCCATAAAAACTAATGCTTCGTCTAGTTAAATCAAATATTAAATTTTGCATATTTAAAGTATATTATGAAAAATTATAGACAAATTGATCGGCTTAAATATGATATTTTCATAAACAAAGCTAATGTTCTATGAAAATTACATTTGGTTTCGGCTTCATTGTAAATGTTACATCAATAGGTATTCTTCGGAGAACAGCCTTGACGCCAAAAAAGAGAGAAACAGCTTATTATCTTTGAAATTATTATTTAGCCCTTTAGAACTACACTGATCTTTGTATTTTACTTTTCTTGCTCTTCAGTCACCAGTTCGAAGGATATGCTTTTCTGATCATAATCTATGATTTATTTTACTGAACTTTCTATTTTAGTAGAACTTTTTATCTATTTCATTATGATATCTGATATGCTAGCATGGTAGTCCGGTTTTGCACCTTTAATCTTTGATCTTCACATAACCTTGGAAACGTTTAAACCATAAAACTTGATAAAAATATTTCTCCTGTTATCACGATACAATTCTGGTCTATGAATTATAAATTTTATTTCTTTTCTCAATTTAGATTTAAATTACTTCTCGTACTGTTACTTAACCATCAAAATAAACTCAGATACCATTAGAATCATAAGATGGCAACAAACATGAACTGTTTTCTGATTGGTTACTTTAGAATTGTTGTCAACTGTAGTAAACTTCAAATAAAGTATATTTGATTCTGTCCTTATCTTAAGTTTTACAATAGCGCAGTTATTTAATTTGAGAAATTCCAAATGAATGTGAGTAGTTTTGACTGCCCACAATATGTCTGCTTCGAATCTGAGTCTTTCCTGGATGATTTTGAGTAAGTTTTCTCGTGTTGAATACGTTAACATCAAATTTGTCGTTATTTACAATTTTCACTTGTACATGAAAACTGTTGCACTAGTTAAATATGAATTTGTTATAGGTGTAAAACGGAAACCTCCGAAATTAAAAATGACAGCAAACAGAAAAGTTCATACTTACTTCGAGAAACTCCATCTCGGTTACTGAATAAAGCAAATATTGAAAATGTGGAGGGATACTTAGAGTTTTCGAAACCTTTAAAATATGTTGCAAGTCCAGAGAATCAAGCAGGAGAGTGTATTCGTGTTCAGTCAAGGTATATTTTTTTAATGTAAATGTTGCATGTAAATACGTCTAATTATATATACATTAAATATAAACATTCTATATTCGCTTTATAAATAAATTGCTTATTTTTTCTTCAAATAATGTAATTTTCATTAAGGATTTTTGTTACTAAGTAATGTGTAATGCTTGCTATCATTAGAACAGGATCGGGTGCTTACGTATTAATACAATCACCTTGCTACAATTCGGTGATTTTTTATATATGTTAAAAGTTACTTAAAGGGTGCAAGTTCGTGTTTTTCGCGAATTTTTATTTTTTTAAAAGATTCCCAGACTTTTGATATTTATTGTAAGTTGCAAATGTTAACAACATATGAAAAGAAAACATACTTTAGTAATTTAAAATATTAAATATTACATGATACATTAAAAAATAAAAACACTTTCAGTTTTCTCCAAATTTTGCTGCAATTTCTTTGTGCTATTCTTTTCCCTAGTACACAGCAGCCTGCTTACACTTAAAGTAACATCAGAAATTTGCAGAGATAACGACATCACACAAGCATGGGGATCAGCTATCTACCAAATGCATCGCCTCATTGTTCCCAATATAAAAAATTCTGTGTTAAGGAATTTTACCTGAGTTGCTATCAAACTTCTTGCACATGTTTTAAATTCAGTGTTGAGGCATAAGATAGACGATTTGTATAAAAATACCATTAGAATACAACAAAAAGAACACATGTGAAAATTGCAATGTTACTTCATTGAAGGATTGTTATGTACATGGCTGCCAAAGGCACATTCTGAAAATTTGCAAGTTCTGTTAAGATGGTTATGATGGCACATAAGTATCTAGGATTGTTTGCTCATTAAGAGCTAGTTATCAATTATAAAATCTTAATTATGTTGTCTTTTAAAATGAAATATAGAAACAACACCGTGAAAATAATTTTATGCTTTGTTTCCCTTCTTTTTATAGCTTATTTATTAATTTTTTCTTGTACATTAATTTTTATTTTGTGAATCTTTGGATTATGGTAACTTGGCGAAAATTTGGTGACCAAACCTGCTACAGCAACCTGCTAGTTTTTTTTTTTTTTTTTGGGGGGGGGGGGGATGCCATTTTGTTTTTACGGAGTAAAGACTTTTTTTTTAACTCAAAATTTTTTCCAACAATCTGCTAGCCGAATTACACTTATGCTAGAACTTTTATCAAACAAAAGTGCTTAATCATGATGAAGATTAGGTACGAAATTGTTTCTAAGTGCTTATTAGCTAAAATCATGGGGAAAGTGCAGAATCGCCCACTGCTTGGTGCGTTTTTAAGAATTGCACATACTCGGTATCCATGTACATGTCAACCAACCTATTTTCACTTAAAAAAATCCCAGAATTGCACAAAAATGGCATTGCGCACACTGTTTACTTTATTCATGTACACATTGACCTATTGTCACTTAAAAAGTCACAGAAAATTGACAAGAATCCAATTCTTCTTAATCTTGTAAAAAGTGCCAAACAAATACGTGGGCGATTCTGCACTTTAGCCAAATCACGATCGGAATTTTCCGGAATGTAGTGGAACGAAAAGTGCACAGAAATTTGTTTTTACAGGGCAAATTTGGTACTCTGTACTTCTCAGATTATTGCTAAAGTCCTAGCTAGTAACCTTTATCACCTTACCAAAATGTCGCCAAACGACCTGTTACCATATTCCAAAGATTTGCCTTTTATTTGTCTTTTCCTAATTTGTTATATTTGCTTGGTGAAAGGAATTTTTGTAGCATTCTTAAGCAATATGGATCACTTTATCAACCATGTGGAACAAGTAAATTACCTAAAAATCTGTTAGTCCATTAAAAAAAGAGCACTGAGGCACAAACTTCGCATTGCACACTCCCTTTGTCCATGTACACATCAATTTATTTTCACTTAAAAAGTCAAAGGAGCACCCAATTCTACAGTAGAGCCAAACAAAAAGTACATAATCTCAATAATCTACATTTTAAATCAAACAATAAAGTAACATTAAAAAAAGGAAATTTATCTTATACATCTAAGCACTACACAAAGCAAGTATCCACTTACCGTATTTAGAAATTTGGTTGATCTTTACATTATAGTAACTTGGCGTTTTTTTGGCGAAAATTTGGCGACCAACTCTCCCACAGCAACCCTCTATTTTTTTTTTCCCACCGCCATTTTGTCTTCACGAAGTAAAGACATGTTTTCTTTTTATCCACTGAATACTTCTTCCAACAATCTACTAGCCGAATTACACTTATGCTAGAAATTTTATCTAACAAAACTGCTTAATCATGACAAATATTCACTGCAAAATTGGGAAAAAGTGCACAATACCATACTCCTTACGCGTTTTTCGAAATAACACATACACATAAACCATGTACACGCCGACTTATTTTTACTTAAAAAAACATCCCAGAATAGCACAAAAATGGCATTGCGCACACTCTTCACTATATCCATGTACACTGCTTTTTTCTCATAAATTAAAAAAATTTCACGAAAATACATGACAATTTTCTCAATCTTTAAACCCGGTAAAAAGAACATATATGAAATTACCTGATCGCGAAAAAGTATTTACCCTTTTCAAATATGAACATTTCCACATATAAAATAAATAAAATATCCAAAAACTTTTACCTTTAAATCATCTATTACATTATACACGTCACCAACGAATTCATACCGCAAGCATTACAAATACTTAGTATCAAATATTTAAATTATTTCCATGCACGTTTACTTCAACTTAAACGTATACCAAATTCCTACAAACATAAAATTCACAAAATAACTATCATTTAATTAAAATATCACTAAACCATGTACACGCCGACTTATTTTTACTTAAAAAAACATCACAGAATTGCACAAAAATGGCATTGCGCACACTCTTCACTATATCCATGTACACTGCTTTTTTCTCATAAATTAGAAAAATTTCACGAAAATACATGACAATTTTCTCAATCTTTAAACCCGGTAAAAAGAACATATATGTCAGATATTTATATTATTTCCATGCACGTTTACTTCAACTAAAACGTATACCAAATTCCTACAAACATAAAATTCACAAAATAACTATCATTTAATTAAAATATAATTAAATTCAAAAACACTACTTAAAATATAAATGAGCACATACATAAATACCCAATTTGAATTCACTTTAGTTACGGCCATGGGATCCAAAAATTCACGAACACTGTTTCACACAACACAGAATAAAGCCAAATACAAAATTTCCAGATATTTTCCCGATTTCCCCCCTTTTCCGATTAAAGAACCGTAATTCGTCCATTAATATCACATGACATATCCCATGATCTCTCATTTCCCTCACACAAAATAATGCGTAATCAGAACTGAGTACTGCTCACATTATTACCAAAGTGCCAGGTAGTAACCTTTATCGCCTCCAAAATGTCGCCAGACTACCAGTTACCATATTGTAAAGATCAACTAGAAATTTCTGTGTCTTCAGTCTGTGGCACACAAAATTCCTTAACAGCATCCAAAAACTTCCTAAAATTATCTGAACTAGAATCTGTATATCAGCATCGCCATGTAAATTGACAAAAATATGGGTTCGCTTTGTAAACCCACAATCACGTAAAAATCAAAATGTCAGTCATACTTAAACGACTTTTCTCGAACAATGTTCCCTTTCTGATCAAATGCTTTATCTGGTAACCATTTGAACTTTTCTTCTGACAACCCTATTGAAAACCATCTGAATGATCTTTTCATTCCACCAGATGCATTTCCTTCCTACAAGCAGGACACTTATAATGGCTACTGAGTAAATCTTCATTTGCACACCGGTCAATTCTTGTCCTCTTTAGTTCCGAATTGTACAGAAACTTCAAATTAATCTTACCACATTCAGCCATTCTACTGTGTATATCCCAAAACAAGCAATGTACTTCCTAACCAACACACACCACAAGCCCTTACAAATCTTTTCCCTTCATTCAAAATTTACCACAATTACGCAACTGATTAGGTCATAATAGGGTTTTCCATAACATTCAATTCCTCAGGTGAAATGAACAACTTGACAATTGATGAAACAACTTCATGGTAATACAAGGAGCAGCCTTCAATCTACTCTAACAGATTTCCTTTATTGGGAAGTAAAGGATTTTGAGATGCAATGTGAAAAGCTGTCCCGCAGGAAAATGATCTTCATCATAGATTCAACATCTGGCATACAAGCACAGAAAATCAAATGACTTTGGGATGTAGCTAAATGTCAAAATAAAAGCCAAAGAGGAATGTTTTCCTGTTTGGAAGGATGTGTGTAACATCATTATTTAGGGTGGCACATATTTAATTCCATAATAGCAGGTAATAGTTTTTAAATTACCACTCCGCAAAGGTAACTATGTTATGTTCTCCTCACATTTGGGTTTTAATTTTTTGAAGGTTGTCATAATGTTTTCTAATTTTCTCCAAATTAATCTCAGGTGTTGCCAAATTTCAACAAAGCATATATGTTGGTCCTTTAATAAGAAAATATCTTTATCTAATTCCTTACTTCCTTCTAGAATTTTTAATTTATAATGCCATAGTGTAATTTTATCGAATCAGGTGGCTTGGGCATATTTTTAGATGTGACGATTTGAACTCTGTTAAAAAGGTGACCTTTGCTGCAAGTGTAGAGGGTACCAGGAAAAGAGAAAGACCTCACATAAGATAGATAGACTGTGTGGAGATAGGTATCAAGACTCTAAAAATCAAGTGTTGGTGGAACTGGTAGCGACTAATCGTATTCTTTGGAGGTAGCTTATTGAGACAGCTTTGACCTGCAATAGGCTATAGTGTAATTGAAGAACTAGACTGCCATAGTGTAAATAACATGACTTGTCTGTTGTAGAAAAAAATATATGTTTTTAGAATAGGTATGAGTGACAAGTCCCTGGCAGACCAAAAGAGTGCGAGTTGTGCAGTTTTAGGCATCAGTATTTCAGAAAACTGAATTCAAGACTGTGTAAGAATATCATTATATCTCAATGTGAAGTAATAAAGCATTGATATCAACTTCTGACCAATGATAATTCTGAAAGTATCATTGTAAACTGATGAAGGAAAAAAACAGCAAAAACTGAATTGTCTTATTTCAAAGTTTGCAATGCAGTTCAGCTTACAATGAAATGATGTGAAAAACAAATCAATAGTGATCCAAAGGGTATATTGAATTACAAGTATTGCATGATTCAGCAGCTTCCAAATGTCACACGAACCTGCATAACCTCCTATTTAAAGCTAACATAATTTGAATTTAGGGTAAAAATTTGTTATATTTGCTAATAAGATTAACAGTTTTAACTGGATATTTAATGTAAAGCAATATAACTAGTTGAAGTTCAATATGCATCTGCTTTTTATATTAAAAGGAAGAAACTGTAAGCTATACGAATAAGCAAATCTCATCTTAATAGAGGTAACCACCTCTGCCCTTCATAGAAGCCATAAAATTATGTTCTTTGAACGGTCAAATGCATCAGAGGTCAACAACTGCCATTCTTCTAATAGTGCGGTTCTTTGATAAAAGTAAGAGGAAGTACATAGGTAGAGATAGCATGTTCAGTTGCTACTCAAGGTTTAGATAGAGCTGAAGTCAGGTGAATATAATGGCCCACTCCATGCAGGCCAGTGCTTTCATTTTCAAGGTACTAGGATATAGAACACATAATGGCAAACTGCATATTCAGTTGCATCAATATTAAACGAATTTCACATACTGTGCAAGCCCAAAAGAGAATTTTGCGTAATTACAACTTTGGTACAATTTTAAAAGAAGATAAATATGGTGTGTGGTTGATATTGTGTCATCTGGGCGTGAACAGTTCGGATTTTTAAAACTTGTTAAGTTGTAAGTTGCTTTTTTACTTAGAGGGTAACTATCGATTGTAAGCTACTCAAATTTTCATTTAAGAATGGTTACAAAACAGGAAACATTACAGGATATATTAGCTGATTCTTTATTGAATATACTTGTGAGGAATAAAAGCAGTTGTGTATGGTAAATAATTATATATTCCATTAGTATATACTTTAACAAATTAAAGAATAAATCCAGTTTAAATTACTGAATTAAAATTAAGGAAATTATTATAAATAACTAATATTAAGTATAACTTAATAAACCAAAATGAAATGAAACAGAAGCAAATGCATTAAGCATCAATAAATTTCAGTAGTATAGTAATTACATAAGCATGTGCTTATTTTGCTTAATGACTGATCTAACTCTGTCTGCAGTGTAGTCTCATAATTAGATTAAAAATTTCGTTCTGACACCTTTGGGCTATTGCAGTTACCTCCGAAATGTGCAAGTCAGTGCAACAGCTCGAAGAAAATCCACCTCGCAGAATCTGCTACTTTAAAATAAGCACCTTAAAGTCTTTTCCCCCTCCATTTTTTTAACATAACCTGGTATTATTAGGCTCATTTTATGTTTCTTCTTTTCACATCTTCAACTGTTTATCAATTCCAATATAAATGTTGACTAATTTATGCACAGTATGTTGGATCCGTGATCTGCTGTCCAATGTTTATATTGATGGATCTGCTTTAGTAGTGTTCCTGTGTTTTTGATGCTGAAAGTATGCAACTCATAGTATCCATGCAGTCCTTTCTGGTGTTTGCTACATAATAGCTGCAGATATTAGCGTTCTAGTTGTTGTAATAATGATGGTAAAAGTTAGTTATTGGATATACCATAATTTCCGGAAGAAACGCCGTGGCGTTTACGTGTTTAAAACTTAAATTTTCAGCAGGTGCGGCGTTTAGGTGCACTAAAAATAAAATATTTCCTATGATGGTCATTGTACATAGTTTGGATGGCCTTGTTATTGTGCATAGACTGGTGCTGTTCCCACACAAAAGACCACTCAGTTGCTTTTTGCGAACGTTATTTTGTTTACATTCTTTCCCTTGAACAGACCTACATGCCTTATTCACCCTAAACAAGATCTCAGAACAATAACATTCTTCCCCCTTTCAAATCAACATTCTCATCAGTTTGAATAGTCTCTCTCCTCTGCCATTCAATGAATCTTCCAGGACCCATCCTCTCCCCACCCCCGCCTTTTCTGCAATTTTTTTCAAAGGCGGACACGACACCAACTGCCTCGCAATAACGAACTCTGATGTATTTCCCCTTCAGCATGAATGGATTTTTCTTGGCATTCTGCCAAATACAGATCCCATCAGTTTGGGTACAAGTACTTGTTGGATAGTTTTTAAGTAAGAAGGGAGTGGAAAATTTTTGAAAATGTCTCTAAACGGCACAGAAGCTATACATTTCTTACCTTTAATTTATTTTTGAGTTATGGTTTCATTTCATGCATTTTTCTTAACTGGTATGTCATATATCAGGACTTAGGTTGAGCTTTTGCATCTATATGGCCCACGACGATGTCACGCACAATTTAATCTATTGTGGCGTTTCTGTATAATTTTAATTTTTTTCCCGCCATTTATTATTAAGGATTAAGCAATTTGTCGAATGTGTCTACTCTTACATATGCATCACGTATTTTCACGTTCAATTAAGACAGAAGAAAACACCAGAGACAAACTCCTGCTGTGGTTATAACTTTCGTTCAAATAAGACAGTGTGCTAGGAGGAAGGGCCACTCAGACCTGATAAGCTCGAGGCTCCCTTAACACAGTTAAACTACCCAACCCTAGAGGCAATCCAAGAGGCCGCTAACCGGTCGAGCCGACGAGCTGAGATTCAGTCGACAGGAATACTTAGCAACTCACATTCCACGTTCCTATTCTGGAGGGATGGTAAAAACATCTGCTATCAAAAGGGATCCCAATGTCAGACAGCAGAATGAAACACTTAAACACTGTCAGACAGACCGGGCCAGCAATCCGGCCTGCTAGCACTGCGTCATCATATACAGATGTCGGCCTAAGGTGCCCCCCGGGGAACCATGGAAGGATATGAATATGGAGTTTTGAGGCTCCAGGCACCCATTGGAAACCTCAAGCAGTTTAAAGGCTCGCTGAATTCGCCAACTCCACCAATGGGGGTGTTTCACCCCAGACAACCATGAATATTTGACTATATAGTTCAACCACAACTAGACAAGAACGCCATATGGCCCCTGTTGAGCTTGAAATAGCCATCACTTGCAATGACTCTAGTCCTATGGAGACTGATTTTAAACACCCGTGGCCGAGACTGCCTAAATACAGATCCTAATCAGTTGCTTCCTGGTTTTTACCTGAGTCGACCCCCGAGGAGTATACAAATAAAATAAGAATTTTCCTGTTCAGACAAGCAGTGAGACTGCTTGTTTTAATGATTGCACGGCGGCTTGAGCGCCGACCTCCAACAACAGTATGAACTTGCTTTTGAATTGCTTGATGCAGCTTGAATGCTGCAGATTAGATGTTAAATAGATTTCAGTTAAATAGATTTCAGATTAGATTAATTTGGTTTGGTATTCTTATAAATTCCTTTTCAAACTAGATTGAATGTTGAACTTTGTTAGGTATGCCGTGTCATTATTGCCTTTTGTACATTTTGGAACATCATTTGAGCCTGGACTAGAATTAAGAAGAAACTAATTAGAATTAAGAAGGACTAGAATTGCGGGGCATGACTCCACCTGCCCCGCAATAACGAACTCTTACATATTTCCTCTTCAGCATGAATGGATTTTTCTTGGCATTCTGCCAGATACAAATCCCATCAGTTTGGGTACAAGTACCTGTTGGATAGTTTTTAAGTAAGAAGGGAGCGGAAAATTGTTGAAAATGTCTCTAAACGGCACAGAAGCTATACTGCTGGTTTTAAGCTTAATGTAATTTCATGTGCTGAACAAATTGGAAATCGAGCAGCAGCTCGAGAGTTTGAAGTGGACGACAGATGTATTCAACGTTGGAGAACTGAAATGAACTTCATAAAAATATGCCACAACAGAAACGAGCCAAAAGAAGTACTGTAAGGTGGCCAAATCTAGAGGACGACCTTGCAAACTGGATAAAGGAGCAACGAGGAAAGGGAATGGCAATTTCAAATGTAAAAATTATCTTAAAAGCAAAATTTATAGCAAAACGAAGGAACATAAATGATTTCAAAGGAGGTGTAGCAGATTTATGAAAAGAAAAATATTTCTGTGCGTACTAGAACAACAGTCGGGTAACAATTAACAATGGAACGGCAGGATAAAAAGTCATCTTTTCTAAAATATGTGACAGCTATTATCGACAAAAAAAACTTCTTCGGTCACAGATAATAAATATGGATGAAACGCCGTTAGCTTTCGACTCTCCTGCAAACAGAAGTGTTGATGAAACTGGTGCAAAAACTGTATCTGTGTTTATGACGGGCATGAAAGAACGTCATTTACATATGTGTTAGCTTGTGCCGCAAACAGTGACAAGCTAAAGCCGATAATCATTTTTAAACGAAAGACTATTCCGAAGGGAGATTTTCCTAACGATGTAATTATTTATGCAAATGAGAACGGCTAGATGTGCGAAACAATCATGCATGAGTGGCTACAAAAAGTTTTGCAGTGTCGTATGGGATCTTTTTTCCAACCAAAGGGGTTATTGATAATGGATTCCATGCGTGATCATCTCTTTGAGTCAGTGAAAACCAGATGTCAAAAATTGTCTACGACCGAAGCAATAATACCTGGTGGTTTGACAAAAATCTTACAACCATTAGATTTGTCAGGTAATAAATCCTTCAAAGCTGTGGGAGTGAAGGGCGAGTGAAGGATTGTATACGTAAACCAAAAGTGGTAAAATGCGTAGAGCGTCTTTTGAAGAAATTGCAAAGTGGGCAGGAAGTGCGTGGAAATCGGTAGAAACATCGTCAATAATAGCAGGGTTCAAAGAAGCTGAAATTATATCCTTAGATAAAGAGACTGTAAACCAAGAGGATGAATGTGACGATCTGGAAGACTTAGATCAGGATTTACTAAATCTTTTTAATTCAGATAGTGAAGATAGGTTGAGTTTTTGCATCTATATGGCCCACGACAATGTCACGCGCAATTTAATCTATTGCGGCGTTTCTGTGTAATTTTTATTTTTTTCCCGCCATTTTTCTCGAGTGCGGCGTTTACGCTGATGCGGCCTTTCTTCCGGAAATTACAGTAAGTTGACGATTTCCGTGAAAAATTTTTAAAGATCAACAAAATTTTGGATATTTGTCATACGTCAGCAAACATTATCAGCATATCAAAAGAAAACACACTTTAGCAATTTAAAATGCAAATTCTAATTATTAAATAAGAATTATATGATACATTGAAAAAATGAGGAAAGAAGTAGTCAACGAGGGAAGAAGAAAGTACGTTAGTACTAAAAGTAATATATTAGTGAAAAGTGCTGCTAGATTTTAATTGAAGATTAAAAGTATTGTAGATCCAACTCATCAGTTAGAAAAAATCCTTCTGTAATTTTTTCCTCCCATAGAAATCTATTTTTCCTTTATAAAAAAGACGGAGACTTCCACAAATTTGATATCATGATTTCACAAAAACAGTTGAAACTCCAGTGTAATAAAGTAGGATTCCATTTTCACCACTTTAAAAATAACAAATAGCAATCAGAAACAAAGAATATATAACCAAGAGAGAAATATCCCTCAATCGCACTGATTTGAATAAAAAGATTGCCTGAATAATACAGTCAAAAATCCAGACGTCCATTATCTGGAATGATCTAAAATCCGAACCTCAAAACCATCAACAGCGTTTTTCTTGTAGGTTTTAATGCATGCCCATTTCATCCCCCCCCCCCCCGCATCTGATAAAACATCTGGAAAGTCCCAATTCTTAATTTCACTTCAACACTAAATAAAATACCTTGTTTGAAGAAATAATCGTTTTACCATAAATTTGTATGATCAGTAATTTGGTTTCGTTGCTGTGTATCTGCTTGGCACACATCTCAAACCGAAACATTCCACATACATACATCATTGATCAGACTCCAACCTGGCGAATCATTATTTATTATACTTTCCTTTCATCACCGCATGTTTATTAAAACATGACAACTTGAGTAATGACTCATGTAGCGATGTGTAGGCAATTTTTTTTTATGTTAGTAATTGAATAATAAAGGAATATGGTAACCTTTTATGTTGACATTACCCTTGACTATGATTACAGATTTAACTTAAATGCACTAAAAAATGTTGATGAGGAAAAATTTGACAAAACATTCTTTCTATATGCTAAAAAGAGATTTTGTTGATGATACTCATAGACCCAAAGATTGCATTAAGGGCTATTTGAATTAAGAATAACTGATTTGTTATTCACATAAACTCAGAACCAGCACTCGTACGGCTGCACTGAGTCGCAGAATTTAGGACCCACAGAGACTGCATCATGTGGTAAGATAGCTAGCACCTGTCTTCAATAAGGCTTAAGTATATGTGGGAATTTATTTATTCAGAACTCTGATAAACCTTAACCATGTGCAAGAAATAAACATAAGTATAATAAGTAACTAAACTAATGCAATTCAGGCTTAATTGTCTCAGTGTGTGATAGAAGCAAGATAAAATTTAACAGAACAACTTGTGATTAGTCGCTAAGCTCATGATACCTAACCAAATGTGTATAGTGAAGGACAGCTAAATTTGATGACAATAGCCGCTAATTTTAAAGGTTTTCCAATATCGCAAAACAAAGGTGAAATTTTCCAATTAACGGATTTTGTAAAGAAATGTGGAGAAGCAGTAATAAATGAAGATGATATAAAAGTTTTTCATTGTGACAATGCTTCTCAACCATCAATCAATCAATGAATGGTGAAATCTGGGGTATGGTTCTAGATACAGAAAGTACCGCTACCAACAGAGAAGTTACTAAAAATGAGAAAATTTTGATTGACAAGTTAGTCGGAATTCTCAAAACAGCAATTACAGGACTTCAACTATGTAACAATAAGAGATTATGTCTGTCTACAGCATTAAAGAGAAAGTATTAGCACAAAAAAAGAAGCAACTTATATTGAAAGAAATGTTTAATAAGGTAAACAAATAAATATTAAGCTGTTTTTTAAATTTTGATAACCTTTCGATCATAAACACTTCATTATTTCATAAATCACAATTTCATAGTTTAAATTTTATAACTGCTACATGCCATCTTATTAGATTTAAACTGATGATCAAATATCCGGAATTGCTGAAGTCTCGACAAGTCCGAATTTCGGGCTTTGTACTGTATTATCTAACAATGAAAGCAAGGTAGAGAAAAAATTGAATATTATGTTAATACATTAATAAATAAGAGAGAATTGAATAAGGGTACATTTGATTTTGATAGTTTGTTTTGCATACTGATGAAATTAATTTTCAATCGGAATACTTTTTTTTTCAGTTGAATTTTTTTTATATATATATATATATGAATTATATTTCCTGCTGTAAAAGTTACACTTTGTAATTTATTTATTTTGCAAATCATTTCAGATAAGATTAAGCTGTAGCAAACTGTATTAATAACAAAACTACAAGAAAAGAGCTTTGGTCTTAGTACCCTTTAAATAGGAGAACATTTAGTCTAATGAATGATAGAATTTTTTCACTGTAGAGTTATAAAAGCAATGAATCTTGATCTGCCTATTTGTCAAAAGGTATTTTGTTTGAGCTGTATGTTTAATTAATTGACTTATTTCTGTTCTTTTAGCTCTCCAGTAGTATTACAAGAGTCCACTAACCTAACATCAGATTTTCCAGTATTAAGGAAACAAAAGACTTCAAGTAATGCTAATTTGCCCCATAAGGTATGCAAGTCAACTATTCCAAAACCATTCCAGTTCAAAACAAATGATCGTGTAAAGGACAAACCTCATAAGAATTCTGATTATAAAGAACAAGATTTCAAAATGCAGCTTCGGAAGAATACGCTTACTCAGACTGCAGTAAGTATTTGGACTTATATTATTAAATAAATTAGTCTTATTAGTTGTACATTTATTTTTAGGTAAATTATTTATATCTGCATTTGGGTACTAATATTAGAAAAAAAAAATTTCTATTGTGCATCTTCTAATTTTGATATTATGATTTCAGATATAATCTTCTTAATATTTAACAAAATTTGTGCCTTTAATAAACTTGATATACAATGAATATTTTTTGAAATATTTTGGTCCTACTGTATGAAGAAGTAAACTTTCCAGACGAGAATTTTACTCTCTTTGGGGGAAAAGCCGTATTTATTTAGATATCACTTATGTAAAAATAAATTATATATGAAACATGTTGCTCATATTTAACATGCTTTGAAATGTCACTTCTGCACAACAGATAGAATATAAGCAAATGTAATATCCAAGAAGGTTATTAAATAAAAGTATTATTGCAATATCCAGGAAAAGTCTGTCTGGGCTCCTTCAAAACTGTTACTATCATGTCTTTATCTGTCTCTAAACAACTAGGTTTTACCTGTATTTATTATACTGCTTTGGCCCACTAATGACCGAGTGGTTAGGATAGTTGAATGTTGGGAGTTCAGCCTGGGTTCGATGCCAAGTGAACTTTTCCCATGTATAACAGAAATACAAGTCGGTTTACCTTCAAAATTCCTCTGCAAAGGCATTTATCACCTTAGGCAGGTAACCCTTGTGTGCTTTGCCATTTTTCTGTTTCTGTCTGTAACTTAACCTATTTTCTGTTTATGTGAGTAAGCTATACCATTAAAAGCATGATGGAAACCGGAAATTACATGAGAGTATAACCCTTTTTGTAAAACTGGATAGGATTTAATTTTTGTCATATTAAAAGCATAATTATGTACTAGTGTAACCATCTTGGTTCTGTGATGTTTTTCTGTAGCGAAATAGCAGATGAGCTTCTTTATAAAACATAAAATTTTATTCTCAATTCACAAATATAGATAATTTACAGGGGTGTTTGTGCTCCGGGGATTTTGAACTTCGATACCTGGAAATTCCGGGGATCGTCGTTCAAAAGGAAGTAGGAATAATAATGAATTATTTATTTTGATCTGGGTAATTTTGTTTGCTTTGAAAGCAGAAAACGCAAGGTCAGTGTGTGTGGTGAAAACTTTTCCTTTCTTTCTCCAAAGGCAGTGATAATGCATGAAAAGAGGGAAAAAACTTCTTTTTTGTTCTTTCCTTATTGCGAGTTACGACTCATTCCTCCGGTTCTCGGACATTCTCTTCTGGATTCTTTTCGGCAAGTAGGCGCGGCAGAAAAAAAAGGGAGAGACTTCGTTCGACCAGATGTGCGATCACGTGACTCTGGGTTCAAAGGTCTTATCTCTCCTGGCGTGGCACCAATAAGTAGAGAAGGGGGATTTTTCGCCGTATTAGCTATTTGTCATTGATCGCTTCTCAACTTTTTTTTCTCCACTGTGTAAAATTTTCGTTTCATTTATTGATGCACGTGTAAATTTTTCGTTTCCTTTATTGAAATATTTTTTTTTTTATTTATGTACGCAAGAGAATTTCACTATGAAATTTCTCGATATAAATAGTGATATTATACAATTAGAAGAAGGTGTCCGGAATGCATTTAGGTGGAATTGGATTGAACGGAGAGATGGTAATGCAGATACCATCACCACATGGTGCAAGAAAATAAATGTTGCTGGACAAGCATATTGTGTTTTTTGTAACTCACTGCTGAAGTATGGTGGGGAAGGATTCAAGGCTTTCACAAATCATTCTAAAACTGTGACGCACATAAAATATTCAAAGTGCATTAGACATTCAATGATTTTAAGTAATTATACTAATTAATGACTTACTGGAGACTGATGCTCGGCCATTGGATATAGTGACAAGAAAAGCACGCCAAGAGGTATGTATTAATAACTTCGTTTATCGCCGAGAATTCTTTCTTTCAATGTAGCTCCCAATTTAATTGAACTCTGCAAACAGTTGAGCTGCGATCAGAGGGCACTAAACTCATTGGAAATGTCCAGGACTACTGCATGTTATAAGATGAAATATGGGCTCGCAAAAACTATTAAGGAAAATATCATTAAAACTTTAAAGGAGACTCCATTTTCTCTAAATTTGGATGAAAGTACTAGCAATGCTCAAGAAAGTATACTGGCAATATTGGTGCAGTTTTATACAACAATCAAAATGAAATAGTAGTTCATCATTTTGCATCTCTAAAGATGGAATCTTGCAATTCAGAAGCTGTTTTTAAAGCAGTTGTTAATACTATTGAAGATAATAATATTCCATGGGCAAACTTATTAATGGACTCGTGTAACACCATGCGTGGGAAAAAAAAAGGGTATTGAAACCAGACTACGATCAAACTTATTAATGGACTCGTGTAACACCATGCGTGGGAAAAAAAAGGGTATTGAAACCAGACTACGATCAAACAAAGCACCTCACTTATTAGATATTGATGGTGACACATGTCACACAGCTAATAACTGTGCAAAAAAATTTGCTTCATGTTTTGATAGATACTTAGAAGATTTGTTTGATGACATCTATTTTGATATGAAAAGCTGCAGTAAAAGAGAAAATTTTTTCAAAATCTGTGAATCCCTTGCCATTAAAAAACTTAAGCCCTTGAAGAGACCAGACCATAGGTGGGTGTACATTTTATGTGTTTTAGAAAGAATCAAAGATCTGTGGGATGCTCTTATTGCATTTTATTTTCACTACTTGGATAAAACTGATAAAGGGGATTATTTTTCTTATGTTGAAACTGTATACAATAAAAGAAATATTTCTGCAGCTCAGAAAAAAATTGTTGAAGGGGTGTATTCTTGCTTGCATTCCCAACAACTCACAAATGATGCTTTAGCTCGGAAAAAAAGAATACTAAATGGGTTATTTGTTATGCAAAACAAAACTTTATTGCATATGGCATTATATTCAGCAGTGTTACCAGAGTTCAACACATATATTAAATTATTTGAAACAAAAAAGCCAATGCTTCATTTAATACATTCCAGTATTTATAAATTGATGGCAAAATTTTTCACTTTTTTTTATGAAACCAGAAAATATAGAGTGCACATCTTATAATGATTTATTAAAGGTTGATGTCACAAATCCAGAATTCCATCTACCTAGCAAAGTAATATTTACTGGTGCAGAAGCTTCCACTCTCCTGAAGAAATTATCAAAAAATCATCCAATAGCAAAAGAATTCCAAATTTCTCTGATGAAAGCTTATACTAATACAGCACAGCATATGAAACAGAAATTACCCCTTAAAAATTCATATCTAATTAGTTTTACAGCATTATATCCAGAGCTAAGAGGTAAAACCAGTACAATATTAGCTTTTGAAAAATTATCATCTTTTATGTCCCATATTTTTAGTGATAATGAAAAGTCAAAAGTAGAAGCTGAAATAAGGTTATACCAGAGTGATATTGATATCACCAAAGAAATGCTCTACACATCTGATGAAAGTGGAAATCAAGTCAAGTGTACAATTGATAAATATTGGTCTAAAGTTTTTAATTTAAAAGATGATTTCACAAATGATTATAAGTATCCTACATTGGCTAAATTGGTCAAAGCCTGCCTTAGCTGCTTCCATGGCCCATTAGTGGAAAGTGCATTCAACTTAATGGATACACTTGTCACTGACTATAGAACCTCTCTTAAGATTGATTCCCTAGATGCAGTGCAGATTATTAAATATGATTTAATGGCTTCTAAAGAAACCTCATGTGAAAAATATGGCTAAAAAAATCCAATGACTGATCCAATTCACAAAGATCTCTTACTGAATATGAACAGAAGTTGGAAAACATATCAAGAGGACTTAAAAACATGTATTTCAGATGAGTCACCTATAAAAGTCTCTGAAAAACCTTCTACATTAGCATAAAAATATACAGAAAAGCAAACTGCTTCTACTTCTGCATGTGCAGTTCTCGAGGAAATTTCTTCAACTGTAAATGAGGAAAATAAAAGTCAACCTTCCTGCAATTATGAAGTCCACCACAAAAGAGAAAGCAAGCCCACAAACATCAGAAAATAAAAAAAAGCAGCAGAAATTAGATAATTTTTTTTAAAGAATTAATTCAGGTAATTTAAAATATTTACATAAAATGTAGTAGTTTACATGCTTGAAAATTTATGGTTATTAATTTTGCAAAAAAAGTAATTCATTGAACTTTTATAATTAGGTCATTCAATACTTCATAATTGTAATTTTTCATTCCCCCCCTGAATTTAAATTCAATCCTATCCGTTACAGCTACACTCCAGCTTACTATTACAGTTTCTTTTTCTATAAAATTTTCATACATGTACTAGTTGGTAAAACTTTCATTAAAAAAATTACAAGATTTCTGGCGTTGCTCTGCAACGGTTACACAATACAAATATGGCGTTAACACTCCAGTATCAAGGATAATAAATATAATTATCTGTTAAATACTAAAATATTACAACCTCCCACCCCATCCAGATAAACTTTTAATTTATATTTTTATAAAATAATGTTTACATTTCCCCCCCCCAAAAAGAATATCAACACAATACATAATTGAAATACAACAAATAACATAGTAACATACACTCAGGAAGAGAGGAAAGAACAAAATATATTTTTTTTTTTTATCTATGTGGAGAAACAAATTATTTAATCAGGCCAGTAAGTACAACTTAATGGTCTACATTGTTATGGTTTTCATCACTTTGATAAATGGCAGTGTAATTGTAGGGTTGTAATACTAGTGCCCATCTCATAAGTTGTGGATTTAGACTCGCATTATTTTTGAGCCAAACTAGAGGATTATGATCGGTCATGACGAGGAATATGGTATGCCCGATTAAATAGCATTGCAGTTTCTTTAGAGCAAATATTATGGCAGCGCATTCTTTTTCTGTGGTAGAATATTTTTTTCAGTTTCTGTAAACTTCTTACTGAGGTATAATACTGGATGTTCATTGTCTTTCTGAGCTAAAATGACACCCATACCTGAGTCTGAGGAACCAGTTTGCAAAATAAACTCCTTATTGAAATCAGGTGCGTGTAGAGGCCTTTTTCGGCTGTTTTACTTCTTCAACAACTCGGTCTTGCCTGTTTAGTTTCTTTACAAACTTCTCCTTCACTTGCATTTCAACTGCAGAATGTGGCAATTCATCAAGAATTTCTAACTCAGAATCGTCTACCAGAAGTCAAGTCAGTTCTTTCTGTTCAGATAATTTTTGCTCCTTGCGAGATGAACTTTTGTTCTTATCTATTACTTGCATTCTCATTGAATGGGACAACTTTGAGTATCCTTTATCATGTTTGTGCCTCTTTGCTAAATTTTCTGACGTGTGCTTAGATTCTGAACGTATTTTTAATTTATAAGCTTTAGAAGCACCTTAATGAGTTCTTTGATCTGCTGTTAACAAACTGTCAAACACATCTTTGTTTTTTGGAGAAGAAGGAACTGGGGAACTTGTAGGGGAATAATCTCGCACACTATCCATAGAAGATGAATCATCAAATAAATAAGGTGAGTCAACTTCCATATTGTGCAGGCAAGCCTCTACATTTATTCAACATCAAGTCTGTTCACTGTGACCGCTCAATGAAAGAGTGAATTTGACGACTACAGCCTTCTGCTGTTGGGCTCCGAAGGTGTAGGTTGTTTTTCTGGCTGTCTTGACCCCGGCTGACGTGTGCGCCATGTTTCCCCCCCCCCCCCCCCCCGTTCTTTTTTTACTGCCATCTCCATATTGTGTGTAGAGTAATGTATTCCGCCGAGTAAAGAAATTGGTACTGAAGATTCAACTAAAATGAGATAGATGCTAACTTCTACAACAAGGTTCTACGACTCTCCAAAAATATATTGGAATTGAAATATCCTCGAAAGAACTTCATACACGAGTTTCACTTTCAGGATGATCTGAATATCTGCCTTGTGTTTCTTCAAAAATATATTGGAATAACCACTCAACTCAATTTCCTCCATTATGAAATTTAATTTTTGTTATCAAGAAACTTTGCTTAGCGAAGATGATCTGAGATTTACTTTGATTGGAATATTATGCAGTTCTTGTGCGAAAGGTTAGGATTCAAAATGGTAGGACTGATACTTACTGCAGCTGTATGATCACGGTTTATTATCTTCTGTCTGGCGATGTTTTCTTGATATATGCTGGTATTAATTTAAAATTTCACAATGTCAAGATATAATAAATTTCTCTTAATTCACATTATTTGAAGTGTCATCCTTTGGGGGTAAGTTACTTTTAATTTTATATTCCCTTTCAGATCACACACTTCTATCATTACATTTGGCACATATTTTATTACACATATCTTTAACTTCAGTTTTTTTCATCAGGAGATGAATGCTTAGTTTGTCAGATTTCTGTGAAGCATTGACAGAAACTTGACTTTTAAAAGGGTGAGTATTGACCAAATTACGTTGAGTTTTAGCACTATTATTTGTTTGGTTCTGAATCGAAGACGTATAGTTCTGCATTTGATCCCTATATTTTTCAGGAATAACAATTAATTCCCTTTCATTTACATTTTTATCTGTTTTCTTTTTCACCAACAACCTGTTTTCTTTTACTTTGAAATCATTTGTCATGCTGAAATTTTCACTTTTAGCAAGGCTATAGCTCTGCTTTGATGTTGAGATTCAATTAATTCCTTAGAATTAACATTAATTACTTTCTTAATTTCTTTGTCTTCCTCATCAGCTTGCGGTAAAATATCTTCATCAGTCTCAATAACAGACAGTTCTTGTTTTCGCATTTTGGTATCTCTACTTCGATCTTCTTCACGAGATCGCGTCAAAACCACATTTATCCTTCCTAAATTTAAGAATTGTTTATCTTTGAACAACTGAGCAGTTTTGTTATGTAATACGTATCTGCCAGGATCATTTATAACAACAGCTGCCTTTGTCTTTATATGACCAAGTTCACAATTAATTTCAACTTCAGCTAACACACTAAATGGTCATTTAAAAGATATTGTACTCAGACATGTCCCCCAATAATTTTTGTGTATCTATGTATTTTCGAGAAATAATATCTACTGTGGCTCCTGTGTCTCGAAGAATAGGCATTTCATATCCATTAACTATACCATTAATTGTATGTGTCTAACACATCATCATTCGAAAATATGTAATTTACCTTTTCATTTGGTTTTAAGCGAGGGCACTGAGGCTTAAAATGCTCGTATCACCCACACTCGAAATAATGTGGTCTATATCTTTTGTCATATAAATTTTCTTGGTTCTTGTTTTGGAACTGATTTCTTTGTTGGTGATCTTTCTGTCATTTTGAATCATCCCCTTTATCAAAATGCTTAAAATAAGGCGAATGCTCTACCATTTTTTTTTTTTTTTTTTTTTTTTTTTTTTTTTTTGCAAAATTATCATAATGAGGTTTAAATAATCCTTTGTTAATTCTCTCAGTTTGATTGGCTGAAAATTTCAGTTTTATTGTTTTTCTCACACCTTCAAAATCTTCAGTTTTCTTAACCATCTCAGTATGTGAAATCATGGTAGTCCATTCACCATAAAATGTCCTTTGAAATCAGGAGAAGTACATTTTTTAATTTGGTCAGCCAGCATGAGATAGCTGTTCAAAAGTTTTAATGTTTAACTCATTAAGCCATCCTTCTAAATAATTATTTAATTCATAGTAAAAATCATATTAAGTACTTTCAGTAGATTTTCGGTGTTTATTAAATTGTTATTGAAATGTTTCCGCACTCAATTTAAATCGCTGTAACAGTAGAGCTTTTACATATTCATCCTTTTTTGCTTCCTCTTCTGGTTCTCTAGCAAGAAGCTGAACAATATCAGGAGGCAGCAATGAAATGAGTTGAAACACTTGATTTTCACCAGGTATATTCATAATTTTAGCTTGATTCTGAAATAACACCAGAAGTAAATTGATTTCATCTTCATTAGAGTTAAAATGGGGCATGACATTGTGAATTCTGATTTTAAAAGTTGCTCAGGTAACTGTGTAGTTTCTACCGGCTGTGTTCTTGCAGCCAATGCTTCCAATTGAAGTTTCTGTAGCTCAAAAGCTCTAATTTGGGCTTCTCTTTCGCGTTCTTTTTGCCTTTCTTCTCTTTTCCGTTCTTTTTTCTTTCTCTTTTGCATTTTTCCTTTCTTTCTCTTTTGCATTTTCCCTTTCTTTCTCTTTCTTCTCTAATTGCAGCCAGTAGTTCTTGAGTAAATTCCTCATCATAACCGGGACTTTCAGTAACCAATTTATGCAACTGAGCAATCTTAAATTCAGGTCTCACAGTTAAACCTAACTCTTCTGGCAGTATTTTTAAATTCTGTTTTCTACTCCGAGCTAAGAATGACACATTGAACAAGTTACCTTAAATAAGCTTTTCGTAAATTTGAATTTTACAAATAGTACTTGTATTTAAAATATATACTTTTTAGCAAGACTTTAATTTGCCAAATACTAAACGGTAGGAGAGAATTATTTAAACAACTTTGCCAGTTTGGCACAGAATAAAATAATACTATTCCAGGTTGACATTTTAACTCGCTATTCACAAGCCTCGTTGGCGATAACTATATAAACACCTTTGCCAGATAGGCAATACAATAGAATTTTATCCATGGTTGGCGATAACAGAAACAATTTTTTGCTAGTTTGGCTATACAGTTCAGCTTTAATATGTCAGGATGACATTACTATCTACCACATGCCTGAATGGTGAGAACTCAGAAAAGACTTGCCAATTTGGCAGTACTATAAAATCACATTACATCAGTTTGACGTTACTATTTATTTTCCACACACCTGCTTGGCAACATTTTAAAAAACATAGCTAGCAGTTCTTTTATTTATTTATTTTTTAAATAAATGCCGGGATGGCTTACACATATCAATTATCAACATAAAAATTCAATACAAATAACAGTAAAGCATAAATAATAATTTTAAAATACTTCTTTACCATAAATATCAATTATAATTTTAAACTGAATATTTTTAGGGTCAGTTTTTTTAAACAAAAACTTACACGATATAACTATAATTCTGAAATAAAGTATTAAAATTCAATAAACGTTTGTTTAAGAAAACCAAAAGTTAATTTTATCTTCAGAGATCAGCAATATCTTGGTTTGACAATTCTTTGCTCAAATGCAAGTTATAGAAACACAGAAGATAACCTTTGAATCATCCGCTTCAAAATCTGGTTTTAAAACAGCAGACTTCTGACATCCATTTCTTCTTGAAATAAGTAAACTCCAATTGGCACTAGCAAACTTGTTCTAAAAAATTCAGCAGCTATTATCAATACATATTTCCAGTGTCATTCTGACTAAAGTGTAGAAATAAGTGAAGTTTCTCTTCATGTGTTTTGTGATGCCAGTCCCAAGGCATATGGGGCTGTTGCGTTCCTAAGGTATGTGAATTACAATGGCCAAATCAAAGTGAGCTTTATAATGTCAAAAAGTAAGGTTGCTCCTTTAAAAACGTTGACTCTTAGTTAGCAAGATTAGAGTTAATGGCAGCACTCCTCGCTGCACATTTAGGAAATTATTTACAAGGTCTATTTCCTAATTTTGCAAAACAAATTTTCTTTTCGAGCGACTCTCAAATCGTCCTTCATTGGTTGAAAGGATCTTCTAAACAATGGAAACCATTTGTCGCCAACACAGTAGCTCAAGTGCAGTCGCTGACTCTACCAGAGTGTTGGAACCATTGCAGTGGCTCCGATAATCCCGCAGACCTTACTACTAGAGGAGAATCGGCTAGGAGGATTCTTACAAGTTCTCTGTGGTGGTCAGGCCCTGTCTGGTTGTCTAAACCGCTTTACTCGTGGCTTCTTCAAGAATCGCTACATCATTTTAATGACATCTGTGAGGAACGTGTTATAGTGAAAGAGCGAGGGACTGCACTGGTTAATTCCATGGTAACCAGTTCAGCTAATGGAAACTTACCTATGTTGTCGTTACTGGACGTTAATGACTTCAGCGAAATAAGTAGATTACTGCGTGGATTAAAAGGTTTGTGCACAATTCTAAACCTAATTCTACAAAATTAAAGGGACCTATATGTGCTCCAGAACTCGAGCAAGCTTTGCGTTTTTGGATCAAAGCTACTCAATTCAAGCATTATAGTACAGAAGTTACCCGACTTCTTTCTAAAGGAACTATTGATAAGAGTTCACGCATATTTAATTTGAATCCTGAACTTGATGATAATAACTTACTTTGTTTAAAGGGCCGTTTGCAGTTTTCAAGTAACGATATGCGAGCCAAACATCCTTGGCTTCTTCCATCTAATGATAAATTTGTTGAACTACTTATCTGTGATTCTCATACTAAAATGTGCCATTTAAGTGTTGATGCAACTTTAACACATTTACGAGAACAATTCTGGATTGTTAAAGGTCATCGAATTGTGAAAAAAGTGTTAAATAACTGTTTGCTTTGTAGATGATTCAAAGTGAAATCTGGAATGCAGGTGGTTGCCCTTTTACCGCCTGATAGAATTCAAGAGCATCCACCATTTGATGTGATTCTTTTTTGTTAGGATTCCGACGATTTGTTTCTCGTCGAGGATTATGTTCCACTATATATTCTGATAACGCCAAAGCTTTTAAAAAAGCAAATTGTGAATTGAAAAAATGGTGGAATCAGATAGGTAATGATCAAGTTAAAAATTTGTTTGCTTCTAAAGGTATAATTTTGAATTTTATAGTTGAAAAAAGTCCACGGTGGGGAGGTTTCTGGGAGAGACAGATACAAACGGTTAAAACCTGCTTAAAGAAAATTGTTAAACGATCCTCTCTCTTTCTTTGAAGGAATTGGAAATTGAAGCTCTGGTTAATTCCAGGCCTATCACGTATCTGTACAACGAACCCTCAGAACCCTCTCCACTCACCCCATCTCATTTTCTTATTGGTAAAAGTTTGGTGTCTTTACCAGTAATAAAACATAAAAATGAAAATTTTAATGTTAATAGGAATTCTTTGGTGAAGAAATATAAATATCAGCAACTTTGAATCACTTTTGAATCACTTCTGGAATAGGCGAAGAAAGGAATATTTACTTAATCTAAGATCAGCTTATATTTCTCCACAACCAGGTAAAATAGTTTCATTTAAAGTGAATGATATTGTTTTGATTAATGATGAGCGTTATCCCAGAAATATGTGGATGATGGGAAAAATTTCAGAGCTATATCCAGGAAGAGATGGAAAAGTTCGTTCTCTTCTTATTCAGACTCCTAAAGGACAAATAAAACGCTCAGTACAACTTGTGTATAATTTGGAAATTAATCCTTACTTGTGTTAGTTTAATTGAGTTGCAACCTGTTAATGCTCTATCTGTGTATTAATAATAGTTTAATTGTGCTTATATTTTAATGCTTGATATTTGAATATTTTTCTTTGGAAGTTAAAAGTGTAATTGGTTTTTGTATGTCAAGTCACTGAATAATTTTGAAGCTTTGTATTTGATATAATATGCTATTTATATTTTTATTCTTGTAATTTTAAATGGTTCCTGAATGTAAATTTAGTTAAAATTCAATGATAAGTGAACTCAAGTGAGTTCAGGTGGGGAGTATTACATATTTCCAGTGTCATTCTGACTAGAGGGCACTGCCTTCGTCCCAATAGTCAGTGGCAGGCAGGATACTAAAGGTGTAGGACATGGAAGGCAGAGATGCCTAATAATATATCTCTAATTGATTGAAATTTTCATATATTTTCTTATAAATAAATGTTGTTATTGTTTACAAAACCTCTTATTATCTCTTGGATGCACCTTTAGTCTCAGAACCATTAGATACAAAAGCAGCTTTCTGGGATTAGGAGACCAGCACTACTGAATTGATAATTGCACTCCTAATTTTCAGTATATTGGTGGAACCTCCAATTTTATAAGACTGTAATGTTTTAATGTATTTAACGAAATAACAGATGAGCTTTTTTGTAAAACATAAAATTTTATTCTCAATTCGCAAATATAGATAATTTAAATTCAATCCTATCCATTACAGCTTCACACTCCAGCTTACTATTACAGTTTCTTTCTCTATAAAATTTTCATACATCTACTAGCTGGTAAAACTTCAGGAAAAAATTGTAAACATTTCTGACATCGCTCAGCAACGGTTATGCAATACAAATACGGTGTTGCCACTCCAATATCAAGGATAATAAATGTAATTTGTTAAATACTAAAATATTACAGTACAGTCTGGCCATTTTTACAAGAGAAAAAGACTTATGGCATATAATTGCAAATTAATTAGTATTTAACCCAAAAGTCAGTCAATAAAATAATTAACTAGAGCGTCTTCCCTGGTGGAAATTTTTGTGATTACTTTAAGAATAGATTCAAAGCAATTGTTTACTTTAGCAGTTTTGCTGTAAAATACTGTAGTAATTGTAATGACGGCAGTTTTGGAGAAAAGTGAAACACAATGCTACTGTTGCTTCAATCTCTCTCTATATAAAGAAGAAAGTCTGTTTATTCGCTAATAATTCAGTCACTACTATAGCTATCGTTACCAAACTTTCAACTTCCTACAGTTCTTTTCTGGGTTCTGTAAAAGGTCGACATCCACATTTTTCCCCAAAAAAAAGTAGCTGAAATCAGAGATATTAATTAAAAACTTGGAAAAATGATAATTTTCGCCCTCATTTTTCTGAGTGGCAACAGTCTCCCAAGCTAAAGATGAAAATCTGCTTTATTTAGAAAGTTGTTGCCACTGCTCACTTTAGAGTTTGTTAACAAAAAGTTTCAAAGTTTTACAATGAAATAAAAATAGCATTGTCACACATTAAATACATTATTCCCGATTTCAAAAATTCGTGGGAAGCCATTTCGACTATTCCCATCTTTGTAAGACTTTTAATCAGCCGAAATATTAATTAAGAACTTTGAAAGCACTAGTTTTCACACTCATTTTTCTGATTGGCAACAGTCTCGTGCGTTGGAGATAAAATGTTTTACTTTCAAAAGTGTTGCTATTGCTCGCTTTGAAATTGTTGAGTTTGTTAATCAAAAATTTCCCAGTTTTACAAAATCTATACATATAAAGAAAAAATGTCAGTTTCTGTGTTTATTTGTTTGCGTTATTGATTTCTGATCAATTATGATAAATTTTTTGCCACATTTAATCGACTAAAATTGAGTATAGGTGAAAACTAGAGCTTTTTCAACCATTTGATTAGAAAGACAAAAATCATTAAAAACTACATGCCATTGTTGCTGATATAATGAGAGAAAACAAGCTTATTTTTGCTATCGAAATTTTTTATGTGGGTCCCATATTGCATCAGACTGAAAAATGTATGACTATGAATCATATTTTTTGCATCGTTATTAGGGAAGGGTTACAGCGGTATCATTCTCTTTGTTGTTAGATGCATTACTCTCAATCTATCTTAACTGGCATTGGGTACTTCCACTAGTATTGTGATAAAACTTTCACCCTCTCTAAAAAAGGACATAATATCACTCTGTCTATCGACAAGGTAAAACCTGCTTATTTGGTTCTAACAAATGTATCTGAGCCTTATATTTTGACAAAGCCTCATCATAGCAACCAACTTGTCCAGTAGACGAACAGTCTCCAGAAAAAAGTGAAGAAATTCCTGCGAAAGCAAATTCCCAAACTTGTTCTGGATGTCATGTTAACTTTCCAAAACGATTCGTGCAATGCTAATGTTTTTTTTTTTTTTTTTTTTTTTTCTTTGCAGATTTTAATTAAATTTTTTACAGGAAGGAAGATTGTGTAAGGTTTACCTTTCTTCCCCCCTCCATCACACACACATTTCTTCAACATCGATGCTGACCTCATGTCCTGATTTCTCCCTCTAGAACATATGCACTAAGAATCTCGACTCTACAGAACTGTAAAAGAACTCTTCTGTTTAACAAGTTTGTTTTCACAGTGTGTTCATCGCTGAGGTTAATGTTATTTTAACACCATGTATACATTTTGATTTACAGTCAAAAGTCGTTAATTCGGACACCCATAATCCGGACCTCAAAGCTAAAAACTTTCTGCGCATGCGCCGCATTGACACATGCGCATAGGCATTTACACGTGCGCGTAAGACCTTTTACCACTGTGCACATGCGTGGGCGCAAGCGCAGAATACGTTTTTGCGGCGCGTTTTATGTATAACGGACGGTATAATCTAAAATTATGTATTTCAGTTAATGTTGATGATTGCGCTGTTCCTTAATCTTCGAATTGGATCCGGCTTATTATTTTTTGCAGACTGTAAGAGCAATAAAAGTAAACTTGGACTTTTGATTATGTCAAATAGAATTTCCGATTCTGGAGCTCCCAAAGGATCGTACAAAACGAAAGTATGTTTCGATGTCCATCAAACAAAAAGTGAAATTGCTGCAAAAAATGGATAAAGACATGAAGAATGTGGCAGAGAGGTTAGTGAAAACGAAAAAATTTTGATTGACAAGTTAGTCTGTATTCTCGGCACAACAATTAACAGGACTTGAATAGCGGAACTTTGTAACTGAACAAGAAATTGTGTCTGTTTATAGAATTAAAGAGAAAGTATTATCACATAAAACGAAGCAACTTAAAACAACTTACATTAAAAGAAATGTTTAATAAAATAAAATAAATATTAAGTTTTTTTTTTTTTTTTAATTTAATTTTGATACCCTTTAGATTATAATTGTTCTTTATTTTATAAATTAAGGTTTCATATTTTTAATTTTAGAATTTCTGCATGCCATCTTACGAGATTTAAACTGATGATCTATAATCCGGAATCGCCGAAGTCCCGACAAGTCCGGATTAACGACTTTTGACTGTATTAAAAGAATTTATTCTTTACAGTTTGGTGTTTAAAAATCATCTAAAAACCCCAAGTTGTATAGTAGGGTTTAATTTTGTTAAATGCATGTTTGTAAGATTTGAAATGCCGTCACTGAACTATAGGATGGAAGAATATGGGATGATAAACAGCAAAGACTACTGTTGTAATTCTTATCTCCTCCAGTCTTTAACATCAAGATGAGCAGAAATAGGATATTTAGATGCTAGAAACTTGCCTAAATAAAGAGGTATAAAAAAGTATTGACACTATCTTTGTTAAAAAAAGAAACTGTTTTATATATATGTATGCAGTATCACCTTCAAAACAGTCCCCTTGCATAACAATGCAGCATTTCCAATATTCTTGCCATTTATGAAACATGTCCAGGACGTCCATTTCTCGAAGCATGTCATATACCTTCTGCGGTTCATGCTGAATCTTCCCAATGCTGTGAAAATCCTTTAAGCCAGGTTTCTAAGCAGAATATAAATCTGGAGAGTGACACATGCAGAAGTAAAGGCATGTTGTGTCTTGTGAGAAACTCTTTTGTGAAGAGAATATTCTGACATAGTGCATTGTCATCATGGAACATCCAGGTTTTGCACATCACAGGCTGCTTTTCCCGAATGTTCTTCATCAGCTACATTAAAACCTGGCTGTAAAACTCCTGTAGATGTTCTGACAATTGGGGACAATTCTTGATGCTCAATGCCACCTTTTCGCAAGGTACAGAACTAGTGTTGACTTTTTGATACTAAGTCACGTAAAAGTTGCAATAATACTTTAAAAATCATTGGATTGTAATTGTATAGGTTGCTTGATGTAATTTTTATTGATTTTTGTTATTTTTATTGAATTGTAATCTAAAATTTGTAAACTTTGCTCAATAACAATACTTGAAAATACAATACTTTTTGATGTATTTCATGATATCTGTCCAGTAATAAGAGTTGCTGAAATTTCTTGCATGTATCTTTTGAAAATTTATTAACTTTTAAACTGAATAGATGCACATGTATAATGAATGAAGTGCCATGTTTTTCAATACCAGTTTCATATTTTCACTATCACCAGTGTTATTTTATTGCTTATCTTCATATCCTCTTTTTTTTTTTTTTTTATATATCTTAGAAAGTACCTCATGTAACTGCAGTACAACCATTTCACTTAAAGGAACCTACAAAAAGAAAACGAAATACAGATGAATATTTACCATTAGCTGAACAAGTTGCTGCATTTCAGAAGAAAACTCCTAGAAGATTTCGTCCGCAGAAAGGTTGAAATAATTTCAAAAGTTATATTAATGCCTTTTTAGATTAATGGGTACTGTTCTGTTATCAGGGCTGGATTCAAAAATGTGTGTGTGTGTATGTATGTATGTATGTGCATATATATATGTATGTATATACACACATTCATTCAAGCTTACATATATACATGCATACATGAACACGTACATCCATGCATATATGCATACATTTCTGGATCCAATCACCCTGATAACAACAGAGCAATACCAATTAATGTTACACACAGAGCCTGACTAAGGCAGGGGTATACGGAGCAGTTGCTCCAGGCCCCTACATTGGAGAGGGCCCACGTTGAATAGAAAGTGTATTACAGAGTTGCCAACTCTCCCGATTTTCAACCGCTCTCCCGCCAACCCGATTTACAATATATTTCTCCCGACTTTTTTTATTCTTAAAATTTCTCATGATTTTTATGGAACTTGGCTTAATACTTTGTTATATGAACAAGAAAAAAAATGATTTTGGACGTCTGAAAGCAATTGAATTTTCTCTAGATTATATCTAAAACAAAACCTTGCGAATCAGATGAGAATTTCTGCTTTGTGAACGAGAGCATACGTATCCAGAAACGTAGTTCTCCAATGGGCATCAAGCTCCACTGCGTGTCGTCTGGCATATATTAGCCAGTGAGCGCAAAGCAAGCTCAAGGCTGTTATTTGGATGTTCGTTAGTTATTTCGTTCATCTTGTTCTGAGTTGTGTTAGTACACGTGCCTTCGACAAATAGTTTAGAAATTATCTTTTTTTGTTATGTCTGCAAAAAAAGGTGAAATACTCCTGTACGTTTCAAAAATAGTACACAGTTGACTTTCCTTCCATTATTTTCTCAAGAAATGTAATAAATTTGCAATGTGTACCGTCTGTCGTTGCGATTTTTTGATTTCGCATGGTGGAAGGGCGGATGTTCTCAATCATATGTGTACACAAAAACACAGGGACAACGTGAGTTCTTTTGAGGAAAAAAAAAAGAACGAAAAATTAAATTTTTCTTCGGAAACAAAGGACCAAAAAGTTATTAATGCAGAATGTCTGTTCTTTGCCTTTTTACTGGAGCACAACCTGCCACTGAATGCATAGGATCAAAATCAATTGCAAGGACAAAAACAGGGGCAATTGTTAAAGAAATGGGTTTGAGAAATAAATTTTCAGTTATTGATTGCATTAAAACAGCTCCGTTCTGCCTCTCTATGGATGGAAGCAATAATACGAATTCAAAACTATATCCAGTTGTTGTTTCTTTTTTAAATCCAGAGTCTTCAGAAATTGAGTGCAGTTTACTTTCTGACCCAACTTTAGAAGGACATTCGACAGGCTTTAATATAGCACAGCTAATTATTAAAACTTTAAAAGAAAATGCAGTCCCTCTGGATAATTGCATAGCACTTGGTGCCGATAATGCACCAGTAATGGTAGGCTTGAAGACTGGTGTTTCAGGCATCTTAAGAAAGGAAAATTCAGATTTGCAGATTATGAGGTGCACCTGTCACCTCTTAAATTTAGCAGATGAAAAAGGTGCAGCTTCTTTATCAATAAATATTGATGAACACATTGTTGATATTTATTATTATCTTAAAATTAGTTCTAAAAGGAAGGGAAAATTGAAACAGTTCCAACAGCTGCATAATACTGAAATGAGAAAAATTTTTAAATATGTGTGTACACGCTGGCTGTCTTTAAAGAAGTGCTTATCTAGAATCCTCGATCAATGGAACCTTCTTGCATTTTTAACCCTTTCATGGGCCGTGGGAAGATTACTTCCCACCTACATGATCCTGGGAAATACACCTGTGAAGCGCAAAACCCACTATAATATATTGTCTTTGGTATTATAACGTTGGGAACTCTAATTCCCACTTCAGTATTGTGCTGCCATCTGTGCTGAATCGATTGAAAACAGAATTACCACATTTGTTTTGAAAGTTCGAACGCGTTGTGTGAGATCTGTTCCACTGAGACACCTGTTTTGATTTGACATTTGCATTGCTATACGATTCTGCTACAAATGTAAGTAAAACACTGTTTCTATTATAATAACGTTCTCTTATTTTGTATATTTCTGCAAGAACTATCTAATATTGAATAATAAATAATGGGTGAAAAGTGAAAATGCTATTGCATCGTGTATAAAAGCCACGTGCAATAGGTATGTTGGAAAAATTAGAATATTTTTAAAAATACATTTGAAAATAACATTCAATTCTACTGAGAAAGAAAAGGATTATTTTGGCATGATTTTTACTGAGGAAATTTTACAGAATAGTGTTGATGAAACTCATATGCAAAGCAGCCTAAGAAAAGGAAGAGATTGGGTCATACCACAAGAGACATTATCCTGAACTGGAAAGAAATCACATCAGAAGAAGTGAAAGCATGGGTAGGTATGCATATACTCGTGGGTATACATCAATTGCCTGAACTGAAAAACTACTGGAGAACAGACCCTATTCTCAGTGTTCAATCAGTACCAAGAATAATAATCGCAAAGAGGTTCGAAAAAGTAACTGAGATTTTACATGTAAATGATAACAGCACAAATCCATGTGGGCAACTTGGGCATGATAAACTCAATAAAGTCAGACCAATCCTCTCACAGCTCAATGATTCCATACCTAAAGTCTACGAACTTTCGTCAACATTATGAATAGATGAATGTATGATAGCTTTCAAAGGGAGAACTTCATTGAAGCAGTATATGCCAATGAAGCCTATAAAAAAAGGTTACAAGGTGTGGTGTTTAGCAGACTCTAAGAGTGGTTATATTCAAAAATTTGAAATTTATTGTGGAAAAGAAACTTTTGATAATAAGGGTAAAATATTGAGCTTAGGGGAAACAAACTAAACTAACGGAAGATGTGAAACAGGCAGGACATCTTATAGCCTATGATAACTATTTGACGTCTTTTAGGCTTGCAAAAAGTTTACTTATAAGTGGTCTGTTTTCTGTGGAGACTGTGAGGCTGCAAAGGAAGGATCTTCCACCAATGCTGAAGGCTAATAACAAGCTAAATACAAAGAGGGGAATCAATGTTCCTAACTAAGGAAGGTGTTGCTGCAATAAAGTGGATGGACAAAAAGGCTGTTACATTGTTGACTACTGCACACAATTCAGGGATTATTACATCTGTAAATCGTACACAAAAGGATGGTACTAAAACAGAAGTACCTTAAAAGCTGAACCTAAAAGCTTACCTAAAGCTGTTGCCGTATATAACGATATCATGGAAGGGGTTGATTGCTTCGATCAAAGAAAAGAAAGATACCAAATAGGAAGATCTGTAGAATGGTGGCATCGTATTTTTGATTTTCTTATTGATCTTGGCATCGTAAATAGTTTTATACTGTGGCAAGTAAACAAGAGAAACAGAAGTTTAGACCACCTAACATTCCGTATAGCATTAGCTCGTCAACAAATAGACGGATATTCCTCGAAAAAGGAAAGGCCGTCCAGCTAGCTTCCAAGCAAAAAGGTGTGCAATTCCGGATGATATACTCTTAGCCAATGTGGGAAATCATATACCAAACATGGTTTCCAACTATAGACGATGTAGGAAATGTAGCACAAAGGCCCAAGAAAAGAGGACCCGCTATATGTGTGCGGTATGTGATGTACCCTTCTGCATTGCAATATGTTTCTCATCTTTTCACGGCAAATAATCGCCTTTAAATTGAATTTTCTCTATGACCATAAAAGGTCCCGTGGGAAGTATAATTCCCACCCCAAATGTAAACAAAAAATTTGGCAAAATAAAATATATTTCCTTAAATGCTATTGTTTAGTTGATAATAAAACATGAAAAACGGGAGAAATTCAAAAGAGAAATAAATGGCCCACGAAAGGATTAAAGAAGTAAATGCTTCGAGAGTTAACACGTTCCCTGCCAGACCGTTTTTTGAAGACTTCCTGTTCAGGCCGGGTGGGGCGTATACGCCCCACGCTTTACATTTGTATTATTTTGTTTCTGGCATATGCCTTACAATAATTAAAATAGCGCAAAAATCATAATTATCAAGGAAAGGTTGTATAGTTTAACATGCATAACACAACAAACCAATAAATTTATTTTTCTAGGAATTAGTTTAACAAATACCTGGCTGATCATTACTATGCCAAGCAAGTTGCATCCTCACATATAATGTTTTTTTTATCATACGTATATCAGTTTTAAATAAAACATTTTAGTTAAATTCAAGTTTGTATGCAATTACAAAGGGATGTTACTATGAACTTTATTAAACATGGCAAACATAAGTCTGCTTTATCCACACAACTATCGCAGAATGTCGCAACTTTTACAGTACAGTTTCTTGCCGATTGGGAAACCAAATTTTTAACATTTCTTTCGTAACAAATTTTACAGCGCCTTCTTATCAAATTAAAGTGCCCATCATGCCCCACAATTAAATGAGGGCATCAGCAGTAGTATTAAGATGCCCATAATTGAGTGCTAAAAAATTCTTCATTTTACAATGATAATACCAAATGGCTTGAACGGAAGTTTAGCGTGGGGCGCATACGTCCCACGCGGCAGGGAACGTGTTAAGATAAAAGGCTCTATTGAAAGTTATAAAATACCTAAAGTAAATGGAGGTGTAGTTACTATTTCCATTGTTAAAAATAGGTTTGAGAAAAGTAATTTCTGCACCCTTCAGCAATTCAACTGGCAGTTCTCAAAATAATAATCTGCCAGTGTTCATAAGATTTGTAAGAAAACTGATTCAAGTTATTATTATTATTTTTTTTTTTACGATGCAAGTAATAAAAATGTTTTTTATGTGTAAGGTACTTTTGTGTTGCTTGCATTTAAGAATTAGTAACTATTTAAAGTTAATTCATTATTAAAAACTATATTTTTATCATTTTGCGAAAAATCTCCTGATTTCTTAAAAAAAATCTCCTGATTTTTGAGTGTCATAGGTTGGCAAGTATGGTATTATAAAATTTTAAATACCTCCATAAAGTTCGGTTGTTCATTACTGAAGTAGTGAAGCAGAAAGGGGCCTCCGAAGAAGTTTTTGCCCCAGCCCCCAATTAGGCTAAGTCAGTCCCTGGTTACACAGTACAAAGTTTGAGATTTCAAATCTTCAGGACTTTGACGATTCCCGACGGATTTTAGGTCATCGATTTAAATCTAGTAAAATGACATGCTAAAAATATGAAATAGTTGTTTATGAATCAGTGAAGCATTTATAATCTTAAGGGAATCAACATTTTCAAAACTATTTATTTCTTTGTTGTATTAAATATTTTTTTTCAATGTAAGTTTTTAAGTTACAGTTGAAGTTATGAAGTTCCATTCATGTTCAAGCTCTGTAACTGCAAAGTTGAGAGTTCCTACTAAATTGTCAGTCAAATTTTTTTTGTTTTCAGGAGACTTTTTGTCACTTTCTTCACTACAGATAGTGACATTTTCTGCATTCAGAAACCATACTACAGATTTCAAGAGTTGTTTCCTTTTAGCATAGCTTAATTCTTTAACATCAAGATAAGCTGAAATAGGATATTTAGATGCTAAAAATTTGCCTGTATGGGGAGGGGAATCAAAAAGTTTTGAGACTAGCTTTGTTGAAAAGAAACTATTTTATCTATATGTACATAATGTCACTTTCAAAATAGTCCCCTTGCACAACATTTTTGCCACTTCTGGAATGTGTCCTGAAACCTTTTTCTTGAAGCATGCCAAGTACCTTCCGCAAGTACCATCTGCTGTGCATTATTGGGGATGTCTCACAAGATAAATGACTGAAGGCATGTTTTTCCACTAAATTTTGTCTTGCTTCTGTTGTTCATTGTGGTAGTTAGCCTAGATTATATTAGTTTAGGTATTTATTGCATTTATGTCAATTTCCCATGTATACTAAAATATTATCTTAGTCCCAAATAAATAAATTCAAACATATACTTAAGGCTTACCCGAATAACGAATCACCTATTCTTAATTCAGCACTAAATGGAATCTTTTGGCCTATGAATATCATTTAGAAAATCTATAATTTTGCATAAGGAAATATACTTCTATTAAATTTCTCCTCCTCATCACACTCAGTGCTTCACATGCTGTTGGCTGAAGTCTAATCACTCATAATGTCAGCATAAGGTTACTGTGCTGTTTGATATTCAAATGTTAATTTAAAGAAAAAAAGAATTGTTTTAGACATTGTTGAAATCATTTCTCAAGCTGTTATGAGTTGATAGTCATGTGGTGATGAAAATAAATAACAATAAATGATTTCCCGATAGTCATCAGGAATATGAGTTAGTCAGTAGACATAGACTCGAATTGGTATGAATTCTTCATAGTTTCTATGGAAATTCCTTAAAAACTCTGAGCTTCAGAAAATGCTTAAAAAACTTCAGATTTTACTCAAAGAAGGGCAAAAGAAATGGTATGCAAGAGAAAACCAACCTTTTATCTTTTTTTTTTTTTTTTTTTTTTTTTTTTTTTTTGAGAAACTGTTCATTGTGTATCACATTTAAGTTGATGGTCTTGCCGATTCCGGCCCTTATCTTTCCAATCAAGTATCCTGCATTGAAGGACTTATTTAACCATGCAAGTCCATCTGGTTATATTATGGCAAGAAAATGTGGTATGTGCTTCTTGTGAGTTGTCAAACTGGAAGTTTTTTTAAGTTCATGAATTATATAGCTTTAGAAAAAAAAAAGCTAAAATTATGGAGCCAGAAATTTAAAGACTAATATTCTACAGAATTTTTGTGCACTAAACCATCTAAACTTCTTGTAAATCTTGCACCTTTCTTTAGCAATGAAGATTTTCAGTTGTGCATAGTGTAAAAGATGATTGACGAAGTTACTCATGGCTATCATTTCAATTCAGTAAAAAACAGATCATTCAAAATTCTAGATAAGCAAATGACGAAAGGTTGCTTACCTTTATGATCCGCGTTCTTCCATCCTGGTCCGCCGCTTTTGTAGACTCCGATTTGGTTTCCAACTCATCTAAAATTGGCACTATTTTGTATGAATCACTTTATTTGACATTTCGCACAAAAGAGGAACAATTTCTAAATCATTGCAACATCAGAAAACACTTCTAACTACTTAGCATCATTGTTATTCATATCTAAAAGCATCATTATTCTACTGTGTCACTGTTCTAAAAGCATACACTCATCGTTGCCAGTTCTCAAAAAACAAACTTTCTTTTTCAATTCTTGTTCTGGAGGCCCAATCCGTTCCCCAAGAGCGGAGCGTGCATCGTTCGCCACAGTGGCATGAAAAAATTAGGGCTATAAAAGCCAATGAAACAGATGTCATAAAAGCAAATGCTATTTAATTTGATTTTTAATTGAATACAACCTTCCAATATCAGTTTCAGATGGTTCAGAATAGCTTTTAAACCCGATGTTTCTGGATCCTATGATAGCAAAAAAATAAGTACTCTTCTGTTATCAGGACTGGATTCAGAAATATAGGCATTTATGTGCTTAAATGTGTGTGCATATACATGCATATATACATATATTTCTCAATCTGGCCCCATAACAGAAGAGTACCAAAAAAAAATATCTCATTCAAATGCAGCCTGTGAAAGAATTTTTTCTAATATTTGAAAAAAAAAAAAAGTATTGGACTCTATTTTGATCAAATTTAGATAGGAAAACTCCTTTCTCAATGAAAAAATAAACATGCAGGCAAATGAAGAACCGTGTTATAAGAAAAGGTTGTCTAATTCAGAACTTAACCTTGTGAAGCGTGCTACTTATAAATCTTTATTTTCATAGTTTATAAATGAGTTAAATATTTTTGTTTATGATTATATGTACATTAACTTGTCTGTTTAGAATTTTAAGAAAGAGTTCTTTGTTATTTCACTGTAAAAGTCAGAATTAAAATATCTCGATGATATATGGTTTATATGTTCTAGTTTCCTCTGCGATCATATGTGATTTAAAATATTTGTTTCAAGAATATGTTAGTAGATTTAATATTTCTGCTTAAGTAATAATAAAATGAAAATTTCTAATTAGATGTGGATATAATTTTCAGAAGTATTTTTAATCATTCAGTTTTTATATTTATGGATTTTAAATTAATTACATTAAAGGTTAATTAAAAAATATGCCTTATATGCCCATTTTTAAAGTTATCAAAATGTCATTCTACTAATGTAAAATCAGCGATGAACTTTGATAGAATGTTTCAATTTGAGATGCATTCCAGAAAAATGGCTATGAAACCAACAAATTTTTCATTGCATAGGTTTAAGCTAATAAGTTGTTGTATTTCTTCAACATGAAGGTACTTTATGTAGTGCCAAACTAAAACTAAGACCAGGGACTTTTCACATGCTTTATTATGAAAAAAAAATGTATGTTGCGCATGCATGAAGCATTAGCTTATAGAAAGCGAGATGCTACTTTTGTAATTTAAATCTTTCCTTCTTTTTGCAAAAAAAATTGTTGATTGTCCAGAAATCTGGGTTTGGGGCTTTATGCTGTACTGAAGATAATTTGAAATTAACTTTTTATTAATTAAATTAGAAAATGTAAAAAGAGGCTATGTGACAGAAGTCAAATTTTACAGGAGGGGGGAACTATCCTCATAAGAATGTCGGAAGATAACAAAACATTATGAGATTATAATTAGGATCCATGTAATTCAGCATTTTTCAAACATCTGACATTATTGTAAGAAATGGGTCAGTTTTTTTTTACTCCTGTAAAATTTATCTTTTTTAATATAGACCCTTTGTACGTCCTCTGATTCAATTTCTTTCTGTTCATAGATGATCAACCTCTGGAACACTGGTCTCCACATTCATGTAAACCTCAGTCACCTAAACTTCAAGCTGTGAAAAGATGCCGACCTGTAACTGCACTAAGTAAAGAAGAAGAAGAAGCTAAAGAATTTGAAGAAATGAAAGCGTAAGAATACTTTTCTTTTTTAACCTAATGAAACATAAAATATTGCTTTAGTAGAAATTCTTTACTATTTGTTTGGAATCAAAACACAGTAAATCTCTCTAAGGTGATCACTCATGTTTCCAAATGATTTTGATTCTTTGTGGATGTGATTGTTAGGGAAAGTGATTATCAGTGATAAAAATTGTTGATTTGAATAATATATTTATTCTGACTCTTGAAGTCTATTAAAGAGAAAGTAAATGTGTATTGTTTTTTTATTGATACCATTATATTAGTAAAATTATGAATTATTTGCAAAGATATGTAGTAAATAATGTAAAGAAACTTTAAAACATTTAATTATTTGAAATATTGTAAATAAGTATGTAAATGTACATGTCAGTTTGTTTTTTCGGAATCTGTGCATTATAAATTGTGTAATAATTTCAAAAATATTCTCTGCTTATTTAAAATATTCACCTAATGAAACCTACTTGCTTAAGTTTTGGTTTAGTTAAATAATTTTTCTGAATCACTTTGTACTTTGATTAGTTTAACCAGCATAAAATTTATACTAAGTAATTTAATTGTATGTCTTTATTTTTTTAACGTCTTCTGCAACAGCCTGTCAGCAGCACCTTTAATAAATTTTAATCATGTAACCGAAATCAGCATTTTTATTTTCTGTTTCTAGCATGTTAATATAATATTAATCACTAAGATTTATGAAATATAAAATATAAAAAAATCACATGCATATGTGTATTTAATTGCTAGCTTTGACATAAATCAAATTGATTACAATACTTTCAAGCATAGAAATGAATTAATTTCCTTGACAACACTTGAAAACATAGATGTATTGTATAGCTTACCAGCTGTAAAGACAGAAAATGGCAAGGGGAACATGCTCCAAAAAAAAAAAAATCTGTATGTATTAAATCATTTTAAAAAGGTCTTGCTATATCACTGATAAATTAAGTCTTTGTGACACAGTGAGAAAGGATGAAATTAATGTTTCAGAAAATAATAATTGTTTTATATAAAAAAATAGTGTTACATTTAGACCTAGAAATTTGGCTCCTTGATTTGTTTAATACATTGAATACTTTAGTTTCTTTGGGAAACTAAACATCCTGTTGGTGCTTTAATATATTTTAGATATTTTTAGTCAAGTTATGGAGTTATCATATATAGCAAAGTCTTGCTTCCTCATCATCTTGTTATATATAACACTATGCGCATGTTGAAAGCTGAATGATAAGCAATACATTTACTGTTACAGAAATTTTAAAAACTGCATAAAAGAGACAAATATGACAAGCTTTTTATTTTCTAACAGCTATTAGAAGAAGAAAATTAATAACGTATTTAAAATAACAAAGCAAGTCTTTTGCAAAAAAAGTCACACACAGGAGTTAGCACAGATGATGGATGGATGAAAAAAATTTACTAGTGCTGAGACAATTCAAATTTTCAATAAGGTATATGACCAGCATAAGCTGTAGTGCAGTAATCACAATGCCATGAACACATTCATCATCTTGTTATTTTGCAGCTTTTAAGACAGATAACTCCATTCCTATTTTAGAGCATGTATTAGGTCGTCTAGCAAAAGATTGAACTGTTGAATCCAGTGTACTCAGTGAAGCTGAAATATATAGAATGTTCAGGCTAACTAATTCTGTGGGTACTGTTGCTATTGAAGAGATCTTTCACTGTTCTGAACCAATGAGGTGTGGTGTTATTATCCATTTAAAAAAAAAAAAAAAAAAAAAAAACCTTTGTCTGTGGCATCACAAAAACAGCATCCAGTAACCTCTTTAGTGTAATGGTCACTAAGTGTGATACAGTTAATCCAATTCTTGTAATTCTACATTCATCAGTTGTGCTATCACCTTAATACCAATACATTCTTCTTCTTCTTCTTTTTTTTTTTTTTTTTTTTTTTTTATCTTGGCTTACATATCACCTTGTAAGGCTTTCATACTAAATGATATCTGGTATCCATTTGCAGACTAGAGGTGGGCAAGGCCAATGTATGAGATCAGATAGAATTGTTTGCTCACTAAACTGAGTCAGTTTTGTTTTACTACATTTTGTTTGGTAACAATAACCCTGATGAATAAGATTAGGAATGCAGAGTGAATTTAGCAGTTTGCTATAGTGGAGCAAAGAGTGGAAAGAATTGAATGAGCAGTGGAATCAGAAGAGTTGACTCAAACTGCTAACTCCTGGATTGATCTCTTTCAGCTATAGTTTTGAAATTCCCTAAAATATCCATTCTGTACGAAACTAATAATAATATTCTGGAATAAAAAAATTATTTCCCTTTTAACATGGAGGAGAAATTTTCATTTCTTCTCTAAAATAGGAATCAAACTTCCCTGGCATTCTTCCAGCAAGAGTTGTCAATGGGTGACTCTAAAGAGCTACTGATCAGTTTTGTGAAATTGCTGTTCATTGAATGAGTTGGCAAGTAAAACAGCCTCCTCCTTTGCAGATCATTGAATCTCAACAGAGAGCAAGATAGAAAAAGAGTTTTGAAAACTGATGTAAGTAGGAATTAATTAGATATAAAAAATATTAAATCTTTCGGTATGAATAAGAGATTTTAAAATGCATCATAGAATCTTTGAAGCAAAGATGTGTTGGGAAACCTAATAAAAGTACTAAACCTAGCAAATGATTGTGTTGTAAATTTATTGCCACATTTGTGATATGTTAAAAAATTGTTAAATCTTATGACAAGATTGACATTTTCAGAAACTTTTACTTGCAATTTTAGATATAAAAAACCAGACATTAAGCTTAAAGGTCACCCAAAAGGTTCTGTGATTTTTCAAATCACACCATTTTTTTTAATAGCTTTGCTACTTTTGAGGACTGACCTTGATTAAAGCATAGGTTTAAACAGTCTTTTCTGCTCACGTTGCAAAACTCTAATATGTGCTGTGGCATACTTTTTGTTTCACTGCAGTGCTAAAAATGAATAACCTGAAATTTCACTTTTGTCATATTATTCTCTTTTATTTTGAAAAAAAAAAGTGCTAATCCAGCTGAGTGATTATAAAATTTGCTGTTTTTGATGACAAACTTTGAAGGTAATTTGAGAAGTGCAGAAATTTAAGTTTCAAAGATGCTGTCTGCTCTGGACAACCATCCCACGGTTGCCACGCTACCAGGAAAACCGGAAAAAGTCAGGGAATTTGGAAATTGACAAAAAAAATTCAGGGAAAAGTCAGGGAATTTAAGTGTTTTAGTCAAAATCTGAAAAAGTCAGGGAATTTCATACAATGATCCCGCCAAAAAAGGCGAGTTTTGCGCCGACGTCGGAAGAGATCACTTTTTTGGCGAATTGTGTATCACGTGAGTGTCATTCGGGCAGCTGGCATAGAGCCAATTTTCGCAGCTCCACTTTGATCAGGGTTGCCACGCTACCTGGAGAACCGGGAAAAGTCAGGGAATTCGAAAATTGACCAAAATATTCATGGAAAAGTCAGGGAATTTAAGTATTTTTGTCAAAATCTGGAAAAGTCAGGGAAGTTCATAAACGATGCCGCCAAAAAAAGCGATTTTTGCGCCGACGTCGGAAGTTTTTTGGCGAATTATGTATCACGTGAGTGTCATTCGGGTAGCTGGCATAGAGCCAATTTTCGCAGCTCCAATTTGATTGTCTTTTAGAAAGGCAAAGCAACTTTCCCGCAACTTTTGGTTTCCACTATTCTCGAGAATCGCATGTGCAGTGCATGAACTAAAGAAAGTACCTGTTCTTGCATAAAACAAAATGGGTTTAATCCTATTATATACGGTACCATGGAGGTTAGAATCAAAGAATATGTATTGTAAAGAAGGAAAACCTCTCTGCAACAGACGTGGCTCCGTTCCATCATAGAGTGAAACAGCTGTGCATGTCTGATATATCTGTCGTCGAAGTTCGAAGGTCACGTTATCAAGAGTTCATAAAATGAATATCGTTTAAAATTTCTTGAACGACTTGCGCTAAAAAGACGTGCCACGCACGTCGAGATGCTTTTGTCTCAAACCGTGAGCGACGTGAACACCACGTCGATAAGCATTTATCGCAAAAATGAAAATAACGTGGTGCACACGTCGCCTAACAACGAGATTGTTTATTTCTCGAGTTACAGCTCTGGATTGCACTCGCAGATGCGGAGCGGCGTAAATGAGACACTTTACCGCTTGTTATATTGTAGCGTACTGCACCCCCAACCGTGAAGTTTAGTCTTAGCGCAAGTGGTTAAACTCTAAAGGAAAAGAAAATATTTTTTGGCGCAAGTAAATTAATTCATGGATTAGTTATTTTCAGGGGGAAAAAAACTACGAAAATCCGTTTTTAAAATTATTGCGTGGATTTTTCGCAATAATTTTAAAAACGGATTTTCGTAGTTTTTGTCAAAGAGCGTTTCTTCACGTGTTTCTCAATTTCCTGTACACATCGCGAAGAGAGAAATTCTGGCCGCCAGGTTCCGTCGCCAAATCCCTTGGCAAATTTTCCCTCCGCATTCTAACGGCGTAATAGCATTTTACTTGTATGGAACCTTTTCTTCTTTACATAGTCGTTCTTTGTTTAGAATAATAATGGGATTTGGCGACATCATGATGCGCAGTAAACGGGTCATTTTGGTCTTGGCGACAATTTTCAAAATCGTGCCAAAGCCTTACCGTATACTAGAATTTTACCGCAAAATCTTTTTAAACCTTTTTTTTTTTTCTTTTTAATAAATACCTTGCCATTTTGCAGTAAAATAAAAAAATAGTAATCAGTCATCTAGGCTAGCCATGTAATATAACTATATTCGCTAAAATATCGTTGATTATTCTAATTCAATTTTTAAGTAATTATTTTTATGTTATTCATATAATTTAATGTTGCTTCTTCCCTCTAAATTTATTTATTATTAGTAAATAATATTTCCAAATTTCAGGAAATTTTCTCTGGCATAATCCTAAAATTAATTATAGCAGTATGATGACATACCATCACGAAATTTAATGCACATATTTTTTCCTTATGTATGCTGCAAAATAAATATAAAATACCTCAATTTATTAAAATAGATTTCTTTCTTTCGTTTAGCTGCAGAATGTCTGCAAAAAAACCTTATTTTATTCCAGATTGGGAAGATTCTAATCTCAATCTTCAGTGGAGAAAACAACAACTATTATAATTATATTTGTGTTTTCAAGTGTTAAGATGCCTTTTAAGAACATACCTCACGCAAATTAAATTTACCTAAAATCTAACCTAACTATTTAGCATTGCGTTGTGATTTATAAGGACCGGATTACCCTCGCGTTGAACTGGTGATGATCATGAGTAATAATTAAATAAAACATACATTTGTTATCCAATGTATATATCTTAAATTTTATTAAGTTTCTTAAGTGGAAAACTAAACAAAATTATCAAACAAAGTATACCAAGAATAATTAAGAATAAATGTCCTCTGGGATTTATTGAATAATTAAGTGAATTTGCTACACAATACAAGTAATACCATAATTAATTTACCTCTTAGCACAGCCAACGTCCATTACGCGGATAGACTGGAATTTTCTTGAAACACACCTGGAAAAGTCAGGGAATTTCATTCTCCTGTTTGAGTGGCAACCCTGTTTGATTGTCTTTTTAGAAAGGCAAAGCAAGTTTCCCCGCAACTTTTGGTTTCCAGTAACCTCGAGAATCGCATGCGCAGTGTATGAACTAAAGAAAGTACCTGTTCTCGTATAAAACAAAATGGGTGTAATCCTAGTATACGGTACCATGAAGGTTAGAATTAAAAAAATATGTATTGTAAAGAAGCAAAACCTCTCTGCAATAGACGTGGCTCGGTTCCATCATAGCGAGAAACACCTGTGCATGCGCGATGTATCTGTCTATCGAAACCGGTGTCGAAGTTCGAAGGTCACGTTATCAAGAGTTCATAAAATGAATATCGTTTAAAATGTCTTTAAAGGAAAAGAAAATATTTTTTGGCGCAAGTAAATTAATTCATGGATTAGTTATTTTGACGGGGGAAGGGGGAATCCAAGAAAAAACGTTCTTTGATAAAACGTTTCTTCTTGGATTTTTCGCAATAATTTAAAAACGGATTTTTGTAGTTTTCTTTTTTGTCAAAGAACGTTTCTTCTTAACACGTGTTTCTCAATATCCTGTGCGCAGAGAGGGAAATTTTGGCCGTTCCGTCGTCAAATCCCTTGGCAAATTTTCCCTCCGCTTTTTACATAGACATTCTTTGGTCAGAATAATCTCCATGTATGGTACAGTGGGATTTGGCGACATGATGATGAGCAGTAAACGGGTCATTTTGTTCTTGGCGACAGTTTTCAAAATCGTGCGAAGGCCGTACCGTATACTAGGATTTTACAGCAAAATCTCTTTTCTTTTTTTTTTTTTTTTTTTTTTTTTTTTTTTTTTTTTTTTTTAATAAATACTTTGTCATTTTGCAGTAAAATAAAAAAATAGTAATCAATCATCTAGGATACCATATATAACTATATTTGCTAAAATATTGTTGATTATTCTAATTAAATTTTTAAGTAATTATCTTTATATTTATGTTATTCTGAATCTACAACATGAGCCAACTTTTACAATCATAAAAATAAATGTCTAAAACTAGGTTTTACAGAAGTTTCAGTTTCATTGTATAAAACTTTGTCTCAATTTAGTGCAATCTTATCTCCAGCCAGACATCTAGAAGAAAAAATATTTTAACAACCCCATATTTCATACTTTTTAACTTGCCATTTGCAACTTCATTTAGCATTTTGTTTCCTCAGTTTCTCACCCCTGCTCTCTAATATTGTAATGAGTGCAAGTGTGTGTGAAAATGTGCAGAGTATATTGCTAAAATATGCTACTGGCTGTCCGTCTTGCATAAGCATGTGTAAATACGCATTTACATTCTTTGTCGCTAAAACTCAATTCAATTCAATATATAAAGAAATCTCACTTACCTGTCAGACGCATTCTCCACTTTTATCATTTTTTCTATATTTTATTGACGACACAATTAAATACATTTACAACAAAGAGAGGCACATATAAACTTTGGTTAATGTTTCGCATTGGTCTTACATCTTTCGCAATCATCAAGGTTCTAAACTAGTCCGAAGAATTTAAGCGCACACAGCGCCATCTGGTACAATACAGTTTCTACAGCATGACTCGCACTGCAAAATCCAATACATCTGTGGAGATTTCTAATTTGCTATCCGTTTCAGGAAATTTTATGAAGCTTGAATTAATGCCACTTCTTAAGTCTTCCAATGCCATGTTTTCTTCTGCTGACCAGTTGAATAGGACTTTAATAATGCCTGTGATATATGAGCAAAATCTTTGAAGAAAATCGTATAATAGGGGTACAAGCCCAAACTTTTTTCTGTATTATATGGTGCATATTTTTTATTGCTGTGATTTAGAATCTTCCATTTCAATTCCCCTTTGAGGTATCTTGTTTCCCAGGTGACAAAGTTCTTTGCCCTTATTCATCTTTGAACCTGTTTCTTTTAGAAGTGAAAATCCAAAATATGTTCATTAATTGCTTCGCTAATAACTATTATATCATCTAAGTAAATAGCTGTTGAATTTCCGAGGACCAGGTCTCAGAATAAACTCTTTGAAATGAGGGAAATGCTCCGCATGCGAAATGCCATGTCATTTCAAGAAAAGAATAAACTCCTAATTTGGATAAATCCTCTGGTTTCATACATATCTAAAAGTATCCAAAGGTGAGATTTAACATCAACGTGTATTTTGTGAATTTTATTTTCCTAATTATTTTCTGTATTATCAATAATGGGTAAACTGGATATTTTATTATGCTATTAAGTTTTCTATAGTCAATAGCAAAACTCCATGTTTTAAAATCCATAGGCGGAAGATTATTTTTCTTTTGGCACAATACTTATGGGGATTATAATTTTATTCCTTAGCATTTCTGCAATATGTTGTTCTATTATTTCTTCCTTGATGTCATAGCAGTAGGGTTTTGCTCGATTGGGGGTGCGGAGGTAATTGTCAATTTCTGTTGCTTGATTTTCCACCTAGATCAACCCTAAATCCTCATCAAATAAATCTGAAAATTTTCTTACCAACTGTTCCAGCTTTGTTTTCTTATCCATGTTCTATTCCTTTAAGTCATTGGTTGTACTTCTTTTTTCACCAGCTCATTAATTTCAAATGTCACAGTAGCTTCTTGAAAATTAATTTTAGCTCCCACAGCCTTTAATAAATCCAACCCAAATATTACTTTTGTAGATTTTTGACTATGTAGAAAACCACCTTCTGGTATTCATTTTTCATATGCCCATGTAAGGTTGCTTTCCCTACATATTCACTTTGTTTGCCTTGGGTGGCAATCACCCTCATTCCATCAACACCAAACACTCTACAAAGTTTAAAGCTTTTCCTAAATCATAAAACTACCTTGCACCCCTGTGTCCAATAATGCATCTGCTGGTATATTATTTAACATAATTTGGTTCCTTGGTAAAACAAATTTTTTATCAACACTGTATTTAATTACACCTGTAAGTTTTTTTAAAAAATTATTTTATTTATTTATTTATTTATTTTTTAATCTCCTCTCTCTCTTTCTCTCCGGGGTGACTGTGCCCTTTGTATTTCAATATTTTTGACTACTTTAAATGTTTAGTATCTTCCCTCAGTTTCGTCTTTTGCGATTTATTTTGCCAATTGCCATTAGCGAGTGAAAATTTCTTTTGGTTTTAAAAATCGTCTACTGCAGTCAAGCCTTGGACTACCTTCTGCTACAGATTTACAAAAATATCAGCTTGACCTCTGCCTATCTCCCATTGTGTGTGTACTCATTGATACTTCCTTACTTTCGAACTTCATCACTAGCTCAAATAACTGTTCTAGCTTACTTGGGTTTCATAATTCAACAAAATTCTAGATTTGAACCCACTACCTAGGCAATATTATTCGGATAACCTGTGCATCAGGTTTTCTCCTATACAGTAAATTCAAAATTAATTAAAAAAAATAAATTCACTGCTTGTATTTTCCTTAATATAAACTTGGTCAACCTTTCACCCTTATTTTGGTATTTACTGATCACTTCTGCTTTTAATTTCGCCCCATCTTTTAATGGGAATGGTTAGTCAATTTTTAAATACTTCAAACAAATAATTATTGCTGTCTGGTTCACCCAAGAAAAATTTACTGATGCTTTTGTACCAGCTCTGTGCTTGAAGCATGGCAATTGCTGTCATGACCTTCTGCAACTGAGTGTAGTAGAAAGTGCATCTCCAACTGTTCAAAAAATTTCACAAACTTCTACCACTGAATGTAATGGCTGATTTCATTAAAGTTCATTTAGTGTCTATTTGTGTACCCAAATCCTTCCACTGGACTTCTTGGTGCCAATAGAGCATGCAGTTTGCAAGGGACAGAATAAATGTTAATTTGTCTTGCGATACAATCTGTAATTTGTTTTAAGTACCCCTTATAAGGCTACATTTGATCTGCTAATGTTATTTTAGCCTAATAGCCCTAACAAACATGAAGCAAATTAATAATGATAAAGACTTGAGAAGATTAAAATAGCCTTTCTGTTTAAATAGAATTTAGAATGTAAGGGCACTCTCTTGTGCTATAATTTCCACAACTTGTTATGCAACATAAAATAGAACAGTGCAAATCAAATTAAGCACTGAACAAGGTTAAACAGTTAAATACTGCAAGAAGCTGGCTCACTAACTCACAGACCATCATAACTAAAATGTTGGTAGCAAGAAAACAGGAAGCCGAATTATTGCAACTATCAGAGCTGGTAGGAAACTAACATGTAGTGTGCAAGCAATGCCAGAATGCATTCTGTTTTAAAATCTAAAAACCTCAGTTTAAATACTGGGTACTCGTTTGCATTCTGATGAGGTATTTGGAAAGAAGTTATTGTAAAGGCTAAAATGATAAATAACTAGTTAATTAATATAAAATTCCCTACAGATTCTCCAGAAATGGTTTGCAAAATTTAAAAAACTTCTGCTTATAACAACGGAATGAATAAATGTCTTGAGTAAAATCTTGTAAATGGTGTTGTTATAATTCAGACCAAAGATAAAATTGATTTCTGTTTGCAGGTATCAGTTTCATGCTAGGCCTCTTGAACCAAAAATATTCAACAAGCCTGTATTCAAAATCTCTCCTAAACCAAAAACAAAACCTAAGGATATCCAGTTAAAGACAGAGAGTCGAGCAAAAATAATGTATGGTAGAAAGAAAGAAGATGAAGAACAGAAGTATAAATTCCGTTCTCGTCCTGTTCCTAAAAGTGTATATCAGGGACCCAGTGTAAGTTTATTTATGTCTTTTTATTTTATCAAATTTATATTCTGTGCCATCTCAAAAACTAAGAACAATGCTTTGATTCAAAGATAACTCATTCATATTATCATTACTGTATTATCACTATATTATAGCTGCCAGTTCTCCCAGTTTTTTAAAACATTTCCTGGTATATCACAGAGTGTTCTGGTTTTTAATTTTTTGCCTACACAAAGTGTTTTTCAGCAATAAAGTTAAATTATGCATATAAAAATCAGAGTTCAACAGTTGTTCCCAAATGGCATGAAGTGTATTCTGCTGTGCATTGATCTATGGCTTCTTAGGCTCTGTTCAGATGGTGGTATAAATACCATAAAGGCATAAAATGCAGAAGTTCTGTTCACAGCTGCGAAACATGGGTCTAAGGCGTAGCCAATTAGAGAAGCTTTCTCACTCTGTTTTCCCATTCAATAGATTTTGCACATTTGCTCTGATTGGTCGACTCTTATACCAAATCAGCATAGGGTTGAAAACTTCGAACTTCGTGCCAAAACCCCTAATCTAGGTTTTGTGACGTAGCAGGGTCTGGTTACCTAGCAACAGAGCTCGGCTTAAACCAATTGGGATAATTATACCACTGTCTGAATGGAACCTTACGCAACATCAGTATAAATTTGGAAAATTTTTTTTTTTTTTTTTTTTTTTTTTTGAAAAAGAGTAATTACTATTTTCTCAAGTTACTGGTCCCATTCTTGTATCAGTTTTTAAGTGACAGCTATACTTGTCTTGTTTGCATAAGTGCCACTGATGTTAATTACAAAGATGCCAGCCCATCCTTCTCAAAAATCTGTTCATAATCAAATGCTGATAAATTGTGCATAAACTAGGTCTAAATAGTTAAAAGCTTCCCTCATTAAACTACTTTCTTTTTAAATTAGGTTTTTGACAAGTTGTTAAAAAATAAAATGTTCAAATTGAATTCAACAAATGTTGAAATTTTTAAAGGAATATATAAAACTGCTTAAGCCTTACAATATTTTAGAACCTTGGTTTATTATATTTTAAAATCCATCATTATCCAAAGTACTGTTTTACTGCATTGATAATTTATAAATCGCATTGCTAATGCAATGGCTCCATTATGTATAATTTTGAAAAGAATCTGAAGCTTAAGCTATTACATGTTTATTAATTACATTATTTATCTTCAATCTGACAGTACAATCCTTCATATGCCTCTCAACTTCAATTACATTATTAGTATTATCTTCAAATATTATTTCTATTGGTTTATATCAATTTATCCTTCTCAGTTTTCAGAGATTTATAAATTAGTTTTCAGTTTCGGCCTATGCAGTAGCGAGGAAGAAGTGGAGGGAAACAGCATCAAGTTTTGCAAAGACCTACAAAACTGTCCAAAATGTTGAGATGTTTTTCTGTGTGTGAAGCAAAAGTGATGCTGATTGTGAAAATATTTTTTTTAATTTTAAAAAACTGTAATTTTTATTAAAAAAAAATAATTGGCATTAGCAGTTAAAAATGAGATAAAATACTCTAGGTCAGGGTTCTCAACCGGTGGGTAGGCAAGAGAAAAATAGGTGGTACACAAAGAAGCAAAGAATTTTTACTATTAAATTCAAAAATTAAAATCCTCAACATCCTAATTGAGTTTTTTCTCCAACACTCGTAAATTTATGCGATCTGAAGTCCATGAAGGTCTTTTCGAGGTCTGGCCGGTTGTTGAAGGATTTCCCATGAAGATGGTTGTCCAGGGAATGGAAAAGGTGGTTGTCTGTTGGCACCAGGTCTGGGGAATATGGTGGACAGGGTAGTGTCTCCCAGCCCAATCGCTGGATGATGTCCCTGGCCTCCTGAGCCACATGCAGCCTCACATTGTCATAGAGGAAGAGTACACCCTTACGATTGACCAATGCTGGCTCTTTATGCATCAATGCCTGATGCCTTGGCGACTAGTCCACCAGACACAGAGCATGATCTTGCGTGGGTGGAGAGAAGGTTTCACGTGTGAGGCACAGGGTCCCATAGTTAATGTCTGGAACCCCTGGGTGTGTCATACTGGACCCACATTTCATTGCACAAACAGGTAGCAACATGCTGTTGCTTGTATACATTGGACCGTGAATGGGGTACCCACTTGCTCGGTTTGTATGCCTTTCCTATGTAGTGCAAATGGAGTCTGATCGTTTCGTCAGATACCTGGAAGTGTGCAGCAAACTCACAACATGTTTGGCTGCTTTCACTTTCTGTGGCTGCTCTCAGGGCCTCAATGTCCAGCACTTTAGCCGCCTGCTGCATGTGCACCACTAAGAGACATATTCCCCAAACTGAACTTTTGGAACCATTGCCTAGCAGTTTGTTCGTTAACATCATCCCTAAAGGTCTGGCAAATTCGGTGAATTGATTCTGCTGCTGAAAGGCCCACTTTAAAATCATACCACAAAGAACTCCAAACGAGCGCCTTTGACGCATCCATTTCAATGTGTTGCTGTGTGGGTTATGTTTGAAGTACCAATGCAGCATGCTTTTATACTCGTGATCAATGTCCGGACTCCCATCCTAAACACTTCATCACCACGCTTGACAACTATATTTATGGTGGAGTTCACTCTTCCAATGTCATATCAGGAACAGCAAAAACTTTTTTGGTTACCTTGTGTGATGAAAGTTAATTATCATTTGGGTTTACTTGGAATAGAGATGAAATGGACCCTCAACCCCGGTGTGTTGTTTGCGGTGAACTATTATCCAATTAAAGTATGAAACCATTGTTTCTTAAAAGACATCTTCAATCTAAGCATGCCAATTTAAAGGATAAATGTGAGGAATATTTTAAGAGGAAATTATCGGAGTTAAAAAACAGTAGACAAGTAATGAAAGGTTTTGTGTCTTCAAGTGAAAAAGCTTTGAAAGCTAGTTACCTAATAAGCCTAAGAATTGCTAAGACTGGGCAAGCTCACACTACTGGAGAAAACCTTATATTACCAGCAGCTAAAGGTATCGTTTTAACATTATTCAATGAAAAAGCGGCTAATGAACTTGATAATATTCCCCTTTCAAATGATACAATAAGTCGGCAAATTCCATAGAAACACTTATTGAAAAAAATAAAACTCAATGAGTATTTCGCATTTCAATTGGATGAAAGTTCTGATATAACGAACTTTGTTCACTTATTAGTTAATATATGTTTCGAAAAAAATAAATGAATTGCTGAGGAGTGTTTATTTTGTGAATCTCTTCATTATAGAGCTGTGTAAATGATTTCTCAAATAAAGTCGAACCTAAAACTAAATGGATTCACTGCTCCATGGTGCCCGCTGATAACATCGTGGAGAAAACAATGCAAGGCAAAAACATCGACATCAAAGATAAAGCGGTTTAAAAACATCGTCGACGAAGATATCGTGGTACAAAAATAAAGTATCTACAAATCATCGCATGACAATAACATCGCAAACATGCTTTTTTTTTTTTTTTCAGGTTTTAATAATTGTAAATGGATATTCCCATAATGATTTGTGAGCGCAAGATGTAAAGAAGGATAATTTTTACTTTCACATTTTTTTAACTAATAAATTTTTGCTGAAAAAGTAAGAAGGAAACTTAAGCATAGAAAATTAAATGCAACTTATACATTATACTTTTCATGAAAAATTACCAGTAAAAACTTTATGAAAATGATATATTAGTGGCCTTTTTTAGTTTACTATCTCGGTTTAAAATTCTATTACGTGCTAAAAGTTTCATTAATTTTTTAATTTGTATATAAGACTACTATAATATGTAGATGTGCACCTCGTATTTTGGTTGCAATTGACCACGGCAAATATATATAAATAAATGTATTTATATATATATATATATCCGCTCTGTTACCCGGCTCGATGATCTCTTTCTTTACTCTTATATGTTTGTAAATTGTACACTGCTCCAAAAAAAAAAAAAGTGGGACAGTCCTATATCTCCCGATCTACTGGGCCGATTGACAAAATTCAAATTGCGTTCTTCATGTCTCGAAAGCGCGACTTAGGATATATATTAGATTTATATATAGCACTATTCTAACATAGGTATTTTGACACAAAATCGGACTTTTTCTGTAACATACCAATTTTTTTACGTATTTCGATTCTACGACTCAAATTACGCCTAAATATGAAATTTTGTAAAATTTGGAGCAAAATTTACGGAGAAATTCACAAATTTATGTTGGCACTTTTTTGTCAGTTTGCGCCAAGAATACTTTACTTGGCGAACTTCTTAATATATGGCAACCTAGTTTCCTTTCCCATGAGAGGAAAAAAAGTCACCATCGTTCCTTTTTTCCAAATAATATTCTTTATATTATATTTTTAATTATAACTTTTTATTTTAAGTAATTTTTTCTTTTTTGAATTTCATTTTAATTGTTTAAGTTGCACGCTTTTTTTTTTTTTTTTTTTTTTTTCGAATAACTGTTTTAAAAATTTCTATTTACCTATTCGAACTGCATAAATAAAGGTGCAGCGTTTATTTTTTTTTCAAATAGTTTTCTTTATATATATTTTTCGTCATAGGTAATTTTTAAATTTTTATACTTTTATTTTAATTTTTTGTGTTGCATTGTCTCTTCAGATAATTGTTTTAAAATTTTCTATTTATTCCTTCGAACTAAGCATTTAAAATATATTTATTAATATCAATTTTCCAGAATTTGATTTTATTTATTTGAACTGTGTTTCTTTCGGAAGAATACTTTGTAACCCAGACTACGATGAGTTTGAAAACTGCATACTGTATTAAAAGAGAAAATACAGTAAAGCACAGTTTTACACGCCTTTCAATGTTCCGTTCAGAAAAGATATATATAAATAAGTGAGATGTATAACCGACATTTTAACTTAGGATGACTTGCATACACTACTTTAAACAGTTTTATCATTGTGCCCATTGCTTTACACAATTTTATCCTACATTTGGTTTCTTAAAACGTTATTCATATTTTAGTCAAATATTTTATTTTTGAAATCGCAAGAATCAAATATCATAAGATTAAAAAGTTTTAAATTTTAAAAAAATACAAACACTAAATTTTACGCAAAAATTTATTTTTTCTTCAGGCATTCTACTTTATTCTTGCTCTTTTTCTTTAGGCATTCTGCAAGTATATTAAAAAGCATCCAACATCTTGATATTTCTGACAATCATTTTAAATAAAATTATCGCCTTCCATTTCATAAAGGCCCACAAACGGCCGAGCGGTAAAGACGCTGATCACTGGTAGTTCGGTCCGAGGTTCGAATCCCTCGAACAGGCTGGTTGCATGGTGTTTTCGTGGTTTTCCCGATGTGTAACGTGTATACAAGCCAGTTTCCCTTAAAAAATCCTCCACGAAGGCATCCCTCCCTTTAGGCAGATAGCCCTCGTGTGCTTTGCCATAATTAAATAATCCAATCCAATCCAATCCTTAATTAAATATAATTGACTTGTAACTTCTACTAGAACTGACGTCAAGAATTGAAGTGCAAATAAATAATATCGTGTGCAATCTTGATTAATATAAAATTAAAAATATTTGCACAGAAAAATGTTTGCATTCAGACAAAGTTTTTTTTGAAATATTTGCAATTACTTTATAAGAAGGATTTATTAATAACCGTAATAATTACTTATTATATTACTGATGATTAGGAATCAGTTCTTCACAATTACATTCTAAATTAGAATTTTAAGAATTATTAGAATTTTAAATTAGAATAATGAAAATACGCTACTCGCAAAAATACATTTTAGGATAAAAAATGAGTTGATTTTTTATGTTTTAAAACTTCTTGAATTCATTTAATAAACATCGTATCCTCGTTATTAATTGAATTCAGAATGTTGGGTGTCGTTTATATAATTATTCTTACTTGTCCACGGAATCTGATGACTTATCCAGCGATTAAGTAGCTGCAGATCATTTCTACATAACCATTGAACTTCCATTACTTCAGTCTCTAGAGGGCTGTATGTTTATATCATAATTTGACTTTTATAAAAATGATTATTCTAAATCTTATGTTTCTATAAAAATATTCTGTGCTTTAAAAATATGGATGATAGTATCAGCCGCTCTTTCAGCCACTTCAAAAGCATCAGTTAGTTAAGAAATAAATTGTGCAGTTAATGTCATAAAATTCAAATAAACATCAAACGAAAATTCTGTTTTAGACAATTCGATTTAAACGAAGTAAAGTAGCAGACGATAAAACGCCGAAGGTAAAAATTTACTCTTATTTAAAAAAAAAAAAAGATAGAGAGAATTTTAAAGAAATATTAAAAAATTTATTTAAAAAAATAGCTTTTCATATAGTATTAATAAATATTTATTATGCATCATTGAGGGAAAAAATGTCATATAATTAATTCTCTGTAAAATTTTACTTGAAATTTAAGGTTAAAAATAGCTGTGGCAATACAGTGTAACAAAAATCCATAGACCACATTTGGTGTTATTATCGCTCAAAAAAAAAGATGCCAAATTTCAAAATGCGAAAATATGTAAATTTGTGTATATCTTAGAAAATTTTGAATAAAAAAGTCTAATTTTTTGTAGATATGCTTAAAAATATACCTACTTTAAGATGATGGTAAAACTTTTATAGGTTATAATTCAAAATGTTTTTCGAAAAATTTATAAAAATTATTTAAAAATAGAAATTCAAAAAATAAAACACAAAAAATGGGTAAATTTTATTTGGAATGAACCTAAATTTCGAAATGTGAGAGAAAAAATCAAAAAAGTTTAATAAAAAAAGAGATATAAATAAATATTTGCCAAATTCAATTAACATTGAGGAGCTAAAATTTTGAGAGCTAATATTTCAAAAACTACTCGTACGATTTTTACAAAACTTGGTATTCTGGCATAATTTGAGTCGTAGAATCGAAATATGTAAAAAACATGGTATGTTATTTCAGAAAAAGTCCGATTTTGTGTCAAAATACGTATGTTAGAATAGTGCTGTATATAAATCTAATATATATCCTAAGTCGCGCTTTCGAGACATGAAGAACGCAATTTGAATTTCGTGAATCGCCCCAGTAGAATGGGAGATATAGCACTGTCCCATTTTTTTTTTTTTTTTTTTTTTTTTTTTTTTTTTTTTGAGCAGTGTACATTTTTTGCTTTAAAAATGATTGAATTATGTTGTTCTTATCTTCCGGTTAAGGTTTTTATGCCTTTAGTAAATGTGTATGCAATAGTTTTAGAATTATCAACAATTTTAAAGTGGTTTAAGTGCCGCTAAGCCTAATAATGTTTTTGATGGCAGCCATTGCTCGTTTACATTTGAAACAGCAGACTAGTGGATTTGTTGCCAAGCTAGAAAAATTTAGCTTTGCAACAACAAAGATAACGGCTTCATTTATTATTGCGAATTAAATCATGCTTAATCCTTTCTGGATACCTCCACGTATAAGACGCAGGTAACTTTTTTGAGACCAAATTTAGGAAAAAAAGTTCGTCATATATGCCATCAAATACAGTAATTTTGAGCCTGATTAATGTAGTTTTACCGTTTTTGTATTTAGGTGGCTATTTTTAGCATAATTGTTATTAAATTGTTTTATATTCCATGCCATGCAGCACGAGGTTTATTTGAAGAGAAAGCTGTGCCGGAAAAGTTAAAATACAGGAGCATACGCATTTAACATTTAATAAATAGATATATCGTAATTGTAGTCTTTTGTTTTCCAGAAGCCTCAGGAAAAATAAAATTATCGGAACGTTCTTGTGCATGATTAAAATGCCGAAGGAAAACATCACAGTTCAGTTTTTTACTTAGTTGTTGTTGATTGTAGCGAATTCGCATCTCGCATCGAGATCGGATTAGCTTTCTCTGTTTTCATTAAAATTATAAACAATTACTACTTTATTTATTGTTCTTATCTTCCCCTCTGTATGATACCACATAGGGCTTGAAAACTAAAGAAGCAATTCCCAAAACACACCCAAAGTCTCCTGCTTTTGCATTAAAAGAAAGAGCAGAAAAATGGAAGTCTCATGCCAAGCTGGTAAGCTTTTGTCTTCTGTCTGAAAAGTGTGTAGTGTATGTCTATAATTATTTCAGATAGTTTCTAACTTTTATTTTTAGGTGTGCCACATTAAACATTTATATAACTTTGGCCTGTCTTTTAAATTAACCTTTTGCTAAACAGCTTCCCATTAAGCATAAATTATTGCCAAAATCATTATTAAAACACATCAAATTTGCATGATTACATTTGTTAAAGTTTCAGCTTTATTTGAATTTACATTTATGGAAATTTCTTTTCCACTTTCTTTTTAGTCCAAAGGGGCATTGTCCCTGAAGGACTATTGTTTTCGTTTTGCGATTTTGTGTTGAATAACCATAAACGGCAAATAACTCTTCAAACTGTTGCCACCAAATGTTAGAGTCCTGCATTATATTTGAAGAAATTAAATAATGAAAAATCTGCATAAATGTATGTCTATTTCTTGCTTTGTGATAAAACAATGGTACATAGAGCCATCGAATTTTGAATGGCATAATCCTCCTATGAATATGGGCATGTGGAAGACCAAATTTGATTTACATATTTGTAAAATTTTAACGAATTTTTGAGTAACAAATTCTCAACAATTTAAAAGCGAGCAATAGCATCACTCTACCGGGGGGGGGGGACATTTTTATCTCCAGCACATGGAACTGTGTATCGGAAATTCTAAAGATATGTTCATTTTAAAATTCGTTTTTCGGCATTGCTGTTGAACTGAATTTTATGGTATAAGTGCGAAAAACATGATTACAAATGTCAATTGAAATAAAGTTGAATATTTAATATTACTCAGCTCCAAGTTTCCTGTTCAATATAGATTTACATTCTACACCATCAATATTTCTACATCTCAGTGTACCTACATCAGTACTTTTTTAGTACACTAAGACTAGTTTTTTATTACAATCAATGATATGCCACATTTGTCCATCTACACCAACAAAATTCTTGCTTTTCAGTATGGATATACAGTCAGTGCTTCTTTATTATTACTACATCTTTTCCATCACACACACACTTAAATATATACAAATTATTATTAGACATTACCCCAATGAAAATGTAGAATTCAAACTATTATAATTATAAAAATTGCAGTTAATAAAAATAACTTATAAATGCAATCGATTAAGCCTGCAAGAAACACTTAAAAAAATATCTGGTTGTAATGAAAGTTTTCCATCAAAAAAAGTTCTTAATAAAATTGGGGGAAAAAACCATGATTACAGTACCTTTAGTGCGAGTAGTAATCACCATCCAAATCTATGATTTTCCGCTAATGTTTTTTGGCAATTTTTTAAAGCCTTCGGCCCAGAAACTTAGTGGTCGCTTGTCCAAAAACAGATCAACCTCATTTCGAATGTCCTGGGCAGAATGGAAGATAGCACCAGCGAGATATAGCTGTAGATGTGAAAAAAAGGTAGAAGTTCAAAGCAACATTGTCAGTTCTATATGGTGGGTGTGGCAAAAGATCCCATTAGAGTCCATACAGAGTCCAGCTGAAGAATGCAGACACGTGTGTTCTTGCATTATCTTGATGGAACATTACCTTTTTGGGCCGGAATTCAGTTTGAGTTTTCCTTGATAGCAACATCAGCTCGGACTAACATCTCACTGCATACCTAACTGTCAAGGGTTTAACCTTTTTCCAGGTATTTGTGAGTAATATAATGGCAGTCTTACCAGGTGCACACCAACCTCCTTTTCGGCCTATGCTGTCAAAGTAAATCCTCTTTTCATTGCAAGGGATGGTCTTGTGCAGAATTTTGTCTTTGCATTGATATTCGAGCAGATTATTGCAGGCCTGAACATGTCTGCCCTTATCTACTTGAGTCAGCTCATGCAATACCCAGCAACTGAACGTGTACGTCGAGTTTATACAATGGACATGGCACTAATGTCTAACTGCTTAGAGAGCTCTCAAGTGATTACATACTGATCTTCTTCTACAAGTTCTTGTAGGCAGGCTTCATCTACATCAGTAGGCTAGCCAGATCCCTCTCCTTGAATGTCATAGTCCTTGTTTTTGAAACTTCTGTAACAAACCTTCTCAGTGCCGTATGACACAGCATTAGTACTTAAAGCTGTATACATGATTTGGTGACATTCTGTAGCTGACTGACTTTTTACAGCAGAACTGGAAGCAAATGATGGTTCCAATCTGGTAGTGCGATTTCGGACACCTTGTAATTAACGGTAACAATAACTTTTTACAAATTCCACGACACAGTGTTCTAAAGCAGGTCTCTTTCTTTCAAATGCCAAAAATCATTTGACAAAATATGATTAAGCTCAACAACACAGACTGTTTGCACAGATGATCTTGGCAGTGGCGGAAAATTTCAATTAACACCCAATAACTGGTAAATAATTATTACTGATTTCATGGAAAAAGAATGACTTTTCAGGAGGAGTTAGCCTTCTGTATAAAACCACCAACAGTCATGAGATCTGATCATGTTTCTTTCGTCTTGCATATTTGAATGCAATGTAATCCAAAGAAATATTCAGTTTAATTAAACTAATTCAGTTTTATTTATGCAAAAGAAATTCCCCAACACACACAAAAAAGTATTTCGGGTAAATATTAGTTAAAACCAAATGCCGGTTTAAATATGTGTACCAAAATATGCAAAAATTAAGCATAAAATTAATCTTCTAAAAACTACAAATTAAAATCGAATATTTACAATATGAAAAAGTAAAGGGAGAAAGCATCCTTTTTAACAAACAAATGTAAAACTATATATATACACATAGATTTTAAATGTGCTAAATCTTTAATTCTGACTTATAATAACTACCTATAAATTTCATTTTAAATTACTTATTCTGTAAAAAATGACACCTTACATCTAGAAATTTATCCAAATGGGGAGCAATTATTATTACAGCATTTTTTTGTTTTTGTTGAATTTGTATTTAATTTTATTTTAGATAAATGACTGTATGTTTATTGTTACTGTAAGTTAACTTTTAAATCCATCTGGAATGAATATTTTATTTATGCATTCAATTAAGTCATTTTGCTCAGAAGCATATAGGTATCTCTTAGTTTGCAGACGTTCTGTGCTTGTCTGAAAGACCTATATTAGTACCCTTTTCATTAAACTATTTTATGAAAATTTTTTCCCAAAGCATATTTTTGATGATGAAAGAGAGCAAAGTTTTGAAGAATCTTTATATGATATTTTGATTGCCTGTGAGTCAAATGCATGAAAAAAAGAAAAAAAAGCTGAAGTAGATACCACATGACTTCCTTATATGCCCTATTAAATTATACACATTTTTGCTGCACTTCATTTAAGCTACCTCCTCGAATCATTCTAACTTAAATAACTCATCCCTCAAAACAAGTTAAAAGTGACATCAAAAACTGCAAATTTTCAAATTAAATATCCCTCTCAGTTTTTGTCTTACTTCTTACAATTTTATATTTTTATAACAAGTATAAAGCTTTCCCAATGTCAAAACCAGGAAATGGCATTAAAAGTTAGATTTTATTTTTTATTTAATTTTTTTTTTTTAATTTGACATTGCCGAAACAAATTTCTGTTTATACATACAGATGTCACAAAAAATAAAATCATCCAAATGAATTTAGGAACCATCAAATTGCATATTTTTGTCGAAATATGATTCCCTAAATTTTTCGCAATTGCAATACTTCTTTTACTTCATATATGAAGTAAACATATGTCAGCCTAAGGATATTGTTTGTTGTATCTCTAGCCTGTTGTTTTAATCTCTGCAAAAGACCAATTTAGCATTTTGAGAAAGAGAAAACCATAGCAGTAGGATTTATCAGATACAAATGACACTGGCATATTTGGGGTTTGTATGATCTTTATCTCTTCTCGTCTAGTCTCCTGTTAGAAAAACTGCACTACCAAACCTCTATTCACTTAATTGAAGAACATGTTAGAATTTTTGCTTGCATTCAAATCTTCCAACATACACATTCTCTTCCTGATTATAGAAGATAAAACTGCACTACATATGTCTTCCTTTTTAAGGCATAGAAACGTCTAAAATTTCTTCCCATATAAATTGCTGATAGCTGCTTCTTCACTGTATCATTTTAGCTCACTACAGACACACAATATTATAATTTCATAAGCATGATGTTAGTCTGTATTAAATTTATTTATTTATATTTGCAATTAGTTATTAAATTTTATTCAATTGCTGTTTTAGCACTGTGAATCTCCAATCAAAGTTTTTAAACAAAGTTTTAGAAAAGCTCATCCTGGAACTGCTGCTCCTGTGCCATTTACAGTAAAATATGAAAAGAAACGTACAGAAGTGGAACCTTTTAGCTTTGATCAAAAGGATCAAGAACGACAACTGAGAAAGAAACGGAAAATTGAAGAAGAAATTGAAAGGGAAAGAAAGGTTAAAACATTTTGTTGAAATATGTAATTATGCTTTCTCTCAATTTTTCCCCCTTTTTTTTTTTTTTTTTTTTTTTTTTTTTTTTTTTTTTGTTGTGTGTGTGTGTTTGTTTCATTCTTTCTTTCTGCAGTTCTAAATCCCATATTTATCAAATTTTAGCTTATGACACGTTTTCGCAGCAGATGGCAGTTATTCGTTTTTGAAGTATCAGGACAACCGTATCTAAGCTGTTGCTATATCATTTGACAGCTGACAATTCTAGCTTCATTCTTAGAAAACTGTGCAATTTATTTGAGTTTTGGAGTGTTTACAAAAAGCTTGTAATCTTACTGTAAAATCTAATAATGTAAGTTCCAGTGATGTTTCACGGATTTCTGCTGTAATAATTTTTATCTCAAATGACATTCTTCAATCAGGAACGTTAACCAAAGATGAGGACAATATAAAGTTATTAATTGAGCCAAATTCATATGCATGCGTATAAGCATATAAATTCATGTTAGATTGCAGGAAAACTGAGCATCCATCATTCAAACATTCATTACCATATGGGGATATGTAAAGGCATTGTATTTTCGTTGTTCTTGCCAAGAAATCAAACAGTCCATTTCAGTGTGTACTTTTGGCAGCAACTGGACAGTTTGAATGAATCCACCATCCATAAAGTTGCAAAACTCTGTAATCATAAAGGAGTTGTGTTCCATCATGACAATGTGATAATACACAAAAATTTGATCACCCATCAAAAATTCTTTGAGCTTGGATGATATGTACTGCCACACTTGCTTGACTTTACACCTGAGAGTTCCATTTGTTTAGCTCTCTTTAAGCCCACCAGTAACCAAGTGGTAAAACTGCTGAACACTGATAGTTCATTCTGAGTTCAATTCCAAGCAAATGGGGTTGCTGCATGGTTGGTTTTTGTGGTTTTCTCCATGTGTAATATGGATATGAGCCAGTTTGCCTTAGAAAATCCTGCCCCTAGTAGATAGCCCTTATGCGTTTTGCCGTAATCAATCAAACCGAATCTTAGCTCTTTTTTAAACTCCTTGCATGGGAAAATATTCAATTCAGATAAGGCTTGTTCATTTCCAACAAAGACATGTCCTTTTATGAATGAGAAATTATGAAGCTTACTGAAAAATGGCAAAAGGTCTCAAACAAAATGGGCAGTTTTTAATTAATTTATCTTTGTTTATATAAATACAATGGAGCATCATTTATATGTCTTTCAAAGACCTATTTGCAAAGGATGTTTAAATTAGATAGATATATGAATGAAATTTTAATATCCAATGTGAAACATATTTATCATAAAGTCATACCTTTATTTGAATTATTATCTTGAACAAGTAATATTTCCCCCCCCCCAAGACCATTTAAGTAAATTTTAACTTTTTTAAAGAAAAAGTCTTTAATTGTAATCTGACTTGTTTTTTGATTCTGAATTTTAAACAAAGAGCTATAAACCGAATCTCTCACCCCTCCCTCCTCTTTCTTTCTTCTCTCTCTCTCTCTTTTCTTTTCTTTTTTTTTTTTCCCCACTAACCCCTTGAGAGGACTTTCTAGTATTCTTAGTGTACACAAATCATACTGAGAAAAGACTGTCCTTTAAAAGTTCAACAACTGATGCTTCTAAAAGTCTAAATGTATGAACAAATGTTCTTTCTAGGGCAGAAGGTGTAATAAGCAAATCTTTGGAGCTCCCGTCCATCAGCATTGCATAGAAAAATGAAATTGTTGTAACATTAAATTAAAAAATTTAAATAAATATATTTTAGTAATATATGGAGATGCATAAGCATTAGATATGACAAATATCCAGTCCAAGTCTTTGGATATGTACAAGAATGTCTCTGATTTTGGCCCTAAGATGTCTGTTCTTTATTGCGTATTTCTTAAATGGTATTAGATTGTTTTTAGGCTTAATCAGATGTTTACTGTATGTTAGATTACAGTAAAAAATGTAATGATCAGGGTCACCCCTTTCACCACATATGCAGAGATCCATGGGCACGTACCTCTGTCATGGAAGTAGGTGGGAAAAGGACCGTGCCCTGTGATATACTGATTCAGAACATGGTCATAGTGCAGTGCCTCTTTGTCAGTTCTTGGGGGAAAAGTCATGGACTCTTCTGTCTTGCAATACAGAATCCCATTCTTCTTGCCACTTTGAGTTGACAATTTCATTCAGCGTAAATTTTATATGGGACATAAATCACCTCACAGTTGATGTTAGTCATTGCATCCTTTGCAAAGAGGTCAGCCACCTCCTTGTTGTCATTCCAGTTGTGGGCTTTCACCCAATTCAGGAAAAACTAGATTTCTGGGTGGGCGCTTATTGTATTTTGAGTGTCCTGAACCAGTTGGTTCTTATTGTTTCTGTCCTTCAGAACATATAATGCAGATTGACTATCTGAATAGATTGCCATTGTCCTGAAATTATTTGATATGGCTTTATTTACTGCAGATTGAATTGCTGACAGCTCAGCTTGATGAGTAGAATTTTCTGGAGATAATTTTCCTTGTTATATTGTTGGAACAGAGGAAGATGAATAGATTTTTGACGCTGCGCCCACTCCTCCATGAATTTTAGAGCTGTCTGTAAATGCTCTTGTACATTCTTGACTATTGATTATTAAATTACAATACTTTGCAGGATGGTAAATCAATGGTATGGCTGGAGACTCGTATTTTGAGGCATAAAAGTTGGTACCGTTCAGGTAAGCATCTTCTTTCAACTGGAGTACTTTGGCTTTTATTGAATCCTTTGTCGCAATAAAGGGGAAGTATCCCATTGAGAATGTGTAGAGAGTAATTAGCTGTCATTCTATAAGCTTTGCAGATGCTCAGGAGAAAAGGTCTCTGTATGGCTTCCTTTTCTTCCTTTCTGTCATAGTCTTCACCCAGATTGGAACCCCATAATTAACTATACTCCATATTACTGTTGTAAATAAAATCTTTTGAATGTGAGGATGAAGTCCCCAGTTACTGCCTTGCATTCTTTGGAAATTATTACCAATTTGAATTGTCTTTTTCTGAGTCTCTGTGAGATGATACATAAAATTAACTTGGTTATCTATGTGGATACCTAGAAACTTAAGGACTTAGGTAATCTTAATTTTCTTTCCAGGATGAAGGTGGGCTTCCTTAAGAGCTTTTGGCCTGGTTTGTTAAAAAGTATAGCCTTGGACTTCTCTTGCGAAATGCTGAGTTTCAACCTCTGGCATTCTATGTTAAGTTGTTTGAGTGAATCTTTCACATTCATTTCGATGGTGTCTCTAGTCCTGCCACTAACAACCAATGCAGTGTCATCCATAAACGCGAAGATCTTCGTATGATCAGGGTATTCATACTTCAAGACGTCATTAATGGTGAAAGCTTAGAAATCAGCACTCAGGCAGGATCCTTGGGGACATCCTGTAGGAAATTTTTTGCTGGTTAGCATGTTGTTATAAATGAATATGCTTTCTCTATTATGAAAGTAATGTATGAGAATATTGAGAAGATTAGAAGGACAGTTGGCTTTTATACTGAAGGCCACCATACTGAGTCAAAGGTACTTTTTAAATCAACACAAATAAGTGCACTATATCACCTTTTGATTTATTCTGTTTAATTTGTTTCAGCATTATATCTATCGCATGAATAGTGTTTGTGTTGGCTTTGAATCCGTACTGGGTTTTACTGTTTGTATGATTTTTGATGAAGTGATGTCTCAACCATCCAGCAATAAGTCTTTCTAGAACTTTTTCTATGGCGGGCAGCAGGTTTATTGGCCTAAATGCAGAAGGATCTTCATGGTTCCTATCCTTCTTTCTGAAAAGTACTATTTGTCCTTTCTTCATGTTATCGGGAAAGATCGACAATTCTAAGCGTTTATTGAAGAAATTAAGAAGGATTCTTGGGTCATAATTGTGGATAATTTTTAGAATTTTGTTGCTTATAGAATGAGGATCCGGGTCTTTCTTATTGTTAAGGTGCTTGATAATGTTATTAATTTCTTGTAGAGTGAAGGGGAAGTCTTCTGAGCCATTCTATGAGAAATTGGAAAATATAATCTCTCTCTGCTCAGGCATGTCATCTTCTGAATTGTCATCCACGAAGATAGCATCAAGGATTTTGGTTGCTGCTTCTTGCGATAGAATCTGGGAATCGGGAATACTATTGCTGTTGCTTGTTTGATCTTTGTTAGGAAACGTAATTTTTGTGGGAACAAAGGATTTCCTAGTTGCCAATTTATGGTAGATGCCATGTGTATCTTTATTTTGAGAACAAAATTTTTTCCACAAGGTTATTTTAGCTTCTATAATTTTCTTTTTGTAAATCTTACTTTGCTCGTTGTATCTCATGCAAGCAGCATTCCTGAAATTGTCGTTCAGTGTAGATTTTATTTTCCTCCTTAAGGCTTTAGTTTTATTCCTTTCTGCCCTCAATTCTTTTGTCCACCAACTTGCAGTGAATTTATTTCTTAGAGCTCTAATTTTAAAGCTCTGTTGGGATATTCTTTGAATGGTTGAGAAAAAGGTACTGGAGAATTCATTTAATTGGTTGCGATCCCTGCCATTCAAAATAGAATGCCAGACTTGGTTATATTTAACTATAACTTCAGTTTATGCCATTCAAAATAGAATTTTTTTCCTTAGCAAGGAGATTTTTAAATTTCTTGATGCCAGACTTAGTTATGTGGAAATGTTTCGTGCCGGTACTAGAAATTGTGAGATCAATCTCAAAGTGAATGAACTTATGATCCGAATTATTTTCCTCATCCAGTATCTTCCAGTTTTTAAGAGGCATTTATGCTTGAAAGGGTCAGATCAGGCCATCCTTTACCTTAGCATGTTTCAAAGGTAGGCCTTTTTATGGTGTAATTTGTCAAGGACGAGAGAGTTTGCAGCTATGAAATCTTCGACTTGTTCGCCTCTAGAATCTGATTTTGGATATCCCCATTGCACGCAGTGGGCATTCATATTGCCACCGATAAAGTGCAGTCAAAGCACTCTGAATTATACTGTCAAGGTGTATAAGATTTTCTTTCAATTTCTTCTGTGGGCAAACAGTAGCCAGAAGAAATGCATAATTGTACTGTACCTGAAATTATTGAGATAGTTATAATGTCTCTATCAATTTTGCGTACAGTAGAGTCTAGTTCAGAGATATTTTTAACGCCTCTGAGAGGGTATTTCACGCATTGAAAATCGGAAATACGCTTTAAAAAACTAGCCAGGCATATTTTTCATGCATTGAATTTTTAACAAAAGTTTAGCTTAAAATATGCATAGTGCCCCATCGAAATCAACAAATAATATTTTTTTCTTCTCAAAACACCACCGTGACATTTTCGCCCGACTTCTCCGTGACAAACAATATAGGTTACTGAATGGTCATTCGAATAGTAGAATTGGTAATTGACACACATGCTTTAAGAGTTTGGTGAAATTTCACATTACGAGCTGGAAAAATCTTTTGCACTCTTTTTAGAAAATTGAAGGCAAATTAAAAACATATATAAAGGTAATTATGTTTTTTCAAATTTTTCTAGCATGATTTCTAATCTGCCTTTAAATTATTTTTATGCTTGTAGTGTTTGCATTTTAAATTCTTTCATTATTCTGCGCTAGTCAGGAAAAAAGTCGAAATTTTACCGAGAACTACCAGTACAAAAATGAAATTTTAATTTCAATCTTCTTTTTAAAAAATCATGATCTTCACTAGTCTTACAGCGCAAATCTGGGTGTATTATTGCTATTTCGTTAAAAAAAATTGCAATTTTTTCACGTTTTTCGGTACAAAAATTGGAATTGCATCGATAATTGTCGGCTGTGATAAAAGACATCTCCTTGCGATCTTCTAGTGGGCAAATTGGGACTTAACATCCTGGTTATATGAAATTAATTCATCTAAGAGTCACCGCATGGGAAAATTGATATTTAGCTGACATCTATCTATTTAAAAAACAGTATTTTGTGTAAATTTTGAGATTTTTACCAATTTTGGGGCAAAAATAAGTACTTTTTCAGATTGTATGAACCTTGATGTAAATACTCTTGTTTTTTTTTTTAAATATTCTGTAGGAAAGAAGTATAATTTTTATTATTGTTATTGTTTTAATTTGATGGTGCAAGATCGCCAAACTCATTACTGATTTTAACTAAATGTCGCTCTCAAAACAATTGTAATTTGTATTCACGCTTATAAGATAAATTCCTTTCATATAAAAATTAATATTTTAAGCGAAATTAAGATCACATATGAAGAAAATTTTAAATTTAAGAAATTCCATACAGTCTGCAAAACGAAACGAAAGTTTCTACAAATGATCAGCTTTTAGGAGAAGCACATCAAAAATATTTTTTAGTTTCTATCTAACTAATTTTTTAAAACTATTTAATTTAATAGGGTGCTCCCCTAGAGACCGAAGCAATTATTCCAGGAAAAAAATTAATTTAAATGTGAGTTCTAAATCCATCAAGGAGTTTTTTATAAAAAAGCTGTCAACCAGCTCAGAACCGTCAGCTAAGAAACCAAAGATTCATGAACAACCAGAAGAAACTACTTTTAAACATGATAAGTTTTTAGGTAAGTGGCTTAAAAAATTTCCTTGGGTCCTCTTCAGTAAAGAGGAAAATAAAATGTTTTGTAAAATATGTAAATCTGCCAATATGAAGAATGGCATGGGTGTGATGGGTTCATCATGTTTCCAAAGAAGTACTCTGTCTCGCCACGAAAAAACTACGGAACACAGGCTTTCTTTAAATGCCAAGAAAGATGCTAAAGCTCATGAAAGTATCATCGAAAAGAAAAATCTACAGCAACAGATGGCGATTTGGCAGTGTTCAAAACTGTTTACGCTATTGTAAAAGAAGAACTTCCTTTAACGACATTTAAGCCTTTAATGATGCTTATGAAATCCTGTGGAAATGAGACTGTGAAAGAGATTCACTTGAATTTATCTCAAAATTCAGTTATAGACATAATGAAGCTAATTCGGAAGTATTAGAATCAAATTTGGATGATGATGTTTCTCATAGGCCCTATATTTCTTTAATGATAGATGAGTTAGCAGATATTTCAGTTGACCATAAATTAATTATATATGTAAAATATTCGAAAAACAAAGTCAGAAAAGTCTTTGGGCAAATTTAAAAATATCGGGTGAATGCAATGCAGATGCACTGAAAGAAATAATAATAAAGTTTCTCAACGAAGAAAAAAGTACCGTTATCAAAAGTTGTTGGTCTTTCAACAGATGGTGCTGCTGTTATGATGGGAAAAAACAACGGACTTGGCAAAAAATTTCAGGATATGATACCTGGTTTATTGCACTATCACTGCATAGCTCACCGTTTAGCTTTAGCTGTTTCCCAAGCTGCTGATGGAATATCCCTATTTCAAAGCTGTCAGAGAATTTCAGGTTCATTGTATGCTTATTTTTACGTGTCCAAAATTATGATTGAAAGCTGAAATTGATGCAAAATGTGTTAAATGAGCCAAACATAACTCTCAAAGACATAAATGCTGTTCGGTGGTTATCACTTGGGAATGCAATTGATGCACGTCATATCAGTTATGATGCTGTAATCCTTGCCCTGACAAACATAATTGCAAACAGAAAAGCAAGAAATCCTACGGAAAAGGGCTCAGGACTACTTAAACAATGCTCACAATTTTCATTTGCAGCCACCTTGTCGTTTTTGAGAGATGTGTTACTGATTATGAACACAGTAGAATTTTTCAGAGCAATGATGTGGACTTCACCGTGTTGGTTAACAGTCTAGAATCAACTATTAATCGCATGCAAGAAATGAAAAAGGAGGAAGGTCATGGCACTCATCTAAAGAAAATTTTAAGAGTCTGCTCTTAATAATGGGTATTATCGAGTTCAAGATATAAAATTATCTGTTTCTACTAAATCTTTAAATGATTTTATGAGTGCTAAAATGCTTTTTTGAATGCACTGATAGAGAATCTGCAAGAAAGATTTAATTTGCAGAAGATGCATTTTTTGTGGGATTTTGATGTTTTGTTGAATCCCTGTTGTGTTACAAAAACAGAATCATCAAGATTCATATCAGTCCCTAGATAATGTTATTAAACATTATGATAGGCCAGATTCTACTTCGGTTTTGGGTGTTTCAGGAGAAGAGTTAAAGCAAGAGCATCTTGAAACAGAGTATCTTTATTCACGCTACAGAGAATTCAAATTTAAACAGTTTGCCAATTTGTTGTTTTCATCGAGTTTAGATGTTGAACTCTTATATCCAGGATTTACAGCTCTGGCACAAATAGTTATGACTATACCTTTGTGAACAGCTGTTTGTGAGAGGGTTTTTTGCTCAAAATAGGATCAAATCAAATAGGAGAAATAGATTGGAGGAAAAACAACTGGATAGTCTAAGAAGAATACCTGAGCAAAGCCCAGATTTCAAAGAACAAAGAGGAAATGTTTTTGGTGATTTTAATTTTGAAAGAGCAGTAACCTTGTGGAAAAATCAGAGGAAAAGGAGATTAGAATTGTAATGTAACCAAGAAAAAAAAAATTTTTTTTGTGACTTTAATTTTGAAAGAGCTGTGATATTGTAAGGAAATCAGGGAAAGAAGAGATTAAAATTCTAATGTAACCAAGAATAAATGTTTTTTGATATTGTAAGGAAATCAGCTGTGACATTGTGAAAAAATTAGAGGAAAAGGATATTAAATTTGTAATATTAAATAAATATTTCATTTAGAATGTTTAATGTAAAATAAATTCTTTTATTTACAATGTTTAATATTTTCTACTAATACTTAACATATGCTATAATTGTCAAAAACCAAAATAGCATCTTCCTTTTTTTCTATTTCATTCTGTCCATTAAAAAAGTGTTTTTTTTTATAGAAAATGTGTCTCTGTATATGTAGTTTATGTTATTTCTGTATTTCACTCCTCCTAAAAAAGTCAAGGAGTATTTTTACTCTTCCAAAAAAATCCTAGGAATAACACTGCTCTAGTTGTTTGCTCGTTACGACAATGCATGCTCTGGGTGAGATTTTTGTGGACTGGAAAATCTTTGCTTAAGTTTTTATATAAAATATTCCATGATAAAGGGAACCCTCTTATCTGTCCTTTCATGCCTTTCATGCAGTATGGCTCCTGGATTAGTAAGATATTGTAATTAGATTCCGAGACAAACTGCACAAGTGAAGATGTGGCTTCCTTGCATCTTCTAAGATTACACTGAAAGCAATTAAGGTTCTTGAGAATTTGTGAAGTTTTTTATTAGCAATGAAGGATTTGTGATAAATGAGGCATCCATAAATATACTTTGCAATTGAAAAATGAGAAAAAGAGAAGAGTAACTAGGTAACTCAGAGGCTAAATTATGTAGATGAATCGAAATGAAGTAGGATTTAGACTATTTGGTAATTTGTGACAGCTTTAATTTTTTCGCTTTCTCTCTTGCACAGAGGACACTGAGGCGCACATGCTGCATGCTTTTAGTTAATTTTTGTGCCATTTGCGTTGTTGTACACTGTGCAATTTATGCAGTTAGGTATCTTGGCTTGAATGATTGCCTCCACAGAATGCGCAATATAATTTAAATTTGCTCTTGTACTGAGAATGCATAAAGGCTTGAGACTGTGGAAGCATCGTTTGATGCCAAAGAACTTTGCAATAGGGACAAAATTCCAGTTATAAATAATATTCGTGTGTTCCATGCATGTCTTAAAGGTTGAAGAATTATATTCAGAAATCCATTTTACAGTATTAAGAAGTCTTCCTTTTACCTTATATATATCCCTTCTTTGTCAATGTTGAACTGATCAACCAGTTCGTCTATAATGAGTTCTGGAGGAGTATCTTTAGGAATATTATAAATGGATACTTAGGGTGATCTTGAATTTGGATTCTTAATATCAAAGGGATTCAGCATCCGCTGTATCGTTCAGTGCATCTGACACCTTCTTTAGCTCCTCTTCAGAATTACAACAGATGGCTATTCCTTCATTTTTAATTGGAGCAATCTTGTTTATTTTTGCTTTAATGTATTTTAAGGGCATTGAGTTTATCATTAATGAGATCTTTGGTATCTTTTTTAAGGTATATCAGGATAGCCGAGTCGTGATCCTTCGGTGGTCTGGCCACGATTTCAGCAAAAGTTTCTTTTCCGTTGCAATAATAGAGGTCTGTATTTGCAATTCTGTCACTATAATTCCCTTTGCGTGTTGCGATGCCATGTGGAGGAGGAGCACCTTGAGTAGGAACTAAGGTTGCTTCTGTGATAGGCATAGTCATTTGGATATCCGTTGCACTTCTCAAGGCAAGTTATTTTAATTTATCTAAATGTTTTTTAAGCAGTGTAAAGAGGTTTTGGGGAATAAGTCTCCTTCCCCCTCTTCTAGTGCTCGCAATATCAATACAGGGTATTGTACAGCTGACTTACTCTTATGTGATGGTCCACATTTCTTCAGGGTCTTGCAAGGAAGGAAATGCAGACACGTTGTCTGGAGCAACTGATGTCAAACTGCCTGGGGGATCATAGACTGTTGCTGCGGTCCTTCCCGTCTCTTCAATCACTGGGGCGGGGGATGGGACAATTCTCTTCTTCCATTTCGCTGCAGCGGAAAGAACACTAAAAGTGATTTGGGAGGGGGAATTGGAGTAGTATTCGATAACAAGCACACTCGCTGCCACTGCATTGTCCAAGACGAAGAAGAGGGGAGAATGCTGAAATTAATTTATCTTATCAGCAGAAGGAAGGAGGGTCGCGTAACCATTTACTGTGTTATAGTATGACAATCATTAACACGAACCAGAACATTATAACTTAGAAAACTGATTAACTAATTAGTAAGTAATGAAGAAACTTACATGACTGAACTCCTAGTACTTTTCTGTAGCTGCGGATGCAAAAATACTCTTGAAAGCCTGAATATTCCGCACACAACGAAGCAAAATGTGGGAGCGAAATTCATGCATGTCCATCTGCTCCCTACACTTCTGAATCATACAGTAGGATTATTGGTCAGTGACTCAGTTTTACACAAAATAATTCCAGTGCTACTTGATGGAAGTTGTTTATTCCATTTGTTCAGATTATTATTATTGTTGAAGTGTATTTGTTTAGATACTTTTACATTTAAGTTTCTAAATAAGAACATGACCTTTAATTTAGCTTTTCAACAATTAATGATATGCCGCCCTGACGGTATAGTGGTCAGGGGAGCCTGACTATGATACCAAAGGGACCGAGCTCGAATCCCGGAGCTGTCATGGATGTAAAATTGTCTGTCCTTTCATAGGAGATAACGGTGGCTGCCCATTAGGTTCCTCCACAATAAAATGGTCACTGCTTCTGGCCTTAGTAGGGGCCAATGCTGTTATAGGCAGGTGCCCGCCATTCATTTAAAAAAAAAAAAAAATGAACGATATTATAACAACAACATAAATGTGAAAAAGGGGCCAAGTTCGGGAGAAACGATGTTCGGTGTAATCGGTGTCACCGACAAAAGAGTTCCTATCTAACTGATGGCAAGTTCCATAGTTCCTTTAATCATAGCTTGTAGGAATGTATAGCATTCTTCAATCCATTTAAAATATAATTTATTACTTTCTTTGATATCAGATTTCCAACTTGGGAGGTTTTATTGTCAATAAATTGCATTAAAAAGTTAGACATCTCCAATTGCACCGGTGAAATAAATTAAGAGAATTTGCATATTTCATCGAATTGCATGAAAAGGACTGAATTGAAGGAAAAATAACTGCTTCTAGATAAAAATTAAATCTTATACGGCAAATACGTAAGCCTACACATGTGTGTAGGCGGAGCCAGCAGACAAACAGGCTTTATAAGCCCGTTGAGGGTAAGACGAATTGCATTCGCTAGCACATCTCGACAAATTTCTTGGTGTTATCTTGCAGTAATCGGTTAAATTCACATTGGAAAAGTAAAAATGAGTAACTACCAACGTTTAGATGATGGAATGAGGTGTTGAATTGGGGGAGGCTAGAGGCAGGCCAATCGCAAGTCCAAATATGCAGAGAGTTTAACGCCCAGCGTTATGTGTAACCTATGGAACAGTTCCAGGATACTGGATTCATTAAGAGAAAGTCTGGGCAAGATTGTTAAAGAGCCACGACGGCCAAAGAAGATCGCTATTTGTCCATTTTAGGGAGGCGTAACAGAGGGGCTACAGCTTCTCTGCTCTCTCAGAAGCTGTATGCAGCCACAGGAACCCGTGTAACAAGGGGAACTGTTTCCCAAAGACAATGCAAAAGGGTTGTTTGCCAGAAGACTGGCTGTTTGCGTCCCGCTCGCATCTACGGACAGGAGAGTCCAATTAGCATGGTGCAAGCAGCATAGTGATTGGAGTACGGAGCAATAGGCAACTGTTCTGTTCACTGACAAGTCTCATTTTAGCCTAAACACCGATTCTCGCCGTACATTCATATGGAGAGAGCCAGGGACCCGCTACCTACCCTCCAGTGTCCGTGTAATCAACAATTATGGCAGTTTAATGGTCCAGGCGGGCATCATGTTGGATGGCCGCACACTTCTCCACGTCTTTGACAGAGGCTCTGTGACTGGTGTGAGGTATAGGGATGAGGTCTTGGAGCCCTATGTTTGTCTTTTCCGTGCTGCAGTGGGCTCCGAGTTCATCTTACAGGACGATAACGTAAGGCCACATGGAGCTCTTCTGGTCGGCGAATTTCTCGAGAGTGAGGATATTCGCCGAATGGATTAGCCAACCAGGTTTCCAGACCTCAGCACTATAGAGCATGTCTGGGGAGGGCAACTGCAACTCACAACTTCCCTCCGAAAACCATCCAGGAACTGGAAACAGTGTTGCCGAATGAGTGGGACCATTTGCCACAGGTACTGATAAACTGCCTTATTTCCAGTATGACATCACGCTGCAAGGCCTGTATGGCTTTAAAAAGGGACCTTATTAACCCATTCTTTTGTGTCTTCTGCAACTGCTGTTTCAGACATTCAGACTCCCATGAGTGTTACACACGAACATTTGTGTCTATTATAACTGTTTATTTTGTTTGTATTACATCAACCTATGTTCACACAAAATTTGTCTAGTATTTCTGGAGTGATAGATCAAATATGAAAATTCTCTTAATTTATTTCACCAGTGTAAAAATTCGTTTAAAGAACAATTTATTACTTTCTTTGATATCTGATTTCTAACTTGGGAAGTTTTAACTGATCTGGGACGAAGATGAAATTACATATAAATGTAAAAGACATATTAACGGTGCTTTAAATGATCTTTGAAAAACAGTCATCATGACTTTTTCAACAATTTAACATTATATTATTTTTGACGATGATTATGGAAAATATTAAAATTTTTACATGCATGCATTTCATTTGTAATTATGATATAAGTCATAAAAAAGCTACTAATTTTCTCAAGGAATTACTATTATTTTTATCTTGTTCCTTTGTTTTTAATGAAGAAATAAATTCCTTTGGAATTAATACATTTTTGCCATTTCATCAAAAATGTGTTTTTTCTGATATCTTGGACACTCTCAAAAACTGTATGTTTCTTAAGTACAACATTTATATTTTATTTAGATATACCATTATAATTTTTATTTTTTAGGCTCATGAATTTCGAGCTCAACCAATGCCAAGCCCTTCACCTTCAACGCTGCCTGCTGTTCTCAAAAAACCAGCAACTGCACCACAACCATTTCAGTTTTTATCAGAACAAAGGGTTTCAAAACATAATGTATGTTTTATTGCTTCAAACGTATTTTTATAATTTTGTTATAATTCACATTGTTGCTTAAATGCCAAGCGTATTCACTTTTTAATATTTTACAGTATTTGAAAAATTAATTCGCATATTATGAACACTGCTCAAAAAAAAAATGGGACAGTGCTATATCTCCCGCTTTACTGGGCCGATTGACAAAATTCAAACTGCGTTCTTCATGTCTCGAAAGTGCGACTTAGGATATATATTAGATTTATATATAGCACTATTCCAACATAGGTATTTTGACAAAAAATCGGAATTGTTCTGAAATAACATACCAATTTGTTTACATATTTCGATTCTACGACTCAAATTACGCCTAAATACGAAATTTTGTAAAGTTTGGAGTGAAATTTACGGAGAAATTCACGAATTTATGTTGGCACATTTTTTTCAGTTTGCACCAAGAATAATTCACTTGGCGAACTTCTTAATATGTGGCAACCTATTTTCATTTCCATTTTTACATAGTGTGTGAGAGGAAAAAAAGACTCAATCGTTCCTTCTTTCAAATAATGTTCTTTATCTTATATTTTTAAGTATAATTGTTATTAATTTTAAGCAATTTTTTTCTTTTTCGAATTTTAATTGTTTACGTTGCATAGTTTCTTTCGAATAACTCTTTTAAAAACTTCTATTTACTCATTCGAACTGCGTAGTTTAAATCAAAGGCGCATTGTTTATTTATTTGTTTTTTCAAATAGTTTTCTTTATACTATATTTTTAGTCATAGTTACTATTTTAGGTAATTTTTAGACTTTTATTTTCATTGTTAGTGTTGCATTGTCTCTTCAGATAATTATTTTAAAATTTTCTATTTATTCATTCGAACTAAGCATTTTAAATATATTTATGAATGTAAATTTTCCAGAATTTGATTTTATTTATTAGAATTGCGTTTCTTTCGGAAGAATACTTTGTAACCCAGACTACGATGCATTTGAAAACTGCATATATTAAAAGAAAAAATATAGTAAAGCACACTTAACACGCCTTTCAATGTTCCGTTCAGAAAAGATATATATAAATAGGAGAGATGTATAACCGACATTTTAACATAGAATGACTTGCATACACTGCTTTAAACAGTTTTATCATTGTGCCCATTGCTTTACACAATTTTATCCTACATTTGGTTTCTTAAAACGTTATTCATATTTTAGTCATATATTTTATTTTTGAAATCGCAAGAATCAAATATCATAAGATTAAAAGGTTTTAAATTTTAAAAAAATACAAACACTAAATTTTACGCAAAAATTTATTTTTTCTTCAGGCATTCTACTTTATTCTTGCTCTTTTTCTTTAGGCATTCTGCAAGTATATTAGAAAGCATCCAACTTTTTGAAATATCTTGATATTTCTGACAATCATTTTAAATAAAGTTATCGCCTTCCATTTCATAAAGGCCCACAAACGGCCGAGCGGTAAAGTCGCTGAACACTGGTAGTTCACTCTGGGGTTTGAATCCCGGTAAACGGACTGGTTGCATGTGCGTTTTCGTGGATTTTCTCATGTGTAACTTTTTGGTTTTATCAGTCTTTATCAGTCTTTAGAGCCTTTATCAGTCTTTAGAGGCTAAACATTTTGAAGGTATGAGATGAAAGGAAAGACTGGTTTCATCAAGAGGTTTTGGTTTATTTAATTATGACAAAGCACACTAGGGCTATCTGCCTAAGGGGAGGGATGGCTTCGTGGAGGACTTTCTAAGGGAAACTGGCTCGCGTACACGTTACACATGGGGAAAACCACGAAAACGTTCATGCAGCCAGCCCGTTCGAAGGATTCGAACCTCGGACTGAACTACCAGTGTTCAGCGACTTTACCGCTCGGCCGCTGTTTCATCAGGCGGGGAAAAAAAACATCTTTAGGTGACATCCACATACATCACTGGATAAACTCCTGAATCTTGAAACAATTCGACTGAGAAAATCATGGGATTCTCCATTTATGATACGATGTGATGTTCTATAACGTAATTTAAATTTATACAACCATATAGTCTAAAACCAGTCGCTCTTCACTTTAATCTGCAATATCGTTTTTGTCTTTTCTGTTAACACAAGCTCAATTGATGATATTTGCTGGTGTACACGTCCAAGTGTTTTCTCTTTGAACACCTAAATTCTTTGAAGTATCCTGAAAGTATATTCAAAAGCGTCCAACTTTTTGAAACATCTTGGTATGTCTGACAGCCAAATTTTCCTGAAAATTTTTGCTTACTTTTCTCCCTAATTTTCTTCTTTCCTTTTACAGTTATTTTCAGTGCTCACACAAGAAAATTAAGATTTTTCGATTGTTAGACTTCCATAAATTTTGCATTCTTGTCAATTTTTTAAAATATCAATTACATGAATTGCGTTTCAGCTGAAGACAGCTTTTCATTTTCTAGTCATTTTAACTATAAATAAAGTTTAAAGCGAAGTCCAAAGGATAAATATTTTAATTAAAAGATTTTTCCTAAATAACAAAGAAGTAAAACAGTCCAGCAGGGTTTATATTGTACCACCGAGTGACCCGATTCTTATATCGGCTGAAACAATCTAAATCTTATTAGAGATCATGCTTTTCTATAACGTGAGAGAAAAATTAGCTTCTTAAAACATTCTTTCCGAGAGGATTAATATAAAAGATTATATTTATGTATATATTTTTAAAGCTGAGACTTGAACCAAACTGTCAAACTTTTAAATTTTTTTTTACATTATGGTTATAATTAAAGTTCCAATTTGAAATGGTCATAAAAGGAAAACTACCAAATGGGGCAAAGTGCCCTTCTGCAGAAGAGGAAACTGCTGCCATTTGCTATACTGAATCAGTTATTGAAGGAATGAAGATATATTATGAAACTTATCTCAAAAAGTGGAGGGAAAAAAGGTTGTATTACATATTAAGGCTTGTTTTGCCTTGTATAGTTAACACAACTTTGTATGAATGTGATAAGTTTAAGTAAATATAAATTTATAAGTATACCTATGGCTAACTTCTCTCAGAATCTGAAGCTTTTCTAAGCATAATATCTTGCGCATTGTAGAATTTACTGTAGTCTGTTTAATAGTTCTGTTTATAGTCTGTTTAACTGGAAATAAGTGTAAATATAAGCTGTTTTGTTTAGAGAGTCTTTTCTAAAGAAATAACATGGCAAATTCTTTAGCATAACCCTTTACAGTTAGCTGCTATAGTACATTCGACTGCATGCTAGTAGATGAATGTTGTTTGTGCATAGTATAAATTATCATTTTCATCCCCAATGTTACATCGGCAATACTCCTTTTCCATCTTTAAGATGTTAATTAACCTAATCTTGACTAAACAAAATCACACATTTTTATTCTGCCCTGTTTGTTTCCAAAGCAAAAACTGTTTTTCCATCATAATCTCGAATTAAAATTTTAATGCTAAAAATATATTTCTCAGAATTAAATTTCATTGGATTTCATAAATCTTTCATTTTAGAAGTTCATAATTCTGAGGCGAAATTACCAAATGTTTCAGCCACTAATTTCAAATTTTTATATCTAAAGTTTCGATTGTGTATAGCCAAATTCTGAAACATTTCAATGTTATGTTCAGTATGTTAGTAACAATACAGCAGAATCTTGGTGATCAGAAGTAACTGGGGCCACATCACCTTAGATAATCAAAAACTCAGTTAATAGAAGCTAAATTTGAAATTATACCAATTTTGCTTTCAACAAGATATCTCAAATTGTTTAGTTGAAATTCTAAAAGTAAATAGGCCCACCAGCAGTCGAGCAGTAAGGTCGCTGGACACTGGTAGTTTGGTCCAACGTTCAAATCCGTGACCGGCTGGCTGCATGGGCATTTTCAAGGTTTTTTTCTATGTGTAATATGTATACGAGCCAGTTTCCCTTAGAAAGTCCTTCACAAAGGCATTCTTTCCCTTAGGCAGATAGCCCTTGAGGCTTTGCTGTAATGACACAAACCAAACCTAAAAGTAAATGTGTATGTATTACTATTAATATTTTAATGAACCCTTTTATTAACAAGTAGAACTTGTTTCATTTCAAATATTTCAATAAATAATCCATATAAGATTTTATTACATTACAAAAACATTTCTGGGTGGGGAAACTGGAATAAGCAAATCCATCAAAATTTATGTAAATTATGAAATTTTATCGAATTTCTTGTAGAAATCCTTGAGACTTTTTTCAAATATGTTAATCTTTTTTGTGCGTGCGTGCGTGCTTACTAGTAATTCAGTTTGGGTGCGAATCCCAGCGAACAGGCTGGCTGCATGGAAGTTTTCATTGTTTTTTCCATTTGTAATGTAAATATGAGCAAGTTTCCATTCAAAGTTGTCTACAAAAGAATCTGTCTCTTTAGGCAGAAAGCTCTTGTAATCAAAATAAACCATGGCTTCTGCTTGGGTACTTTTCTCATTTTTCATATCATTGCCATCCTCACCATCACTACAATTTTTATTGCTTTCAGGATCTCTGCCACCAATGATGTCATAGTCATGCAAAAACTTTAAAATATGGTTTTTCTGTTTTCTACATTTATCCATTCCTAAACATCATCCCTTTCTCCTTTGAAGCTTATCTACGAATGAGTTATTAATATGCTGTGTTTTCATTTTTTTAACACATGTACCCCACACTTTTTACAGTAACTTAAAACAGAAAGGGTGGACCCATTACTGATCAGAAAGTCCAAAAAACCAGTAACTGATAAAATTAATGAATGTTGCTGATTTCGGCCCTTTCTATTCTTACTGCAAATTTCCCATTATTATGATTATTATTGTGTATGTGTGTTATTTCTTTTTAAATTTTATGCATATAAATATGTTTAAAGATATTATATTTTTTAAAGATTGTTATGAATTACATACAGGAACTCTATCCAAGTATAATTTTGATTATGTTACCAGTTATATAAAATAACACTTGAATTGTGACCATTTGCAGTTTTCTTAAGTTGTAGCTCATAAAATTCCAGTGCAACTTCAGCAGTAAACAGTAATGTTTTGTACAGTACCATTTAAATAAATAACTAAGTATGAAAATCTTCATCTCAAATAATTTTTAAATTCACAAAAGCATTTTTATGCATGTTTAAATTTCAGTTTACATTCACTGAAGAGACTGTAATGTTTAAAGCGCAACCAGCTACAGTGTTAAAAAAGGAGCCATTTCTACCAGAGAAACCTGTACAGGCACCAATTGGTAAGTTTTAAGTACTCTGCTGATTTTTGCTTAGTATAAAATTAATTGTTGGGATGCAACAGAATTTAATTAAATCTTCAGATGTGGATACCAGAAGGGAGAAAAGGGAGGGGCTATTCAATAAATGTTGAAACATTTTTAGTTTAAATAATATTTCAAGTTAAGCTGTATTACATTAATAATATTCAAACAAATGCAAAATTAATAAAATGTATCTTAATAAAATATTGTTCTTATTTGCAATAGAAGCGAAAATGTGATTAATTTCATTCTAATAAAAATTACATTAAGAATAATTCCAAAAGTGACTCCATGCCATTTCTAATATATTTATCAATTTACATAAAAAAATTTTAAGTATCTGTTTTCTTGAAGAAACAAAGAAATACAAATTGCTTAGTTCTTACTTAAATCATTTACACAGGAACCTCCAAATTTGTATAAAAGTTCATGATCAAACAGTGAAAGAAGAAAAAAGAGAATATGTATGTAAAGCTAAAATATTTTCTGTAGTATGTTAAATGTTCATTCTTTATCAGTATACTGTAGTAATGTTTTTATAAAATACATTTGCTGCTTATAAAATATTTTAATGCAATCTTCTTAAGGTATAAAATAAAATAATGATTTTGGAAAAATACACTCAATTGCAAAATTAAGAGAATTTGCACATTATGTTGGATTTCTGATAACTAATGGACATATTTAGTAATATTTGGTATGAATATACATTTGTAACTGAGAAAGAGATGTGCCATTCAAAAGTCATTTTGCATGCACATGATTATCAGTAAAGCTCAAAGTACATGATTGTATAAAATCCACATTATGATATCCAACTGAAAATGAGCCTGATATGGGGTATGGTCCCCTCTCACAACCAGACAAATTATGCAGCATGATGACATACTGGGTAAGAGGTAGTCGAGGAATCCCTGTGGCATTTGATTCCACGTCTGCAGCAAAACAGTTTTCAACTCTGGGATGCTTCTCGGAGGGGATGGTGAGGTAACATAATATATATGGTTATCCTTTCAAGAATATGCCAGACATAATATATATGATTAAGGTCAAGGGATCTGAGTGGCCAATCCATGTGGCGAATATCCTCACTCCAGGTAATCATCGATCAGTTGAAACCTATGTGGACGAGCATTTGTTGCCCATTAACAGAAATCCAGGACCAACTGCCCCCATGAAAAGACGTGCATAGATATTCTTTATCTCACAGCAGTCAGAGAGGCTTTGTAAAACACATGTAAGGGTATGCAGCCATCCATCGTAAGGCCTGCCCAAACCATTACACCTCCACAGTAATGATCTTTTCCCTGATGAAGGAAGGATGGATGGTATCATGCTCGAGGCTCTCTCCAGATGCAGAATCGGTGTTCAGGGTAAATCTCCACTTGTCTGTAAAAAGCGCAGTGCTTCATTGAAGTTTGGTCCATGGCATATGTTGTCTACATCATACTAAATATGCTGTCTTGTGTGCTGCAGCGAGTGTTCTATGCCAGAACATCCTTATCTCATGAAACCTTCAGACAAATGTAGACCATGTTCTATCGGCAGCATACAACTCATGTGAGTATTGTGTCACGATGCTGAAAGTGCTAAATAATGATTTTCATTCATTGTTGTGAATGTTGATCGATCTTGTCCAGGTCTTCTCGATATGGATCCAATGTTCTGAAACTGTTTTTACAAATTGAAGACTACAACGTGTATTAACAGTGAGCTCTTTAGCCACTTGTGCTTGTGACTGGCTTACTAACAATTCTCCATCTCATTCCGCCATCGATATGTTTTTGGCTACTCATCTTATCTGATACCCTTGGAAGACACATGACGAATGTCATGAAGGAGTACAAGCACAAAAAATGCTGAAAATTCCTCATGTGCGTGTTTATATCTTCTCCACAATCACAGCTCATGACATGCATATGTAGGCTTACATATTCAACTTTGAATATTTGCATATTTTTTTTGACAAAGTAATTACAGTCAAAAGTCGTTAATTCAGACACCCATAATCCGGAATGATCTATAATCCGGACCTCAAAGCTTAAAAACTTTCTGCGCATATGCCGCGTTGACACATGCGCATAGGCGTTAATGCATGTGTGTAAAACCTTTACAACTGTGCATTTGCGTGTGCGCAAGCGCAGAATACGTTTTCGCATGCATGTTTAATCTATAACGGACGGTATAAGCTAAAATTATCTAATTATCTATTTCAGTTGATGTTGATGATTGCGTTGTTCCTTAATCTTCGAATTGGATCCAGCTTATTATTTTTTGCAGACTGTAAGAGCAATTTTATAAAAGTAAACTTGAACTTTCGATTATGTCAAATAGAATTTCCGATGCTGGAGCTCCCAAAGGATCTACAAAATGAAAGTATGTTTCGATGTTCATCAAACAAAAAGTAGAATTGCTGCAAACAATGGATAAAGACATGAAGAAGGTGACAGAGAGGTTAGTGAAAACGAACAAATTTCGATTGACAAGTTAGTTGGTATTCTCGGCACAGCATTTACGGGACTTGAACAGCGGAACTTTGTAACTGAACAAAAAATTATGTCTGTTTATAGAATTAAAGAGAAAGTATTATCACATAAAAAAACGAAGCAACTTAAACAAATAAATATTAAGCTTTTTTGTTTTGTTTTGTAAATTTTGATACCCTTTAGATCATGATTGTTCTTTATTTCATAAATTACGGTTTCATATTTTTAATTTTAGAATTTCTGCATGCCATTTTACGAGATTTAAACTAATCCGGAATTACCGAAGTCCCGACGAGTCCGGATTAAAGGTTTTTGACTGTATATATAATTTTTTGTTGTTGTCTTGTATGCTTCGTTTTGCTATCATTTGATGTTCTTAAATTTTTTTCTTTTTTTTCTTTCTTTATTTTACATAACTTACATAGATTCTGAATTCAGAATTTCGTTAATTCATGTTTTGAAAGTAGAGATTAGTGATCTGGTTAAGTATTATTTAATGATTAGGGAAACTGATTAGAGCATTTTTCTAATATTAAAAGGTGAAAATAATAAAACTGGATGTGTTTCTGTCGAGTGATTATGGCCAGAATTCTTTATCTTTTTATTTTCTCAAATCTGGAATATCCAGATTTCTGAAAGGCAGACTCATTATCTTTCTGAAATTTGTTTTAGAAAAGTATTCAGAGATTACATAAAAACTTTTAGTCTATATAAAGTTCAGTGAAATGTCAAATTTCTTGTCTGATGCATATGAAGAAAAGTTGGTTTTGTTGTTTGTATTATATAAAAAGAATAAAAAGTGATATCATAAAGCTTTGGGCTGATGTATTCAGGATAAAGAAAATGGAAAATAGAAATTCTTAATATTCACAAAGCTGATCAGATATGTTTAATTTTCTTCCATGTAACCATTGCTGAAATTTCTTTAATCATATGGGTGATTTTATGACAATGTAGATTATCTTTGAGTATTAATATCTAAATGTTGTGCAAACTATGAAATGTTATTTATTTGTACTACACAATAATACACATTAAGTTTTTGGGTTCCAAATTCTCTGAAGACTCTATTATTAAGAATTAAGGGATAATTTATCTAATTAACTGGCTAGCTAACCAAAATGATTTACATTCAATGAAACATTCTTTTAGCAGTTCCATATCTTTACTATAATACCTGTCAATATACATAATAAATGTTTCCATAAATTTCAAAATATTCTACTTCATTCTCTTATGCTGAAACAAAGTCCCAAATTTTAATCATTTCTTCAAGATGTGATTGAAAAACAGATAAACGGCAGTTAACTTTTATCATTTTTTACAAAAATTAAACTAATTTATTGAGAATTAATTATTCGGCTTACATAAAGCCAAAGCATTATGTCATGATTATCCAGTAGTCATGATAAATTGGACTCGGGGTTTGTATACAGTCCTTAAAAGTAGTTTAGTCCTTAGGTTTTTTAGAAACGATATTTAGTCCTTAATTTTACACATCTGATATGTCTGTCTGTTTTTACAACTGCCATTTTGGGTGTAAGTTATATTTGTCAATTCACTGATAAATACAGTTATCTTTTGAATGGGTTTATGGTTATAATGTATTCCAATTTCTAACATAAATGGTGGGCTGCTTGAGTTTCATAGTGAAATAAGTGAAACATAAGCATTTCAAAATTATTTCATTTTTCTAGTGAAGTGCTGTTAAATAATTTTTCATTTTTGGGATGTTCTTTTATTAAACAAGCCTAAATTTGATGACTTATCAACATTTTGGCGATTAAGATCAGTTTCTATTGGAAATTTTTAATTTTGAGATCAGGGAATGTTTCAACGATTTTTTTTTTTAAACATTGTAACATTGATAAATTTCAATAAATTAATGGTAATATATTGAAATTGTATTTAAAAAATAACATTAAAATATTATAAAGTTCCATTATGGCAATTTATTATACAATATTTTGAATCTGAAAAATAAACAAGGTATAATGCTATAAAGCACAATTTACGAAACAGTTGTTATTAAAAGCGAAATTAGCTATGTAATTAATTAGAAATGTCTTTTTAATTTTTTCATAGTAAGAGTTTATCCCATGTAATTGTCTCAGAATATTCAGAATTCTCAGAATATGCATCAATTTTTCTCTAAAAAATTAATTTTACACCCCCCCCCCCCTCTCCAAAAAAATATTTCTAGCTTTTTGCTTTACAGTGTTTGTAGGGATAATTTTTCTTTAGGATTTTAGACACTGCAACTTGGAAAGTTTAGAAGGATTTGAAGGCAAAATTTATAGACCCACGATTCTAGAAGATTCCAGAAAAATATGACAAAATGAAATTGTCTCCATGGTATTAGCAGGTAATGGATGTATTTTACAGAAAGTTTGCAACAACTTTCTTACTTTTTGGAGAACTTCTGGAAGAACAATGAAAAGATAATATTTTAATGTTTTACATCTGATACTAGAATCTTTTACTTAATATGTTTATCTTCCCTTTATTTTCTCTACTTTTCACTAGACACAAGCATGGGAAATATTAATAATGTTTCTAATCTTATCACATGGAGAGGAAAGGAATTTTTTTATTAATAGAGGAACTGAAAACTGACAATTTAAAAGGTTCCTTTAATATGTCTTAATGCATCTTACATAGGGCTGGCACTAGGCATTTTCTCACCTGGCACAATCTCTGTGGATCCTAAATTCTGCTTCCAATGCCTGGTCTAAATTCTAAAAGTTTTGTCATTTCCAGATTTTGTTGCTCGTTACAGAGTGGCCAACTCTCCCGATTTAGGCGGGAGAATCCCGATTTTCGACCACTCTCCCGCCAACCGATTTACAATATATTTCTCCCAACTTTTTCTTATTCTTAAAATTTCTCACGATTTTTGTAGAACTTGGCTTAATACTTCGTTATATGAAGAAAAAAAACAGTGATTTTGGACGTCTGAAAGCAATTGAATTTTTCCTAGATTATATCTAAAACAAAACCTTGTGAATCAGATGAGAATTTCTGCTTCGTGAGGGAGAGATACGTATCCAGAAACGTCGTTCTCCAATGGACATCGAGCTCCACTGCATGTTATCTGGCATATATTAGACAATGAGCACAAAGCAAGCTCAAGGTTGTTATTGGGATGTTATTTAGTTAATCTTGTCTTGAGTTGTGTGAATACACTTGCCTTCAGGAAATAGTTCTAGAAATTATCATCTTTTGTTATGTCTGCAAGAAAGGTGAAATACTCCTGTACATTTCAAAAATCATACACAGTTGACTTTCCTTCCATTATTTCCTCAAGGAAATGTAATAAATTTGCGATGTGTACCTACCGTCTGTCGTTGCGATTTTTCAATTTTGCATGGTGGAAGGGCAAATATTCTCAATCATGTGCATACACAAAAACACAAGGACAACATGAGTTGTTTTGAAAAAAAAAAAAACGAAAAATTACATTTTTCTTTGGAAACAAAGGGCCCAAAAGTTATTAATGCAGAAGGTCTGTTCTTTGCCTTTTTACTGGAGCTTAACCTGCCACTGAATGCATTGGATCACACTGCAGCTTTATTTAGAAAAATGTTTCTCGATAGTGAAATCGCTAAGAAATACTCAAGTGCAAGGACCAAAACAGGTAAAATTGTTAAAGAAATATATTCAGTTATTGATTACATTAAAACAGCTCCATTCTGCCTCTCTACGAATTTATCGGAAGCAATAATACCGATTCAAAACTGTATCCAATTGTTGTTTCTTTTTTAAATCCAGAGTCTTCAGAAATTGAGTGCAGTTTACTTTCTGTTCCCACTTTAGAAGGACATTCGACAGGCTTTAATGTAGCACAGCTAATTATTAAAACTTCAATAGAAAATGCAGTCCCTCTAGATAATTGCTTAGCACTTGGTGCCGATAATGCACTGGTAATGGTAGGTTTGAAGATTGGTGTTGCAGGCATCTTAAGAAAGGAAAATTCAGATTTGCAGATTATGGTGAGACCTCTTAAATTTAGCAGCTGAAAAAGCGGCAGCTTCTTAACCAATAAATGTGGATGAACAAACACATAGTTGATATTTATTATTATTTTGAAACGAGTTCTAAAAGGAAGGAAAAATTGAAACAATTGCATAATACTGAAATGCGAAAAATTTTGAAATGTGTGTACACACTATCTGTCTTTAAAGAAATGCTTATCTAAAATCCTCGATCAATGGAACCCATTTCTTGCATATTTTAAAGAAGTAAATGCTTCGAGAGTTAAGGCTCTATTGAAAGTTATAAAATACCTAAAGTAAATGGAGATGTAGTTACAACTTCCATTGTTAAAAATAGGTTTGAGAAAAATCTATTTTTAACAATTAGTAAATTCTACACCATTCAGCAATTCAACTGGCAGTTCTCGAAATAATACTGCAAAATATAAGCGTAAAGCTGATACAAATTTTCTCAAAATAAAAAAATTGCTCAACACATAAAACCTCGAAATAATACTGCAAAATATAAGCGTAAAGCTGATACAAATTTCTCTCAAAATAAAAAAAATTGCTCAACACATAAAACATTTTCCGATTACTGTAAGTTTATCTAAGCACGAATCTGCCACTGTTCATAACATTCTGAATACGAAAGCAAAATCTGCCACTGTTCATAACATTTGTACAAAAACTGATTAAAGTGTTTTTTTTTTTTTTTTTTTTTTTTTTTTCTCGTTTTCTTAAACGGTGCAAGTAATCAAAATGCTTTTTATGTGTAAGGTATTTTTGTGTTGCTTGCATTTCAGAATTAGTAATTATTTAAAGTTAATTCATTATTAAAAACTATATTTTTTCATTTAAAAGCCTTTTTAACATTGTCAAAAATCTCCTGATTTCTTAAAAAAGTCTTCTGATTTTTGAAAGTCATAGGTTGGCAAGTATGTCGTTGTGTCACTAAATTCTAAAAATTTTGCCACACCAGCTCTGTAACCAGCCCTTACCATATATCATTGTGTTGAAGAAACTGAATACATAAAGAGAAAGAAAATTTTTCCTTGAAAGATGTGTACAGTTATGATTATGTAAATTACCCAGTTGTTTTTAATTTAAGCCTTTACTATAATTTCGTATTTCTATTTTCTCACCAGAATACAAATAAATCACTTAGACAATTTTTAAACTGAGGTTTTTGCAGTGTAAGACAAAGTCTGATTCTGACCTCCGCATGCTTGCTGCTTTAGTTCCTGTCAGTTCTGATAATCTGTAATTATTCGCTTTTCCATTATCGCTGCCAACCAGTGGCGGCTCGTAATAAGCACAGTGGAACTGCAGCACCCCCTATTTCCACTTATTATTATTTTTAATATTCAATATAGTGTGCCCTTTAGTCTTTAATTCTTTCTTTATACTTTTGCAATATATAATCCAAGCTTAATTTCAGTAGCTATCCCCCACTTTATGAAAAAGGTACGAAAGTCTATGTTTGGAACTGCGTGCTTCACAGTTCCAGCGGCGTGGTGTTTGGCTATTCTGCGCATGCGCACACAGAAAACAGCACTCAAGACGGGTAGAGAGAAGAGCACTGTCACTCTTGCAGTGCCGAAATTCTGGCATGTTGTTGGAAACGTGATTCCTTTTTACTCCGCGCGTGAGGTATTCCTCCACGAGGTGGAACTTCAGCATACGGGCCATAAACAGAGTTCATGAAAGTTTGCAACCTTTTATAGAATTGCCGTACTGAAATTCTATCAACATCAAATGCAGATCAAACTATTGCAAAAACAACAGGAATTTTAAATTATCCAAATGATGATAATTTCAAGTTTTGGTTAGAGCTTTTTTATCAGATGCCTCATGTTGAAATAATATACAACTAAATGCAATCCAGAAAATTTAAAGTTAACGAATATATAAAAAATTTCAAAACTGTTATTTTAGAATTAAGAAAAAGTACTGTGAGAACTTTTTAAAAACACTGATGGCAGAAGCTAAAGAAATATGTGACTTTATACTATGTATTGATATAATGCACTGATATTCTTCCATTAAACACTTAGCAGCTGCTAAATTGTTAAACAAGAAATGCTTCGCTAGTTTTACAAATGAACATTCTACAGAAGAAAGAAGAAATAGTACTGACCACTGAAGCATATCCAATGATTGACAAAGAAAAGATTGAAACTGACCTAAACGTATACTTGCAAATTAATTGAGCTACTGAAATTTATCTTCGAAAATAAACTAGATGATGTTCTTAGTGAAATTACGAAACTGATAAAAATTCTGAGAGTTCCCATAACTACATCAGAGGCAGAAGGCTGCTTTTTCAGCATTGAAAAAGATGAAAATTTTTCTAAGAAGCACTAGGAATTTGGAAAGACTAAATGCGCTTGCATTGCTTTCAATAAAGAAAAATTTCCTCAGTTGTCATCCAGAGATCAAGGAGAAAATTATTGATCTTTTCTCGCGCAAATTAAAACAAGAAGATGGATTTCATTTTTAAATCAATAGAGAAAGATTGAATTGTAACAATTTTGGTTAAAGTAATTAAGAAAAGTTTAATTTTTTTCTTGTAAGATTTCATGAAGTTTCAAAATAAATTTTCTTTTAATACATGTTTGTTTCCTTTTAGACAATTTTAAAACAAAGGTTTTTTTTTTTTTTTTTTTTTTTTTTTTTAAATAGCACCCCCAGTAATTTTAGCCACGAGCCGCCACTGCTGCCAACATATGAATTTATGACAATAGAGTTACTGACAGTGCTTAAATTGCACCGGAGCCCGGCTCCGGTACTTCTGAATTTTTAAGATAAATTACAATTCTAACCGGAGCCCTAAATAAGATGAGCTCCGGTACTTCTTTTTATAAAGCTGAGCTACAATTTCAAGGGGAAAAAAAAAAATAGAATTCCTAGCGTTTTAATTTAACAATAAGCAGATCTTGCAATATTCTATTTCCCTAGAAATACGAGCTCACGAGAAACTCAAGTCCCCTCACACACATGCGGAAACCTTTCCCTTTAAGAAGAGCAATAAGTTTGGGGGAGTTTGTTTAGGAACGTGTAAAATTCTCGCCATGCCATCGTATCTAGTATATTGTTATTGATGGTTACAGTTAGTTATCCTTGCAGAAAGGAAAATTTTTGTTCTTAAATGTGCGTTAAGTGACAGCGAGTACAATATGAACGAAATACTGAAATAAACTGCTCAATCACATCCTATACGTCATCTTTCCACAGTATCCACTAATGTAACCAAATACGTGGGGGCGAAAAGCGTAACCGGAAACTTTGCATTCATCCTTAGGAGTCAGATTCAGAACTCATTTTACCCCTGACACACATCCGCTTGATGGCTGTAATTATATCAGCAAAGAGCCGTGGTCAAAGAAAACATTCTCTCTCACCAAGATTCCCCTCTTTCTTTTTTTTTTTTTTTTTTTCCCACCCACTTATATCCTCACACCCTCATTCAGTTTTGGCCTCTTTTTAGCATTATCTTAATTTTCATCAGCTATATTTTAAGTATATTTAATTTTTGTGATGATAAAAGAACTTTTTTTTCCCTGCGATCAGAGCTTAAATTGTTCCGGAGCCTGGCTCCGATGCTTCTTAGTTTTTGTGATAAATTATAATTCTAGCCAGACCCTAAATAAGAAGGTTGCGGCACTCCTTGTATGTAATTGAATAACAATTTGGATAGAAACTTCATTTCGGAAATTTTATTTTTAGCAATAAAATTATATTGAAAATCGCTTATTAAATTTTAATTTACCTCTTTACATTTAATTTAATTATATAATAATTATTGATTAAATAGCAATTTATAAACATTAATTAAATAGCTATTAATTAATTTGATAATAATTAACTATTTAATTTTAAAGTTATTAATGAATTTAATAGTCATTTTATTTATTTATTTACTCTTGTTCCTCTTTGCTGACGGTCTTCCATAGGGCTCCGGCACTTCTAATTTTAGAAATTAAGCCCTGGTTACTGAGCAGCTTAAATTAAAATTAAATTGTGTACTTTGACCACTAGTCCACATTTTTAGTTTGAATTTGACTCTTCTCCTTAAATTGTATCACCATGAGCTGTAATTGATTTTGTTAGCATAAGAACATTCCTTTATGTTCTAAGTCCTTTTTAAATTAAAGTTTTATTTAAACCTTTGTTTGACTTTGTAATTACTTTCAGACATAGGATAATTTGTTTCACGTCTCTTGCAAGGAGGGGTTAAACTATTTAACTTTTACCAGATCAAGTAAACCCTCATAGGTATATTGTGGAGAGGTTGACGAGTTAGGAGATAAAGCACACAGAAACTAGTGAGAACAATGGCTTGCATATTGAGACAAATTTCTAATTGTTAAAATATGATGCTTAAAGAGAAGGAAATCGATATAAAGTAGCCAAATGTTTTATAGCTTTTAATGTGTAATTATCCTAATATCGTTTAAGAATATATGTCATAAATTGCATGTATTTTAAACTGTGAAATTTTATTACAGAATGATTTTTAAAGGGCTTTTTTAACAAATATTATATTATTAAAAAATAAATAAAATTGAATAGTGGCCATGTAAATACATAATGACTAAGTAGTAGTATCTAATGTGATTATTTATAGTACCTAATTTGATTATTTATAACTAACTGCTTACCCTTACAAATTCTCTCTGCATGTTAAAGCGAGTTATTGCCATTCATTGATCCCTACTGTGGTCAGAAGATAAATAGAAGTGCAAAAATATAGAAATGTAAAAATTCATGTAAAACTTATTCTTCGCATCTAGTGAGAATTAATACAAAACAACTTATCACCTATAGTGCTCTAGTGGCTTATTTTAACCTTAAAGAATATTAACTGGGTTACAATCCCTGGAACTCTACACAAAGCTACAACACTAACTGTGTCAAACAGAGCCCAATTAACTTTCAGGACTTGTCAACCGTGCCTACATCAGGGTTACATGTTTGTTTTGATGGGCAGGTCTCTCTCTCTTTGGGCAAGCAGCAGCAGTGACAACAGCCCGTCTTGTGTTATGAATCATTTTGATTATGATTTTACTTCTCATTTTAACCTATGCTGTTTGACATAAAATCTACCTGCTATTTCCTAAACATCTAGGCTGAGCAGGTATGTGACAAAATGAGACATTAAAATATATATATATATATCAACATAAAGCTAACATAATTAGCACAACATAAATAAAATGGCACTTATTTTCTTTCATATATCTCCAACTATTATAAGTGTAAAATATAATGCTACTTGATAAATTTCATAAAGTTTATTTTATTCTCAAACTTATTAATAATTATGTTATGTTTAATAATAATGCATCCTACTTACGTATCTGTTTATTTTTAGGATGATATTACAAAAGTGAAATTCAGACATGGATAATATTTTTAATTGAATTTATTCAGTTCCCATTTTCTCATAGGTCCTTAATTTTCTCCATAAAATGGTCCTTAAAAGTACTTAGCTTCCGTATGCAGAAATGCGTATGAACTCTGATTATGCGACACTAAGTTTGGTGACTTATCAACATTTTGGCAATTTCAAGATAAGTTCATATTCAAAAATTTTTTATTCGGAGATTTGCAGTTTTTTTTTGCAAACATAATAGCATTGATAAGTATCATTAAAATAATGATGATATATAAAAATTATACAGTGTCTCACAAAAGTGATGGGACACTTGTGCTTTACAAAAGGAAACTGTAATAAAATAAATTAAAAAAACATGCAAACTTTTTTGTGGGTGTGTTTCATACTTAAATTTAGTAACAATTATTACATAACATACATTTTCTCAAAATATTAAAATATTAATTTAATAAAAATACAATTGTTTAGAACGGAGCAAAAAATGGCTCACATAAGTGATGGGACACCATTAGATACTACTACGTACTACAATAAAAATATTTTTTGGGGTTTTTATTTTTACTCAAAAGCAATTGGCAATAATTTATAAAATCGTCTTCAGTATTTCTCTCCAGTTTGTTTTGGAATTTTTGTGTTTTTTAGCTCTGTACAGCCATGAATGCTAAACGAAAAGAAACTTTGCCTGAAATTCGAAAATTAGTTATTAATTTGCATATTGAACATGAAAAATCTATTAGAGAAACTCCTGAAACAGTTAACCTGAGTCATTCAACAGTTTACAATATCATTAAACGATATAAAAAGAATCATATGATTCAGGATAAAAGAAGACCTGGCCGACCATCAAAGCTATCCAATGGAATAAAGCGAATTATTGTTCGAAATATTAAAAAAATCCAAGAATGAGTGCTCCTAAAGTTGCTGCTGATTTACAAGCATTATAAGGAGTAATTGCTAAACTTGAGACTATAGGAAGAGTAATTCGATCTGCTGGATATCATGGTAGAGCAGCCAGGAAAAAATTCTTCGAAAGTGAAAAGAATAGAAAACTCGGACTGGCTTTCGCAAAATCCAACATAAATAAGAATTCTGATTACCAGAATGAAGTTATATTTGCTGATGAGAGTAAATTTAATATATTTGGTTCTGACGGTAGAATCGTGGTGTGGAGAAAACCCAGGGAAGAATTTCGAAAACAGAACTTGATGCCAACGGTAAAACATGGTGGAGGAGGAGTTATTGTATGGTGGTGTATGTCGTCTGCTGGAGTTTGTACTCTTGTTTTTATTGACAGTATAATGGATCAGTACAAGTATATTGATATTTTAAATCAAAATTTGAAATCATCTTCAGCACGAAAATTGAACTTTCGTAACGATTTTACAATTCTACCAGGACAATGACCCCACGCACACTGCTTTGAACATTAGACTCTGGCTGCTGTATAACTGTCCTGAAATAATAAAAACACCACCACAATCTCCAGACTTAAATCCCTTACAGAATATTTGGCAAGAATTGGAATCAAGAATTCGCAAACACACCATTTCTTCAAAACAACAATTAAAATCGGTGCTTCAAGAAGAGTGGGGTAAAATCACTCCAGAAATCACAAAAAAATTAGTCAAATCCATCCCAAGAAGATTAAATTATGTTTTAAAAATAAAAGGAAATCCAACAAAATATTAAAACCTTTTAAAAAGTAAAATTTTTGGATAAATATTTGATGGAAAAGTAAGTGTCCCATCACTTATGTGAGCCATTTTTTGCTCCGTTCTAAACAATTGTATTTTTATTAAATTAATATTTTAATATTTTGAGAAAATGTATGTTATGTAATAATTGTTATTAAATTTAAGTATGAAACACACCTACAAAAAATTTTTACATGTTTTTTTAATTTATTTTACTACAGTTTCCTTTTGTAAAGCACAAGTGTCCCATCACTTTTGTGAGACACTGTATTTAAGAAATAACATTAAAGTAAAATGTTTTTATTTTCTCCTACTATGTTTTAAAGTGGCTTTCCATTTTCGTAACTTAAGAATATTTTGATTCTGAAAAGTAAACAAGATAATAAATACTATATAGCACAGTTTCTGAAACGCTTATTAGGGAAAACAAAAATGCTATTGTAATTATTTAAAAATTAATTTCATTTGTCTTTTATTTATTTATTTTCATGATAAGAGTTTTCTCCCATGTAATTGTTTCAGGATATTTAAAAAAGGATATGTGTATTGTTTCCTCTTGAAAATTCACTTTACACTTTTCTTTCCCTCCCCTCCCAAAAGCCTTCTGGTTCTTTGCTCTTACAGAGTTGGTTGGGATAATTTTTCTTTCGGATTTTAGACCTTGCAACTTGGAAGGATTTGAAGACAAGATTCTTAGACCTACAGTTTGCAGAAAAATGTGATGAAATGAAAAGTGTCTTCATGGTATTAATGCATAATGGATGTGTTTTATAGAAAATTTGTTATGTATTTCTTATCTTTGAGACTTTTTGGAGAAACAGTGAAACCAAATTATTTGTATTTTTCCCTTTTGATCCCAAAATCTTTCTGTTAACATGTTTGCATTCTCATTATTCTCTTATCTTTCTACTAGACACAAAGACTGAAGAAATCAAAAAAAGCAAAGAAGATGAAAATTGACAATTGATTAAAAGATTTATTTATATGTGTCAATGCCTGCCCTAAATTCTAAAAATTGTGCTTACTCTAAGTTTTGTTGCTCCGTACTTCACTAAATTCTAAAAATTTTATAATGCTGGCTCTAGCACCAACTCTGATCTTATAACATTTTATGTTTATCCTCAGTACTCATATTATTAAAGAAATAAAATTAGCAGTTTCTTCTCTAAATTGTATGTGCAATCAGTTCTTTAGAGTAACAGAAATCTTTAATTATATCTGAAAATTCTAAACTGAAGAAGAAACTCATTGGATAAGAAATTGATTTTATAAAGAGAGAGAGAGAGAATTATTCTTCAAATTTACATTGTTGAAACATTTATAAATTAGAAGTTGAAGCAGAAACTAGTGGGAACACGGATTTGTTAATAGCATTTAATGTATCATTTTAGAATCAATATTGTAAATTATAAATGCTGTAAAATGTTCTTAGTTCTTTTTTAATGGATATGTTTTAGAAATTTTTAAAAAAATTGTAATTGTAACCATGTAATCTATTGATTAACTACATAATTTAATTATTTGTAACTAACTGCTCATCCATAGAAGTTATCTCTACATGTTAAGATGAGTTATCGCCTTCCATTAATCTTTATTGCAGATATGACACTTGACATAAAATTTGCATAAACCTCTAGACTGAGGGAGTTTATGACAAAATGAGGCATATTTATAAAAAAAAAAAAAAAAAAAAAAAACCGAAAGAGAGAGAGGGATTCAACATAAAGCCAACTAATAGTAAAATTTAAATAAAAAGTCTCTATTAGATTAGATTTAATAATAATGCATCCTATTTACAGATTTAAAATACAGTCAAAAGTCGTTAATCCGGACTCGTCGGGACTTCGGCGATTCCGGATTATCAATTTTTCCGGATTATAGATCATCAGTTTAAATCTCGTAAGATGGCATGCAGAAATTCCAAAATTAAAAATATGAAACCGTAATTTATGAAATAAAGAACAATTATGATCTAAAGGGTATCAAAATTTGCAAAAAGAAAAAGCTTAATATTTATTTGTTTACTTTATTAAACATTTCTTTCAATGTAAGTTGTTTAAGTTTTGCTTTGTTTCATGTGATAATACTTTCTCTTTAATTCTATTAAACAGACATAATTTCTTGTTCAGTTACAAAGTTCCGCCGTTCAAGTCCTATAATTGCTGTGTCAAGAACACCGACTAATTTGTCAATCGAAATTTTTTTGTTTTCAATAACCTCTGTCACTTTTCTTCGCTATCGGAAGCGAATTATAATGAGCAGGAACTTGTTTTAAATCATATCAAAGGAGCATATCGAGATGAAATACTACATTTGGTAAGGAATTATAAGCCAAATAAAATAAAAACATCTGCGCTGAAGATAAGGATAGTGCTGACAAATCAACTTCCAATTCATTAGGCGCCCGCCGCTGAGCAGCGTGAAAATGATAAACAGATTTCGGATTTCAAAACATACTTTCGCTTTAGATCCTTTACATATTAACAAATATATATCGGAAATTCTATTTGATATAATTGAAAGTTTAAGCTTACTTTTATAAAATTGCTCTTACAGTCTGCAAAAAATAATAAGCCGGATGCAATTCGAAAATTAAGGAACAACGCAATCATCAACATTAACTGAAATAGATAATTATTTAGCTTATACGTCCATTATACATAAAATGCGCACGCGAAAACGTATTCTGCACTTGCGCACACTCATATGCGCAGTCGTAAAAGGTCTTACGCGCACATGTGAACGCCTCTGCGCATGTGTCAACGCGGCGCATTGGCAGAAAGTTTTTAGTTTTGATGTCCGGATTATAGATCATTCCGAATTATGGGTGTCCGAATTAACGACTTTTGACTGTATTGAGTTCAAATATAGATAATTGCTATAGTTTATTCAGCTTTATAGGTCACTATTTGCTTTATAGGTCCTTAATTTTTTTCATTGATGGTCCTTGAAAGCCCTTAAAAGTACTTAATTTTCATGTGCAGAAATGTGTATGTACCCTGGGACTGTTTGGTAACAGTTTTTAGTTGATTTGAATTGTGTCCTATTGAGGCTTTATATAGAAGATGCATATCTCTTATTTCTTTAGTTTTGCATTTAAAGAGGGGGAATTGAAATATTCCGGCTAGCTTTCTGGTTAGTTGGATGCTAGATAGTCCAGCTTTTACTGTACCTAGGATGTTTCCAAAATTTTCGAAAATTAGATACCATAATTTCCGGAAGAAACGCTTCGGCGTTTACGTGTTTAAAACTTCTTAAACACATGTTTAAACTTAATTTTCAGCGGGTGCGGTGTTTAGGTGCACTAAAAATAAAATATTTCCTATGATGGTCATTGTACATAGTTTGAATAACTTTGTTATTGTACATAGACTGGTGCTGTTCCCACACAAAAGACCACTCAGTTGCTTTTTGCGAACGTTATTTTGTTTACATTCTTTCCCTTGAACAGACCTACATGCCTTATTCACCCTAAACGGGATCTCAGAACAATAACATTCTTCCCCCTTTCAAATCAGCATTCTCATCATTTTGAATAGTCTCTCTCCTCTGCCATTTGATGAATCTTCCAAGACCCATCCTCTCCCCACCCCCGCCTTTTCTGCAATTTTTTTTAAGGGTGGACACGACTCCACCTGCCTTGCAATAACGAACTGTGGCGTATTTCTCCTTCAGCATTAATCGATTTTTCTTGGCATTCTGCCAGATACAGATCCCATCAGTTTGGGTACAAGTACTTGTAGATAGTTTTTAAGTAAGAAGAGAGTGGAAAATTTTTTAAAATGGCACCTAAACGGCATAGAAGCTATACTGCTGGTTTTAAGCTTAATGTAATTTCATGTGCTGAACAAATTGGAAATAGAGCAGCAGCTTGAGAGTTTAAAGTGGACAAGAGATGTATTTGATGTTGGAGAACTGAAAAAAAAAAAAAAACTTTAAAATATGCCACAACAGAAACGAGCCAAAAGAAGTGGTAGTGTAAGGTGGCCGAATCTAGAGGACAACCTTGCAAACTGGATAAAGGACCAACGAGAAAGGGAATGGCAATTTCAATTGTAAAAATTCTCTTACAAGGATGGCCTTGTAATTTAAAGAGCAAATTTATAGCAAAACAAATGAACATAAATGATTTCAAAGGAGGGCTTTCCTGGTGTAGCAGATTTATGAAAAGAAAAAATATTTCTGTGCTTACTAGAACAACAGTCGGGCAACAATTACCAATGGACTGGCAGGATAAAAAGGCATCTTTCTAAAATATGTGACAGATATTATTGACAAAAAAAAAACTTCTTCAGTCATAGATAATAAATATGGATGAAACGCCGTTAGCTTTCGACTCTCCTGCAAACAGAACTGTTGATGAAACTGGTGCAAAAACTGTATCTGTGCTTACGGCGGGGCATGAAAGAATGTCATTTACATGTGTTTTAGCTTGTGCCACAATGGGGACAAGCTAAAGCCAATAATAATTTTTAAACGAAAAACTATTCCGAAGGGAGATTTTCCTAATGACATAATTATTTGTACAGACGAGAACGGCTGGATGTGCGAAACAATTATGTGTGAGTGGCTACAAAAAGTTTGGCAGTGTCGTAAGAGATCTTTTTTCCAACCAAAAGGGTTATTGATAATGGATTCCATGCGTGCTCATTTACTTGAGTCAGTGAAAACCAGATGTCAAAAATTGTCTACGACTGTAGCAATAATTCCTGGTGGTTTGACAAAAATCTTACAACCATTAGATTTGTCAGGTAATAAATCCTTCAAAGCTGAAGTCCGAAAGCGGTGGGAGTGTTGGAAGAGTTAAGGATTGCATACGTATACCAAAAGCGGTAAAATGCGTAGAGCATCTTATGAAGAAGTTGCAAAGTGGGTAGGAAGTGCGTGGAAATCGGTATAAACATTGTCAATATTAGCAGGTTTCAAAGAAGCTGAATTAGATAGAGACTGTAAACCAAAAGGATGAATGTGACGATCTGGAAGACTTGGACTTAGATCAGGATTTACTAAATCTTTTTAATTCAGATAGTGAAAAATCAGATTTTGATGGCTTCATATGATGTATAGTTTGCTGTAATTCCTCTTGTAAGTAAAATTTAAAATTTTCTTTTGTCATCCAAATTTAATATTTCATTGTTGCAACATTTTTTATAATATAGTCTGAGTATTACAAATATGGACTTCTTTAGTGGGTAAATGTAAATATATTCATGAAAGTAAATATATTTTCAACATTTCTTACCTTTAATTTATTTTTGAATTATGGTTTCATTTCATGCATTTTTCTTAACTGATATGTCATATATCAGGACATATGTTGAGATTTTGCATCGATACAGCCCACGACGATGTCACGCGCAATTTAATCTATTGCGATGTTTCTGTGTAATTTTAATTTTTTTCCCATCATTTTTTTCGAGTGTGGCATTTAGGCTCATGCGGCCTTTCTTCTGGAAATTATGGTATATTTTTATTTTGACAATTTTCATCAGTATTAACCCTCTGAGCAGCATGACACTTTTTTTGTCACCTGATATACTATATTAGCTCATAATCTATATATAAAGAAGAAAGTTTGCGTATTTGTCCTCTAATAACTGTTACTACTATAGCTATCATCGCGAAACTTTCTACAATTCTTTTCTGGGTCATGGAAAAGGTCGATGCCCACTTTTTTCCAAAAAAAGTAGCTAAAATTAGAAATGTTTATTAAAAACTCAAAAAAACGTTAATTTTCACCCTCATTTTCCTCAGTGACAACAGTCTTGCAAGCTGGAGATGATAATCTGCTTTATTTCAAAAGTTGTTGAAACTGCCCACTTTCAAATCGTAGAGTTTGTTAATAACAAATTTCTAATTTTCTTCAAGTTTTACAATGAAATAATAGCATTGTCAAACATTAAATACATTACTCTTGATTTCAAAAATTTGTGGGAAGCCATTTCGACTGTGTACGACTTTAATCAGCCATGATATAAACTAAAAACTCCGAAAACATTAATTTTTGCACTCTTTGTATGTTTGTATTTAATTGTTGCCCGAGTGGCAACAGTCTCGTGCGTTGGAGATAAAAATGCTTTGTTTTGAAAATTGTTGCTACTGCTCGCTTTCAAGTCATAAAGTTTGTTAATAAAAAAAATTTGTAATTTTTACAAAATCTCTCTATATAAAGAACAATGTTTGTTTGTTCGCGTTATCAATTTTTGTCACATTTAATCGAATAAAATTGAATATAGGTGAAATATTGTATGGAACTTTAGCTTTTATGGCCATTTGATTAGAAAGACAAAAATCATTAGAAATTAGCACAAAAATCATTGCATGCCATTGTTGGTGATATAATGAGAGAAAATTAGTTAATTTTTCTATTGGAATTTTGTATGTGGGTTCCATATTGCATCAAACCGAAAAATATATGACTATAAGTTGTTCTTTTTCATCGTTAGCAGAGAAGGATTACAGTGGTATTGTTCTCATTATTGTTAGATGCATTTCGCTCAATCTAACTTAACTGACATTGGGTACTCCCACTAGTTTAAGATATTTTGCTTTCTTTAATAGTGTAAATGTCATCTTGGTGAATGAAAGTTTATGAAAATAAAAGATTAAAATAAATAATTATACAAATTTAGCTGATGAATTCTGTTTAAATACAGGTCATCGTGACAGATCCAAAAGCCTGTGCTGCTCAGAGGGTTAAAATGCAGGTTTTCAACATAATTCCCATTTAATTGAATAACACTTATCTCAATAAAAAACTAACTTTTTAAGCCATTGTCAGAGAACTTTCTCCTATTCTGTCCTTATGGCATGGTTAAACTCTCAAAACAAATGCCCCATTTAGGTTTTTTCAAATGTAGGAACACAAGACTCCTTGCAAATGTTGAACAGTCTCTGAAGTTTCACACCATCTTTTTGGAAAAAAAAAAAAAAAGAAAAAAAAAAAAAAAAAATCATCCACTCTTTGCATTTTTCATGGTTTTAAAAACAGAGTTCCAAAAAAATATTAGTTAAACAACTGAATCAGACTAAATGATGCTGCACAACATAGCTACATAAGCATGTTGAGGCTTGTCTTTACACTGCTATTAGTTCTCAGAGTTGAACTAAAGCTCATTTACTAGAACTTTGGAAACATCCTACATATTATGAATTGCTCCAACAATAAAACATCAACCTTAATTAATTATAAAATATGTTTTTCAGTATCATTTTATTAATGAATGAACAATACATTAATAATTCATCATTATTATTATTATTATTCTAACAGAAATCAAAGAATTTGAACTCCAGACAGAAAAGAGAGCATCACAAAGACTTCAGCTCAAAGAAATAAAGCAGCAAGAAGAAGAAGAAAAACAAAGAAGGCTTCTTCAGCAAAAAGCACTGGAAGAAGAAAAGGAACGACAAGAGATCATGCAACTCAGAAAAGAGATTGTTCATAAAGCCAATCCCATTAGGCAATACAAACCACTTGAAATTAAACCTTGCCCTAAGGAACCAACAGTGCCTATTTCACCCAAATTTGCGACAGATGAACGTCTTCAGTCAAGACATGCAGCACAATTTTAATTTTATACACAATATTTTTATATATGGGAGTGCTATGAAATGATACTTTGAATTTTTAAATAAAATATTTTCTGTGTTATGTATTGCTATTTGAAGGCAAATATAGCCTAAAAGTGTTTTGTGATGCATCTATTAAAACAATTTTTAGTAACTTTAAAGGCTTTTTATTAATCTGAAGTATAAAAAATTATTATTTTGTTATGGGGGGAAAATATTAATATATAAATGGTGTCTTGTGCATATGTCATCTATATAGTAGGACTGTATATCACAACAAAAGCTGGAAAAAACCATGCTACAAAAATATGTTATATAGCAATACATATATTATTATTTTAATTACATTTTGAAAAGTAATGCCAGCTGGCTCACAGTAACTCAGTTTTTATTAAAATGCCTTTTCACTGCATTTTTTATCATTTCCAAATTTAAAATTATTTTGATAGATGCCAAGCTTTGTCAAATTGATTTTTCCCATCTGTTTGAACAAACTGCAAATCTGCAAGTACAGGACAGTAATGCATTGAATAATAGTATCCAAATTTCCCATTATTTGAAATCTCTGCATCCTTTGGCAGCTCCAGAATCAGAAACTCTTTTTGACATAATCGAAAATTCAAGTTTACTTTATATAAAATTGTTCTAACAGTGTGCAAAAAATAATAAGCCGGATCCAATTAGAAGATTAAGGAACAACGCAATCTGCAACATTAACTGAAATAGATAATTTTAGCCTAGCTTATACCATCGTCCGTTATACATTAAACACGCATGCGTAAACATATTATGCACATGCGTAAACGCTACGCATGCGCAGAAAGTTCGTAGCTTTGAGGTCCAGATTAAAGACTGTACTGTATATATATATATATATATATATATATAGGCTGTCTGAAAAGCTTTTGACCTAACAAAGAAAAAAGATACTTTTCTCCAAACTTACCTTTATTTTTCGGCATATTCTCCTTGTAAGTCTATACATTTCTTCCAGCAATGATTCCATCATTTTAACCTGCCCAAATAATTTGGTGCCGGGTCTGGCAGATGGTCAAGCAGTTCAAATCGTACTTCATTCAATTCGCTCTTCCAACTGCTGAGGCGGGAGATGGAGCACTGTCTTGGTGAAATTTTTTTTTTTTTTCCCATAATTCCTGCCCTCAACATGTCAAGTTAATGTTGCATAATATGATCTGGTAATGGTTTTCCCTTTTCAAGACAATCTTTTGGGACAATCCCAAGGCTGTCCCAGAAAACTGTTACCATTACTTTCACAGCAGAAGGAACAGTTTTTGCCATTTTTGGAGCTGATTCTTCTTTTGCAGTCCTTTGTATTGACTTTGTTTTTTTCCTCTGGGCTGTAGTGATGAATCTAGATTTCATCTACAGTGATTAATAGTAGGAAAAACTCCATTTATTGCATCAACAGGATGGTGTAAATGTTGCATCCAGCTTGCACTAAAATCTTGGTTCAATATCTAAAATCTTTTTAAATAAGTGGCAAGCACATTCTTTGGACATGCTAATCTCTTTAACCTTGATTCGATGGTCATCAGTGCCATTTGGTGGATTTTAGTGATGTTTTCTTCAGTGGTTGCAGTTTTTGGCCATTCTGAACATTCATCGTCATCCAAGCTGGTACACCAACTTTTAAATTCAGCTGTTCAAAATTTAACAGAAGTCCCCATATACTGTGTTCAACTTCTCTTTAATCTGAGTAGGTGTTATTACATAAGCTGTCTAATAACAGCATGATACTTGATTTTTTTTTTTTTTTTCCCATTTTTGCAAAAACAGTTGCATCAACTCACAAGCAATTGTCAAACAAAAAATTTGCACTCAAATAGCTGAAATTTTGAATGGTAGTTGTCAAGCTATGCCCAAACAAGTTCCCCCACACACACACTTTAGTTGAATTGATTTGAGATGCGATCTACATATTGAGGTTGAAAATTTTTCAGGCAGCCCTCGTATATATTTAGGTCTGCTGAAAAATTCTGTCGGTTTGGGAAGGGAAAGAAAACAATACAAATTCTATATTTTTAATAATAATTATTGTATAATAAAATTTCTGTTGTTACTTATAACCTTTTACCAATGTGATAATTTTTAAATATTTTTTTTAATTGTTCATATATTGGAAGAACTCAAATAGTGCTTGGCTGACATTAGCTTCAGTTTTGATTTTTCTTTATTCAAAAAATTTTTCGAAGAAAGAAACGAGATAATCGGAGGGTTCTAGTTCTGGAGAGTTTGGTGGACTCAGAAGTATTTCTCAGCCTAGCTTTGATTTTTCTGATGAGTTGCCATAGCAGCATGTGGACTGGCATTATCATGATGCAGTGTGAAGTGCTTCCTATTGAATAATCCGGACATCTGTTCTTTGACTTCTTTGTTTAAATCATCCATTTGCCAATGGTATCGCTTTAAATTGAACCTTTCTTTAGGTTTTCAAAAGCTCATAATGTATTTATCCTTGGATATCCCACTGTATATTAGGCTGAAGGTCAGTTTAGAAGTAGATGGGGCAGGTTGTCCAGTTTCACAATATGCTCTTTTCTTAATGATGTTTTCGTAAGTAACTCGCTTTTTATCACCAGTTATCATTCAGTTTAAGAATGATTCATTCTTGTTCCGAACAAACAAAGATGTGCATGAGATGACTCGATCATGCGAATTTTTCTCACTTTACTCATGAGGCACCCATTTAGAATCTTTATACTTCAATCTTATAAAGATTCCAAATGATTGCCTCCTGGTTTCTGAGTATGGTTTAAAATGCGGTGTTGAGCTGATTTAAGCATTTCTGCAATCTCTGGTGTTTTCAAAAAAGGTATCACTATATTGATAATATCCATCATTAATCCATCAAAGATGCCCACATAGAATGTGGCTTATCATTAAGGTCAGAATTACATGTTTCAGACTTTTCAAACTATTTACTGCACATTCTGTCTGAAACTGAATCTCCATCAAAAACGTTCATGCTTCTGTAGCGTTTCTTCCTTGTTGAAATTCATACAAAATAGTGTCGTATATAAACTTTATCAGTAATCATATTTATATGATCGTGCTTCACTTAATAATGGCATGATACACTTGTTTCAGTTAATTTAGAAGAACGTATGTTTATAGATGCAGTGATGAAGAGAGACAGCTATATATGTCTCGCATGAACATGTGTGTGCACGTTGAAATAAGTTTTAGTTAGGAATCAGGTTTTAAATCTTTCTTGCAAAACTGTAGATTCTCCCCAACAGGATTCTAAAGCATTATTTCTAGATATGTACAACATTTGTAAATAAATTTTGAACATTCTCCTTTCATTTTTAGTTATCCTGTGTTTGTAAATGTAAAAAATAAAATCAGATGTCCTGAAAAACCTTATATATCTGTGCTGTATAATTTTACATATTTCTTGACTATTTAACACATTTAAAGTATTTGGATAATATTGCTTATCCTTTTTGTGTTATACTTTTGCAACTAGTTGACTAAAATGAAATACAAAAAAATTTTAATTTCTTACAGATTTAATACATAGCAAAATGAGATGCTTCCTATGGTTTACCATGTATAATATGAAGACAAATTAATTTTCCTTAGTATCTCTGTGAAACTATTCTAAAGCGAGTGATCTTCAATTTTTTCCCCTTAATTCTTTCCCTGTTCACTGTAATATGTGTCAGTTGTCTATGAAACACCAATGGCTGGTAATTTTAGCAAAAATATATTGCTGCATGTAACATTTGCCAAGTTGTGTATTTGGATTGCAAAGATTGAAAATGGAAGCAAATGCATACTGATCTTTAAAATCAGGAATGTGTATTTAAATAGGAAACCTTCACTTTAAAACTTACTGAATGGTATCACTATGAAAGCTAGTATTATTTGTGACATCATTCGTGGAAGATTAATTCAAATTACATTGAATCACATGGGTGACAAATACCTTAATAACATAATGTAATTGCCAAACCTAAGTTTCTCACTTAAAAAAAAAGACCTATATTTAGTATTTACAACAGATATTTAGTATATACAAAGACCAAATCGAAAAACAATGCAGTGTATCTACATCATCTAAGAGCATGGCTGTATTCAGAGGTAAGCTGAACGGGCTGCAGCTCCTCCCAAAAGTGAAGTTTTAGTTTATAAATAGACAGCAGTTATAAAAAAGTTGGTTTTAGATGTGACCTAAACGTCTACCCATAAATATCAACATCACATTTTGCTGTCTGTTGTGCATTGCCTGCATAATAGTAGAAGTACTTTAAGAGTATAATTTTTTTTTATAGTTGACAAATGAGCAAATAAGTGATTAAATTATTAATTTCTGTTTGAATTGCGTAAATATTTCAGATTTCTACATTATTACAATATTTTTAAAAATTTACATATTTATTTCTCTAAAACCTATTATTCTTTCTTTTGAATTTATTAGCGCTAAAAAGTCTCAAATTGAAATGAAAAGAATAAATAAACCGCTCAAAAATCTATTTCATTATATTCTCAAAAAAGGGAAAGCGCTTCTTCAGTGATATATGAATCACAAGATTTATCATTAAGAAGTACACCAACTTAAAAAGAATTTAAGTGGGTTGAGTTTTATTCAGGAAGACGATTTGTGAAATTCAAATTGTGATTTTTAAGTCTCGAATGCGCGACATCGGGCATATATATTAGATTTATATATATCGTTCTAACATACACATTTTAACACAAAATCGCACTTTTCTGAGATGACATGCCACTTTTTTTCCTACGCTGCTCAAAACAATTAAAGAATATTGTGAGTTCGGTATGAAATAACCATATGATCGACAATTTTTTTAATAAAAATGAAAGAGAAGAGCTTTTAAAAAATGGCATTGTTTATAACGTTTACAAAGTTAGGAATATGCGAATTTTGCCTGTGACGTCAAAAACTAAACGTTTTAGATAAGGAGTGAAAAGAGACCTGCAGCATTCCTTCTGTAGGAGATTAAAAACAATTGACATACATTGAATGTTTTGTAACAGTGACTACGATGTTTCTGCATGATGACAGCTGAATCTGTAACCTGGAGGACATCGGTCGTTTAGAGGCGGGTCAAACACAATCCTTTGTAGCGGAAATGTTATGAGTTTCAGTATTATTTCCAGCCTAAGGAATCGGATTTTGTAAGCTGGAAATGTTCGTTGAAGATCGGGATATGGTCCTACCCCTGCAACAACACAAAATGAGGATCCGTATTAAACATTAATGGCCGGAAGAAACCACACTATGATCGCCACTTTCAACAGCATCTTCAAAGGACTTTTGGTACCAATGTTTCGACATAAACTGTCCAAATTAGACTCCACCATGTGGGTTTGTATGCTCGCAGACTTATGGTTTGTGTTTTGTTGACACAGGACCACCGTGCTGCCCCACAGTAGCATCAGAGATGAGTGAAGCAACGTGCTCTTCACGGACGAGTCTGGTTTTAGTATACAACCTAAAAATGGGCAAATTCTCATTTGGAGAGAACCTGGTGCAGGAAGTATTCCTGCATTTGTGCATGAAAGTGTCCGATTTTGCGGAGTGATCGTCTGGGCCGATATTTCTATCAAGGCTGGAAAGACCTGCACACTATCAGGAATGGAGCACTCAGCGATCAGGGACGAGATCTTCAGACTTATTGTGGTCCTTTACGTGGTGACTACTAGCTCTCAAAGGTGAACGGCATTTTTTTTTGGGGGGGGAAGCTTAGTGTTTGAATCAAGTTGCGTAAGAAATGGTATTTTATTTATGCATAAGTTTTATATCAATGGGAAGCCCACAATGTATGAAAAAAAAATAATGCAAGTTTTGAAAGTGTACATCAAGGTAGTCAAAAGTTATTTAAGTAAAAAATCCACGAATTTGAGTTTTATAACTTCGACAATTATAACAGTAATTATCCATTAAACAGCATATAAACGACTATCTTCAAATCTTTATATCAATATTTTCTGCTTATCTTTATATTAAAATATAATAATTTTTATATAGATTGATGGAGCTAAATTTTATCTTTATATTCATATAGGTTTTATGTAAAAATGCTTTATTCTATTCAAAAATATAGTTTTTTTTTTTTTTTTTTTTTTTTTTTTATTTTGTTTGTTTGTTTCCCCCCCCCCCCCCAGTTTTCTTATTTAAACTTTCAGTTTCTTTAGCACATGCTAAAACTTTTTTTTTTGGGGGGGGGGGAAGAAATTGACTTAAAATTATTAAACTGTATTTTAATTTTTTAATACTAATATAATTCAAAAGGAACTAAACTTTACTTTTTACCTTAGATTATTATAGATAAAAACAAAATAATTGCATTAATGTCGATTATATTAAATAGACTTAATACTTAATTAATGTCGATATTACTTAATATATTTCTTTTTATAATTTTAACTATACAATTTACAATTAAGACCTTATTTCATAACTACTCGTTTAACACAACATGTCAAGATCATCAAGCAACTCATCACTAAATAATTCCGACTCCACTATTCATTCTCATATTAATCCAAATGTACATCCGCTATCATCATCTGCATTATCTACAATATCTACAGAACAAAATGTTAATCCAACTGTATTAGATTCGAATTATGAAAGACTAATGAAAATTCAAAACGCTTACGATAATTGCATCTCTCTTTTAAAGAGTGATAGCAAACATGATATCTTTCTAAAGAACTTTGCAACAAAATTAAATCAATTGTCGACTTCCTCAAAGATTGTGCACTGAATAACACCTCAACGGGACCAAAATCACTCAATCCTCATGACGTTGCAACTGAACCAACATCAGTAACATTACATGATGCATCAATTTATTTAGTATTAAATATACTAGATAGATAAATTTAATATACTAGGTATACTATAAATATACTATTTAATGGTAATTTTATGTTTTGATTATGGTTTATAATCAAAAGGTGGGAGGATGTTAATAATGCCTTACTTATTTTGTTAGTATAATTTAGCTACTTGTGTATGGCAACAGTAGAAGATATTCAAGTTTGAGAACGATGTAACAACACGAGAAGCATCATTGTTTCTTTCGTGACAATAAAGTTTGTTTTCGTTGAAACTGATTCTATTGTGTAAATAATCACCGCAGTTGTAGTGTTTTAATGATAGAGACTATCTTTAAATCTATGATGCGAGTCTTTAGTTAAAGACTACTTCGTGATGAAGTGTGATTTATGATTTTAAGTACTGAACGCTGAAAAAGTCGGTGATACTTTTTTCTTGTAAGCTTTAACACCCCCCACTATGTAACCCCTTTGGGAAGAGGGCTAATGAAGACTGATGATTTCGCGGAAACAAGAATGATTTTGACAACCGCGGAAACAGGAATCGCAGAACAAGAAAGGCACCGAAAGCCCTCCACGAAGACAACTCTTCTCTTAGGCAGATAGCTTTCGTGCGCTTTGTATAATTCAAACCAAATTAAAGAAACTTATTCATTTTACTCTCTAAATTGAGCCTCAAATAAATCATATGTGGGAGCTTTTCGTATTCAGAACCTAAAACGTATCAGAACGGAAAATTAAATAAGTTTAATTATTTAACTTGGTTATACAGAATTCAAATTTTTAATTTATCCCCAGTTTTAAAAATCTGAGCATGAATAATCATGTAATAAAACATAGATCGATAACTTTGAAATTCAGAGATTAACTTCTATGACCTTCGATCACTAGCAACCGAGAAGTAAAAACCGTTGAACATTGGTAGTTCGACTGGTGTTCAAACCATGGCGGATGGGCTGCTTACAAGGAAATTTTCGTGGTTTTCTCCATGTGTAACATAAATACGAGTGAGTTTCTATCAGACGTATGAAATGATTTTTGTATCAGCTCCACACTATAAGTCCTCCATGAAGGCATCCATATCCTCTCGGCAGATAATCTTAGGGTACTTTGACATACCTAAATAATCTGATTTTGATGATCACGCTATTCTACTTTCATACTGAAGCTCGTGATGCTTTAATTAATGTTTTATTTATCATAAAATGTGTTAACTACTTTAAATTAATCATTTCAGCAACTTTTCTGTTAGATTTCATTTTTTAAATTTTTGATATCATTTTAGAAGCTTAAATAAGTCTGATCGTTTTACTAAGACATGTTGTTTTTTATATATAAGTACAGAGAATCTTATGAAGACGAACTCTAAAAGTGTTTCCTACAACTAAACAGGCTTTTTTTACATAAGTTTTACATAAGTGGCCTAAATTGCTTGAAGCCGTTAGTGGTCGCATTAGAAAAGTCTCATTATATTTGCCTTTTTGCGGCATTTAATAATTTCAGTTTATTTAACATGTCTGTCTTATAAATTATAATATTGATTTTTCAAGGTCGTATAATAACTTTCAATATAAATTAGAATAGTAATAATCTTTTACATTCCATTCGGATTATTGTATTCGTATGAAAGCCTCGAATCAGTTGTTTATCATTATTTCGTGCGTATATTATTGCAAAAATTCAAAATCCTTAATTATGATAATTTTCAATATTCGGGATGTAAATGCCGGTGTCCGCCGATAACATCGCGGCAAAAACATCGCGAACGAAAACGTCGCGGAGAAAACAACGCAAGGCGAAAACGTCGTGCTACAAAACATAGTGGGAGAAAACATCGCAGTTCTAAAACATCGTAGTACAAAATATCGTCGTCGAAAATAAAGCGGTTCAAAAACTTCGCAGTTTAAAAACATCGTCGTCGAAAATATCGCGGTAAAAAATAAAGTATCTACAAATCATCGCATGACGATAACATCACAGACAAGCTTTTTTCAGGCTTTAATAATTGTAAATGGATGTTCCCATAATGATTTGTGAGCGCAAGATGGAAAAAAAGGATAATTTTTACTTTCATAGTTTTTACGAGTATTAACTAATAAATTTTTGCTGATAAAGTAAGAAGGAAACTTAAGCATAGAAATTTAATGCAACTTATAGCACTTAACAGAATTTTAAACCGGCATATAGTTAACTAGCAAAGGTCATTAATAAATTGTTTTTAATGGTAATTTTTCATGAAAAGTATAATCTGAAAAAGATTATAAAAAGGAAGGTAAGTAACTGCATGACCTTATCTATAAAAAAATTGCTAACTTAATTGTGAGATTATTTTCTTCACTTTTGTTAATCTAATACTCTTATAATCAAAATTATTTCTTCTTTTGCTTCAGTTTATTTTTAAAGTGTTATTAAAATTTTCATGCACAGCATGCAGTCAGTTATGTCGATTATGTTAATGTCGATTTGTTAGTTATGACGAAAGTCAGCTACATAATATTTTACTAGGGTTTGGATTTACTACATTATGCCAAAGCACACTACGGCTATCTGCTTAAGGGGTGGGATTCCTTTGTGGAGTACATTCTCAGGAGCTGGTTCATATGCACATTATACTTTAGAAAAATCCCGAAAATCTTCACGCAGCTTTTTGTTTCTTAGAAATAATGTATACTTGCAGTGAACCTTCCTGGTAACTTCACCCTAAGACGAACAGTGTTTTTGAGATCAATAAACATAGGTTTTGATCATTACGCAAGTTCACCACATCCACACAAATTAAAAAAATACAGCATTTTGAGTGGTTGCTTTAAATTGGATTGCTTAAATTTTCTTTTAGATTTAGACATTTCTTATTAGCACTAAAAGTATTATTTAATTTTTCATATACATTTTATTCGAAAATTTCGTAGTTATTTACTGAACTTACAGTGACCAACTTCCTAAAACAATTTTTATGTTTTTCTTTGGTGTTTCTTAAATTTCAGAATATCTTAATTTATGCGCTCGAGAAATCTGTAGCAAAATTAATATTTCTGAGTGAGCTTCTATTTTGTGGCGATTCTTTGTCCTCGGAATTCTTTGCCTAACAACTATGAAGCGACTAATTTTTCTTGTAAATTTTTAATTAAAGATAAAATTTAATGGAAAAAAACTTAATTTCCCTTAAATTGTTTTCAAGGATTAAAAAATGCACACATTTTGCATTGACTTTTATTTTCAGTGAATGAAACATTTCAAGTACAATTTTTTTGTATTTAAATGACAAACTGTTTGGAATAAGAAACTATGATATTTTTATATATCATTTTAAATGTTTTATAAACATATGGTTTTGAATATCAACCATAACTAAATTTTAAAATCCGGCTTCGCTGCGTGCATGATTAGTTTTTAATTAAAATAATCAGAAAGAGTATTTTTAAATAAAATGAAAGTATTTAGTGTTCTGCGCATTCAACTAAAAGTATTTAACACATTTTGGAAAAAGTTATCTTTAAAGAAGGCATGTTTTCCATAGTTTACGTTTTAAATTAAACAGAAATATCTTTTTCATTTTTATACTTCATGGAGTTAGCCATTTCTTATACTTTGATACGCGTTCACTTTAATATACATGCAAGGCTTAATTAGTATGTATGTTGTGATTCATACAGTGGCGTAACTAGAACTCTTGGGCCCCTATGCAAAAAATTTTCATGGGCCTCTTTCCCAATAAATTTAATGAGCTTTAAAAAAAAAAAAAAAAAAAAAAAAAAAAAAAAAAAAAAATCAATAAAAATCAATTAAAAAAAAAAAAATCTGAAATGTTTCAGATTTTAAATTACGTCCAAAGGGGCGTTTTTTTAACGTTTTGAGTGTTACCTTTATTTATTAAATATCATGTTCTTTGCACTTAAACCATAAAATTCAGTTCAAGAGCAATATCGCAAAATAATGTTAAATTAAGCATATCTTTAGAATTTCCGATATACGCAGTCTCGCGAGCTGGAGATAAAAGTATTTTTTTTTTTTTTTTATATATAACGTTGCCATTTCTCGCTTTTAAAGCATTGAGTTTGTAAATCAAAAATTCGTTAAAGTTTTACAAAATATAAAATCTATAATAAAACAAATTCCAAATTTGGGATTTCAGATGCCCATATTCGCAGTAGGATTTCGTCATTCAAAATTTGATGGCTCTATGTACCATTGTTTTATCACAATGCGAGAAATAGACAATCATTTATGCAGATTTTTCATTATTTAATTTCTTCAAATATAATGCAGGACTCTAACATTTTGTGGCAACAGTTTGAAAAGTGAACCGACGTTTATGAGTCCGACGCAAAATCGCAAAACGAAAACAATAGTCCTTCAGGGACAAAGCCCCTTTGGACTAAAAAAAAAAAAAAAAAAAAAAAAAAAAAAAAAAAAAAAAAATCAAGGATTCCAGGATGTTTGCATGATGATTTTTATCACATCTGGATTAATTGTTAAAAAATAAAAGCACGTTCTCAGGGAACCAGTTGAAAGGTACGTAGCATGAAGAAAGAATAAAAAGGAAAATAATTTTCCTTGAGCAACTGGTGAAATGAAAATTTTGCTAGTCTGGGTATTTGACGTTAGATGATTTTAATTCAGTTACGTAAGACATTTTGTGTGAGTGCGAGAGACAGATTTTTCTCTCCTTTCACTGAGATGCATACTGATAATAAATGAATAAGTCTATATAAAAAAAGGAACATGTCGACGTATAGCTTTAAGAAAAGGTAGAAAGCCTAGATTTGCGGAGATTTTTATAAAAAATCCAAGTTTTATATACTAATATTTTAAATTTTTATATAAAATCTGCGCTTATCTAAGTTTTTTCGCTTAAGTTAGCAAACTTACAAATAATTAGTTATATTATAAAAACTGACAGACAAGATAATTGATAAACGTACAGAAAGGCTATTACATTAATGTATAGTACTCTGTGATATCAAATTTGGCGCAGTTCGTACCCTACCTTTCGAACATGATTTATGCAACAATATACAAGTAATAAATAAGAACTTTTATAATGTAAATGATACATTTGTTAAATATAAAACATATTTATCATAAACTTCATAAAGAAAACTATTTGAACATAAATTTTTGTAGAAAATATGTATGGTAAAGTTTTTTTCTGTCTTTTTAAAAAATCTTTTGGTACACTAAACTACTTGAATACATGATTTTTATAAAAAAATGCTAAAAGAATAATAAAGTTTTTTGGTACTATTCTGTTTTGAGGGCCGTAAAAAAATTCCAGCGAAAATGTATGCGCGAAAGCGCCAAATCTAGCAAACACGCCCATTTAACAGCGTGCCAAATCTAGCGTACGCGCTGATTTCAGATTGCATAAGTTTATATAGTTCTATATTTCTTAACACGCCATTGAAATACTAGTTTAATTTTTAATTCATTTTTTGATAACCTATGGATTTAATAATTTGGGAATTGCCCATGATGAAAAGTCTGCGATAGAATTATGGGTAAAGTGCAGAATCACCCACTGCTTGACGCATTTTTAAAAATTGCAAATACTCGGTATCCATGTGCACATCGACTTATTTTCACTTAAAAAAAAATCCCAGAATTGCACAAAAATGGCACTGCGCACACCCCTGACTTTATCTATGTACACATCAATCTATTGTCACTTAAAAAGTAAAAGAAAATTGACAAAAATCCAATTGTTTTTTCCCTTGTAAAAACCGGCAAACAAATAAGTGGGCGATTCTGCACTTCACCGAGAAAAGGCATTTCAAAGAAAATGCATCATTCATTATAGAAAATTATGTTTGAACAACCAACGAGATGACATTATGCTTTAGCGATAACTCGATAGCGAAATATTATATCAACTTAAACTTTCATCTAAATTAAAACATCAATATTAGATAGTTATTTATTATTATACTTCCTTTCTTGCGTTAGGGTTGCCGCAATTACTTTTGGCATCATTGGCATCAACAAAAGTTTGGCGATTTTTTACGGCCCTCGAAACCGAATAGTACCAGTTTTTTACTGTTTCCTTTTTATTTTCCTCAGTCCGTACTGCTCTTCTTCTTTAATTTTTTCCTCCCTCAATAAGTCTAATAATAACATTGGTGGCCAAAATTCATCATAAAGAAAAAAAATCCTTCTTTTAAAATTTGCGTCTCCTAACCTTCATTTCCGCAAAATTATTTATCAATAATTGGACGTCCATTTTCTCAGCGTCTAAGCTCAATAGTGAAAGGTTTGACAACCGATCTTGTGTCATGCTGTTTCATATATATGTTTTTTAAATATGTTTTTATTAGTTTCAGTAGTGAAAATGACCTCTCACTCGTGGTTGTGGTTACAGGTAATGATAAATACAATATAAGTAAATTGCACACTCCCGAATAACTGCTTGTCATGTCATAATATTTTAACATTGCAAATTTAGCTAAATCTTTAAAGGATTTTAAATTTTAGATTTCTGTTCTGAAAGTATTTATAAATAATAAAAGTTGTACTTCCAGTGCAAGTCTTCTTTATATGTTTTCTGTATTTTTGAAACATTATTAATAATTTCCATATTTGTTAACAATGACAGTGTTTTAGGTTCCTTATTTCTCTTTTATTTTTCAAATTTAATTTCTATGCCCCATTCATGTGGAATAAACTTAGCTTCTTTCATAATGTCTTCAAACTTGTTTCTCATATCTTGCATATTAATAGAAATGCTTTTTAGATGTTGATGAGCTCCATTCAAGTCGATTGATTTTCGATTGTCGAGCCGAGTGATGGGTTGATCGATCCTGCACTATAGCGCAAGACGTGTTTAAAAAATTTTGTTTTAAGTTTGGCCTGTTATGATGTTTCTTAATGTATGGAAACATAGATTATATTTATATTTCATATTTATCATAAAAATATTTCATGTTAATATAACAATACGTTATTAATATTAGTAGATATTTGCATTGTTAATGGTGATAATTTTGGATTTTTCAGATAAATGGATTAAAAGTTTGGCTGAATTGAAGTTTTAGCAAGTTTTAAATTATAAGAATTTAGTTTATGATTAATTTAGATATTACCAATCAATAATTTACCTTTATAATGAAGAATTGTATTTGAGATCACTTTGAAATTTAATTTTAAAGAAAAACTTCTGTTTGTTCTCGCCATAGAGTAGAGAAGTGGCATTAGAATAAGAGCAAGTTTAAGTTCAGTTTACTGTTCTGAGTCATCAGCCAGTTTACAAGTATACTTGAGCGGGTAGCGTTTCACACTTCAATGCAGCTGTTTAACGAAGAAAGGGACCCCGCCTCCGCTATAAATTTCCAGTGTCTCCCCAAGTTAAGTCACAGTAAAACTTTCATCCAAGACTTTACTGTAAAGATGTCCATTGTCCATTTCCCTTTTAAAACGCTGAAACATCTTTTTTTTTTTTTTTTTTTTTTTTTTTCTTCCTTCAGTCAAATTGTACTATTATTATTGTCATATTCCAATGATACATAATACATCACCTGCAATATCTTTCTACATTTCCACTGTACTACTATAAATGCATTTCAGTTAATGTATAATTATTAAATATTAAACAGTAAAAATTATGGATATTCGAATATTTTTAGGAAATTCTTCGCAAGTTTACGATGAAATCATAAACAGGTAGAAACAAATTTTATTGATATGTATCCAAAGAGCTTTTAAATTGATTGTGTAATACAAAATGGAAATTTTAAAATTAATCTAAATTTAATACCCACTGTAGCAAAATATGACGATTCCCTTCTAAGTTTCAAGGTCCCAGAAATGTTTAATAATTTAGAGTTAAGCTTATTGATACTAACGTATATTTGAAGATGAGTACTCACACTCTGTCGCATGGATTCTAAAAGTAGTACACATAAATAAATATTTGTTTAGGAAACAAGTAGAAAGTTTCTTCATAATTAGTAAAAATAAAATTGTATGAAACAAGTTTTGCGTACTTCGTAGAGAAATGCGCAAAACTTCATTTATGAAAATAGGTTTTTTGTACCCCAGGTGGATCAGAAAGCAAAAATCAGTTAAGAAAAGCGGATTTATTTTAGGAGCTTTAATATTTATGATTATTGTTATGTTTTATTTGCGTCTTAGAAAGCTATTTATGCCTCAGAAATTAATGACCTCAGATTTCCAGTCCTTACATTGCTTATAAATTAAGCAGTATCAATTTTTTTATATTAATCATTAATTTTTTAATGACAAAAATATAAAAAATAAATATAATGTATGGGAACACATATTAACGGAAGCTATTTATGTCTTAGAAAAGTTATGCAGTGATGCCGAAATGAAAGAGAATAATGTACAAAGGGATTTTATGAGTGAAAATCGCATCATTTACTATTAAAAAGTGTTAATTAAATTTTTTAATTTGCAAAAATTATTCAAATATTGCAATAACGGGAGAGCATTCTTCTCTGAAATATTCCATTCGTTTGTGTAGTGAAAATAGCAATGTAATTCGCGTTCTTTCAGATGTTGAAATTTAACTTAAAACTATTAGGGCAAGGCTGCCATTGATATGTTTAATATTTTCAGTAATTAATTTATCGAAATTTACGAAGTAGTATATACTTTTAGTTGTGTGATGTCATTTTTATTTTCATTATTATATTATTATTGATGATTTCACGTACTGAAAGCTGTGGAAAGTAAATTGTAAAATTTCATTTCAAATAACGATTAGAAAGTACTCCATGAAGGCGTTCTTCCCCTTAGGCAAAGAGTCCTCGAGTGCTTTATTATTATATAATAATTCAATTCAATTCCGTTTAAATAACGTACAAATTATTGCGCATTACTCAATTATACGCTTAAATGTTTCACGTTGTTAAAAAAAATTGTAATTTATGATATTTTTTTCAAACGAAGAGAGATTAATATATTACTTTCAAAACAAATTTAATGTCTTCAGAATTATCTTTTACGGATAAGTGTGAATTTTTGGTAGGAGATGGGTAATTTACAGGTTAAGAAACACTACAGCTCTTCTCTTTTCTAAAGCAAATCAAGTAAATCCTCAAACGAGTTCTGTGCTTTCAGATTTAATTCTCGATTAGGGATTTGAAAGAATTCCTAACCTGCATTTTCTCTGCAATGTGCGAATATTTTGAAAATTTTGATAAATATTTAATTACTCATTATTTTAAGTAAAAATATTCATCCATTTCCATTTCCTACCCCCACGAGTGAAAAAGTAATGAATTTTGATAAACTTAATGAAAACAATTTCATTAAATTTACGCCGGAAATTAAATGAAATATTTGCAGCTTAATGTTTGAGCATCTGTGTGTTCGTAGCCTGTCGTAAAACTTCCCCCCTTTTTTTCGGACCTTGAATTCATTCAAAGATCCCTATGCCGGACGGGAAATCTCTCCTTTCCAAATGTGGTGTCATAAATTCTTAGCGTTTCCTTAGAACAGAACGGCATTTCGACATAGGGGTGGGGCAAAGTCCTTTCATGCCACAACTGCTCAACTTACGTTAATGATTTTCTGTCATTAAGAAAGAAAAGCATGTATTCTGTTATCAATTGATACTTATGAATGATTCTCCCCTCCAGCTCATTAATGTAAAAAACAGAGGAAAAAAATCGATCCGCCTTTAACTTTGCCATTTTGTAATGTCAATCGTGCTTCTAAATCCAAATGTTTCTGTTCCTTACCTTGCTCCTTGGTGCGACTGCACCGGCTGCAAGTACCATAGTTCTTTACATTGTGAGAACTATACATTCAAACATGCAGATTCTTCCTTATTTAATTTCTTTAAAAATAATACAGGGTGAGGTTATTTGGTGGCAACAATTTGAAAAGTGATACGCCGTTTATAGCGAACCAACGAAATACATGTTATATTAAATTCTAAAAATCATTCACATTAATAAATTCAATTTCAGATTGAATAAATATTAGGACTGATTTTTGGACTTGTGTTTAATGGAAAAGCTAGTAAGAGATTCAATATATGAACAAAATTAAACGCTACCGGAATGAATGTATTATGAAAATTACGAACTGTAAATAATATACCACGATTTCTCTTAACTTGCAAAGTTCATTCCAAAGTACCAGAATCCTGCCTAGTTACTTCTTTGAATTATACTTAGAAAATATGTCTACTGATTATTCGATCATAAAGCGAATTATACAGAAACAAATTAATATATAAAATAAGTACTTCATAATAAATAGTTACAATTAATTTCCACTTCCACCGCTTTTTTAATTTGGGATTGCAAAAGAAGAAACCCTTCCTTTAGGGGGGTCGCCTTTAATAATTTTCAGGTTTGAGACAAAGGAATAGAAAAGAAAGTTTCCTATTTTTCGCTCACTGCTATCCCTAAACTGGGGTAGGTCATGAAGTTATTATTTCATAGTCGAATGCTGGAATTTTAACTATTGGAAACACTTGAATTTAGCTGTTTCAGGTACTTCCAAGAGCCTCCTATCTGCGTCATACAGAGAATTGCGTTACTGCACCGTATAGATAGGGCCCTTAAAAACTTAAAAGTAAACGAATTCTGTTATCTACATATACTTAAAAATTCTAAAGTTAAAAGTAAATTGGAGTCAAATCAAGGCTATTCCTCAACTATATTAATATTAACAATCGTGTAAAAGGGGTTTAACACAAAATTAAAACATATCAAAATTAAAATAAGAATTTATAGTAGTACAAATTCTAAACATAAAAATGAAAAGCAAAAGGGGAAAAATACAGGATAAAAAATATAAAAATAATAATTAATCTTCTTTTATTGAAATTCTAATTTCGAACTCATCAAGGGAAAAGGAATTAAAGCTTCTTTATATATGTAATGGAATCCGTCTTTTAAGTTTAAACATGTAAATGTAGTTCAGCAGGACATTTAAGGATCCCCTAAGCCTTCGGGCCCCTATGCGACGGCATTCCTTGCATACCCTTATTTACGTCACTGGATTCATACTATATATTAATACTTGTATATACTCGAATCACATTTTTTTTTTTTTTTTTTTTTTTGAGTATTGGTTTGTTCAGACTCTCACTTTTTTGTTCATTTTATTGGTGCAACATGTTTAATTTTTATATATTGGCCATGATGTGGGAGTGTGAAAAGTTGTATATAGTCCTTATTTATTTTAAATATTGTCCTCATTCATTTTTGTAGTCTTTATTATATTATACATTGTCCTTATATATTTTGGTAATAACCATGGTTTCTTACTGATCCTGTGACTCAATTATTTTAATGCATGTTATGTGTTAGTGCATATTTCCCACTGAAAATATATTATAAAACTCTATTAATATACATTTTTAACATATTAAAAACAATTAATTCAAATAGACTCATGAATCTATGAATATTTATGAGCAAAAATTTATAATTTTACTTGTGATATAATGCGGAATATCAAAAACAAAGATGTACAAGTTGTCAAAATATAAAATGTTTAAATGAAAAGAAAAATACATTTTTGAGGAGTACATACATTTGACAAATGGCATTTGGAGAAGATGATTTTGCTGCTTGAAATCTGGATTACTAAATACTGAAAATTTAAAAAGCATCTTAAATTGTTTAATCCTTTCAGTCCCAATTTATTTGTTTGTTTCAACTGACTTCATTTTTTTTATGTATTCTTGGTGATTATCACAAATGATACAAATGAAATTGACATAAATTGACAGTCTGTCCCGAGGCCTCTATAAGAAGAGGCACGCAACAATTTTGTAGTAGGCATGTTAGAAATGATGCCTACTACCAGTGGGACATCAACTATGTAGTAAATTGATGCGTGTAATTCCATCTAATCTTCTTTAAACATCTACTGGGACTTATATAACCCACTGGGCCTGAAAGGGTTAAGAGAAAGAATTAAATGCTGTATTTCACCGCAGTTAAAATTTTCCGAATACTGATTTATAAGTTTTTTACAAAAGTTCATTTTTTAATAAATGATTTAGTTTCACATATTATATTCAGTTATTTTATTTCTAAAAGGAAATTTTTTCTTTCATTAATAGTAGTATATATTTGTTTGAAAAGAGAAGTGAGAATCCGGGTTTGGCTGGAAACTGTAGTAATCTGTATGCAAGATGAAAGCAATTAGGAACTTTCGGGAAAATAACGCTTGAAGCTCTTAGTTCTGAGAATTGCGTTGAAAAACAAGCTAAGCGGCAGAACTGAGATGGGAGGGACGAATTACAGATTCTAAAAAGTCTTGCAGCTAGGAGAACGAATTACAGATACTAAAAAGTCTTGCAGCTAGGAGAACGAATTACAGATACTAAAAAGTCTTGCAGCTAGAATTACAGCTAGGAGAGTCAACCGTTAGAACGGGTGTTTCGAAATTAACGTCAGTCTACTGCTCTTGACTGCATTTGCCATGCCACCCTGGCGAATATTCCTGTATCAGAAGCCATCCATCGTCCACATCTTCCAGTTTTAAAAACGCAAGCGCTGCGCACATCCCGCAGATGCATTTTAATTTCATCGTTTTCTTTGTATTTCTTCACTAAACCTAAATCTTGTATTTTCCTCCATAAGCACTGATTATAGTGATAGTTACATCCTGCATTTTTAGCGGAAGGAAATACAGTTCTGAGAGCTAAAATGACTGCTTCTTCAAAATCAGTCATAATTAGGATTCCAATGTGGAATTGCTTTCACATATCATATGGAAGAGTCTTTCATAAGTCTCCTTCCTTTTATTTGGAAGGAGAGCAAATGCAACGGGAAAAATATTTGTTTCTTCACGGGTGCTCCCAAGATCGGCATGGATAGTAAATAGCTGATGAAATTGCTTTGGGCAGCTTTTAAAAGTGCAATCCATGAAAAATGTATTGAATCTCTCCATGATTCTTCTTCCGTTCTTACTTGCAAACACAAGGATTCTGGTATCACTTAAATTGTCGGCTAAAAGAAAGCTTTCTCCATCTGCCATTTTTAATAATTCTTCATGAAGAATAATTTCTTTTGCATTTTTCGGCTCAGCAATCTGGCCCTGGGCAGTATGTCTAAATCGATAAAGAGTGTTCTTTATTGAAGAAAACATTGGCACAGCTCTTATAAACTCATTGCCCTTTTGATAAAGTGGACTAAATTCTTCCTCATAATTTTTTTAATGGATATTGTTTCATTTTCAGCACGTTTCTTAGCGTTGAAAGTACCTTTCATTGCTTCACATTTTGCAATGTTTGGACTGCATTCATGGCGTGAGAGTCTTATTATTTCTGCATCTTTTGTTATAATTCTTCCTCTGCATTTCAATTTCTTTTCATTCAGGCAAGTCCAAGTAATCGAATTACTTTTATTTGTCCTGTATCTTCGATACTGATGTCCTTCATATAGTAGGCATTCTTTGCCTTTTGAAGTTTGAATAATTTCCATCTATTTTCCAAGACACTCTACGAATCCACGCAACGTTCAAGAACAACTCCAGAAATGTAGGGGCGAGTGTAAGACAGGGGATGAAGACAGAATGCAATAAACCCTCCTTGAAAACCAATCGTTACTCGGACTCTGTCCGTAACATCTTTGACGTCACAAAGACTTGGACTATTAAGTCACAATCACGTAAGTTTCCGTTAGACATCATTTGGAGCTGAGACAGCGAGCGAGTAGCACGCACTGCAGTTTTCTCCTGATCGAAGTGCTTACCCAGTACCTTAGACGGTCAGTGATTGCAAACGATACTTGATATCTTAACTACGGTCTTCTGACGCATCGACACTCTGTTGATCTTGTTACTGCTGTATCATGTCAGAGTATATACCGCAGTAAAAGTAGGCCGGTATAACGTTGCTCTGATCTACGCTGCCTCATTTTCTGTTTTGAAAGTCTTAACATGGACCGCATCATAGAATTTATTGCTGCAGAAATCACCAACCTAGAATGTATCGGAAAAGCTGATGGCTTGCTTTCTGAAAAGGATGCAAGTGATCTGAAGTTTTTCCGGCGACTTAAAATCTTCGTTGAAAGAGAGATCCACAACGAAAGAACACCAGCGTTACCCAAACCCAACATCCTTCCTGTTATACCACAAGGTAAACCTGTGCAAGGGTTTAAGCAGAACGTCAGACGAGCTTCAAGCCCGGCTAGATCTGATGAGGAAGCTTCAAAAAAGTATAAAGCTCTAGATGAAGATACCTCGGATTCAGATTCTGGACCAAGAGGAGGCATTAAGAAATGACCAAAAAAGCAGAAGAAGCCCGGTCTAACGGAGCCTGCTGATTCGTCAGTAGTAGAGACACCGAAGCAACCAGCTACGGAAACCATGGAAGTAGCCGAGGATCAACCGGCGGCCAATCAGGATATTCCAGCATCGAAGGACTTATCCTTTCACTTTATCAAGTTGCAAGGCATTTTGGCTGGTTATAATCTATCCCCATGTAAGGACTATCATGGGCAACAAATAAAGGGAGGATTTAAAATTCAGGCATACAACCCGACAATTTATAAACAACTAGTGAAAGTTTTGAAAGATGAAAAAATATCCTTCCACTGCTTTGAACTCCCAAAGTTAGTGTAGTAATCCGACATTTGCCATCATATGTGACCTGCGCCGAAATAGCGGAACAACTAACAGATCGTGGATACAAAATTGAACGAGTCGACCAGCTAAAGAGACAACGAGACGGAGAAATAATTAATTTGCCGTTATTTCTAATCACGCTGGAAAAGAAAGACAAAAGCAAAGAAATTTATCACGAAAAATTCATGCTCGGCATGAAGGTTGAAGTGGAGAGATATAAAGGAAGAGCAGGCCCCCTGCAGTGCTTCCGCTGTCAGGGCTTCCACCATGCTCAAAGTCACTGTAATCACGACGCTCGCTGTGTTAAATGCGGCGAAAAACATCAATCCTCTATGTTCACAAAATCCAAGTGTACTCCTCCTAAGTGTGCCAATTGTAATGAAGTCGGGCACACTGCGAACTACAGAAGGTGCGTTAAGTTTCCCAAGCCTAAAGCTGCTGTGCAAAAATCTTACGCGGATAGATTTGTTACCAACAAATCATACTCAAGTGCACTCACTGCAGGACTGGCTCCCGAAAGTGTCACGGAAGCTAAGCAAGTGCTTCATGAACTGAAAACTTTCGTTGCACTTATTAAGGACTCGGGGTTACCCCTACTTTTTAAACAACTATCACATGATAAAAACACAACTGAAGATAGCACCGAAGAGGCAGCCAAATAATGGACAATCGGCCCACAAGTGTTACCCCAATTAAACTCTGCATCTGGAATGCAAATGGACTTAATACCAAATTTTTAGAATTTCAACATTTCATTCAAGAGCATGATGTGGACATTGCATTAGTTACAAAAACTCATGCACAAATGTGTCACCGGCTCAAAATTGCAAACTTTAGAGACTACAGATGTGATAGGACTAGTCATCGTGGTGGTGGTGTATGTATATATGTTAAAAATATCTTTTCTTCATGTTGAATTAGTGTATCAAGAAACTTTAATATGGAAGTTGTCACCGTATGTGTAGTACTACCTACTTTCAACAAATTGTATTTTACTGCGTGCTACAATCCTCCTAATAATAAGCTTACAGATTTAATTTTAAATAACCTCTTACCTTCCAACTTACCTACAATTCTAGCTGGAGATTTGAACGCTAAAAATGTTGCTTGGAACTGCCGAAGATCCAACTTAAATGGCAAAGTTTTACATAACTTTATTATCAATAATCCAGTTTCCTGTTATGTGCCGGATGACTTCACCTATCGTCCGGAACGCATCGAATTTTCAGACATACTGGATATTGCACTTTCCACAACGACACTTCCTATGGTCTTAGACGTGAAAAATGAACTTTCCTCTGACCATCTTCCTGTACTGGCATATTTAGGAATCACAAAGACAATTAATGGAAAGTATCGCACCAAAGTTGATTGGACTCATTTTGAAAACGTTTTAGTGACAAGCAATTTGGCTCTAGGTAATCTTAATGACACAAATGGCATCGATAAAGCAATCAGTGACGTAACGCAGTCCATCCAGGCGGCGATCACGGAGGCTACTGAACATCTCAGCGCAAAGGAAAATGCTTTTCGCCTCCCCCGGAGCACACGTGAAAAGATGCGGCAACGCAATAGGCTCCGCAAAGAATATCACTTGACATGGGACCCGAAAATCAAAAGCGCGATTAATCGACTTGGCAAAGAAATTAAATACGAAATTAATAACTTCAAAAATGAAATCTGGGCAGAAAAAAATCTTTAATCTCAATACTCAGGACGGCTCTCTTTGGAAAATTGTCAAAAATTTTAAAAATACTTACGCAACGAACAGACCCATTATGCACAATGGAAACCCAGCCATTACGAATGAAGAAAAAGCGAACTCCTTCGCTACACATCTGGAAGAACAATTCTCGCCTAATTTAACCCCTTGTGATGCAAAATTTGAACAAGATACTCTCATTAAAATTCAAGAATGGCTTAACTCCCCTACTATTAATAACCTAATCCCGCTCACTACTCCGGCAGAAGTATCTACAATAATGAAGAAACTCAAGCCCAGAAAAGCTCTTGGAATTGATGGAATTACTAATCAATCTATTAAATTACTGCCTCTTAACTTCATCTGCAATATCACCAGTATCTTAAATGCAGCACTGACTAACTGTTATTTTCCTACCGCATGGAAAACTGCAAAAATTGGCATGATCCCAAAGCCGGGAAAAAATCACTCCCAGACCGATGGTTACAGGCCAATTAGCCTCCTGCCGGTCCTCAGTAAAATTTTCGAGCGCATCATAATCTCCAGAATCCAACACCACCTGGATGCACTTCCTCCGGAGCAATTCGGATTTAGAAGAAATCTCTCAACTACTAAACAACTGGTACGCATTATCGAATTCGAAGGCTCGGCTCTGCATAACAGACAAAATGTGGCTATCCTCATGTTGGACGTGGCGAAAGCCTTCGACCGCGTCTGGCATGAGGGATTAATTATCAAACTAATGAGCTACAACTTTGAACCCGAACTACTTCGCATCCCTCACTCGTTCATCACTGAGAGGAACTTTAAAGTCTGTGTCAACGATGCTCTCTCCACTGAAAGGAAAATTAAAAGCGGCATCCCTCAAGGCAGTGTTTTGGGACCTGTAATGTATATTTTCTAAGCTGCTGATTTTCCCAAAATTAGCTCTACCAACTCCATCCTTGCCTGCTATGCCGACGACACGGCTATTGCCGTGAAATCAGATAACCTCAACCACGCCATCAAAGTCCTACAGAACTTCACCCCATCCATCGAAAACTGGTGTAACAAATGGAAGATCAAAATTAATGCAAGTAAATCACAACTATTGCTCATCAGAAGAAGAAAACGAAACCGCCCTGTAAATAACAACCTTCTCCTGTTTAATGAACTTGTTCCCATGGTTCGCCAGGCCAAATACCTCGGGGTCACTATTAATGATAAGCTTACCTGGACACCGCACATTAACAATGTCAGGAATCAAGCCCTGAAAGTCATTAATTGTCTCCTACCCATCTTAGGAAAATACTCCAATCTTGATCTACGCAAGAAACGACTTATCTACTTGACTGCTGTGAGACCCATCCTCACATATGCATCTCCTGCATGGACTGCGGCAAAACCTGCCGACATTAATAAACTGCAAATTGTGCAAAATAAATTCTTGAGAATCGCTACAAACGCCCCTTACTATGTGAGGAACTCTGTGTTGCATAGTGATCTACGTATTGACACCTTAAAAGATTTCCTGCACAAGAGCAACGAAATCTTTTTTCAAAAAGCATTTAACTGCAGTCAGTTAAACTTTTTTCAAACCTTAAACTATGAAATCCTTGCAGAAGACCAATTTCTACGTCCGTTTGCTGCATTTTCATTAAATGCCGACGATAATGATCCTACTTAATCTCCCAAAACCAAGCAGCATCCTTCGAAGCCACATTTCGGGAGGGTGGCCCCTCACGTGACCTAGGACTTAGAAAATTTCTATCTCTGCTTTGGATCACTCAGTGCTACTGAAATGACTGCACATATCTGTACATATTTTACTGATTATTTTACTTTATTACCTTATTTTTATTCTATCCAATGTGTATATATTCCTCAATAAGCTATTTACAACTGCATATTTTCTGTCAACTGAGAACTACTGAGACTGATGAACTCTGTGCTAAGCCACGCCCAGTGCTCATAAATTTTGGACTTTGCAGCAATTTCACGAACTGTTAGTGAAAAACTCTTGTGAAATCCATTGACTGGAACTCTTGCCCTTCAGAGCAAAATATGTTTTCATTATTTGAATGACAAATATTTTTTAAAAACAAGTTTTCTTAGCCATCACATGACATGGCTCCACTTTTGACTTTCTACGCTAATATTGTATATTTGTAAATACTCATATTTAACCAAGATTCAATTATGGAACTTCATTCTGAATAACTATATTTTATTTTTGACTTTCATCATTTCAACTTTTTTTGCATATTTGTATCTGATTTGTATTTTACACCACCCCACGATGTTACACTCTTTAGTGGCAAAGTGTCACACTATCCCTTATTTTCACATCTTGTCTCTGCGACACCTTTGTTCTGTTTTTAGTACTTCTAGGAACCCTTATTATGGCTGTACACAAATTTCGAGTTTATTTCGGCAAAGCGCCAGTAACAGTCTTTTCGGATCATGCGGCTGTTGGTAGACTTTACTCGGAAAAACCTAACGCCCAGGTTAATAAGATGGGCTTTAAAACTCCAAGAATATAATATCAGAATAAAATATAAACCGGGTAAGGAAAACAATGTAGCTGACGCACTTTCTCGTATAAAACTGGACGATGAAGGAAATGAACTTAAATGCGCTGTGTTGACTTCAAAAATTTTAGATTCTAGAGATACGATTATCACTGAACTGAAAGCTGATCCTGAATTTGGAAGTATCTATGCATATTTGAACGACCCCGAAAGCTTTGAGCACGCAGATATCGATGCGATAAAAAATATAGCAGAAAACTGTGAAATAATAGATAATTTATTATTTTATACGAAAACAACAAACGAAAATCTTGAGTACAAACCAGTCATCCCAGCCTCGCTTCTATTAAGCATTTTGAAGGAATTACACGACGCGAAAACAGCGGGTCATTTAGGGGTCAGAAAGACTTTAAAAAGGGTATGCGAGGCGGTATATTTCCCGCAATTATACAAAATAGTAACGGCGTATGTCAGGTCCTGCAATCAATGTCAGTTAATAAATGATATTAATTACAGCCCGGCCGGGTACTTAAATAGCATTCGCGCTACATTTCCGAATGAAATTTTAGGCATAGATGTTCTTGGTCCCTTCCCCCAGATTGAGTTAAATAAAAATCGTTTTTTTTAGTAATAGTAGATCATTTTTCAAAATGGACAGAAATTTTTCCCCTTAAACGCGCGTCAGCCAAAACAGTCGCAGATGCATTCTTACACAGATACATTTTAAAATACGGTGCACCGATAAAAGTCATTAGCGATAACGGAAGACAATTCATTAGTCACATATTTGAAAACATATGCAATGGACTTGGCATACGCCATATCAAAATGGTTCCGTATAGACCACAGGCAAACATAGCAGAAAGAGTGAAAAAAACATAGTAAAAATAATTCGCAGTTACGTGAGCACACATCACAAGCGCTGGGATGGCTACATAAATAAATTAGCTTATGCTTTAAGAACGGCAAATCACGATACTACGGGAAAAACCCCAGCAGAATTATTTTTAGGCAGAAAGTTAATTACGCCTTTAGATAAATTATTCTTTCTGCAACAAAGAGAGCAAGAGTTTAAACAGAAAGATGTGCAAAAACTGATTGATCAGGCGCTTAAAAGCTCGGATACGTAAGAAATAAGCAAAAAGCATATTATGATAGAAAACGCCGTGAAGCAGATTTTAAAGTCGGGGATAAAGTATTGAAGAGGAAATTTTCTTTATCAAGTGCCCCAGACAATTTTACGGCAAAGCTAGCTCCAAAATTTGAAGGTCCCTATGTAATTCAGGAAATCAAAGGAGTCTTATATCTTAAGAACGAGAGAGGGGAGATCTGTAAAGCAAGTCCCGACCAGGTGAAAAAATACTATAATCCAAATGATTTTTAAATCCTTAAAAGTTTCTTGCAGGACTCAAGTCTAAACGAAGTAGAAGGTCCAGAAATAACAACAACTGTTCCACCACCCAAGAAGCAGAGAACTGAAGAGAGACCTAGCCCTTCTACAACCCGGACGACGGTACCAAAAAGAAAAAAATAAAAACTTTCAAACTCCAGCATTTAAGAAAAACAAGAATACAGATGCACCGCGTAAAGAAACCGTGGTAAAGAGCAAAACACCACCTACAACGGATCGCAGGAGAAATTATACATCAAGGAGAACGCGCCCAGGGCCAGAGAGTCAGGTGCCAGCAAGGCCGCCGCTCCGGAAACTGAAACGGCAACAGGAGGAACAAAAATACCAGGAACAACAGAAGAAATTCTAGAAGGACTCCAGGCCGGAGGACGTCAAGACCAGCCGTCCCATGGAAAAACGGAAACGACAACAGCCCGACTATTACTCCGCCAAGAGGCCAGCATGCAGAGGACGCAAAAGAAAAACTAATGTGGACGACACTAAGGAGTAAGTAAGGAGAAGATTAAGTAAGGAGTAAGTAAGTCAGTAAGGAGAAGATTGACGTCCATGAAACCTATAACTTGGGAACAATATTGCGAGAAAAGAATGACGGAGTTTCAAGCATCGAAAACTCAAAGATAAGTTAAAATCTTCTATAAATTTTTTTTTCTCTTTTGTTCCAAAATGTTATGCATAAGTACGAAGTTCTATGTTTTGACGAAAGTCAATATGTCTCGGTTGAGACTTAGTTTTGTTTTACTTTATTTAGCTAAGGCAAAAGTATTATATTCTTTAAGTATAAAAGCTAAGAACAAGTATTTTCTGTTGGTCGAAAGACTAATTCTGTTATGTTAAAGCCAAAATTTGGCCGAAGATAAAAATAACTTCGTGTTCTTGTATTAATAAGAATTTTAGTTTCAGTGCCGCCAGCTTGGCGAAGAATGAGTAAAGTAACAAATTATTTCTCTTATTCATTTTATGGTAAATTGTAAAAATCATATGTATTAAAATTTTGTAAATGTACGTAAATACTTGAATGTTATGTAAAAGTAGAATTTAGTCTAGAAGCATAAAATTTTAGATACTAAAAGTAAAATGCTCAAAAGGAATGAATTCAAAATTTAAGTATTAATCTGTAGATAAAGTCATGCTTTAGAGCGAAAGCCTGCATGTTTAAAGATGAATGAGGGGGAAGTTAGAATGAATGTGTTTTGTAGGGTTCTCCACCTACACTTTAATTTTAAGAATATTAAAGTAGCTCATCGAGTTGTAGAATGTCGAGTAAGGTGTGTCTATTTGGTCGTTGAATTCTAACAAATCATGGTGGTTAGGGGAAGTGTTGTAAGACTAAAACACGAATATTCCCGTTTGACACCACACATGGTGGAGAGCCAGGGTAAAGTTAAATTAATGCTTGAAAAATTGAATGAATGTGAATTAAGCAATAACTAAGGAAAGCGAATCGTTTAAAAACAAAAATTTATTGTGTCAAGAAAGTGTAAATTATAATGTATTTAGAAAGATACTGATACTTATTCCTTCCAGATGCTGGAAGGAAAAGACCAAGATTGATTTATGAAGTCCAGGAAAAGTTGCTGTAAGAAGAGAGAGTTATAAGTATACATAGAAATTTAGTATACAATTTCTTACATAAGATTTTTTTTGTGTGTGTGTAAACGAGGTTCTCGAGAGTTAGTTCAGAATTATAGAAACTTACAACAGGTCGTTTGTAGGACCTGCTTCCAAGTTTTCCAAATTCTGGCAGCGGCTAATGTAGGATTTATATTCATTTTAACTAACATTTATTTTAAGTTTAAACTACCTTTCCTGTCAAGCCTTACTTTCCCCTGGAACTGCCAATGCAAGAGTATGTAAATTTTAGTAGAACGCGCAAGGATTCAAATTATCAGCGGAAGTATTCTGAGTTAAATAGAAAGGAAACGAGTTCGAGGTGTGCTGTTCTTACTTCACGAGCGCGGAGGTAGTTAGCCAGAAATTGAAGAACCCCGCGTTTCGGCCTGTGTGCTTGCCTGGAAGTATTGTTAATCGTTCAACGTGATCTTCAAGTTTGCTGAATTAGCAGCGGTATTGTAACACGCGGTGAGGTTAGTTACTTTTAGAGAGCCTCGTAGTTAGAGTCTTGTCTTTAGTTTCTTTTCAGGTTATTATTTTTATTTGACCGCCGAGTTGGCGTAGTTTGTGAGCGTCAAGAGCACGCACTTGTAATTTATTACGTCGAATAAAAAGGGACTTAAACCCTTAACAAGACTCTGTCTTTTATCCAGTTTCAACAGTCACCTCTTGGTTGCGTGCAAGTTGGAGGCGCGCAACGCTACAACCGATTTATTGAAACACGAAATTTATTTCAAGTTCGTAAAATAGCTAAGTGCCTACGTTTCATGACGATGTAAAAATGGAGTGTGTAGAGTAAAATCTCGCTTTCCTATAACCCATTATGTTTCAAAATGACACGATTTCGTCACAAAACATGAAATAAAAAAAATTGGAATTCGAAAAAATCTCTTCGAAGTGCACTGGCTCTCGTGTAGATGTACCTATGTACCAAATTTCGTAGCCGTGGGTCTTACGCGCAGCGCGAACGAAAGGCACACACACACAGACAGACTCTTTCTTTTATTATATGTAGAGAATATATGTAGAGATAAGATTGTTTAAGGGAAGGAAACTTTTAAGTTTCGCAGCTGTACCCCCTGCGGCATTAAGACGGTCATCATGGAGAGTCTAGCCTTTTGCAATTCTCTTGAGAGCTCACATCTACTGAACAATATCTTGTGTAATCAATATCACTTTGCGGAATCATTGAAGTAAAATTCTGGGAGGGATGGGAAATAACAAAAGAACTGCTTGACAATTTTCAGAGGTTTAGGGTTATTTTCGCGACATTTTACGGGAAGTTCGGTCCAAAACTAGCGACAGTTTTAAAGGGATTCGCAGAAAATCTTTCGACAGGCTAAGGGTTAAATATTGTTTTATATAATTTTATTGTAGTACAAAATCTTGTATCTCAAGAGTTTGAAAGTAAGTTTTTAAAACACCCTGCTCAAAGAAATTTAGTTGTAAATTTAACTCTGAATGCTTTGATGTCAAATGAGGATTTGGATATTGAACCATGTGTAAAAGGCCATTCCTTTGATCCCATAGCTGAAAATATAATCAAATCCTCTACAAACACGATGTTAAACAACTATTGTAAACAAAAACAAAAAAAGATTTAAAAAACCCTGCTTATAAAAAAAGAAAATTATCATAAATAAAAGTGTAATTTACAGTTAGTCTTAAAAAGTATCTAACTTGTTTTAATAATAATGTCTAAAAATGCAACAAAAGTATATAAAAGTTTAGTAGTAACTTCCTGAACTTTAAAGACATGTCTGCAATTTTCTAATAGCTTCAAAATAGATTTTTTTTCCATTCTAAATTTTTTAAGTCATAACTTATATTCACTTTCAACCATTAGTCTGTTTTATGAACAGAGACATTGCTACTACTTAATTCTGATTAAATGAATAATTTTTATAACCACAGAAGCAGTTCAAATCTCTAAATGCTATGTATGCTATTCATTCGACTCGTCATGACAATATATGTTGTATTATAATTTATTTTTAATTATAATTAGCTCTTTATAGATATATTTTACTCCAGCTCTTGTAAATGAATCCAAAAACTTTATTTCTTGTATTTTTTTTAAATTTCAAAACGAGCTATTTTTATCATTATAATTTATGTTTTGAATTGCAATTTAATGTTTTTCAATTTTTGTACTTCCTATGAGGTCACTGTAGAAAATGTGTGTAAAATCTCACAAATCGAATAATTTTGAATTAATTCCACATTTTTAATCTTGCTTATTAAATCAGATCCTTTGCTTAAAACTAATTGTATGATGCATTATTTTTTTCAAACTGTATTCATCCTTCTATTAGTTTTGTGATTCTGAGTAGTAGTTTGTATTTCTGTTTTTGTGAATAATAATAATAAAAAAAAAATTAGTTGCTGTTTCAGTGAAATGTTTTTTTTTCTTTAAAAATGCTTTTAAATTAGATTGTGTTATCAAAATAAAAGTTCTAAGTCTGACATTATTTAAAATATTTTAAATAAGGTGAAAGTATAGTTAATGTATGAGAAAAATATATAATATAATTTTGATAATAATTATAACACCTTTCAGAAAAAAATAGTTTAACATTTGCTGTGCTGAAAATGTAACTTTAACTGATTAGTATTTATTTTAAAGAAAAATCGATTTAAATTTAAAAATCAAGATTGCAAGTGCTTTAAAGGAGGAAAGTAATTATAAATATATTAAAATAAAACGTCAACAGTAAGAAAATAGATTGTAAGTTCTTTCCGAAACTACAGTAGACGTTCGTTTTTACGAACCTCTTTTTTCCGAACACTCTCGATTTGACGAACTAGCCAATGGTCCCGAATACACTCCCATAGATGTAATGTAATTTTGCGCTTTTATTTACGAACTACAAATCAGGAAAATCTCTTTTTTGCGAACTCAGTTTTCATACTTCTGCGTGTTTCATTGGGACGAAGTGTGAAGGTCAAATAAAATCTCCAACTATTTTGAGGCAGCAAGTGCGAAACATTCGAAGAAGTACAATAAGGAAGGAGGGGGCGGAGAAGAGGGGAAATTAGGACGAATTTATGGTGTTGTTTGTTGTGGGAGGCTCTCAGAAGAGCATCGGCCTGATGTTGTTGGGTAGGGGTGAGACTTTTAACATTCGTGTTAAAAGGGTTTGGGTTGCTTCTAAAAGAGAGTTGTTGCTTTTTGTAATGTCATAGTCATTTGATCTGGACAACTCAATCAGTGAAGTCTCGTTAGTCGAGAGGGAGATTGGGCCAGTTTTTGTTAAGTAAGATTCTTAGAGCTATGTCGCAAATGAAGAAACGAATTTGTTTAGCGGTTGAAATAAAGAAGAAGATTTTAAAAGAAGTTGACGAAAAAATATTAAGCAAGACACAAATTGCTCAGAAATATGGAATTCCTAAAAATAGTTTATCGACGATTTTAAAGGCAAGAGAGAAGATCTTTGGAGCTAAAAACGGAAACGATGAATGTGGACCCTCCTCTCGAAAATATTTTCGAGAAACAAAACACCCAAATTTGGAAAGGGCTTTGCTTGTTTGGTTTCGAAAGATGAGAAGCTTAAACATTCCAATTGATGGAAATGTACTTAAAGAACAAGCACACTTTTTTGCTTCCAAATTAAACATCAAAGATTTTAAATCATCAGATGGTTGGTTACAGAAATTTAAATTTCGGAATGGTTTGAGTTTCCGGAAAGTGTGTGGTGAAAGTGCAGTAGTAGACACGTCATCAGTAAATGAATGGAAAGAAGAAAAGTTGAAATTGCTTCTTTCTGAATACGCTGCAGATGACGTTTTTAATGCGGACGAAACGGCTTTGTTTTTTAAGATTTTGCCAGAAAGAACATTAGCTTACAAAGGAGATAAATGTGTTGGAGGTAATAAAGCTAAAGAGAGACTACAGCTTTGATTGCAGCCAACATGACTGGGTCACAAAAATTGCCTCTGCTCTTTATTGGAAAATATCTGAAACCAAGGTGTTTCAAAAATGTTCAGAAGATTCCTCCTGCATATTATGCTAATAATAAGGCCTGGATGACTGGCAACATCTACGAAGAATGGTTGAGAGATTTAGATAACCGTTTTTCAGCAGAGAAGCGCAAAGTTCTCCTAATCGTGGACAATTGTACTGCACACATGGAAGTCACTGGGCTTCAGGCAATCCGTGTGGAATATCTCCCACCAAATGCAACTGCAGTTTTACAGCCAATGGATCAGGGGATAATCAATAGTTTCAAGCGAAAATATAAGACAGTGCTTTTGCAAAGAGTAATCCTTGGCTTGGAAAGGGAACAACCTTATCAGATTGATATTCTTGGTGCAATGCATTTATCAATCAGTGCATGGAATGATGTTTTAGATGAAACAATTTCTAAAGCCTTTCGACATGCAGGTTTTAATAAAGAAACAGACGTAACTGAAGAAATCCATGACAATAGATCTCACGACGAAGATGAGGTTCTCATGCATGAACTTCGCCGTAGAAATCCACAGTTGCCAGAACTTTCATTCGAGGATTTTTTAAATGTGGATTCTAATGTCATCTGCACGGAGGAAATATCGGATCACGATATTATTAGCAGCATAATCAACGAGAATGAGAGACTTTCAGATCCAGAAGAAGAAGAAGAAAATGAAGTAACACCAAGACCGACTTTAAAACAAGCTGCTGAATACTTGTCAGAACTTAGACGATTTTTTGAGGCCAGGGTTAATTGTGAAATGCTAACAAATATAGAGAAGAGGGAGTCTTGCATTGTACAATCTGTTGTTTTAAAACAGACAAAGATAAGTGATTATTTTGTTGCTCAAGCAGATCTGGATAATTTGCACGCCATTTATGCAATTCCGTTTTTCCTAATTTTAACAAATCTATTAATTGGGCTTGTAGAATTCTAGTCTTTTCGAGTGACGATTCTCCGGATAGTATGTCGTCGTCATAGAAGTCAGTAAGAGCGACGGACGATGCTAGAGGTAAGTTTTGGCTTTCATCTATAGCTAACTGTTTAACAGCTCGAGTTGCTAGATAGGGAACGTTTGACGTCCCATACGTTACTGTGTTGAGCTTATAAGTTTGCACTGGTGCATCAACACTGTCCTTCCACAGAATTCTGAGCAAGTCTCTTTGTGGAGGATGGACTAGAATCTGTCGATACATTTTTTGTACATCCCGCTGTGAAGGCGTAGCGGTGTTTTCTAAATCTAACCATTATAGAAAATAATTCCTGCTGTGGAATTCTTTCCTTCAACAAAATATTGTTTAATGACAATCTCGATGTCGTGGCAGTTGAAGCGTTAAAAACCACTCTTAAACGTGTACTACTTTTGTCAGGTCTGTAAACCCCATGGTGAGGCAGGTAGTACGAATCAGTTATGGATTCAGATCCCTCAGCTAGTTCCATATGTTTTAAATCTTTGTATTCTTCCATGATTTCAGAATACAATCGTTGTAAATTAGAGTCCCTACCCAATCGTTCCCAAACCTGATTAAATCTTTTCTCTGCTAAATATCTAGACTCGCCCAACAATTAATTCAGAGTCCTTCATGGGCATGCATACGCCGTACTGACCTTCCGATGTTCGATAATGAGTTTCATTAAAATGTTTTTCGCAAGATTTCTCTTCAGGACTAAGTGCTGAAATCCGGAAAATTAATATTTTCTACCTCCCAAATTTTTGCAATGTTTCTTCAATTTTTTCATTTTGCGTAAGCAGACCACAGTATTGTGATTCAAGTGGTGAATTATTTACGAATCCAAAAACCGTTTCCTGGAACAATAAGTCTTTTGTCGCGCTGCGAACTTGACCCGATTTTAATAAGTCAAAGAAACATTCTGCACCCAATAATAAATCAATTTCCTCAGGTGTGTTAAATCTGTAATCAGCTAAGGAAATATCCCTGGGGATGTCAATATTTTCAATAGGTTTGGGGGTAAGGGGAGTCATTTCTGTAATTTTGGGAACAATAAAAAAATCAAGTTCTCTAGAGAAAGTTTTTTCCTTATTGGCAATTGAAGTCCTCAATTTATAATTTAAAGTAATATCAGTTCCATTTAATCCTGAAATCGGAGCGAAAACCCTTGTTTTTTTTAATCCCTAATTGTTTTGAAAAATGATTAGACACGCAGTTAATCTGTGAGCAGCTGTCAAGAAGAGTCTTTTCTTTGATGAATGTCCCCTTCGAAGTTTTCATCATAAGGCAAGATAACACTTTTATTCGTAGCTAATAAACAATTTGAAAGACTCGTCGCCTTCTCATTAGGCGCCGAAGAAATATCCTTCCCGCCAGCTGTCTTCTGCTCTATCGTCTGCAGATGTTTATTTGAAACATAATCCGAATTCGATGACTCATCCTTATGAAGCAATGTATGATGTTTTGAATGGCAAATATTGCAAAAATGATTCGATCGACATTGCGAGGCTATGTGCTTTTTTCCCAAACAGTTCAGACATAAGCTATTTCGTTTTACTAGCGTAAATCTTTCACCAAAATTCATACCAAGGAATTTACTGCATTTAAAAAGGGAATGTGGCGAATTACATATAACGCAGTTTCTTTCCGAATTATTTAAATGAACAAGAAGGTTTTTTGGTTTTATTTCATTCGTTTGTTTTGATTGTATTTTTTTTTTTTTTTTTTTTTTTTTTTTATTTATTTATTTATTTTGATACTTTACAAAGTTTGACTACTTTTTTCTAAGAATGTCATCAAGTTATCGAAATTAGGAACATTTGAAGCGTTTACCGATAATTCGAATTGTTTTCGAGTTTCCTTGTCTATCTTGACAGTAGTAATTAAAATATCAGAGAATTTGTTTCGTTCGAAGCCCAAGTTATTTAAAGCTCTAATGTTTTTATTCACCGCATCTACTAGACGCCTTAATTCTTTCGATGATTCATGAATAATTTTTTCGAATTCTAAAATAGCTTTAATGTGAATGTTAACAAGAATTCTCTTGTTTTCGAAGCGATTTTCTAAAGCCCTAAATAATGATTCAAAAGTATTTTCCTGAGTTTGCAACAATTTTGCTTCTCCCTTAAGAGCGGCATGCAGATAATGTAGCTTTTGTGCGTCTGTTAATTGAGTATTCGAGGTAACAATATTATTAAATTCAATTTTAAACATGCTCCATTCTTCATACTTTCCGCTAAATTGCGGAAGTGGAATTTCAGGTAACTTTATTTTACAACTACTCTTTGCAATATCAACCTTATTAATATTAGCAACATTACCAATTAACATTTGATTGAAACTTACCTCTAGATCAGTGGTGCGCAAACTAGGGGTCACCAGAAGTTTTTTGGGGGTCGCCAAATTTTTATGAAATGCATTATGCCTGCATGCTGCATACCATACAGTGTACATATAAAGAGTGAAGCGCCGTCACTCACTATTTAATTGCAATTTCATGCTGTCCGCTCTTTCTTTGACCGTAATGCGTAATGTATGTAAAGTGTGAAGACGCAAGTTTTTCACTCCGGTAGATAGCGCCCTCTTCGCGATAATTTGCCAGTTTTACTGTAAAGCGCCTATTTGACTAGACGTTAACCGCAGAGAAAGGGGAAAAATTCGCTTCCGTGATCAGCCAATCAGATGGCGAGGTACGCAGTGTATCTGATAGTCAGAGTGAAGACGTGAAGTGTCGCATGAAGTTGTAGCATGTAGCTGTTGGCCTGCAATTTTTTTAGTTTATCCTCAAGTTTTATCGTGTGACGTTGTGTAATTATGATTTTTTATATTTTTATCGGGCTTTGCTACTCTTTGTTATCAGGTATGCACTATCATTAGAGAAAGATTTCTGTTAATTTTATTGAATTTCCCGAAAAAAAATGATAAAATTTTATATATTATTTGTTATGTGTCATTTGCCCGATATGTGTCATTTGCAACGAAAAATTAGCAAATGGGAGCATGAAACCAGCTAAATTAAAAAGGCACCTGGAAATTAAACATAAAGAACTTCAAAATAAACATGCCGATTTTTATCAAAGACGAGCTGAAAATCTGAAAATTCAAAGTGCACATTTAAAGAAATTTACAACAATACCTCAGAAAGCATTACGAGCTTCTTTAGAAGTTTCTTATCTAATAGGAAAAACAATGAAACCCTATACAATTGGAGAATCCCTTATCCTTCCTGCAGCAACTAAGATGACATCAATAATGCATGGCAATAAATATGGAAATGAACTAAAAACAATACCATTATCAAGAGATACCGTGTCTCGGCGGATTTCCGAAATGTCACGAAATAACAACTCAGAAGTCATAAAACGCATGCAAAATTCATCTGTATTTGATTTACAACTGGACGAGACTACCGATATTACTAAAATGTCATGTCACAACTAATTATTTACGTTAGGTTTATTTTTAATGAAGATATAACAGAAACGTTTTTATGTTGCAAAAGTTTGGAAGGGAAAAACAACTGGAGAAAAAATATTCGAAGTAATAAATGAATATTTTGAAACAAAGTCCCTTACCTGGGCAAACTGTTTTGCGGTTTGTACTGATTGTGCTGCAGCATTAACAAGTTCGAATAAAGGGCTCAGAGGCTTAATTCTGAAGGTGGCGCCTGATATGGTATTTAATCACTGTATGATTCATCTGCAAGCTCTTGTTGCAAAAGATATGGATGAAGAGTTGCACAACATATAATAAGACGCTGTTAGTTCAATTAACTACATTAAATGCAACAGCCGTCTCTTTTCAATACTTTGCAAATGAGATGAGCTCAACGTATGAGAGATTACTGTTACACACCGAAGTCAGATGGCTTTCAAGTGGGAAAATACTACGACGGATATTTGAGAAATGAAGTGTATATGTTTTTAATCGAAAAGAAACATAGATTGGTTAAAGTTATTATATCAATGAAGTTTGGCTAGGGAAGCTGAGCTATTTAGTTGATATTTTCGAGAAACTTAACAACTTAAATTTGAGCTTGCAGGGTGAGAATTCATTTATCATAACTTAAGATTATTAATCATAACTTAAGATTATTTATCATAACTTAAAATTCAAGCTTTTAAGAATAATTAGTCTCTGGCAAACTGAACTGAATAAAAACAACACCGACATGTTCCCTTGCTTTAACGATTTTATCAAGGAAAATAATATAGATATATTTACATTTAAAAACATCGTTTCCAATCACATTGAAAAGTTAAAGGAAAAATTTCGAGAAGATTCGAGGATTTTCCTGAAAACGATCTTGGTTGCATTCGTGATCCATTTTCCTTTGACATATGCAGTTCAACTCTTCAAATGAGTGAGAAAGAGCAATTGATAAATCTAATTAGTGATTATACTCTTCGAAATCAAATTAAGACTCAGCCTTGCCAAAAATGTTGGCTATCCGTGGAAAAACAATATCCCGTTTCATGCAAGAATGCCATCAGAGTGTTAATACAATTTGCATCAACGTATTTATGTGAAACTGGATTTAGCAAACTAGTTTCAATAAAAACTAAATATCGTTCGCGTTTACATCCTGAAGATGATATGCGAATTGCAATTAGCAACATGTACATCCAAACATCGATGAGATAATTAGAAACATGCAGCCACATACGTCTCATTAAAGGGCAATTTACTGATTTCTGTGTTATACAAAAAGTATTTTCTTAAAATTATAAATAAAATTAATATGAGTCAGATATGATGATGTTTTTATTCGAAACGAAAGAAATGCGCGAAATATACATCGTAGTTGTGAACATTTATCTCTAGGGGTCGCCAAAAATTTCTCTCTACAAAAGGGGTCGCAGGGGAAAAAAGTTTGCGCACCACTGCTCTAGATCGTCGATTCTTGCTTCTAGATCTAATAATTCCTCTTCTAATCCAGAAGTATCATCCTTTTCAGGCACAGCAATATAATATTCCGATCGAATTGTATCCAATGCAACAGACATCTTTTCCAAGGCCTTGAGCTTGGCACCTATTTTGATTTTAGTCCATGTGCTGGTACTATCCGCTATGACAGTCTCTATTCTAGTTAGCTGGGCTTTTAGTGAGCCCTTCTTTCGATTTAAAGCAACTATAGTGGCCATTCTATACTAATACGAACTTAGTTAACAAAAACAAAACAACTCCCCGAGCGGACCATTAATTTTGTTTGATATAAAATGCGATGAGTTACGAGAGATAATGGCGCTGGTTCCAAAATAAAACTAACTAAGTTAGGCCACACAAATATTTAATTATTTACATAATGTACAAGGTTACAAGTTAAGTGCTCCATTAGCACAAAGTGGAACGAACGAACGCACCATAGGTCCGCTGCGTACCTTCTTCAACAACCAACTCAACTAAATTTGGCTCCTCTCACAACAGGGCGCTGATCATAGAGGGCGCTATATTAAACCGAACAATAACAAACGTACTTACTGCATCGTACCATTAAACATTTCAAGTGTACATCATCTGAATGTATATTTTTTAATTCTAAATAGAACGACATCCAGAAAATTAGCTTTTGCCATTTTCTCAATAGATATTTTGTCTAGTAGCAATTAAATAATTTACAATCGTTCTTACATTCGACCATCCTGACTTTTCAATTGTCCTCAATTGAACCAAATCTTATCATACATTAAAGCAACAAATAAACAACAACAAAATATAATAAGTAGGTAGGAAAAAATAAAATCAAATATAATTTAAAAAAAATTCTATAAGTCCTACACAAAGTCTCTATAGCGCAATGGTTTGCGCACTATTCGCTTGGGCCTTTTAAGTTCATCATTGTCTTCGTCATTATCGTCATCTTCTGTATTTCTGGAAATGATGGCCTCCGAAGATCTGTTTTTAGCACGTGAATCAGTTTGGTGGGGCTTTCGACAACCCATTTTTGATCTGTAAAGTGGACAAGATCTAGAGCCTTGACCGCGTGGCTGCTGTTCTTCGTCATTTGCTTCAGTATCTTTACTAGTTGCTTCTCCTTCCATTCTACTTTGACTGCATTCAGTGTCATTCCTATGATAGTGGTTTTTGCTATTAAAGCACCTTTGATAAAATCGTCTAGGATTCCAGTGATTGTCTCTTCCACCTCCTGAAACTCTTTCTTCGTTTTTTCTTTCATTTTGTTCATCTTCACTTCCATCACGTCCAACATTTCGTGGAAGTCCTATGGATAGATAACTACAATATTGTCTGAAGTAAGGATGACGTAATTGCCTTTACGGGCCTTTGAGGTTGTAGTTGCTGCTTATCATCTACATTCTCTTGGCTCTGACTATTATCACTTTCGTCATTCTGTCTTTGCCTTGGCATGAAGTGGTGTTTAGAGAACAGTTGGCCACAGTGTCGATTTCTATTTGCAGCATAAGGACTATTTTTCACCGAAGTGCGATTCAGTCCAATCAAATTTGCAGCTTCATTCCTCTTCTCTCGAACAACTTCAAATGCACCTAATTCACCATATCCTACACTTCTAAAGGCACTTTTTGTATTGTTTTTCTTTACTGCAGTTTGATGAACGAATATATCTTCTTTAGAGTCCATTTTTATGAGATCAGTGCACCCGAGTTCTGAAATATTCAGTGCGAAGCAATCTCTGTATTCATTCGAAAAACGCAATAACTCTTGCTGGTGATCAATGCCGAGATCCGAGCCAATTTTAACTTGGCTTAAACTTATAGGAACTTTTATGTTGTTAATATTTTCCGTTTTTGTTAAGTTCGAACTCAATTCAGAAATTTCAGTATTTAAACATAGTTCAACTTCTTCTGCTCTCCCAACGCATTGATCTTTTTGGAGCCTAACACTTCTATCGCCAACGTTAATCACTGGTATACAAGTTTCGCAAATTTTAATTTCTAATAAACAGCTTATACCTTCGGAAGGATTTTCTATCATAATTAATCCATTATCTACAGAATCTGTTTGAGAACTGACAAGACTGATTGTATTTTTCTCTAATTCATTTTCCTCAAGAGCTTTAAAGCAGACTCGATTTATTTTTTCATCAATTTTGAGGTTACTAAATAGTTTATCTTCCCTATACCCGAAGTAAAATCTTTTTCCTATTCTGACATAAGCGATGTGAGGTAGATCAAGCCATGTCCGTCCGATGATTAGATCAACTGGCTGTGCATTATCAGGTACAAGGTATATATTTATGAATTGGCCTTTTACATTATCAACTTCAATATCGGCTTTAATAATTCCTATAGAGGTCACTGCAGGCACCCTTTGATTTCCAAAACCGTACAATTCATTCATAGCAGGTTCTGTTTTCACTTTAAGTTTCTTAGCAACTGAAGTCCTTAAGAGACAACAAGAACTCCCCGTATCAATTAAAGCCTGTACTTCTTCAGAATTATTCAGTTTTGCTTTCTTCAAATATGAATTTCTCTCTTCTAAATTTTCGCCAACTTGCTCAACAGAATAATTTTTATCATTTGAATGATTATTTTCAGCTTTAGTAACCCAATTTTTAGCTTTATGACCTGTTTTATTACATTTTTGACATGTTACTACTGGTTTGGGCAGCGGACAGTCCCTTGAGATGTGTCCAAAATTATTACAGCTGAAGCATTTTGGTTCACCTTTTTCATTATGTGTGATACCGTAGAGTTTTTTCTTTTCGTTGATTGTAGCAACTGAACCATCTTTAAAGGAGTTTCGTTTGTCGTAAGACCCTTCTTTACGCGATTGTTTATTGTTGAAAGTTGACTTCAAGGTATCATAATCATCTTGTTTTTCAACTAAATCACTTGGTGAAATCAACTCAGACCAGATCTCAATAAAATGATCTTTTACTTCTGGAGACACTTTACGTTTCATCTGATCCGCTACAATAAGGTCGCTAAGTTTCTCAAAAATATCTACTTTAACTCCGCTTATCCATTCATTAAAAAAATTTCTTAACTCATACGCAAAATTCTTCCATGTGTTTCCTACACTCTTATTGTGCGTAAAAAATTTTTGGCGAAATTTTTCAGGGGTCATCTTGTACCGTTTTAATAAGATCGTTTTAACTTCTTTATAATCGTTTGCAAACTCATCGATTTCTCTGGCCATTAACTGAGCAATATCATACGGCAATAAGCCAAACAAATGAGTAACCAATGTATTTTCTGGTATTTCAACTTGTTTAGCCAAACGTTCAAACATGATTAAATATAAACTGATATCATTCTCGTCAGGTTTAAATTTTTGCATCAAACGATGAAGCTCTAACTTTGGATTCATGTGCGTACCACTAGCATTTTCATTGGTGCCAGAATTTGTAGATCTACTTTCTGCTTCAATACGTAGTTTTTGTAGTTCAAATTCCATTTCATACTTTCGTTTTCTTTCCTCATATTCTTCTTTTCGCTTACGTTCTTCAATTTCTTCTTTTTCTTTTCTTTCATTTATTATAATGTTCACCATTCTTTGGCGCATTCTTCATTGTACTCTTTGCTAGCCAAAATTATCTTTTTTAAATCGCTCATTTTATGACTCTCATTTACATCTTCTCCCAATTCTTCAGCTAATATTCTTAAATCTCATTTCTTTGCCTTACCGAAAATAGACATTTTCGTACTCATGCAAATTATATATATATGCTATTATTATTAACTTTCAATTAGACAACTTAGTAGAACTTAGTTATTGCTATTTTATAAGTTTGTTTGACGTTCTAAATATATTTCAAAATTTAAAGAAATGAAAAAAAAATGACTCTCTTTCCAAAATGATAAAAAAATAACACAATTAAATTCTATAATTAATATGTTGCATCAATCAATGCACATACTTTGAAATTCAAATTCTTTTCAATTTATTTACGTATAGCAATTTCTTGTAGCTTTAGGCTTAGATTTCAGAATAATCCCACTTCTGATTTATGTTAACTTCCTTTTGTAGTTAAATTAATCACTCGTAAAATGGTTGTAAAAGACAAACATTTATTTAAAGATAAATCTTAATAACCTACACGTAATGTATTCGTAAACGTACATAACATAACAAACGTACTTACTGCATCGTACCATTAAACATTTCAAGCGTACATCATCTGAATGTATATTTTTTAAAATTAGAAATAGAACGACATCCAGAAAATTAGCTTTTGCCATTTTCGCAATAGATATTTTGCCTAGTAACAATTAAATAATTTACAATCGTTCTTACAGTACATTCTTAAGCCTTTCAGTTGAACAATTAATTATAAGAGTACCTGTAAGGATCTTAAGTTTTACTAACGTTTATTTTATTTTAAATCTTTACTATCACTTCTTATTTTCTACTTCCGGCCAGAATTAAAAGCGTTAACTTATTTATGCAAAATTTGTCTGGCGAACGCCAAGTACTTAAGTTGTGGCTTTTTGTCAAGCGAGAGAGAGGAAGGAGTTAGTCGAAGCAGGCCGCTTGCCGTAGAAGTTTTATTCAGTTGCTGTTTGCCTTCCAGGCCAGAGGTTTAATCCTCGTGATAATTTTAAACGTATTGTAGTGTTAACAGTTCTCTGTACTACATACGGCTTCCTGTTGATATCCGGCCAATCTTCAACGTTTATTATTCCAAAGTTAAGTTAGAGTTTAGTTAAATATTTTTATATTCTTACGTTCAGACCACAAGTAGTTGGTCTCTGTATTCCGAAGTACGGAAATTATTGTAAAGAGTGAAAAATAAAGGGTTTTGTATACCCTTCCTGTGTATCTTGTCTACTTCCCACATTTATTGAACATAGCTTTAGTAAGCTCCCTGTTCCGAGTCAGGTCTGTGCATGTTCCCAAAGAAAGTAAGACGGAACATTGAACCTGATAGTGGCGCCCAACGAAGAAGAATAACCATGGCCGAGTTTCAAGAAGAACCTGTGCTGCCTGCAGAAGCGGCTCAGAATCCAGAAATGCCAGCTGCCGCCCTGGAAGGATTTGGTTACATCGTCCAGACCATGCGCGCTTCGATGAAACCAGAAGCAACATTTAATGGAAACTCACCGGTAACCAGTTTTTTGGAAAAATTGGATGACCACTTCATGCTCTACCCCGTGCACGAGTTTCAAAAAGTTACCTTAGCTACCAGCGCTTTGAGGGGCCAAGCGCTTAACTGGTTCAAATGTATAGCCAGAAGTCTCTTGGGTCAAGCAGGAAGTCCCACCTATACTTACGAGAATTTCAAGACTGCCCTAGTAAAAGCCTTCCCTGTCGTAAGGGAACTTGCGAAATTAGAAACGGAACTTTTCAGCATATATCAGCAAAGAATTGAAAATCTCTCAAGCTTTATTTTAAGAAAAATTTACGTCTTCAAACTCTTGTATGGAAACCGTCCGGATCCTGAGATAATTCAAGTGATTTTGCCGAGGTTACTTCCCCAAGTGCAAGACTTTATTGAATTAAGGAATCCGACTACACTGCCAAATTATTTGAGCTAGCAATCCAGTTTGAAAGTAGAAGAACGGCGGACATTGAAAGAAGACGCCAATATCAACAACGAAACCAATTTGGTGCGCCAAGACCACAGCAAAGTCAAGCACACGGCTACGGAAGCAAAGCGAATCAGTGGGCAAGGAAACCCGAGCATTCAAAAACAGCCGGCGAACGTCGACAGTTCAATAGCAATCCAGGAAAAAAGTCTCAAGGCCAGTGGAAAAAGAAGGAAAGCATGGAAATGAAAAATGATTTAAACTAAAACGGATTTCTGCTGACGGGAGGGTGCGGAAATCCGAAGGCCAAGAAAACCCCTCTTCCTTCAAGTTAAATACAGTAATGGTGAAAAATTTGACTCTTCCGAAGATTGAAGTGTTGGTGAATAATATCCCAGCCACCGCACTCCTGGATACAGGCGCGCAGTGTTCCTGTGTGGCAGAAGATTTTTTAGGAAGTATTTTCGGAAATACCGCATATATAATTCGGATAATATGACAGTGTTAGCGGCGCAAGGAGAAAGATGTAAGTGCATAGGTAAATTACCACTATACATCCGTATCAAGGACGAACAAGTAAAGGTTATGTTTTTCATAGTAAAGAATCTGCAAGCACATATTATCTTAGGAATAGATTTTCTTTCAGAGGCACAAGCAACGCTGGATTTTAATGAAGCGTCCCTTAAGCGGACGATGAAACCAGTTCGAGCAGAAAAGGCTGAACCGCCGATGTTAAACCTTGACCACCTGCCTAATGAAGAGCAACGAAGAATCCGACAAGTGGTAAGTGAATTTGCTTCGTTATTTAGTGATATTCCAGGATTTACTCAGGTTACTAACCATAGTATTGACACCGGAGATTCAATGCCAGTTCGCCACAAAGCATACCGGTATGATAAGAATAAGGAAAAAATTATAGAATGGCATATCACCGATATGCTACGTAAAAAGATCATAACGCCCATCTCAAGTAGTTATGCTAGCCCGGTGGTTTTATGTAAGAAAAATAATGACTATCCATTGACACATCCAAAAAGGTGGAGATTCGCGATTGACTACCGTAAATTAAACTCCATAACTAAATATCCGGTATATCCGTTACCTATTATTGAAGAAATTCTAAGGAACATAACATCGACCAAATATATGACGACTTTGGACTTAACGACTGGTTATTTTCAAATAGGGTTTAGGCCTGAGGACGTGCCTAAGACTGCTTTTATAACCAAGTCTGGCACTTATGCATTTGTGCGTATGCCGTTTGGCCTTTCAGGGGCACCGGCAACATTTCAGCGATGTATGGACATTGTGTTAAGGCCTGTTCTTGGAAAGTCCACATTTATCTATTTAGACGATATCATTATTACTAGTGATAATCTCGATCAACATGACAGAATTTAAGACAGGTGTTTTCTTTATTAAATGAGGCCGGTCTAAAAGTTAATGTCTAAAAGTGCAAATTTGCAGCGCCTGAATTAAAATATTTAGGTTACAAAATATCTCAGAAAGGAGTCGAGACAGACGAATCAAAAATAATTGCTGTACAAAAGTATCCGACTCCAAACACGGCGAAGAAGCTCTCTTCTTTTCTAGGACTTTGTTCATATTATAGGTCCTTTATAAAAGATTTTGCAGCTATTGCTGAACCATTGTTAAAATTAAAAAGGAAAAAGGCAAGATTCTCGTGGACGGCCGAAGCCAATAGTGCGTTCGAAAAATTAAAGCAAGCATTAACGCAAGCCCCTGTGTTGAAATTTCCTGAAAAGGATGAGAATTTAGAAATTTCAGCGGATGCTTCGGATTATGCGGTAGGAGCGGTACTTTCACAAAAGTCAGCAGCACGTGGCATTTTTTAGCCGAACTTTAAATCAAACACAAAGAAACTATTCCGCGACCGAGAGAGAGGCACTTGCAGTTCTGTTAGCAGTGCAAAAGTGCCGAGTCTACTTTGGAAAGGCGCCAATAACAGTGTACTCTGATCATGCGGCGGTAACTAGATTGTACTCAGGGAAAAACTTATCCCCAAGGTTAATAAGATGGGCACTCAAGTTACAATATATAATCTGGTATATATAATATAATCTATATATAATATAATCTATATATAATATAATCTGGTAATCAAGCACACCCCCGGAAAGGAAAATATCGTAGCAGATGCCCTATCCAGAATTAAAATAGATGAAGAAGGTAATACTGTAAAGGTGGCAATGCTCACAGCATGTACAATAAATTCCCGAGAAACTGTAATAACCGAACTGGGTAAGGATCCTGAGTTTGGAAGCATTTATGAGTATTTAAAGGATCCTGAAAATTTTAGCCACCAAGATATTGTGGCGATAAGAAATAGGGCGGCCCATTACGAACTAATAGATGGTCTATTATTTTATACAAAAACTACGAATTCCAACAACGAATTTCGACCTGTTATCCTAGCTAGTCTTAGATTAAATATCCTGCAGGAGTTGCATGACAGCCCTTTAGCTTCTCATGCTGGTATTCGAAAAACTATACAACGCGTACGCGAGGCAGTCTATTTTCCTGAACTGCAAAAGTTAACAAGGGCGTATGTCCAGTCCTGCCCAACATGTCAAGCAGTTAATTATATTAATTTCCGCCCGGCCGGGTTTCTAAATAGTATTAAATCCGAATTTCCAAATGAAATAATTGGCATCGATTTATTGGGCCCTTTCCCAAAAAGTCAGTTAAATAAAAGTCGCTATCTCCTTGTTATGGTTGATCATTTTAGTAAGTGGACCGAAATTGTTCCCTTAAAACGAGCCTCCGCGAAATTAGTTACTGATTCTATTTTAAATAAATATATTTTAAAATACGGGTCGCCCCTAAAAGTTATATCGGATAATGGTCCTCAATTTGTAAGTAATGTATATGAAGACATGTGTCAAAAACTGGGCATACGTCATTTAAAAATGGTCCCGTATCGGCCGCAATCAAATATAGCGGAACGGGTCAATAGAAATATAGTGAAAATTATTCGTAGTTATGTTAAAAATTTTCATTAAAGCTGGGATAACTATGTCAATGAATTTGCTTTCGCCCTTAGGACCGCAAAACATGATACAACGGGCAAAACTCCTGCTGAGTTATTTTTAGGCAGAAAGATTATAACACCGTTAGATAAATTATTTTATGTGCAACAAAGAGCCCCAGAATTTAAAATGGGTGATATAGAAAAATTAATTAAAGAAGCAAAAAAGAATACTGAAGTAGCACAGAGAAAACAGAAGCTTTATTATGACATGAAACGACGGGGAGTAACTTATAAAGTAGGGGATAAAGTGTTAAAAATTAAGCATTCACTTTCTTCAGCACCAGAAGATAAAACTGCCAAATTTTGTCCACGATTTGAAGGACCATATGTCATAGAAAAAATAACTCAGGCTGTAGTGGTGTTAAAAGCCAGAAATGGTGAAACGTGCTCCGCAAACATTGATCAAATAAAACCCTACTATGATCGTAATAAAATTAAAATTTTCAAAGATCTTTTGCAGGATCCGGCACGGCAGACACGGCAGGCACAAGCTCCAGAGGTGGAACAACGTCAAGCACAAGGACAAGCCATTAGGAGGCAGGAGCAATTGAAAAGAAAGTTTCCCCGCTGGAAAATTGAAGGTAACAAGAAAAAGAAGCCGTTCCACCGTCCAGAAAAGAGAGCTCACGAACACCCCCAGAATGAAGAAGGGAGAAGTACGACGAATCCAAAGAAAGCCAGGAGAAATAATGGCAACTATAACCCGGCTGCCAAACGGAAGATCTACTCATCGGACAGGACTCTCCGCAGCAAATGTCGCCGAACTGCGGAAGGGCCACCAGCGGCGGAGGAACAGATACAAGGAAAATTTGAACGGCCAACAACGAGGTCCAAGCAGGAACGCGAAAGAAGTGTCCCGGCTCCGCCAAGACCAGCTGCCATCAAACGGCCAAGACCACAGGCAGAGGCGAAAAAGAAGGTATTCAAGGGTGACCGAACTGGTGAAAAAAGGAAGCTTCCAGAGGAAGGCACTGAAGGGCGAGCCCGCACAAGAAGGAGGATAAATCAAACGAGAATCTGCGCTACCTTCTAGGACTGGGCTCAGAAAAGAATGTCCGAATATCACAAAGATAAGTAAAATTTTATGTTACTTTGCAAACTTAAGTTAATCTTTCATTCTTACTGCAAGTGGCAGATTTCAAGAAGTTTTACCTCATGTGAGGTCTACATGTGAGGTCTCATGTGAGGTCTATCGCCAAAAAGGCGAGAAATGAGTTGTTACCGATTTTGGTATTATGTTTTTCAATTACTCGCGCGTAAAACTAAAGTTGATGTATAATGGGAATATGTAAATACTTAAATATTGTAAAAGTTATTGTATAAATTTTATTTAAAACATTCTGGCAAGAAAGAAGTTTTAGTCTGAAAGACTTTTTGAAATGTAGTATTTCAATGTAGAAGAATTGGCACTTGCTTTGAAAAGAATAGAAGTTAACAATGTACTACTAATGTATGTTTTAAAATGCGTAAAATTAACGGCATGTTAATATGTTCTTATATACAATGTGAACTGTTATTTTAAATGTTAAGAAATACTGTGATATGGTAAAAGTGAAAGTAATGCCAAAATTTTTTTTTATTATTCGTGTGACTGTAAAAAGACCAAATTATGGTGAATATGTGTTAAAGGTTGAATGAATGTAGTTAGGCTCTCTGACGCTACACTTCAGAGTTAGCCACTTTCAGAATAGTACCTCAGGGTTTAGAGTTGAAGATAGGGTGTGTTACGAGGTCTTGTCATGTTGAATTTTAACACGTTAGTGTTTTGATTGTAGGAGGCAGTGTTGAACACGTATACATAAACACATTCGTGTTTGGTGTTCTTTTACAACACATGTCAGAGAGCACGGGGAGAGATAATTAAAATAGTCATGAATGAAATAAGAATGTTAAGAGAAATGTAAATATGCATGTTACTTGCCATTTCATTGTGTAACATTTCATTAAACTAGTTTTCCTTCCAGATCTCTGGAAGGAACCAGATTTGAATAAAAGCTCCTGTTTAGATGCAGTACAGATGAAAAATTGGGTGTCCATGGAGCTGCTATTGTAAAAACATTTTTTTTTTTTTTAAATTTCTAGTTTCTAGTGAGAAATGTTTGTAAAAGATTGGCCTCGCGTTAGATTCTAGAGCTAAAAGTTTTCAACAAGGTCGTTTTAGACCTCAGTTTCAAACTAATTAACTCTGGCGGGAAGTATGTAAGGATCTTAAGTTTTACTAACGTTTATTTTATTTTAAATCTTTACTATCACTTCTTATTTTCTACTTCCGGCCAGAATTAAAAGCGTTAACTTATTTATGCAAAATTTGTCTGGCGAACGCCAAGTACTTAAGTTGTGGCTTTTTGTCAAGCGAGAGAGAGGAAGGAGTTAGTCGAAGCAGGCCGCTTGCCGTAGAAGTTTTATTCAGTTGCTGTTTCCCTTCCAGGCCAGAGGTTTAATCCTCGTGATAATTTTAAACGTATTGTAGTGTTAACAGTTCTCTGTACTACATACGGCTTCCTGTTGATATCCGGCCAATCTTCCACGTTTATTATTCCAAAGTTAAGTTAGAGTTTAGTTAAATATTTTTATATTCTTACGTTCAGACCACAAGTAGTTGGTCTCTGTATTCCGAAGTACGGAAATTATTGTAAAGAGTGAAAAATAAAGGGTTTTGTATACCCTTCCTGTGTATCTTGTCTACTTCCCACATTTATTGAACATAGCTTTAGTAAGCTCCCTGTTCCGAGTCAGGTCTGTGCATGTTCCCAAAGAAAGTAAGACGGAACATTGAACCTGATATACCTTCTGGTTTTAACTTAAAATTACCATATGCAGTTAAGAACAAATCAGTTTCATTAAGTTTAGGCTTAAGTTTAACATTATTTAAAACATACAAAGGCAAAATATTTACTTTTGCCACCTGTATCTAACTTAAAATCAACCTTGAAAGACTTATTATTTACATACATTGTAATACTTTTCACCCATGTTTCACTTACCTTTTATGGTAAGTAAAACATGGGTGAAACATTTTCACTACAATGAAGTGAACATCCTTATTCACTTCATCAATGGAATTTGTTAGATGTTTGATTGATTTTGCACTTATTTTAAATTCACTATGCCCGTTTACTGGTGGATTTATCATTACAGAGTCAACAAATACAACTATGTTCATTATATATACTAAGTTCATTATTTGGTATTGCAACTTCTTGGATGTTCTTGGGACACCTTGCGACAAAATGGTTCTATACTTTGCATTTCGCACACGTCTTTCCGAAAGCTGGACTGTCCCGATATTTGTGACTTCTTCCGCACTTCTTGAGTCATATTCTAGGGCCGATGCTATTCGCACCACCAGTGCGATTAGCTGCTTAAGCTATTCGCACCAACATTAACCACGCATGCGCATTGAGTTGTCAAAGGCGGGTTTCTTCCTTGGCGTAATTTATCATTTTTAAGCGTTGGCGACTTTCAAAAGTTTAGAAAGGAAAATGGGTTCCTTTTCTTATAAAAAGAAATAAAACATTTCCTTTTATTAAAGTATATGTAAAAAAGGGCAGATTTTTAGGTTCGCAATGTCTATCCTTTTCCTGAACGATTTGAATAGTTTAAATGACTGATTTGAAGGGGGAGGGGGAAAAATCGTGTTGACATTTTTTGTACTTCTTAGAATAAATTTAGCTATAAAGATGTGTTTTGCGCAATCAAGCCTTTAATTCATTCCTCTTCGAAAAATTTCGTCCGATAAAAGATACTAAAAATTAAACAGAGGATTTCTGTGTAGAAAATTTAGACATGAAATAAGTTAAAAGTGATTATATGAACTATTAAATGAATTATTCTGTATGCCTGCTTATTTTTTTTATGGAAATACTTGGCATTTTCAGGACACAAAAAGTGCTTCAAATAACTTTGAAATATTAGTACAAACACATTAATCAATTAAATTGAAATAAATAATGGGATGTAATTTAAAGACAGAAATAATTTAATGTAAGAGATTTAGATTTAAAAATTTGCACACACAAATGATTTATCAGATTTTGTAGGGTTTTATTTTATAAATAACTTTGATTTTGAAATGTGGCATTTGAACCTATAAACCTGTGTGGATACTGAAAAAGTGATGAATATATAAGAATATTATCATTTTCAGTAAGTTTTCTTATTGAATAATAAATTCTGACAGTCCTATGCCATAAGAATAGCGTCTCAGTTTGCATAAAAATTTCTCTGTTAAATAAAAGAATTTAAGTAATTTCTGTAGCCTTTTTGTCAATACACTAAAGATTTTTTAACTAATTACTTGTCCTCGCTTGCAATTAGAACCATCATTAAATCCCTATTTTATCTAATCATTTCCTGAACATTATCATGTATATAGATTGTCCTCGTCTTTGTAACTGATAATTATTACTTGCAAACTATTCTCTTGCTGGTGAACTATTAACAACTCTTTCTATTGCTGAATTAGGGTGAATAACCTTCGCTCTCACTACCGCCTGCCTTGCGGAAATCGGCGTAAAATGCTGGAACTTGGGCTGCTTGTGCGCATGCGCGAACGTAGGTGGTGTGATTAGCCACTGAGATATTCTAGTGCTGATTGCTTCTGCTGCGACGGCAATTTCGGTGGCACTGACTGTTTTGATTGATGCTGGTGTTTTCAATATTTCTTCACGCTGTTCACAATCGCTGGATCATCTTTCATGTTCCGGAGTTGCTCTTTGCTTGTTTCAGCGGCACGGACTATTTCTATAGCTTTTTCTAATCCCAGGTTAGATTCTCGAAGCAAACGTTCGGTTAGACTCCTATCCCGAATGCCTAATACAATACGGTCGCGAATCAATCCATTTTCTTATTTAGCAAACTCACAAGTTGACGCTAAAGTCTTTAAATGAGTGACATAACATTCAATTGTTTGTCCTTCTTGCTGGCTACACGAAAAGAATTTGTAATGTTCGTATACGACATTCTGCCGTGGTGAACAATAATCTTCAAAAGACTTCAAGACCTCTTCGTATTTCTCTTTATTCTCAGGTGGCTCAAATCGAAACGTGTTATAAATTTCGAGTCCTTCAGTACCGAGTAAATTCGAAAGGATTGCAATTTTAATCTTATCTGGATTGGCATCTTTTCCCGTTGCAAGTAAATAGTTTTCTAGCTCTTGCTTCCATTTTTTTTTATTTTTCTTTAACATTTCCGACGGAGAATCTTAGCGGAGCAGGTGATCTGAAATCCATTTTGCTCCTGACACCATGTAACTTCTTTTTTAGTTTGTTAAACTTAATAACTTCTATACTTTCAAAGTAGACTCAACTAATGAGTATATCTCAAGAATTCAAAATTTTATTATACATTTTTAAACAGTTCACATGACATTCCGCTAGCACAGTAATACGTGCATCACAACAGACAGACAGACAAAATAGAGGGATGTCTTGTTTTGCACTCGCTATGTCTTTCTGCACCGATGGGCGAAAAATCAAGCTTAGGTGCGAAGGAAAGGTATATAGAAAGGGGGGCAATTTCGGTTTCCAGAGAAGAGTAAAAAGAACTTTATTGTTTTATACGAGTTCAAAAGGCCTGGAAGAAAAATTGGGACAAAATAAATTTAAAAATAAATGGCCCATAGTAGTAAGGGGAGAAAGGAAAGGATAAAAAAAAGGGGCCTCGAGAGGAAAAGGAAGAGAAGTAGAAAATATCTTGATATGTTATAGCGTTCATTGGTGTGTGTGTATGGATGTGTGTGTCAAAACCGCTCCCCCCCCAAAAAAACTCCTCTGATTAGGAATGTAACGTGAAGTAAACAAAATTAACATAAGTTTGGAATATATAGATACCTTAGCATAATTTTTGTAAATGAGCATATAAAGGAGTTTTAGTTTGTAGCTTATAAGGTATATAATATATCAAATAATTTTGAGAACCACTGGGAAGACAAGGCATGCTAATATAAAGAAAACCTTACCGGTAAATACGTATACAAACTGTTTTACATTTTGAGATCCCCGGTCGTCGTTTGAAGGATAATTTAGTATGACTGGTTTCTGAGTCGTTGAAGCTGTTTCAGCACTTTGTATTGCAGCAGTCAAGAACCTGTAAGTAAATCTTTAGGAAAGAAAAAAAAACTTCTTATTATAATGATATCAGCTAGTTGTACCTTGAATGAAGGAACGGAGTAAGATTAACGAAAGAGCATCAGCAGATGTTGTAACAATATCGAGATTTCCGAAGGTGGCAGACGGCCCCGCCCATCAAAGGTAGCCGCGCCTTCATGGGAGAAAGTGTGTGTGTGTGTGTGATTATGGCAAAGCCTCGAGGGCTATCTGCCTAAAGGGAGGGATGCCTTTCGCGGAGGACTTTCTAAGGGAAACTGGCTCGTATACACGTTACACATGGGGAAAACCACGAAAACGCCCATGCAGCCAGCCCGTTTGCGGGATTCGAACCTCGGACCGAACTACCAGTGTTCAGCGAATTTACCGTTCGGCCGCTGGTGGGCTCATGAGAGAAAGAAAATCCTCTTAAAAGCTAATTCATGTTGATTAAAAATATTTTAAAACGTAAGGTAAGAGGGAGCGGAAATAAGTAAATAAACAAGCGGTAAATAGAAGATTTGTCAGTAACGAGAAATACGTAAAAGAAAAATAATAATAATAAACAAAATTAGGCCCGCTTCCTAAAAGGTGGCCACCTTTTAAATTTTGAGCCTTCATCGAGACGCCTTCATCCGATTAAAAATGGTGTATAAGACGCCGATATATCCTTATGAACTATTACAGGTCATCGGCACCTGCAAGGACTGGTAACATACTTCAAGGTAAGTTATGAAGGGGAAAAAATTTAAAAGGAAATTTTATAAAAAGGCAACCAAAAATTTCCGATAGAGAAAATGGTAATAAGGAGTGGGCGTAAGTAGTGGGAGGGCGTAAGTAGGATAACTTGTACTTGTGACATGATGATTCAGACGGTGTGAACATCGCTGCTTTTACCCATACTTTTGGAAGATTGCTCTGAGACGCTGGAAAATATAAAAATAATAAAAATTTGAAGAAATACAAGCGGTAAACTCTTCGCCGATACGGCGTAATCGAAGGTGTTGACATTGGCGGTTCGAGCTGGTGACCCAAGATGGCGGGAAGGCGTGGCTATGTGGAATTGGAATTTGTAGAAATAGAGGGTGCATAAATTGAGAATAACACTTGAAGGAAAAAAAGGAAAAAGAAAAAAGAAAAAGTCCTCTCAGCACGTCGTCAGCAGTCGATATTTATCAGATGGAAAAGGCAAGATCAGCTTTGCCTAAGATGAAGGACTCGAGGTATTAAAATATTATACTTGAATATAACACAGTACAAAACACCCGTATTTAAAATAATGCTAACAACTGAAAATTAAAGGAATATTATTGCTTTAGTAAACCAGCGTTTGTATGTAGAAGAACAGTTGTATTGACTAAATGCAGTATACACAAAAGGATAATACAAATTAATAAATATTTACTTACCATGTCTTGACTAAAATGTTAAAAAGTTTTCAGAACTGCGTAATAATTCGGTAGTAAAGTAATGCATTGTCTAAAATGAAGTAGTCATATAAAAACATATTAAAAACAATATATTTTTCTTAATGATGGTTATATAAAATCTCTTAATAGAATGGTTTTTCTAAATAAATGAATTAGAGTTTAAAACGATAAATATAATAGTGTTATAATAAAGCTTCACAGGACTAAGGCTGGATTTCCTGCTAATTAGTACTTTAGATTTTTTTCCTGCTTTGTGGAACTTTTCTCTTCTTCATAACATCATGCTTTTAATGTACCTTTAAAAGCTAATTAATTAATTTTGACAAGTATTTTGCTTGATAGATGCTCTCATGGAAGCTACTAAATATTTGTCTCATACCTGCTTTTCCGATTAGAAAATACATGAAAGACCAAGCCAGCCATGACCTGCCTGAGATCAGCGTACAAATGTTTTGTGTCTTTAAATATGAAGCTAGGTTAAGTGATGTATGTTTAGTAAAACTCTTAATCTTTATAATAAAATATATCATAAATATATTATACCTACATAAATATGTATCACAGAACATTTGCTTAGTACAGCTAGGATAACTTCTCTTGTTGATGTTATTTTGCACAGATTTTTTAACCCTTTAACTGCTTAAGACGTGTTTAAACGTTTTTGGAATTTCTTTAAAAATGCTTAAGACGTCTTTACACGAATTTCAAATCGCACGAAAAATTCTTAAGACGTGTATACACAAAGCCCGAATTTCGCGAAGATTGCTTAAGACGTGTTTAGACGACGCGATCTGGTCTTCCTTCCCCTACCTTTCTGCAGGCGGCTGTCAGTTGACACAAAGGTCTTAATACGGTGTGAAGTCTCTTTGAAAAGAGCACTTTAGGAAAAAGTCCTTAGAGTGAAGTATCTTTGTCAGACAGCAGGTATGTATTATCTGTGTGTCGACTAATAGTTTGCGAAAGAAGATAAATCGTTTTACAACTGTTTGCCTTGTGGTACTTTATACAAATGAAAGTCAAACAGGATCCGACGTTGTTATAGTACATTGCCGAATTTTAGTAGAAACAAGAAAAAATAAGAATTGTAACGGAGGACGCCTTTATGCCTATATGTTATAGAATCAAATATTTTATTTTTGTATTGAAAAATGATTACAATTTCTGATTCGTCAGGAAAAAATATAAAATGTTGCAACCAGCTTTCTTGTTTGTCTTAGTATTTCATATGCGCGTTATTATAATAGTATATTCTTCTTTTTACATTCTTAAATGTTAAAACTGTGCTTTCAGCATGCCTGAGTTTTGTACTCGTATGTGTGGCTCTATGCTCCGTAGAAATGGCGAACTGACATATAAAAATTATATGAATGTTGAAAGGAAGATATTCTACTCGAAACTTCAACTAAATGGAATAAATGAATACGAAGGAATTTCTAGAAATATTTGTTTTATAAATTTTATTATTAAGATTTTAAATCCAAAATGTTTTGAAATCTAAAGAAAAAAATATGTAATCCTTGAAACATTTTTGGAAAGAAATCTATCGATATAAAATCTCTTAAAATTAATGGAGTGTAAATGAATTAAAACAGTGTACGGAAGGGTTAGATATACTCCGCACAAAAAATTACAGTCAGAAGATCAATTATTTAAAGATATGAATTAATTACATTAAAAGAATTTAAAATAAATTAACATCTGTCCAAATGTCAATGCTAACAGCAATAGCACGAATGAAAGTTATTCTTTAAATTCCGAACTTAATTCATCCGTCGGTACGCAATGATTGTGTCTTTGCGATTACTTTTCTTATAGATACTACAAAAGGCCGCCAACTAAGTAGCGGTAAAATCGTTGAATACTAAATAGTTTGAAGCGGGTTCAAATCCTGACGAATGGATTGCCTGCATAGCAGTTTTAGCGAATTTTTCCTGCCCATGTTTAATGTGAATATGAGCCAATTTTAGTTAGTTTTTCATGATGACGTGCCTTGATTACGAGTCCTCGCTCTGGTTATGTTTGGTTTGGATTGTTAGATTATTAAGCACGCGAAGGCGATCTGTCTAAGGGGAGGTATGCTTTCGTGACAGATTTTCTAAGGGAAACAATCTCGCACTACAAAAAGTTAAAACCATAAAAACGCTCATGCAATCAGCTTGTTCACGGGGGTTTGAATGCAGGTCAAACTACCAGTATGTTAAGAGAAGCGATTTCAAGAATGCTTAATTATTTTATTTAGTTTGTCATAAGCTAAATAAAATAATTAAACATTCTTGAAATCTCTTCACATTACTGAAATGGCAATAACTTCGAATTATACTATGCTATCACTTTTCCTCTAATATGAAATTTTGAACTTTTCCGTTATCGGACAGCCGGAGTCTAACGGAACAAGTGGTGGTTCTGTGCGGGGTTCGAATCCCGGTAAACGGGCTCGTTGCCAGGATGATATTCTTAGTTTTCCATATGTGTAACATGTATGCAAGCCAATTTCCGTTAGGCAGTCCTCGAACGAAGGCATCCTTCACCTCAGGCAAATAACCATCGAGTACTTTGCCATAATCAAATAAATCTTTATCCATAACATGCTTCAAATATTTTTATGTTGATAAGTTCATGCGCCAAAGATGGCCCCGTTGAATGAAACATGTTTATTTTTTCTTTGTTTTTCATAACAACAATGTTCTTGTTTTCAGAATCTGAATTATCAATAAAATTCTTTTAATAATATGCGATTCTGTTTTTTTTTTTTTTTTTTTTTTTTTTTTTTTTTTGTTTAATGAAAAATTAATTCAGCGACAAATCTCTTACATTTAGAAAAATTTTCAATTTTGGAAACGAGTTGCTGTCAAAAGCGCATCTTCCCGTTGCTGCATATATTTATTTAAAGCAAACTGCTTGGCGCGTGTGCTTTTATATTTGAAAAGATTGTAAAAGTCAAACCATCAGATATGTGATAACCTTAAAATAAGGGTATATATAATCAGGATTTTACGGCCAGACATTCGAAGCGAAATACATTACAAAAAATTATCTATGTAGAATTAATGTATATTCCGTTTAATATTTTAATTTATCAGTGTTATTACACATCAGTTTATCGGTGTAAGTTATATCGAGTTTTAGTTGTGTTCGATATAAGAATTTTATTTGCTTTATAATAAATCCGATTCGTTTAATAATATATTTATTAAATACTATTTATTAGGTTTCCAAATTTGTCAAACCCAATCAATGGCCTCCTGGCTAAGATATCTCATTATCGCTATTTCGACTCATATTCGAACCCAAACAAACGAACTGGTTGAATTTTGTGATTTTCCCTATGTGTAACATGAACATGAGTACGTTTTACTTAGAAAGTCGTCTATGGAGACATTCATTGCTTTCGGCTGATAGATCTCGTTTCCTTTGCCATACTCAAAAAATCTAAAAATTTTTCAAAAAGACTAACAGATGCATATAACAAAATAAAATTAAGTAAATTCATATAAGAAAATAAAATTAAGTAAATTCATATAAGAAAATAAAATTAAGTAAATGCATATAAAAAACTGAAGTAAATGTATATAACGAAAAAAAAAAATGAGGTAAAAACAAATTTTCAATACAGTAGTTTTTAAATTGCTTGTTTTCAAATTTTATTTCATTTTTATGTATGTACTAATATACAGTGTATGTGTGCGAAAGTGTGCTTGTTCGGCATATCCATATATATTAATTAAATAAATCTGATTTGAAAATGCATGCACTAACGCACTATTCTCGTAATTTGAAAAACACTAAAGTATTGTCTGAGAAAAATACTCGTATTTATAAAGAAAATTAAATTTCGTCTCCTTTCTCGATGCTGTGTAAAAAATTTAAATAAGCTTATTATTATTTTTTATTCTTTATTAAAAACAAAGCAGTTTCTTTTCATCTATATATGAAAAATAACAAAATCTCGTTGTCAGAATGGAAATTCTTAAAAATATAAAACTCGTTTTTTTCGAACAAAAGTTTCTGAGAAATTTCTCTAGGTCAGCAGGTAGTAACAGGACCACTGACTGCTTTGTTTGAAAAACCCTATGAAGTGGATGATTTTACCCCCAAAAGGTTTCTTTAACAAAGCAGATGCGGTCCAAATGGCTTTGCTGAGAAGCGTTCGTATTTGAATAGCTTGAAGCTTGAGTTGGAAGACTTATTGTTCTCGAAGCAATCAGTCAGACAGCAATAAAATTTGTTATAAATATTTCTCTCTCTCTCTCTCTCTGTGAGTTCTTGAAATCTTGTAATGGGTGAAAGTTTATTTTGTTTTACATATATAAGGAAACTCCATGTAAAGCAAAATAATTCAAGGCACCCATTGTATGTTAATCATTGTACGTCCCCTTAGCTCTTCGGTTGGGTATTAAGAAAAGAAATTCCTATACTGCTTTCGTATTACTTTTATAGTGAAAGATTTGAAAAAATAGCTTCATATGAAAAGATTTTCTCCGCTGAACGAATACAGCTGCAACATGTTTCTGTCTTCAAGTATATCCACAAAACATGAAATAGTATTGTACTCTTTTGTATTCTATTGTATTTTTATATTACTTCGTGGTAAATTTTTTTGATTCTTAAATTTCTCTCTCTCTCTTTTCTTATAATACACAAGTACTCTTTCAAAAATGGCTGACCTATTAACCTAAATTTTTATACTATAAAATTTTATATAAAAATTAGCCGTAATCATTAGACACAGCTTTGTGTATATTATATTCTTGAATACATGTCTGCAATTAATACTAAGAATACTATTGATAAAATTCGTGATGTAATTAATAATGAAAATACTGTTTAAGCTAAAAACCGATTTGAATCTTTTTTTCATTATAGGGTAGCATGAGCCAAACAATTTTCGTTAGAAATATACAATTATGCTAACTTGACACATCAGATAGAAAATATTTTATCGTCATCATCGGCTATGATAAAGAATTTTTACGCTTAAGATTTTGGATTATGATAAAGCAGACAGGACCTATTTGTCTAAGGGAAAGGAAGTCTTCAGGGTAGATTTTTTTTTGTGGGAAACAAACTGTTAATTCACAATCAATTGTACTTATGAAAAACCCCTAAACCTCCCATGCAGCCGCTAGAAGTTACCGGTGCTCAGCTATCTTACCGCTTGGAGACTAGTTGGCTTTCTGAACTTACGCAATATGTATCTGAATTTAAATATTTGCATAAAAAACGAGCAAAATAAAATGACACATTGTAAGTAGTACATTTTACTGAAATCAAACTTTCTATGAAAAAGGAAAATTAATTGTAAGGAATAAGATGGATGCATTTAATTAAACGGCGGGCAATAACAGCGCTGATCATATGTTTCGTATAGGAAATCATTTTCTTCGTGTTATCGTATAACGGAAAATATCCACAGATTATATTTTACAGTTTTTAAGAAGTCATGGGTTATCTGCTTTAAGAGAACACCTTCGTGGGCAATTTTCTAAATAAAATTGGCTTGAATTCACGTTACGCATCGAGAAAATCATAAAGACCACAAGCAGCTAAACTGTTCGGTTGCCAAGAAGAAACTACCAACATCCAGCAATCTTATTCACTCAACTATAGAAATAACTATAGAATAATATATAAATTAATTGTAAGGAATAAGATGGATGCATTTAATTAAACGGCGGGCAATAACAGCGCTGATCATATGTTTCGTATAGGAAATCATTTTCTTCGTGTTATCGTATAACGGAAAATATCCACAAATTATATTTTACAGTTTTTAAGAAGTCATGGGTTATCTGCTTTAAGAGAACACCTTCGTGGGCAATTTTCTAAATAAAATTGGCTTGAATTCACGTTACGCATCGGGAAAATCATAAAGACCACAAGCAGCTAAACTGTTCGGTTGCCAACAACAAACTACCAACATCCAGCAATCTTATTCACTCAACTATAGTGAACTTAAACTAATGTTTGTATATTATTAGTAGTATTAAAATAACGAAAATATTTATTCTAATAAAAATTTTTGTTTGAATATCCTCCCTAGTAAGGTATTTCCTTTGGTTGGAGATTTGTCAACACTAAATGCTATGTTCAAACAAGACATTTATTTAGAGCATAATGCTTCATAAATGTATGCTGGGATCCCTAGGAAAAAAAATATCGCCGGAAAATATATCTCCGAAAAAATATTTAATTATTCATATTCTTATGATTAATTATTAAATAATTAATAACTTTTATAATTATTAAATGAAATGCTTATTTATACTTTACCAAATGTACAGCAACACTCTTTCTTTACAAAAATACCATATTGAATAAATTATATTGTAAGCTAATAAGTAACAACATTGCTTTGTTTAATTAAGATAAAATAAAAAGCCGAAGAAACATTAAATTGGAAGTCAAACAACAAAAATCAGCGTTATATTTTCAAATTTTCACAATCTAATTTTTATTATATCTTATCTCGTTCTTTTGCGCTTTTGCAGATGAAGATGATGGTTCGGTAACCATCGAAACTAGTCCTGTGAAAATTTGAAAATATAACGCTGATTTTTGTTCTTTGACTTCCAAATTAATTGCTTTGTTTGTTATTAATATGTCTCATCTTTCCTATTTCAGATAAAATTTACTAGTGTTTCTTGGACAGGAAAGCATGAATTTTTAATTTGAATCTATAAATTTATGATACACTGAAAACGGTTTCAAGTTATAATTCCCTTTCTGAATATCTTGAATGTGTATGAAAAAGTAAAATGCAAATTTAATATTAATATTATCACCCTTAAAAAACACCCAAATATTTCGTTTATTACTCTCTTAAAACTACGTAATAATTAAGGAAAAAAGAAATTATTTAAAATAATTATTAGTTGCCTGCAGTTGAAGAATATAGGAAAATGCTGAAGGTTTTAAAGATTTTTAATTAATGACAAAAACACAGAAAATCGGAAATAATACGAAATGTTTCAGCAATATCTCAGAAGGAATGAAAGTTGCACCAGATATTTGTCAGAATATAATTTTAGTGATAGCAGTTTAATCAGTCTGCATTGAAATTCCGGTGATAATCAGTGACATACAGATTTAGATTACTTAAGTTAAAAATGCGTAATAATTTATAATTTAACCGGGTAAATTTTAAAACCAATTTATTTGAAAACTATCAGCTTCGCTGCGAGCCTTCGTCTGGCTTTTAAATGTACCGGGAAAATGGCTGAAGGGAACTCCAAACGTTAAATTTAAAAACTGCGTAGGATTTTACTCTGCAGAACAACTTCATAAAAGAAGTTATTACGTATAACAAAATTACAATGAAATAAGCAATATCCCTTAATACAAATATGAATTATCCTAATAAATAAATTAACCAAATTCCCTTTGCAAAATCTTAAGAACTCAAATGGTATAAAGGAGGTTAAGAACTTTGGGTACTTTTCCGTTTTGCCGGCGCAAGCGATAAAGTCGCCAATAATGGTACAACCGATGCCAAACGGAATATTCTCGCTGGTAACCTTTACGCCTCATTTTCAAAACAAGTCGCAGCTTTTTCTTATCAGATTGATTGTTTCTTTCAATACTGGTATATAATTACATAGAATTTTTATCAGATAGTTCAGTTTTATGTCTAAGGCCATTTTCGGTAATTAGGTCAATTAGGATGCTATCACAGCTCTTACCCGAAGCCGAAAATATAGAAAAGGAAAGTCAAGGGTTAAATTCATCAATTCTAATGAGAATGCATTAGTGAAGTAAAGCACTGCAGTTTTACATAATTTCTGAGTAAGCTATTCGTACGCATTGAAATATTTCTTGCATTTAAACTTGTGTTTCAAATTAAGATTTAACTTGAAATTAATGTAGATAATTACTGAGAGCATTAGATTTTTGTAGAGTAGTTTACGTGAGATGAGATCGCTTGGAGTCACGTGATATGAACCGGCGAATTAGGATGTTGAACCATGAAAGCATAGTAAATTCTTAAATTAATGTCTTTTTACAAATTTATTGTCTTTATTTATTGGCTTTTAATAAAGTTTTAAGCGATATTAAAAAGTTTATGCCTTAAAAAAAAAGAATTCTTAGAACTAAAATTTTTTATGTGTATACTGTATGTTGTCGCCAATAAAGTCTGCTTGGCAAGATTTGCGCCGGCGAAACGGAAAAGTACCGAACTTTGTTTCCTAAAAAAATCAGTCAAAACTTTTCAATATCTTAAAAACAGTGAAATGAGCAATAAATAAAATAAAGGAATGCAAAAAACAAAAAGTTCTGAAAAGCAAAGTATAATTAATGATATTTTATCTTATGTTTTCAAGGGAGAAAATTACAATGAAATAAGCTATATCTCTTAATACAAATATGAATTATCCTAATTAAAAAATTAACCAACTTTCCGTAAAAGAACGAAAATCATGCAAAACTTTTCAATATCTTATAAACAGTAAAAAAAGCAAAAAATAACATGAAAGCAACTTAAAAAACATAAAATTCCGCGCAGAATTTTACTCCACAGAACAATTTTATCAAAAAAAAAATCAATAAAAATATATTATATTTATATAAAAATGACACTGAAATATGCCAATCTCTTAAAAACAGTGACATAAGAAATACGATGAAAAATTGTTGCCAAACCCATATTTCTAAAAGAATGAAACTATTCAAAATGATGCGATTTCATCAAAAATCTATCAACAACAATAAGATAGGAAAATTGTTGCCAAAATCACATTTTTAAAGATGTGAGAAGTGTACTCGGAAGCTTCATTTAAATTTTTTTTTTAAATACAAAATATTATCATTTTTCCAAAATTCTTTTTGTAAAAGCATTCGCAAGGATGAAAGTTTAACGTGTCCAAAAATCAAAGAAAAATAAACTGTACATATTTTAAAGATAAACTTTTGTAGAAAAAATCCCATTGAAAAAGTGTTAAGCTCCCTTTGTTCAATAAATTCGTATTTAATCGATTTATTAAAACACGAAATTTATTTTAAGTTCGTAAAATAGCTAAGTGCCTACGTTTCATGACGATGTGAAAATGGAGTGTGTAGAGTAAAATCTCGCTTTCCTATAGCCTATTATGTTTCAAAATGACACGATTTCGTCACAAAATATGAAATAAAAAAAATTCGAATTCGAATTTCGAAAAAAATCGCTTCGAAGTGCACTGGCTCTTGTGTAGATGAACCTATGTACCAAATTTCGTAGCCGTGGGTCTATTAGCTTACGCGCAGGGCGAACGAAAGGCACACACACACACACAGACAGACTCTTTCTTTTATTATATGTAGAGATAAGATTGTTTAAGGGAAGGAAACTTTTAAGTTTCGCAGCTGTACCCCCTGCGGCATTAAGACGGTCATCATGAAGAGTCTAGCCTTTTGCAATTCTTATGAGAGCTCACAGAACAATATTTAGTAATCAATCTCACTTAGCGGAATCATTGAAGTAAAATTCTGGGAGGGATGGGAAATAACAAAAGAACTTCTTGACAATTTTCAGAGGTTTAGGGTTATTTTCACGACATTTTACGGGAAGTTCGGTCCAAAACTAGCGACAGTTTTAAAGGGATTCGCAGAAAATCACTCGACAGGCTAAGGGTTAATCAAAATTGTCTCTGAAGTAATGTGCTATAGCTTTGTTTTGAGATTTAGAATGATGTCAGACAAAACTGGACAAAATTTATATTTTCCTATATCCAAATTTTCCAACTTAATGGAAATAATGCTTATTCATCACATGAAGTAAAATTCTGAAAAGAATAAAAACTTATGAATGCATTATAATGAAAAATTATTAACAAACAGCAATACCAGTTTCTAGGAAATGATGATTTAAGTGAAAGAAATATTAATAAGAAAATATGTAAACTGACGTTTAACATGTATGTTACAAAAGTGCATAAAAGATAACAAGTTAGGTAAAATGTGTTTCATCAAAGAGTAAAATCTTCTATTAATGATTTACTATGAATAAATTATTAGTAGTTATGTGTATATTTGAGAAAGAGTATGAAAATCATCAGCGAATCAGTACAGCGAATATGTTCTACTGATATTATCACTTAACGCACTTACCATTTGACTGTTAATAGACAAAAATATAAAAATTTCCACAATTTATTTGCAGAATGAGTGTGGATGAATCTAAACAACGTAGGAACATTTCTTTAGATCAGGCGTTCTCAACCGGTGGTATGCAAAGAAGCAAAGTATTTTTAACTATTAAATTAAAAACTTAAAACCCAACATCCTGATTGTGTATTTTCCAACTCCAACTTGCTTTATTTGCCGCGATTAAACTGCGAAATTGCAGGTTGCGTTCCGGCTATCGAACTTTGGTGCTTCTAGGTGCGCTGCAGGTAAGGAAATGCCGAACGTAGTTCTCGTGGAGACAGGATAGCAGATGCAGGGGATGTGACCAATGTCACGTGATGAGCGATAAGACATCTGATTGGCGATGAGGTATCCAGGCATCGTAGCGCTGTAAATCTGAAGTTTTACTATAGTTATACATAAAATAGTACTAAATCAGTTCATAAAAGCTGTGTGTTGCAGTCATAAATGCAGAAAATAAAATACGATTCCAAACGTATAATAGTATATACAGGAAACATGTAACGTATAATAGTATACACGCCCACAAGTAATATCTTGTGGGCGTGGCTGTGTGTGTCACATGATCATCCGGCTAAGATTTCTAAACATCATTATTTACAAGTCAAATAAGTTTTTCAGAGTACTACATACTTAAAAACACAAATTATGTTGGAAAATCCTGGTTTCCACTGAGTAGAAAAGCGGCATATGGACGGAGGTGCCTGTCCTCGTGTAAAAATTTCATAGTGAAATAGATTGAAAATGTCCATATGTTGGCACTTCTTAGCGGCGTCATAAAATGCCGTGTTAGTTTTTCTTAAATATTCCACTATTGTATCTATTTTTAAATCTTCATGAGCCCCGTTCACAAGAGCAGATTCGACCGGTAGCGAAAACCGGTTCTTCCAACGTGTCCCGTTCACATGGAACAAGCGCCCACCAGCGGCCGAGCGGTAAAGGCGCTGAACACTGGTAGTTCGGTCCGAGGTTCGAATCCCGCGAACGGGCTGGCTGCATGGGCGTTTTCATGGTTTTCCCCATGTGTAACGTGTATACGAGCCAGTTTCCCTTAGAAAGTCCTCCACGAAGGCATCCCTCCCTTTAGGCAGATAGCCCTAGTGTGCTTTGCCATAATTAAATACACCAACACCAACACATGGAACAAGCATTAACTGCCTCGCCGAATTGGAGGTAGAACTTGGTTGAATGTTCCTTACCTCTCGGGAGCAGGGCAAATGGGGAGATTTCCCGTACTATACTGCGCGGTTCACTTAATTTTAGTTACTGCTCGCTGGACTGTCAGCGAAACAATCGCGCTGATAGATATCTGGGGATGTGATAGCATCCCCCCCCCAAAAAAATTAGATAGAACTGTACAAGATACGCAAATTATAGACAAATACAGACAAGGTTATGTGATGCTAGGTATTCCAGAAATATCGTTCAAATTAAAACTAAAGTTAAGACAAGTGCATATCGGCTTCAACGCGACAAGGGACTCGGTACCTTTTTGAATGATTTTTTTTTTTTTTTAATTTAAGCATTTTCGTCTACTTTTTATGAATATTATTAAATGGTTTAGTGAGACAAAATAATTTTAAACTGAAAAAAAGTTTTTGCTAGTATTTTTTTTAATTTAATTTTTTGAAGAAAACTTTTACAATTAAAATGTCTTTCTTCTCCTACAATTTTCAATGTCTCTCTCCAGTTTTTTTATTATATTTATTAGACTTTTCTTAATAACTTCAAGGAATGATTTTGCAATTAATGAATTAGTTTCTGAGGAAAAAAAATACACTTTTATCTAAAATTTTTAAAACAAATATGATCTCAGTCCCATTTTCATTTCAAATAATTTTTTCCTTTCAGTATTTTGCAAAATCCATCCTTGTTTCTATAAAGTATATAATTTTAAATAAGCAGTAAAAATAATAAAAAATTTAGTCCATACCTGTATATGTTTTAGGACTTTAAGTAAAAGGATTTATTGAAAAAAATGCAAAAGGTTTCTCAGTTTGCATTTGCAATTTAAAGAATACACACTGTCTAAATAGACATTTAATAATTTCAAATCCTTAAAATTTTATTACTGAATTTCTGTACACATATGTATATATAAATCAAACCTAGTGCTATTTATTCAATTGGTAAATATAAACATAAATTACAAACCTTTTTTTAAAAACTTATGTGGCCAGAAAAATTGCACAAACTCATAAAACGCAAGCAGAATTTTTCTTTACCTCTTTTTTTTTTTTTTTTTTTTTTTTTTGTAAAACACGTTCAAAACAATTTAATACATTAATTAATTATAGTATTGTTGCGTGCGTACGTGTTTGTAATAGATTGATATTACATCGTAAATGATTGTCATTGCATTCAAATCCGATGATAGCTTAATTAAATTTATTTTATCAACAGAAACACTTCAAAGTTCTGGAATTTTCCACAGAAATACTCGTACAAGGGTTTAGAATATCACTAAGTATAATCAGTAGTTATGTTTCAATCTAATAAGAACGTTAAACACAACGGAATGCAAAAAGGATCTTAAGAGAAAGTTAACAGAAATATCTCCAATCTAACGCTGAACTAACATTTGGCAACAATAACAACTTATATAGCATAAATAATGTCATAAAAATAGTGTGGTATAATGAGATTATTACTTTGAAACCGATGTTCCGAATTGATGCCCAAAAAGAACCAATATTTCCCATTCTCTTTCATTGCACATCTTTCAAAAAAGTAAAAAAACTCATCCAATTAATTTCCTGTATAAATTTTTTAAATGCGAAACGTTTGTTTTATAAGCTGTAAAAATGTTGGAAGTTTGTAACCGATATATTTTTAGATATGAAATTTTAAAATTAATGGGCGTCAAGCAGTCTAAAAATATGAACGATTTTCAAAAATTCTCCCAAAATATTTTTAAAAAAAATTACGCTGAAAATTTAATTTAATTTTTTTTTTCTCCACAGAGTGTTATGGTGCAAACTATAATATTCTGAGATTCTCAGTTTATTTGTGAATATTTGCAAAAAATCGTTTCAACTTTAAATTTGAAAAAAAATCTAATCCTCTAAAAATCAAAAGTGTGACACCACATCCACAAGCAGTGTATGTACAAAATTTGAATTCTATATCTTATCGGAAAGCAGTTTAAAAATCCATGATCATCTTTTAAAAATAGCGACAAGTACCAAGAGTGAATTAAATAACAGCTTATAAAATAATAATAATAATAATTAAAAAGCATATATTTTTCAGGAACCATTACGAAAGTTCAGGTACCAGTTGCGAAAGTCCAGATTACAAAATTAACAACAGTAAACAACGTTAAAAATGTGTAAACAGTATTAGAAATCTGCCAATTCGGAGACGTGATTGTTCACAGGGCTTAGGTGTAAAGGGGAAGAAAGACGGTGGTCTTCTGAACGGGTCCTAAAGACGAAACTCTTTCATGTCTCCTTTTTCTCCCCTTGCTAACGGCAGCTGTGCGAAGGAGCGTTGCATGTGAACGGGGCTAGAGAGACGTTTGTTCTTCACATACGGGTGTGCATTTGTGATAATTCTTAAAAATTGGTTTTGCACAACTTGTAATTTTTGGATTTCACCCTTCGTAGCGGTAGTCATGATGGGTCGGATTGTGGCTAGATAAATAAGTCGTTTCTTATTCAACGAAAGTTTTGAATATTTCCCTATCATGGGATATAAACATTTCATGACTTTAATCGCTTTATCCCTGATTTGTTGGATGTGATGCTGCCATGTGAGCTTGTCGTTGATGGTGATGCCCAGATATTTGGCTTGTTTCACGATAGGCACAGCCTCGTTAAAAAGATAAACACATTGCCTGATCGGAACATTTTTCTTCCTTTTCCTTATGAGTAGGAGCTGCGATTTTTGAGCGTTAATTCGTATCTTCCAATATCCACACCATTGTTCTATGGAGGGAATAGTGTCTTGGAGTTTCCGAATAGCATGATTGATGTTAGCAGACTTCACTGCCAAGGCAGTGTCGTCTGCATAACAGGCTAACATAGAATTATGATTTAAATGTAATCTCGGAAAGTCTGAAACGTAGAATAGATAGAGTATAGGGCCAGTCACAGAACCCTGTGGAACACCGCTAGTCATTATTTTAGTGCTGGATAATTCATTTTTTACCGAGATTCTGAATGTCCGATCCCTGATAAAAGAATGGATTAGCAGAATGAGTTCTCTGTCCAGTTGAAGGTCAATTAATTTAGCAATTAAGCCCTCATGCCAGACGCGGTCGAATGCTTTCGCCACGTCTAGCATGAGTATAGCAACATTAAGTTTGCAGTGCATAGCTGCACCAGCGAATTCGGTTATTCGGACAAGTTGCTTCGTTGTTGAGAGGTGAGCACGGAACCCAAATTGTTCCGGCGGAAGATGCTGAAAATATGGTTTCAGTCTATTCAGGATAATTCTCTCAAAAATTTTTGCCTAAGCCCGGCAGTAGACTAATAGGACGATATCCGTCTGGTCGGGTGTGATCTTTGGCCGGTTTAGGTAGTAAAATAATTTTAGCAATTTTCCAAGGTGTTGGAAAGTAAGAAAGAGCAAGACAAGCATTAAAAATACTTCTCAGGCTGCAGATGATGTTAGGCGGCAAATGTTTAATTGCTGCATTGCTGATTTCATCAATTCCTGGAGATTTCTTTTGTCTCCTAACACTCGTAAATTTATGTGATTTGAGCTTTGTTCAGGAGTGGTGGTGGTATTAAAGGTTTTCAATTTTTGTTTAGATGGTACGCGTTAGTCAAAAGGTTGAGAACCGTTGCTTTAGATTAAATATTAGATGAAAATGATAATTGCAGTTTGTCTAATTTGTAGATTTCCACAGTGATTAAATTTTTTTTGGTTAACATTAATATAAATAACTGTTGTAATCATAAAACACTGACAGCCATTAGAAGCATAACATTACAGAAGACAGTAGGTAAAATCAAATTTTCCGTAATTCCGATTTTCCGTAATTCATTAGCCATTATATTAGCAATCTCGTCCTCAGATTGATGGGAGATTCCCATGTGATGAATTGCATGAGTTTGATTTGGTCTGCTATTTCTTAGAGATTTAGAAATTTTCCATACTGCTTGATCTTGAGGATCCAGGTTTGATAGGAGAAAGTCCCATTTTTTGTTTCTGAATTCCATAATTTCATGCTTGATTTTCCTGTTTAAAAAGTTGATGTGCCTTTTGGCACGAGAGTCTCTGGACCGCTGCCATTCCTTATGTTTTCTATTCTTCTCTGTAATAATATCTTTTATATATTTAGGAAGGGAGAGAAAATTAGTGCTTTTGCAGGGATAAGTCGCATTATTGATTACATCTTTCATTTTAGTGGTGAATTTATAAATATCATCTTCGATATCACCGCAATGATTATAATTATTTCTGCAATTATAGTCTTTCATAGTATCAGAGAATTGGGTCCAATTTATGTTAGTTCTGTGTTTCTTTAACGGGGGATAAAAGCCATAAAAATCGAAGTTCACTGGAAGATGATCAGAATTTAAGTCCATTATTACTTCTAAGAGAGGGGTATGAGGAATATTTTTAAGAAGTACAATGTCCAAAACTTCGCCGTTTCCGTTAGCACCAAATCTTGTTGGAGAAGTGGGAGCAGCAAAATTGAGGTCGTTGCTAATTAAATAGTTATGTAAAATGTTCCCATTGCTGTTAGATCCTCTAGAATTCCAAGCATTATGCTTTTGCGTTCAAGTCCCCTGCGATGATAGTCGGGAAGTTGGTGGAGGTTAAGATATCCAGGTCATTATTAGTCATCAGATTATTAGGAGGATTGTAAATAGAAATAAATAGGTAGGCTTCATTTAAAGCAGTATAAATGATAGCTGAAGTAAATTAGAGCAGACTATTGTGAGGAAGATCATATTCAGTATGCTTTAAGTGATTTTTAATGATAATTGCAGTACCACCCCATCTACTTCGGGTTCTGTCTTTCCTTATAATATTGTAGCCGTTTATTTTAAATTTATCGCAAGCTTTAAGGTGAGTTTCACCTATCATCATGACATCAGTGTTGTACTTATCCAAGTAATCTTTAATTTCTTGATATTGTTTTATGACACCGTTCGCATTGATATAGGAAATTTTTAAGAAGCTATTGGTAGCTGAAATCATCGCTTTTATATTGCTATGAGGTCTAAAAGTCATAGTATAAAGAAGTGAAATATTCAATTGCGGCCATTCCGACCTCGAGTTTACCCATGATGTTTTTTACTTTTTTAAATTCTGTAAAGAATTCTTTCGCTTTTAGGAGTTGGGTTTTTATCCACTCAAAAAATGAAACTTCTTTAGTTTCGCTTTCTTGTTTATTTTTGTTTTCCTTTTGAGTTGTCCAGCTTGGTTGATTTTTAGTATTTTCGTTTTCCGTAGCTCCAGGGAGAGTAGGAAAATCTTCTTTATTTAATTGAAATTGTTCCTGTTTATGCTTTTTCTCATTTTGATTGCTCTTATTGAAGACTCTTTTGGGTAGGTTATCCGGATGGTATTTACATTCCTTCGAGTTGCTCGGGTGGCAATCGCCGCACAGAACGCAGAGCGCTGGTAGTTCGTCCTTGTTCTTCTTACGGGTGTAAGTTTCGTGCGGTTCGGCGCATTTAAGACACCTAGGTTTGTAATGACATAGATCTCGAGTGTGTCCGTATCTCTGGCACCTGTGGCATTGCACAGGGCCAGGTCTGGATTTGTAAGCACGGACTATGACGTCTAATCCACGAAGTTGCTTTATTTGGTAGATTTGTTTACTCTTTTCGTTTCTTTTGACCTCGACTAAGAATATAGGTAGTTTAACAATTTTTCCTTCTCGGAATCTTTCGAGCTGACGTATCTTTTCTACAGTAATTCCGTGTTCAGTGAGTTCTTTGTGAATTATTTCCACGTTTGAGTTTCTAGGCAGCTTCTTAATTACTACTTTGATTGGTTTTTCGGAATTAATTTTGTATGTGTGGAATTGCACACCTCGTTTGGCCAGAAACTCCGTGATTGCGCGATAGTCATCTTTATCCCAGACTTAGATGTTGAGTGTATCTCCAGTGAGATTGCCTTTGACGTTTTTTACTCCTAAATTTTCGATTTCCTCTTTTAACGTATCCCAGTTGGCTGTAAAATCTAAAAGAACAATTGGGGGAATATGTCCAGTGCTTTTTTTGGCGAGAGTAAATCCTGCGGACTCTGAGTTCGATTCCTGCTCCATGTGGTCATCGTCCTGTAGGTCATTGAACTTATTTTTCTGTACGGGTAGTTCAGCTTCCGAAGAATTTGAATGCGTTCGTTTATGCGTGATGCGGGGGGTTTTAAACCCGTCGCTGTCAGTAGTAATTTTCTTTTTCTTATGCTTAGATATAGTCGAACGTTCTATATTTTTTGCATCGCTTTTTTGTGTTTTATTAGATGCTTTTGCCTTTAACATAGCATCGCTTTCGTTGTTATTTTCCATAATGGAATTGTTTGTTTGATTTTTATGCATGACGGCCAGATTTAAAAATGCGTCGTAATCCTTAATGATGCGTTCAAGTTCCGCTATACGTTTGAGATCATCGCTAGTTTTGTTTTCAACTGAGTTGAGAGATCTGATGAAATCATAGATCAAGGGAAAAATAGATAAATTTAAAAACTGGTGGGAATTTAGGAGTTGTTCTCTGTTATGTGCCAGACATTCCTTGTTGATCACTAATTCTAGACAGCAGTAAGCTTCGAAAACCTCAGAGCAATAATAAATGATTCAGATTTTAAAACACTGCTTTTTTATTAGTATACGTATAATAATCAATTTATGAAATGAACTAGAAACTAAAAAATTACCTTGCAGGCTACAAACATTTTATGAACGTTGATCACATAGCACACTTTTAAATGGTTATTGATTTCACATTTTTTGTACCCTGAGTTTTCATACTGCATGATCTAATTAATACATTTGAAGTCTTCCATTGGGCAAACGTTAAGGAGTACATTTTTGTACATACCTGATGCTCGCATAACATACATAGCAAAAAATTTGCTGTACGTAAAGAAAATCTGAATAACTTCTCATTCTTTACTTGGATTCAATCATTATAATATGTGTAATATTTTCAATATTAGAATTTTTAAATCTGATAAATCATTTACAGCAGCCCTAAACAATGGTGACTGTTCAACTGCACATTAAACATGGAGGCTCTTTTTCTGGGGGGGGGGTAATTTATTTGATTACAATGTAGTAACTTGGCTAAGGGTAGAGATACTTTCAAAGAGAAATTGGCTTATATCTATTTCATACATGAGGAAAACTACGAAAACACACATGCAGCCAACCCGTTCGCAAGGATGTGAACCCCAGGTCGAATCATCAGTATTCAACTACTATACTGCTTGGCTGCTAACGAAGCCAGAGCTAGACATTTTATCACCTAATGCAATAACTGCTGCTTTCAAATTATGCCGTCCAATGCCTGCCTAAATTCTAAAAATTTTGACGCTCTTATCTCCTGCCACCCATTGCAGTCATACAGGTTGCCCTGGCTACCGATGAGCATTAAACAAGAAGGCAACTGGAATGTAATGGCACCATACGATTATACTTGGTTTCATACCTATACGGGGATGCATAATACGTGACATAATGTGCCATTTTGTTGATGCAGACACATGGATGTGATCCTTGATGGTGTTGATGTATTAAGATTTATCTGGAAAAAATGAATTTATATTATTTATCCTTGTATTTGCAAGGTTCTATGCATAACTATAGCTGTAGTCACTTATAATGTTCTAACAAAGGTTTGGTTAGGTTATTTGAATATGGCAGAGCACACGAGGGCTGTTTATTTTTCCTAACTGTTACGTAATGCCGTCAATAAACTTCGGAAGATATTCACGAGACATTTTTATGAATAACTTTATTGAATGAACACGAGACTTTTAATGTATTAATGTTTTATTGACACGAATTTTATGTATCTTTCTTTTTTGTGGATGGCATCAGTTTTCGGCGTTGCCATGCATGTTCTAATCCGTGTTTGCTTAGTGATAGAAGTGATCTATGAATTTAAAGTTGATATGACTATGAATTGAATTAGTATATTGTTTTTGTGTTCTGTTTATTGAATAATATCCTAGTTCCTGCTTTACTGTGAAACTGTGAAAATACTGATGTCAAGTATTAACAAAGATGTTTATTCGTCAAGAAACATGTGCAGAATTCAGTAGATAAGATTTATTTCTTTTTCTATAAATATTGAAATTGTAAACAGATATTCTAATAGTAGACTCACTGTGTCTAATTATTATTAAGGTTTATATACGTATCTATTAAGAACCTGTGCAGAACAACCGTTGACGGGTAGTCTCGGCGTAGTTCTGATATTTTTTGATAATATTTTCGTTACAAGTGGCGTCCGCGACAGGACGCAGTGAGGTTTCTGTTAGAATTATTTTGTTGAATGGTATTTTGTGAAGTAAAGCTGGTTTCATTTATCGTTTTATTATGAATCCTTTAACTGTAAAACGCGGAGGACTGCGTTCTTCCTTTACCAAGACTGTTAATGTTTTGAAAAGCGAAATTGGTAAGGATGATTTTTCAGCAGGTATAATCAAAGATAAATTTACAAAGTTGCAAATGTTACAGAAAGATATTGAGGAACTTAATGAGCAGATTTTGAATTTTATAATTTCGACTGATGTAACGCCTGAAAAAGTTAACGATGAAATGGAAAGCTGGGATATATTTATAAGGATAAATTTATTACCATTTCTCGCTTAGTTAGTGAGAAGTTAGGTGCCTTAGAACAGATAAATTTAGAAACTAGGTCGCAAGGCAGTGTTTTTAGTAATTCACCTCGTAATACTAGATCGTTAAAGCTCCCGAAAATAGAGCTTAAGAAGTTCGATGGGGAATTATTGAACTGGCTTCCGTTTTGGTCTCAGTTCGAAAAAGTACACGAGGACCCTGATTTGCACGAAAGTGACAAATTTCAGTATCTTGTGCAAAGCATGAAACAAGGGACGCGCGCTAGAGACTTTATATTGACAGTTACCCAATGTCTGCGAAAAATTATTCAAAAGCTATTAGTGTTCTTAAGGAACGTTTTGGGAATCATAATTTATTAATTGAGGTATACGTGAGAGAGCTTGTAAAGTTGATTGTAACGAATGTTAAGACAGGCAGTAGTGAAAAATTACCATTGCCGCAATTATTTGATAAGTTTGAAGCACAACTAAGAGCTCTCGAATCCTTAGATATTAAAACGGAAAGCAATGCTTGTTGGTTATATCCCATGGTAGAATCATGCCTCTCGGGAAAAGTCCACAGAGCCTGGCTAAGAAGTCCGCTTTTTGGAGAAGTAAAGGAAAGTCAGAATATTTCTGGCCTAACTAATTTGATGAAATTTTTAAGATGCGAAGTGGAAGGGGAGGAAAGACTTAAGTTAGCGCGGAGTGGATTTGAAATTTTTGGGCAAAAAGACAAGTATTGTAATAAATCGAAAAGGGAATTAAAAAACAAATTTAAATCGAAACAGTTAACGAATGTCTCTACGGCGGTAGGTTTTCTTACGACGAAAGATAATAATTGTATTTTTTGCGATAAACTACACGATAGTAAGGACTGTTACGAAGCACGCTCTCTGTCATTAGATGAGAAAAAGAATAAAATTAGGCTTAAGAGATGTTGCCTAAGGTGTCTTTTGCCTGGACATGTTGCTAAGTCGTGTAAACAGTTTGTACGTTGCTATGTGTGTGGTAAGGCTCACACAGTTTCTCTCTGCCCGGATCTGCAGACACAGAAAACGCAGGAAAAGATAACAGAGCCAGGCACCCTTCAGGCAACTACGGCGGGACAGATGTGTTCCACAAAGGTAGCTCTCATGACAATTCCTAACACAAAGTCAATTTGTTAGGAAAATCAGGCACGAGAGAAGTACGAGCGCTTCTCGATTGCGGATCACAAAAATCATACATTTTGAAGTCTACGGTACAGGAATTAGGACTAACTGCCATTGCCGAGGAAACTAGCTCACACGCTTTCTGTAGGGGTTAAAATTGAACCGAACGTACATAAAAAGTATCGGATCAAGCTACGCTCTCTAAATCCGTATATGAGAAAAGAAATGGAATTTGTATTTTTGGATCAGGAAGCTATATGTGGAAATATAGCACGCGTACCTAAGGGCTCTATTTTAAAAGAACTTAAGTGTAAAAAGATATGGCTTTCAGACATAGGAAAAGGTTGCCCGAAGATAGAGATGCTAATCGGCAGTGACATTTACGGTTCAATTCTTACAGGGAAAGTAAAACAGCTTGATGGAGGTTTGACTGCAATTGACACTACATTAGGATGGACTGTTTGTGGTCCACTTAAGGAGCATTCCGAACCACAAAGTAGTGGTATATCTACTCTGAATGTAAGTCTGACGTTTCGGGACCTAAACGTATCCGATCTTTGGAACTTAGAGACAATAGGAATTTCAGATTCCAGCAGTAATTCTACAAAGAACGCGGAAGAAGATATTGCTTGGGAACAATTTTTAGGCTTCTTAGGTAAAAATGAAGAGGGGAGATACTGTGTTGGTTTACCCTGGTTAGAACATAACATAGATTTATCATCCAACCGCGATATTGCGGAAAAAAGGCTTCTCAGCACAACACAAAGACTTAAGTCTTTGAATATATTTGAAGAAGAGTACGATAAGGTACTCTTCTTCAAATATAATTCTTCAAATATAATTCTTCAAATATTCAGGTTTTTAGCGAATGGCTTGCTGAAGGCGTGATAGAGGAAGTTCCGGTGTGCGATCTTAAGTCTAAAGGACATTATATGCCGCATCATCCTGTTATTAAACCGGATAGTCTTACCACCAAGGTACGGCCGGTATTTGACGCATCATGTAAATCTAAACGAACACCTTCTCTTAATGGCTGTTTGGTAAAGGGACCAAATTTGATCGAAGAAATACCTGCCTTATTATTAAGATTCAGAGAGAAACGCATAGGAGTTACGGCTGATATAAGACGCGCATTCTTACAAACTGAGCTTAAAAAAGAGGATAGAGATTTTTTAAGATTCCTCTGGTGGAAAAAGGATGGTCTCATAAAGGTGTATCGTCATACAACGGTAGTTTTTGGTGTTTCATCCAGCCCGTATCTTTTAGGTGCTGTCATTTCTTTCCATTTGTCTCGAGTGTCTTCGGAGCGAAATCACGTAGCAGAAAAGTTTTGAAATTCTTTTTATGTCGATAATTGTGTCACGTCTCTTGACACAGTGGAAGAGTTGAAGGATTTTATGGATAAATCGATTGACATTTTGGCAGAAGCTAAGATGGACCTACGGATGTGGATATTCGGTCCTATAAACGACGTTAAAAAAATTTCGAGGAATGATAATTCGGAATTTCTTTCTAAGAATCAGATTTCAGTCTTGGGTATTCTATGGGATAGAACGGATGATAGCCTTTCTGTTCATATTAAGCCTGTGCGAAATCTAGACAACCTGTCTAAAAGAGAGATTTTGTCATTAACACAGGGGATTTTCGATCCGCTAGGGTTCTTAGCTCCTGTATTATTACCGGCTAAGCTATTGATTCAAGAAGTTTGGTCTATAAAAGCAGATTGGGATTCTTCACTGTCAGAAGAGGTCAAACAAAAATTTTTGAAATGGTACTGTGAATTACAGATCTTATCAGATTTGAAAATATCCCGCAGAACAGGATATGGAAACAAACAAACTTGGACTTTGCATGTTTTTTGTGACTCGAGCCAGAAAGCTTACGCGACCGTGATTTTCTTATGCTGCGAAAACAATGGTGACACATGTGTAAATTTTCTGATCGCAAAGTCTCGTGTTGCACATTTAAAAAAGATGACAATACCACGTCTTGAACTTAGTATGTGTTTTAGGAGTACGTCTAGCGAAGTATGTTGTAGAGGCATTATCCTTAGACGAAATTGAAAAATATTACTGGTCTGATTCCACCACAGCTCTGTCATGGATCAAGCGCAATGATCAATGGGGAACTTTTGTAGGAAATCGTGTCAAAGAGATTCATGCACTTTCAGAGGAAAATCAGTGGTCTTACGTGCCAAGCCAGTTAAATCCAGCTGATATACCATCTCGTGGTTGTGCCCCTCATCAAATTCTAAAGAATTCATGGTGGGAGGGTCCTAACTGGTTAAAGAATCCGAAGGATAGTTGGCCACGCCTTGAAATTAAACCCAATGAGGCATTAATTTCTTCCGAAATCAGAAAGAAAACTGTAGTATTAAACGTTAGCGTGAGTACTGATACATCTAAGTGGTATGAAAAATATTCTAAATTTTCAGCAATTGTAAGAATTTTAATGGTTTCTAAGATTTATTAGACGCTGTCAGGCAAAATTTATAAATAGAGCAAAATTCTTGTCTGCGGCCGAGTTAAAAGTTTCAAAAAACACTTTGAGTCTACCAGTTCAACGTGAAAGTTTTTCTCAGACTGGAGATGTAATAAATGGTCTTTCAGTCGTCAGAGATGAAATAGGACTGATAAGAGTGAAAACAAAGATTCTCGCAAGAGATGATGAATTTGGATTTAAATATCCAATTCTGCTTCCGTCAAAATATCATATTGTGCAAAGTCTAGTGCTTGAATACCATAAAAAGAATTCTCATGCCGGTGTTCAAATGCTCATGTCAATGATTAGAGAAGAATATTGGATTATTTCAGTTAGACAAACAATTAGATCAATAATCAAGAAATGCATTACCTGCAAGAGATTCACAACAAAGTCACCTTCAACCATACCTATTCATTTACCTTTAGACAGAGTACGGGATGCTCGAACTTTCGAAGTCACCGGAATTGACTTCTGTGGTCCCCTTATTCTTAGGAAAAGGACTAAAGCCTGGGTGGTGCTGTTTACATGTGCAGTCTAAAGAGCAATACATTTGGAGATCGTGACATCATTAAGTGCAGATTGCTGTGCACTCGCGTTGAGAAGATTCATCGCTCGACGAGACCGTCCGACAGTTATCTATAGTGACAACGGCACGAACTTTATCGGTGTCTCTAGTGCATTGAACCAAACTGAGTGGCAAAAGATAGCTGCTCTTGAAACTCTAAATCCAATTAACTGGAAATTCATTCCCCCAACCGCAGCATGGTGGGGCGGTTGGTGGGAGAGACTAATTCGCATAGTGAAAAATCTACTTGTTCGAATTCTTGGTAAGTCGTCGGTTACGTATGAGGAACTGCTCACAGTTCTTTGTGACGCAGAAGCCACCGTTAACAACCGCCCGTTAACATACTACATCTCCAACGATGCAGATGAGTTGAGGCCTCTAACACCATCCAACTTTCTCCAAGATGTAAAAGAGATTGGAACGGCTGATCTTGATCATTTGGATAGGAACAAACTGGTAAAGAGAGAACGTTATTGCCAAGAACTGCGTGAACAATTCAGGCGACGATTCCGGAAAGAATACTTAGGTCAGTTGGTGCAAAAAGCTGGCACATCTGACAAAATTTTCAAAGTTGAAGAAATGGTCCTTGTTGGTTCTGAAAACCAAAAGAGACTTAATTGGCCACTTGCAGTGATTGAAGAACTGTATCCAGGGAGAGACGGCCATGTGAGAGTCGTCAAAGTCAAAACTCCACTTGGTCATCTCGTTCGTCCAGTCCAAAAAATTTACCCTCTAGAAGTTAATTCTTCTGGGGATTCCATTATACCAGATCAACATACTACTAATGACCCACCAGCAACATCACAGAATGATCAATCCAATTCAGAAATCCAATTCAGAAGGATGTTTCAGCAGCTCCTCGGACGTCAAGAAGTGGCAGAGTAATCAAGACACCTAAGAGACTGGGCTATTGAACTTTCGAACTTTGTTGATTTACCTCGAAGGTGGCAAATCAAGGTGGAAGGATGTTACGTAATGCCGTCAATAAACTTCGGAAGATATTCACGAGACATTTTTAACAATAACTTTATTGAATGAACACGAGACTTTTAATGTATTAATGTTTTAATGACGCGAGTTTTATGTATCTTTCTTTTTTGTGGATTGCATCAGTTTTCGGCGTTGCCATGCATGTTCTAATTCGTGTTTGCTTAGTGATAGAAGTGTTCTATGAATTTAATGTTGATATGACTATGAATTGAATTATTATATTGTTTTTGTGTTCTGTTTATTGAATAATATCCTAGTTCCTGCTTTACTGTGAAACTGTGAAAATACTGATGTCAAGTATTAACAAAGATGTTTATTCGTCAAGAAACATGTGCAGAATTCAGTAGATAAGATTTATTTCTTTTTCTATAAATATTGAAATTGTAAACAGATATTCTAATAGTAGACACACTGTGTCTAATTATTATTAAGGTTTATATACGTATCTATTAAGAAGCTATGCAGAACAACCGTTGACGGGTAGTCTCGGCGTAGTTCTGATATTTTTTGATAATATTTTCGTTACACTAACAAAGGTAGCTGAAACAATGGTCACTTTAAAAAAACTCCTTGATGATGCAGATAACAATGACCAATACATATGAAGACTAGTTGCTCTGTAGCACCCCCTTAGTTCTGAGCTGCAGAATAATATAACTGTAACAGCCATATATATAGATGTATGTTATCTTAATGAGTCAAACTAGTAAGTTCATTGCTTAAGCATTCACCAGCTTTAGGAAAACAAGATAAGTAGGGTAGTGCTATTTTTTTAATAAAGAATCTATGTGCTTTAAAAATGATACTTCAAATTGTGACTAAGGTATCTATTGATTATTTACTATATCTCAGATTTTTAGAGGTAGCTATTTCCCAGCAATGATGCCTGCGTGTTTTCTTTGGTGGTAAAGTGCCAATAAATATTTAACTGTAACAGTCATGTATAATCATAACTGACTTCTGATAATTGTATACTTAGTTTTATAATTCATTTTTGTTAGCCATGTTCTCCTTTTATAAATATGGGTCTCTTTGATTTACTAAAATAATGTTTTCGTTATTTTAGAATTATTTATTAGAAAACTATTCGTTTTTTCTAGTTTCAGCTTGCTATGTCATCAGATAGTAAAAATCTCATAGAATGAAATTATAATCATTCCAAAAGCATATTGCAATAGTAAAGTTCTGATATATGCAGCTAAATCATTATGTGGAAAAAGGAAAGTGGTTTGAGAGAAGCACAGCATATTAATTTTTGTTCATCACAATTCACAAAGTGTATGACTTACTCAAAATAATTCTAAAATGATGAATTTTGGTGCTTTCTAATTATCTGAACCTCACCAAAATGCTGTGAAAAAGTACTGATGGTCTACACCATGTTGCGAAAAAAATTTATGTGCCTACACATGTGACTAAAAAGCATTTATGTAGCAACCCAAGTATACACGTAACATTTTCCCAGATATCACTTCTCCAGATATTTTCACCAGTGTGGTTGCAAATTATGATACTTCCTATAGGAATTTCAGCATTGGGGTGGACCACATACTGCAGTTTCTGTTGTCTCAGGTGAAATCTTTGGCAACATAGCTTTCTCCATGCAAACAGCATAAAAGGCATCACATGCCTCTCTTTCCTTTCTCATTTTAGGATTTTGGTGCTAAAATTTTGTAATTTCCTGCTTTTTGTTTTAAGAAAAGTTTATAGGCAGAACAACGGTGAAACAAAGCCTAGAATTATGTGTATCTTGTATGGAAAAAGAAGAATGTAAAACAATAGGTGGTGGTGGATGCATCGTTGAAATAAATTTAAAGATTATGCGAACAAATATTCCTCTCCTAACTCACCACAGAGTTTGCAAATGCTCTTCAACATTGCCAATGAGTTCACGACTTTTCAGTGAGTCTGTGGTAAGAATCTAAATTCCATATATCTTACAGCTCTTGTTAAAGATGGAATTAAACACAGTAATTTTAATTTAAACATAGGAATTTTAATTTAATATCTTAATATATTTAAACACAAAAACCTATCGCTATGTTTCCATTAATGAAAGAGCAATGATCACCAAAAAAAAATATTGTTGCAAAATGTATTCTAAAATATTAATGGTAAATTTAAGATACATTCAAAGTGCAATTTATAACAGTTCCAGATAATCCCCATCTTTAAAATAATAATAATAATAATAATAATGAAGTAGAAATAGGTAATGGGAAATGACCTGTATTTTAAAATATAAATGAAAATTTAGGATAATCCAAGCAATGTTTATATGTCTAAATAGTATATTCCTTACTACCTTATGCATACTAAAGGTTACTGATAGATTTAGCTGACAACAGTTACTTTTGAAACAAGAATATTATGAGATATTTCACTAGGTCTCTCAGAAAATGAAATTTAATATCGATGTGCTTACTTCTTTCAGAAGTAACATAGTTCTTGGCTAAGAAGATTGCTCCCTGGTTGTCGACTAGCACTTTTTGAGGTGAAGCAGCTAATTCACTACAGATTTCCTTGATCAAATTTTTAATGCATAGGATTTCCTTGGCAGCGTGACACATTGCCACATACTCTGCTTCTGTCGACGATAAAGCTGTTGTGGATTGCTTCTTGCTCGACCATGAGATTGGAGCACCTGCGAGTAGCATTATATAACCACTGTAAGATTTACGGTCAGTTCTGTCACCTCCCCAGTCAGCATCTGAGTAGTCTTGAAGTGGCTCACCTGTCTTCTGGAATCTCAACTTTCTGTGTTCCCTTTAAGTATCTTAGAATGTGCTTCACACCTCTCCAGTGTTCTTCAGTGTGTTTTTCATTAAATTAGCTCATGTAGGTGGAAGAATAAGCCATGTCTGGACGAGTACCATAGGTCAGATAAAGGAGACTTCCTATAGCTTGTCTGCAAGGGATTTTCTTGCTGTTTTCTTTGATTTCCTCCCACTGTTGTTCATCTACCTTCTTATATTTTATGCTGGGGTCCAATGGCGTGGATGCACATTTTGCTTCAGTCATTTTAAACGTTTCTAGAATTTCCGATACATGAACGATTTGATCTACTGTGTATGATCCAGTTTCTTCTTTGCATATTTGCATGGATAAGATCTGGCTTGCAGGACCTAGGTCCTTGACACTGAACCTTTTCTTAATGCTTCCCTTGAATTCATTTATCTCTGGCATGTTTCCAACTATCAGGAGGTCGTCAACATAAACTCCAATTATGATGTTCTTCTCATGACAAAAATAAGTACAAGGTTCTGTACTTGATCTTTTCAATCCATACTGGATCAGGAAGTCGTTCAAGCAAGTATTCCCTGCACTTCCTGATTGTCGAAGACCATAAATGATTTTCTTCAGGTGGCAGACAAGGTGTTCTTTCTTCTCAATGCAGCCTTCTGGCTGTACCATATGTATGTCCTCTTTTAGGATTCCATTAAGGTATGCAGCTATCACATCCATTTGGTGAACCTGTAGGTTTTTCTCTGCAGCTACGGCAAGCAGTAACCTTATAGATTTAAGTTTGATGACTGGTGAAAAGGTGTCTTGAAAGTCCACTCCAGGTATTTGCAGATAGCCTTTTGCTACCAATCTGGCTTTAAACTTTGCTCGGTTCCCAATCTCGTCTTTTTTATTACGAAACAACCATCTGGATGGTATTACTTTAGCTTCCTGTGGTTTCGTAGTTAGTTCCCAGGTTTGAGCCTGAGTGAGGTTTTGAATTTCTTCCTCCATGGCTTTCAACCACTTCAGCTTCGGGTGATTTCAGGACATCTTTTAGAGTTACTGGATCCTTTTCTTCAGATTGTTGTATCTCTTGGGAATCGTACAGATAAAAATCTTCGAAATGTTTAGGAATTTTGGTTTTTCTTTTTTCACCTCTCACTCCCATGGGTAGGGTTTCTGACTGCTGCCTCGACTTCAGGGTCTAGGTTGTTAGCAACGTCTTGTGTCTCTGTAACTGATTGGCCTTCATCTTCGTAATCTGGAGTATTTCCAAGCTGTATATCTGGGCATCTTTCGAAATTTTGGTCAATAGGATCTGTATTTAGACGTTCGGTTTCATCCAAGTCATTTACTTCAGGAGTTATGTGATCTAGAGATGAGTCACAAGCTTCTGTTTCAGGTAGGTCCAAGGGATATTCTGATTCAGTCTTCAATTTTAAGAGTAGCTTCTTCTGCAGGATTGTCACACTTGCTTAATTTTAAGGGGAAAACATTTTCTTCAAAAATGACATCTCTGCTGACAAAAAAAAAAAATGTTTCTTCTTCATGTCATACAATTTGTAGCCTTTAACGCCTTTAGGATATCCCACAAAAACACATTCTGTAGCTTTGGGATCAAGTTTGCTTCCTCTTGAGTGTGAGCGAACATGACTCCAGGCTCTGAATCCGAAAACTCTGAGGTGGTCTGTTTTGCTTTCAGACCCTGACCATCTTTCTTCTGGAATATCGCCATCAATTGCCATAGAGGGGCGCTTGTTGTGGAGATAGGCTACAGTGGCCATTGCTTCAGCCCAGTGGCGGCTTGTGGCTAAAATTAGTGGGGGTGCTGTTCCAAAAAAATTTAACATTTGTTTTAAAATTATGTAAAAGAAAACAAACATGTATAAAAAGAAAATTTATTTTGAAAATTCATTAAATCTTACAAGAAAAATTAAACATTTCTTAATTACTTTAACCAAAATTATTACAGTTCAACCTTTGTCTAGTCATTTAAAAATAAAATCCATTCCTCTTGTTTTAATTTGCGCGAAAAGATCAATACTTTTCTCCTTGATCTCTGGATGACAACTGAAGAAATTTTTCTTTATTGAAAGCAATGCAAGCGCATTTAGTCTTTCCAAATTCCTAGTGCATTTTAGAAAAGTTTTCATTCTTTTCAATTTTGAAAAGCAGAGTTCTGCCTCTGATGTAGTCACGGGAACTCTCAAGACAATTTTCATCAGTTTCGTAATTTCACCAAGAACATCATCTAGAATATTTTCGAAGATAAATTTCAATAGCTCAATTAATTTGCAGTATTCATGGATATCAGACCTAAAATAGAATACTTTTAGTTCAGTTTCAAGCTTTTCTTTGCCAGTCATTGGATATACTTCAGTGGTCAGTATTATTTCTTCTGTAGAATGGTCATTTCTAAAACTAAGCATTTCTTGTTAAATAATTTAGCAGCTGCTAAGTGTTTAGTGGAAGAATATCTGTGCTTTATATCAATACATAGTATAAAGTCACATATTTCCTTAGCTTCTGCCATCAGTGTCTTTGAAAAATTCTTACAGTACTTTGAGTTTTTGAGTCTAAAATAGCAGTTTTGAAACCTTTAAACACACTAATTTCTCTGGATTGCATTTAGTTGAATATTATTTCAACATGAGGTATCTGATAAAAATCTCTAACCAAAACTTGAAATTATCATCATTTAGATAATTTAAAATTCCTGTTGCTTTTGCAATAGTTTGATCTGCATTTGATATTGACTGAATTTCAGTAAGACAATTTTTTAAAAGTTTCAAATTTTCATGACCTCTGTTTATGGTCCGTATGATGAAGTTCCACCTTGTGGAGGAATACCACTGTGACGATACAGTTACTAGCACCCCCGCGGGCACAGGTGCTGAATTATAACTTCCTGTTTGTTCGCGGACGAAATGGACCATACCTTCTAAAAGCAGGACTGCAGATAAAATCCCCTGGGAGTTTCCGGACACAAGGAACTAATTATGTTTCTCTTCGCAGATAACAAAACGAGTGAAATCTTTGTGTAAGAGTTCTTCATGTGATTTTGAGGTGACAGGACGCATCTTTTAAGTTCTAAACCACGCCAGTGGTTTCTGTCGAACAATAGTTTTTTTATGCTGTAACTACAGTAAAAAGGACGCTTTTTTGCGTCCAATCTGCGTTAGCGGATATTGTATGATTTAGGGCTGTAATGATCAGTTTATTTTTATATTTTAATCAAGAAACCTATTTTAGTTTATCAAATAAATAATTTAAAAGACAACCTGTCTTTCTTTCACCCGACACGGGTGTACTGACGTTACAGCTATAAGTGATGGCAGCGGTTCAGATGAGAAAATCCATGCAGAAATTACAGACCGTCAGGCTCTAAAAATTCATCTCAAGATTGTGGGACAGTCGTTGTCCGGATATCAACAGTGTTTGCAGATATTACAGACCGTCAGGTTCTGAAGTGCAGCACGAAAAGTTACGAACATCAGTTCGAAAAAGTGATTACAGCTCTCCGAAGTGACGAGATAAGAAAATCCATGCAGAGATTGCAGACCGTCCGAGTCTGAAATTCATCTCGAGTTTGTAGGACAGCCATTGTCCGAACATCATCAGTGTTTGCAGATAGTACAGACCGCCAGGCTCTGAAGTGCAGCACGAATTTACGAACATCCGTTCGAAAAGCGATTTACAGCTCTTCGAAGTGGAGAATAGAATCCACGAAGAAGTTACGGACATCAGTCCAGAAAAGAGGAACGACAGTCTCCTGAAATAAGCTCATCTTTAAGCGCGGTGATAAAGGTGCTACTTGTGCGATCATCTTTTGTGTTCGAGAAAATTTACCGCAGTGAGCGTGTGGGACAATCATTGTCCGAAGATCATCAGATCATTGTGATGTGTAGAGTATTGAAAAAGTGATATGTGGGTGATCACCCTTGTGATCGAGAAAATTTAGATCAACAGATCTTGTGTGTGTGCGTTATAGGTGCCTGGATCATCAGTGTCCATAAAATCTTAAATTGTGAGGAGCGAAGTTGCATCGCAACCATTTCAACTCTCCAATCCAGACGGGTAAGTACCTTGGATTTTTATATTGAGGCAGAATAGTAATTTAATTTATTTCTGTAAATAAGTATGTCAGTTCACATAACTGTTTTAAGTCAACTTGTTCCTGTAAAGCTTAAAGAAATGTGCTTTTTGGGTTTTATGTTACAATAAGAAAGTATAAAATTTAGAATTTAAACCTGTGTTAATAGATTTTTTTTAATATCTGAAATGTTAATGTGTTGTGCTTAAATTAAACTTATATATTGGATTGTGTAAAGGAGTAGAATTACTGTAACTTGAAGGTTTTCATGTTAGGGGGCATTCTGACATATCATTTCTAAGACGTTTTGAATGTTATAAATATTAGAATTTCAGTTAAGGTGTGTCAAACTTTTATTTGTGTAAGAACTGAGAAATTTTTTTTCTATTGAAGGAGTAAAAGGAGAATGATAAAACCCCCAGTATCTTTCCTTTTACCTGTTGTCATATTAATGTTAATTACTAGCATATGGATAGGTATTGTGTAATTTATTGTATTTCTGAATGCATATTTTAACATATCCCAAATTTTGAGGAAAGTATATTGAATTATCATAAGCAAGTGTGTTTTACGCAACTGAATTTACAGCTTTTCAGAGGATAATATTATTTGTAGTTTCATAAATCCTCAAGTAGACAATTTTTGTTTTTATTTTTGAATGCAATGTGCATATTATAGTGTAAACTGTCTTGTTTTTGTCTAACATCTGTAAAATAGGTTGTGAAAAAAATTATAAAAGTTTAATTTTTACTCTCTCTTGTGGAAATGATATCTGTTTAAATCAATTGTATGTATCTGTAGTGTGAGGGAGCTAAAATTGTTAGGATCATAATTTTGGTTATATCATGGCATTCTTAGCAAAAGTTAGGAAAGAAGATCCTTGGCTGAAGAGTTAGGGGAAAAAGTTAGCCCTGAACTTAGGATATTGGATTTAAGACAGCTGATTATGGGAAATGAATCCTATGAGGAGGAAGTAGTGAAAGACCTGTTAGAAAATATCACTTCAACGAGGCTTGAGAGAGAAAAAAAGGAGCAGGAGAGAATTAGGAAGAAAGAAGAAGAGAGGCAAAGAAGTATTAGGAGAGAAGAAGAAGAAAGGCAGGATAGAATTAGAAGAGAAGAAATGGAATTTGAATTATCCAAGTTACGTTTAGCCGCTAACGGAAATGACTCTGGAAATGGTGGGAAGGAAGAAAATGGACTAAAAAAAGCCGATACGATCTAAAAAAAATGATGCCAAAATTTGATCCTGAAGAGAACGATATCAGTTTGTACCTAGTCATGTTTGAGCGCCAAGCAAAGCGTGCGAATCTTTACCAATCAGAATGGGTTTCGGTTTTATTGACAGTTTTGCCAACTGACATAGTTCAGCTGATTATGCGAGAACCAGAACAGCAGGCTTATGATTACGCTCATATAAAAAGGATACTGCTTAAAAGGTTCAAACTTAGTCCAGAAAAATTTCGCATCAAATTCGTGCAATCTCAGAAACACCCCCAAACCACTTGGAGAGATTTTGCCTTTTAATTAAGGAATTATTTTGAAGAATGGATTGCAGGTTTGGAAGTTACGGATTGTGAACTTTTAAAGGAGCTCATGATAACGGATCAAATGAAGCGTCGTGTAAATGCCGAAGTGCGGCAACATTTTATTGACGAATGTTCGAAGATAACGACTCCAGAGAAATTAGCGGAAATGCTGGAAGAATATGAAAATGTGCGTGAACCCCGGAAGAAGATCTCTCCTGTTCATAGCTCGGAGTCACAAAGGGGAAATACAAATAATTTAAATTCGAGGGATCCGAAAAAGTATCACCAGTCTGGAGGGGAAGATAGATATGCCTCTGACAGAAAGGAACATCTCCGGAATCAGGATGAGCGTCAATTTGATATGAGAAGACCAATTAAGTGTTATTCTTGTGGTTCAACCCAACACTTAAGGCCTCAATGTCCGGAAATTAAAAGGGATCTCAAAACTCCGTTTATTGTAAATAGAGTCCAGGAGATTGAAGAAGATTGTTTAGCCCCGTATCTAACGATGGCTAAAGTGAACGGTTTTGATCTGCCAGTTTTGAGAGATACCGGGTCATGCATTGATGTAATTTGCAAGAAATATCTCACTCCTTCGATGCTGACGGGCGAGACTGTTTGGGTCAAACACCCGTTTGATGAGGCCTCAATTTGTGTACCCTTAGCAAACGTTACAATAGAAGGAACTTTCGGCCAAGTAACAACAAAAGCAGCGGTCACTCGAAATGAATTGGAACATTATCTGTTAGGAAACAGAACCGCCGAAAAATTAGCCGTAGATCAACACGATAAACTTTGCTTTCAGGTGAAAACAGGTATTCGAGCTCCGAGTCAATCAAAGAATGAAATGAGGAAAGGTTGTCCACTGGAGTCTGAACGCGGCGAACTCGAACCCTCAAGCGAAGTTTCTCCCCTCGTTATATAGAAAGGGGTAAAGTCTTGTCTCAAACATAAAGGATAGAGAAAATCAATTTCTTTCTGCCTGAAACGAAAATGAATGAACTATCACTGCCTACAATAAAATATTCTTTTATAGCGGACCTACAAAAGAAAAGTGACGTTGTAAAGCCATCTTGTGACTTAGTCGCGTTAAACGATCACAGTAATTCTTTGGGAAAGGTGTACAAGTTAAGAATTACCTTTCCGGTTCGGCACGAACAAGAAACTGTAGATAAGCTAAATGACGTTTCGTACCAACCAGACTCGGGAGGTTTGCGAATGACTAAAAATTCCGTATTAGAATTGGCCAAGACACCGAGTAGTGTAAATTTGCCATTGAGAGATTATCAGAAACGGAAAGTTAAAAATCTGCAAGGTTTCCCTTTTCAGCCTGGCTAGATATATAATTAATATTAAACTTAGGACTGTATATTGTATATTACATTTTTCAGAAAATTATACGTTCTTTATTTGTATGTGTATAATTAAGTTTATTTCTCAGTATTATGTTGATTATATTTTTTTTACTGGCCTCAATATAGTTCTTCTTATGTTTATCCTTGGTACTTAGCCCAGTGTTGTTGTAAAATGTATTAATGCTAATAACTGCTAATTAGTTTACTTTGAAAACTTGCTGTGGTAGCTACCGGGAATTGGAGTTCTGAAAACCCCCGCCCCCCGGGGAGAAATGGGGTTGTGACGATACAGTTACTAGCACCCCCGCGGGCACAGGTGCTGAATTATAACTTCCTGTTTGTTCGCGGACGAAATGGACCATACCTTCAAAAAGCAGGACTGCAGATAAAATCCCCTGGAAGTTTCCGGACACAAGGAACTAATTATGTTTCTCTTCGCAGATAACAAAACGAGTGAAATCTTTGTGTAAGAGTTCTTCATGTGATTTTGAGGTGACAGGACGCATCTTTTACGTTCTAAACCACGCCAGTGGTTTCTGTCGAACAATAGTTTTTTTTTAATGCTGTAACTACAGTAAAAAGGACGCTTTTTTGCGTCCAATCTGCGTTAGCGGATATTGTATGATTTAGGGCTGTAATGATCAGTTTATGTTTTAATCAAGAAATCTATTTTAGTTTATCAAATAAATAATTTAAAAGACAACCTGTCTTTCTTTCACCCGACACGGGTGTACTGACGTTACACCACACGCGCGGAGTAAAAAGAAATCACGTTTTCAGCAACATTCCAAAATTTCGGCACTGCAAGAGCGACAGTGCTTTTCTCTCCATCCGTCTCGTGTGCTAGTTTCTGTGTGCGCATGCGCCGAACAGCCATACACCACGTTGCTGGAACTGTGAAGCGCGCAGTTCCAAAGACTTTCGTACCTTTTTCACAAAGTGTGTGATGGCTACTGGCATTATGTTTAAGGATTATGTATTGTAAAAGTATAAAGAAAGAATTAAAGACTAAAGGGCACACTGTATTAAATAATAATAAGTGGAAATAGGGGATGCTGCAGTTCCACAGTGCTTATTACGAGCCGTCACTGCTTCAGCCCAAAACCTGTGATCTGCTCCGGACTCGATAAATAAACATCTTGTCATGTTTATCAATGTTTGGTTCAGTCTTTTTGCCAAACCATTTTGTTGAGGTGTGTATCCGTTCGCGTGCCGTGCTGGTGCAGAAGAGATGTTGGGAAGCAGTGGAACCCGGATATGGAATAGAAATGAATGAAGCGGAGAGGAAAAAGAATGATGAAGCTCTTACCCTATTATTCCTCATAGTTGAAGAAACATGTCTAGATGATATCGGAGATTGTATTAGAGCCAGAGACGCCTGGATCTGTTTAAAAGAAATGCATACAAAATTCGGTCTGCTTCATGTACTAGTCTTTGGATCCCGTGCGCAGCGAGGTATTTGTCGAATTTTCCACTTATGTATTCCCCACCATTGTCACTTCTCAAGAATTTGATTTTTCTGCTTTGGAGATTTTCTACCATGCAACGGTACTCCTCAAATTTTTCTAGTACTTCAATTTTGGATTTCATAGGGAATACTGTGGTATAGTGAGAAAATTCATCCGTGAAAGTCACAAAGTAATTTGAGCCTCCAAAGGAAGGGGGAGAAATTTTACCAACAACATCTGAATGTATAACTTCTAGGATGTCTTTAGCTTTTGTACTCGCGGCTTTTGGAAATTTCTTCCTTTTCATTTTTCCCTGAATACAGACTTGGCAAGGTTCATTTACTAATACTGTTGATTTCAGGTTTCTGCCGATAGAGACAATATTTTTTGTTGTACAAAAATGTGGATGACGAAGTCTACGATGCAGCAAGTCGGCACTTTCAGTTTTCGTAACGTAGGCAGTTGCCATCTTTTCTTCGATTATGTATAGTCTTCCTTTTTTCTCACCAGATAAAAGAGTATCTCCATTCTTACCAATCACTTTGGCTTTTCCTTCAGCAAATTCTACTTTTAAGCCTCTTTCTTCAATTCTAGCAATGGATAATAGATTTCCTCCTAGTTCTGGAACATATAGGACATTTTCAATAGTGACGTTTTTTTCTCCAACAGAAAATGAAATATTTCCAATTCCAGTGACCTTTATTCTTTCTGAATTAGCAACTTCAACTTCAGATGTGTACTTCTTAAGGTCTGAGAATTTTCTTTTATCAGAGGTCATGTGTTCTGTAGCTCAACTGTCTAAAATCCACAGATTACTTTTCTTGATTTTTCTTCGTTTGCCAGAAGTGCAATGTTTGTCTTGAGGTCAACTGCAGTTTTGGCACTGTTTTGGTTCTGATATTTACCCTCTTCACAATTTTTAGATATGCGCCCCCACTGGCCACAGCTGAAGCATTTAGTACTTCTTCCTCTGTTAGTTTCTTCTTCAGTTGGCCTTTTAGCTGCATACTTCTTCATGGGTTTTCCAAATGCAAGCTTCTTTTGGTTGGTGGCAAAATCTTTAGTGTGAAGAGCTTGTTCTTCATGATACACTTTGGCTGAACTCTCATTTCTAATTATACGTTTCTCTTTTACAAGTAGCCTTGGTTTCACGATCGTAGTTGCCAGATTTGCTTCATCTTTTTCCAAACTTAGGATGAGCGATTCATAACTTCTAGGCAGTCCCAATAGCATCACCAGAGCCACTTCTCTATCTGTGAATGCATATCCACCATTAGCTAATTTTCTCTGTAAGTCCATTAATCTTGCTAGATAGGATTGGACGGACTCATTTGGCTTCATATTTATGTTAAAGAATTCTCTCATAAGTTGCAGTACATGAAGCAGACCGAATTTTGTATGCATTTCTTTTAAACAGATCCAGGCGTCTCTGGCTCTAATACAATCTCCGATATCATCTAGACATGTTTCTTCAACTATGAGGAATAATAGGGTAAGAGCTTCATCATTCTTTTTCCTCTCCGCTTCATTCATTTCTATTCCATATCCGGGTTCCACTGCTTCCCAACATCTCTTCTGCACCAGCACGGCACGCGAACGGATACACCATGTGTGATAATTATCGCCGTTTAGTTTCGGCATTTTATAATCTTCAGATGTCATTCTGCCAGTAAATGTATCGAGCTAAATTCACAAAAAATATTCTTGTTTACTTTGTCAAAGGATGGTTATCCGCTCACTTCAGATTCACAATGTGGTTAGGCTTCGGTGCGATTTTCAATCCTTGATCATAATGGCGTTTCCTTTTGAGCTTTTCGTGCTGATAACGTGATAAAGTTTGAGTTATTCGTGGGTTAAAGAAACGACATAGTCCAGGTTGAACAATAAAAATATATTGGGAATATTAGGTTACATGGGAACAAGCAACCACAGCAATGCACACCAGATAGGGACTGAATGACAACAAAAACTACTGTTGCCAATTTTCATAAAGAAAATATTGAGACTGGCACATATACACATATTTTTAACATGAGCATCTGTGTATTCGTAGCCTGTCGTAAAACTTCCCCCCTTTTTTTCGGACTTTGAATTCATTCAAAGATCCCTAAGCCGAACGGGAAATCTCTCCTTTCCAAATGTGGTGCCACAAATTCTTTGCGTTTCCGGGACTAGAAGGGCATTTCGACATGGGGTTGGGCAAAGTCCTTTCATGCCACAATTGCTCAACTTACGTCAATGATTTTGAAAGAAAAACATGTATTCTGGAGTTAGCAATTAATACTTACGAATGATTCGCCCTTCCAGCTTATTAGTGTAAAAAAAAAATGAATCCGCTTTAACTTTGCCATTTTGTAATGTCAATCGTGCTTACCTTGCCTCTTGGTGCGACTGCACAGGTTACAAGTATCATCGTTTTTTACATTGTGAGAACTATACATTCAAACATGCAGATTCTTCCTTATTTAATTTCTTTAAAAATAATACAGGGTGAAATTATTTGGTGATAACAATTTGAAAAGTGATACGCCGTTTATAGCGAACCAACGAAATACATGTTATATTAAATTCTAAGAATCATTCATTCACATCAATAAATTCAATTTCAAATTGAATATTAGGACTGATTTTTGGACTTGCGTTTAATGTAAAAGCTAGTAAGAGATTCAATATATGAACAAAATTAAACGCTACGAAATGATATATTATGAAAATTACGAACTGCAAGTAATATACCACTATTTCTCTTAACTTGCAAAGTTCATTCCAAAGTACCAGAATCCTGCCTAGTTATTTCTTTGAATTATACTTAGAAAATATGTCTACTGATTATTCGATCATAAAGCGAATTATACAGAAACAAATTAATATATAAAATAAGTACTTCATAATAAATAGTTACAATTAATTTCCACTTCCACCGCTTTTTTAATTTGGGATTGCAAAAGAAGAAACCCTTCCTTTAGGGGGGTCGCCTTTAATAATTTTCAGGTTTGAGACAAAGGAATAGAAAAGAAAGTTTCCTATTTTTCGCTGACTGCTATCCCTAAACTGGGGTAGGTCATGAAGTTATTATTTCATAGTCGAATGTTGGAATTTTAACTATTGCAAACACTTGAATTTAGCTGTTTCAGGTGCTTTCAAGGCCCCCCTCTCTGTGTCATACAGAGAATTGCATCACTGCACCATATAGGTAGGGGGGGGCCGTTAAAAACTTAAAAGAAAACGAATTCTATTATCTACATATACTTAAAGACTCTAAAGTTAAAAGTAAATTGGAGTGAAATCAAGGCTATTCCTCAACTATATTAATATTAACAATCGTGTAAAAGGGGTTTAACACAAAATCAAAACATATAATTTACAGTAGCACAAATTCAAAAAATAAAAATGAAAAGCAAAAGGGAAAAAATACAAGATAAAAAATATAAAAATAATAATTAATCTTCTTTTATAGAAATTCTAATTTCGAACTCATAAAGGGAAAAAGGCTTAAAGCTTCTATATATATATGTAATGGAATCCATCTTAAAGTTTAAACACGTAAATGTAGTTCAGCAGGACATTTAAAGGGCTCCCTAAGCCTTCGGGCCCCTATGCGACGGCATTCCTTGCATACCCTTATTTACGCCATAAGTGCCCTCATATAAGTCCGACAAATGGAGGTGAAAGAGAATACTGGCCACACTGCTTCTTTTAATTCTACAAAATTATAAGGAGTATAAAATGTATGTAAGTTTTCATCATATACAGAGAATAATTTATGAATAATTTAACTCTGCAGAAAATTTTGCCTATAATGAATTTAATATGGAGAATTAAAGCCGAACTTTCACTTCAACGAAAAAAATAAAAGTACCGTATTCTATTATGATTAAGAAAATATTTGTGTGCGCTATCACAAACACTGTTTTAATGGTGAATTAAAAGCACTGTTTCAAATAATCTAGTTAAATTTTGACAACTTGGATTTTACATAAATTAATTTAAATTTCATTTTTAACCATAATAATTATTACTCTTAAAATTTTTCAGGAAGTCATAGTAGCTATTTTGGATTTTCTGAAAATGTATGCTGTTTTTAAGTGGACATTCGTCTTGTGCGCTTTTGTCATGCAGTTTTCTAACTGGCCGCTGGCTATTCAGGCAGGAAACCATTGCGTTCCTTTTCTAACCCCAGCTGTCTAAAAAAAACAGTTAAAGAGAGGAGAGCCTTGCTTAATTGCTTTATCCCCTATCGAACCTGGGGTGCCAAACAACGGCCTCAGAAGGGAGAGGGTGGCAGGAGAGCAATTAAAGATTGGTCAGGAAAAAACTAAAGAGGATTTTAAATGTTTTTTTGTTAGCTACTAGAAAATAACAATATCTGAAGTTCCGCTTGTAACTGAAGTTAATCTCTTTCTTGCATTTCTTTAGTCTAGTTCTTGAATAACTTTTTATCTCAGGATTTAGTTAGAATTTCAATTGTTTTAAAAATTTCAAAAACTGGAAAACGAAAGAAATTAAATATTTCTTAACCATTTTTAAAGGAATAATTCACTGTTTTTGCAGTAAAACTGCAGAGTGGAAAAATATGCTAGTTCCTGATTCGATACTGTCTCTAACAACTTCTTGGATGAACTAATTAAACATGTTTGTTATATCGAAGCAAAGCCATTGTTTAAAAGTAAAACTATTGAACTATTTCTAAAAAAACTAAATTATTACATATATTAAAATTTACGTAAAAGTAATATTTTTCATTTTAACTTTCATATGGTTGAAAACGCAACCATATGAAAGTTAAAATGAAAAATATAAAAGTTAAACTATTTGAATAATTTTAATAACGAAGGTTTCTGAACTCAAGATCAAGAGGATTTAAAGAACCATGAGCCCAGCGTTGTAGAAAAAGTAATCTTGCACATTAAAAATAATTTTTATTTCAATAAAAAATATTATGTTACTCGATTAACTGTAAACGCTTAAAAAACAGTTCACTTTAATTTACCGTAATTTTTTATATACAAAAACTTTCAATTAAGCAAATTTAAACAGCATTTATAAACTGAATTTGAACTGGAACAATTTTTTTGTGGTTTTTATGCTGTTATTACATGCTGAATATTATTTTGCCTAGATTAAGAATAAGAAACACATAACATGTAAAAATTTATTATTTAGAAAAACTATCAAATTAAGGTCATTTTCTTCACCTCGAAATGTATTGTTTTCCCCTATACGAATTTCACATTCTGTCAACAAAGAAATAGTGGCCACATAACTTGTAGAAGATATTTCTTATAAACTTTGTGTTTTACAGTTTTCTTATAAACCTCGCGTTCACGGTTTTAAAGGATTTTGGTTGCAGATATGGTGGTCTTAGAAATGTGATATTCGGTGGCAATGTTTGTTTGTGTTCACAAAAAATACGGCTTTCTTTCAAAAGGCGAACTCATACAAATGTCGTCAATAGATATAATTCACTATAATTATTTTCTAATGGATAATGGAACTAATTTAATCCAATGTTAATTGGAAACCGGTTATTTACAATAGGGAGATTTAAAAGCACTATAAATGTAATTAAGAGCACTGTAATTTTTCTTTCACAATCAGCTATTATATAAGATTAGCTGCTTTCTGTGTATTTTTCATGTTATATAACTGATATCCATACGTCTCGAACAAAAATACAGCAAATGCAAGACAAATTATTAAAAAATTACAATTTGAAACATTAATACCAATTTTCTATTACCATACATAATACCATTAATGAATGATGAATTTATATTATATGTATACTTAGAATATAAAAATGATGAACTTTGATCCTGATGATTCTATAAATACGTATATATTTATGTAGTTACAAAATTATGTTAGATGTTATTATATGCATAGTTCTGTGTAATCTTCACAATCTCTAATAAAATGCTACATATTTATTACTATAGTTTGAGGTGATTGTACTTAAATTTGTAGATAGGCTGACTTCTAACAGTTGTTTCATCCCCCTTCAAAAAATAAATAAGTAAAATTAAAATTAAAAACACTATTTCAAATCGCTGCAGTTGAAAGATTAAAAGGGTTACATTTGGAATTCATTTTCTGACAGGGTGTCAGCTGACAGTTTTAGTTTATTCAGAAATCTAAAAGAAAATATCTCTAGAAAATCAGCATATTATAATTGTTACACTCAAAACAGCTTTCAATGAGAAATATGTTTAAACTTTGATAATAAGCTCAGTCTATATAAGATAAAATATCTCTTAGCCAAGTTTTCATTGTGCTTAGCTGTTTTAATATTCCTAAACTTAAAAGGAACTAAAAAAATAAACAGAAATAAAATTCAAGTGATTTTAATTAAGAAATTAATAGTTTTAATAATGAAACATACCGTATTTGATGGCATATAAGACACACTTTTTTTCCTAAATTTTGGTCTCAAAAAAGTTACCTGCGTCTTATACGTGAAGGACACAGGTTAACTTTCAATAGTGAATGCTATTTTTAGCCTGCATAAAGGTCTAGACACACATAACTTTTCCTACATCTGCCATAATTATTTTGCGCATGCATGAAATATCTGTCGCCAAAAAGCGGCAAAGCTCGAAGCTGATGTCGAAGTTCGAACAGGTTCAATGGTCACATGAAAGGTCCATATGGAGCCTTTCCTTCTTTGACTCAGCCGATACACGTGTCGGTATCGGTGCTACTCTGTATAAACGTATCGGTATCGGTGCTACTCTGTATAAACGTATCGGTATCGGCGCTTAAAACTATTTGTTTTAAAAAAATACCCTGGAAATTATGACTACAGGAAACAAGAGATTAAGCTATACAATTCAGTATAAACTAGGAGTGTTAAACTACGCCAAAGTGCATGGAAACAGAGCAGCAGCAAGGCATTTCGGTCCATCACCTACCGAAAAAATGATACGTACTTGGCGACTGCAGGAAGATCAACTGAAGACTGCTAAAAAAGAAAACCATAACCTTCGATGCACAGCTCCATCTTGGCCTGAACTTGAAAATGCCATAAAAATATGGGTGATAGATAAGAGAAAATCTGGGATAAGTGTTTCAACTAAAATGATAATCAATGAGGCCAAAGGATTGGCAGAAAAACATGGGAATCAGAACTTTTCAGGGTCTGAGGGCTGGTGCTACAGGTTCATGAAAAGGCAAGGCTTATCAATGCGCACAAAAATAACTATTGCACAGAAAATGCCAGCAGATTATGAAGAAAAAAATACTAGCATTTCATAGGTTTGTTATAAATGCACGCAAGAAAACTTCTTTTGAGCTCAGTCAAATAGGAAATATGGATGAAATTCCACTCACATTTGATATACCATCCAACGACTGTGAGTATTAAAGGATCTAAATCAATAACCATAAAAACCACAAGTCATGAAAAAATCCGATATACAATAGTTCTAAACTATTGCCGTTTTTCATATTCAAAAGAAAAACTTCCAACAGGTGTAATTGTTCATGTTCATCCGAAAGGCTGGATGGACAAAGCTGGAATGAAACTGTGGTTACAGAATGTATGGGCAAGGTGACCTGGTGGACTCTTAAGAAAACCCTCTCTTTTGGTTTTGGATCAGTTTAGTGCCCATAGAACTGAAACCATAAAAATAAGCTGAGAGAATTAAAAACCCAGATAGCTGTCATTCCTGGAGGACTGACTAGTCAATTGCAGCCTGTAGATATATCGGTGAATAAGCCATTTAAGGAAAAAGTGGGAGAACGATGGAACAAGTGGATAGGAGAGCCATGATGCCCTCACACCCTCAGGTAGAATAAAGCGACCCTTTATTTCACAAGTGTGGGAGTGGGTAAAAAGATTTTGGGACAACGTAAAGGCTGAAGTAATTGTTAAGTCCTTTAAGAAGTGCGGAATCAGTAATGCTCTTGACGGAACAGAAGACGACGCATTATTTGAAGAAGGTGATACTAGCGATGACGATATTCTCGTTTTCGATGATGATGATAGTGAAAAGGATTTTTATGGTTTTGAAAGTGATTAAAGTCTAATTTCATGATAGGCAACGTTTCCCTTGAATCTGTGTTTTTTGTTGTTTCTGCTTTATTTTGTATTATGTTTGATTACTTGCAGTTCATTCATTTATTCATTATTGAAATTCACATATCATGTTCAAAATAGCTTGCCGTTTGTTAATTTTCCTTAATAAAAATATGTTTGGTAATTGCATTCAATGATTGTTTATTTGGCTTTTACAAAACAAGAGAACTAAAAGAAACCACATTTTAAGTTACTGTGGTACCACGCTATCGCACGGACTATTGAAACTTTTTTTCCTTGTGTGTGGCCTTCTAAATAAGGGTGCGTCTTATATGCCGTCAAATATGGTAATTATATTTAATCTCAGTCATATTACCTTAAAAATAGCATGTGAGAAACTCCACAATGATATTTTTCATTTTCACATACACATACCAAAGTTAAATAAGTAAATAAATAACAAGATGCAATTTCAGATTTATCATCGAAACGTTACAGCTAATCACTTAATCAGAGAGTAGGAAGTTTGCTTTCAACCTAATAAATTAAACAAATAAAGTAGTGATAAAATATACAAAGAGACATATTCGACACATTAAAATTCAGATCTGAATACTCCATTTATTATAATTTAAATTATAAATACACGGTTTAGTAATAAAAAAGCACAAGTCCCTTTTGATTATGTGCGCTTTCATCGCTGTGGGTATTTGTCACGTGCGCTTTCGTCCAGTGGGCTTTTGTCTGGGAACCAGTGGATATATATATATATATATATTTATAAACTTTTGGGTGCGGCTGATTGCAACCAAAGGGGAGGCGCATATCTACATGGCAGATCTTATAGCAATCCTATACAAAATTTCAACGTTCCGAGGTTACTCGTTTTTGAATTTTGCGAGATACATACTCATGAAAAAATCTCTTCCGAATCCATTTTTTAAATCAGTTTTATAGTTCGTTTGGGGGAGTCCTTTATTTTGTCCTTAAATACAGATGTCATGCAAAAACATCAATAAATTGCATTCAAAAGCGGTCAAAATGTATATTTTCGTTGAAATATGGTTTTTTCGTGATTAAAAAAGACATAATATGTTTGTTGTATTGAACATTTAAATCATATTTAATGTTATAATGTTTAAATTATTATTTAATGTCAATGTTTCAGCTTCAGATATTGGCAATCCACAGCTTCCCCAACCCGAAATTAAATCCTAGCTACAGTCATGTAAGAATGAAGATTTAAAAAGTGACACTAGTAGTAACTGAAGAAATTCAGGTATACAACTAAAGCAGCAGATGTCAGGTTTAAATTAAAGCGCTAATTACAGTTTTTAATAGTCATAAGGAAAGTAAAGAAAATGTATGATAATAGATTCCTTAAAATTATTCATTATCTTGAATCCCAAGATCCCAATTTTATAAAAATTGTATGGTCTACACATGGAAAAATACAATAAATGCATAAATGTTTTTGTGAAAAACTTAGCAAAGATTCAGTGTAAATCAAAACAAATTAAATACAACAAATTTATTTCAGGCTTCTTGCAGTATTACAGGCCTCTTGCAATTTTACACAATATGATGGCACTATATACAACTAATATATACAGATTAGATAAGCTACATGTGTAAAATCAGCATTCATAGCAAATGAATTCTCAAAAATTGTAAATTATGAATAAAAGGTTGCATGCTCTCTAGTACTGATAAGCACTTTTTTATTTAAAATACATGTGAGGTCACTCATAAGTAAAAAATATATTCACAATATATTAATGTCTACTTAAAACACTGGACAATGTGTCATACGCAAAACTGTTAATCAAGTACACTTATGTAGATGGAAATTACTATAAATGTTTCACAAAAAGACATGAAATTTTATATACAGCAATAAGTGAACAAACAGCATTTTAAATTCAAGAAAATAAATTCAGTGTACAATTAATCCTTTGTTTAAATTATTCATTAATAAAATTATTTATACCAATTTATAAATTCATAAAACAGTACAGAAATGCACTTAACATAAGTTACATAAAACATTAATAACAGATACATAAATATTTACAGCAATGAATAAAACATCATGCATAATATGAAACTTAAGTATGAAAACTAATATACATGACTACAGATTTAGAATATATGGGGGGAAATTTGAAATTCAGTCAATACTATATAAAGAAAAATGAATACACTTCATTTTCAAAGATCTAAGAAACCCAAATTCAAATTTTTACAGCAAAAAATAATTATATGATGTATTTATTAACATAAATTATTTTACATTATCCATTAAATAAAAGATTAATGATTGATAAAAATTTTGAAGTTTTATGAATTATACGATTTTAAATTTATACAAGATTTAAGTTCTGTTGGTACATTAAAATTATAAATGAGAAATTTTGCGTGAATGTAAAATAAAATCTTTTTAAAGCACAGTTTTTATTTATCATCTTAGCAAACACAATTTAACTAAAATAACAACATCCCAATACATGAAATTTCATACACAAATTATTAACTAAAATTGTTACATTATTCAAAACTGTAAATACATTACATATTAATTCCAGAATGTTATACAGAACAGTCATTAATTATTAGAATAGACTTTTTAGAGTTAAACAATGTTTAAAAAATGCTAGGTCATCTATCTCAACACAATTATTCATATAAATTATTTTCATGCATATCATACTGTAACTTATATTTGCAAAACAAAGCAGCACACAATAAAAGAGCTGCATTATGCTCTTCTAATCCTGTACTGAGATTAATGCAAGATTATATGACTGGAATATTTAACTGGTTGGGCAGTTTTTCATACCTGAATTTATTTTATTAGACATCCAAGCCTACATTTTGTTTACAATTATTCAGATTATATACACTTTTGTTTATAATCTCCTACCATTATGGCAAAAAACCTAATCTCAGAACATTCATAGCTCTTGGGCTGGATGTACGTAACAAGAAGGTTAGCCTCGAAAAGTCCTCTACAAAAAGCATCTTTCCTATGAAAGATAGCCCTCCCCACGCTTTGCTACAATTATACTTTAAGAAACCTACTAATCTAATGCTGCCATTCTCTTTCAGTATTTAATAACAAAATCATATTTCAGAAATCAACCTTGAAATATTAAAATCTACAAACCACCATCATCTTTTAAATTCAATTGAATTAACATAGCATGCCTTAAGAGTAAATCATGAATAACTAGAAACACACAACAAATGTTTGAAGTCTGCAAATTTCTTCACAAAAGTCTTTTTATGTTGATTAAGCAGTTACAGAAATATATCTTAGAAAAGCCTTGAACTTTGAAAAGAGGGGTAAAAAAGATGCATGTAATATGAAGCTCAATTTTTACGAGATAAAAGGATATCTTCTATAATGCATTAACCTGACAAATAAAATATTTATCTTGACAAAAACAAGGCTTCATACTTAAATATTTAATAAAATATTTAAGTATGAAGCCTTGTTTTTGTCAAGATCAGAAATATATACAAATTCATTTTTAGATAGAAAAATTGAATATTTCAATGCTGTAATCTAGATATAAATTCTTTTTTGCACTGGCTATGACATTTTACCATAAGGCAATTTACAGAAGGTTAACACACACAATTTTTAACAGCATTGCCAATATCTTAAATATATTCTTTATGCTTAAAATCTGGATTAAGGCAAGGCACACAAAGCTATTTGTTTATTTCTATTCCAATTTTTATTCAGGACAGCCAGGGAGATACAATATAAGGATTTCACCTTCCACTGTAAACTTCTCAAGAGATTTACATAAAGAAAAAAATGTAAGCAACTGATATTTTTACACAGTATACGAATGGTAGAGCCATATCAAATAAGGTAATCTGGGATAAAATATTAGAAGATGCAAAATTATAATAAATGAAATACCAATTGGAAAGTGTTAAAATAATTAGGGGTATAACTTTTTTTGAGATTTAATTAAAGTCTGTGAGTACAGCTTTTAAAAACAGCTATACTTTACCTAGGATTTGAATATAAGTGATGTATTAGCTGACCCTTGCTACTACCATTAATACTCATGACTGTATGTTTAAAAATTCAAATTAAATGCCATAATTAATACCTAAAAGACACTCCTTTTTTCCTCAGATTATTTTAAAATAATCAAAGGGTACATAATGACAGAATGTTGCCAGTTATAATTAAACTATACCTATACTTAAGACACAATAACACGCCGAATAAATACTAATTCAGAAGTCAAACAACAAAAATCAGCGTTATATTTACAAAATTTTCACAGGACTAGTTTCGATGGTTTTACCGAACCACCATCAAAAAATATCAGTTGCTTACAATCAAAAAAATGTAAGCAACTGATATTTTTACAAACACAGTATATGAATGGTAGAGCCATATCAAATAAGGTAATCTGGGATAAAATATTAGAAGATGCAAAATTATAATAAATGAAATACCAATTGGAAAGTTTTGCAGCTGAAGATGGTGGTTCGGTAAAACCATCGAAACTAGTCCTGTGAAAATTTTGTAAATATAACGCTGATTTTTGTTGTTTGACTTCTGAATTATACCTATACTTGATGAAGAGTTTATGGAGATGCTCAGGAGACATAATTAAGAGGGCATGTCATGATATAATTAAGAACTTTTGAGTTCTTCACTTTATCAGTAATTGTCTTTAACCTTTTTCTTCAAAACTAATGCGAGCTTCCACTTGCCTTCAGAAAAGAACTAAAACTCAAATATGAATCCCTTTATCATCTTTTAGAGAGATAACTAAAATCAGTAACACTACCACTAATGATGAAACATTAAATGTTGTTAACAAAAACAACACCTGTTTTCTTTATTTACAAATGTGTTATACATACTGTATTGTAATTTAATGTCTCTTAGTGATGTGAAACACCAAACTATTACCTTTTCATACTAATAAATAAAACCAATCATGACTACAGTGCTTTCAAACTTTTAAGCAAATATGCATTAAGCGCTTGCAAAAAGAATCTGCTTTCCAGTTAACGAACCTCAGTATCTATTAAATGGATTCTTGGTGAAATTATTTGATCCTAAAACTTATGATGCTGCTCCATGCAGTATAAATAGCAATATAAGCAATACACAATTATTTCTAAACTTTTATTTTTTTATTTCAAATTGTATATTAATGGCACTTAATTAGTGGTAATTATCTACTAATTATCTAATTTAATTAGATAATTAGTGGAGGCTGACTGCTAATCCAAAACCGAGGACATAGGTTTGATTTCTACATTATGCTTGTCTGTATGCAGGGCTCCCAAGTTTTTTTTTTTTTTTTTTTTTTTAAATTGTCATCTGGGTTAATTTTTTTTTCCCTTAATAAATATCTATCTGGATTTTTCAGTAATTTTTAATCTTAAGTCAAAATTTATTTTATTTCTTGTAAATGCAGTAAAATTAAATAACAGTTTACAATTTCCTTAATATTCTATTCTAGCAAGACTCATAATAATCTGTATCATTTCAAAGGTATTCAATAATATAATTTGTAACTTTGAATAATATGAATAAAATATTACAAATGTAAAAAGATTTCAGAGATTTTACACTATAATTTTTATTCATACTATAAATTTGTTACATTGAGCAATAAGAAGTCATCTTTTGTATAAAGTCTTGGTGACCATTCATGGGGTTATTGCATTATTTGGTGTGATTTTTACATTTATGCATGTGCTGTACACAATGATACAATAATTTTAAAATGAAGTGACTATTATGTTAATGGATTATGCTTTATTTTTTTATTTTATAGAACATTTTTAAATAATACAACTACTAATTAGCCATACCCACAATGTCTGAAACTTGTTCCCTAAACAGAAAGATTAATAAATAGTGCTAGACTCAAAATTTTAGATATGAATGATAAGAAGATCTGGAATTAAAGACATACCTTTACCATTACTGGTTGAAAGAAAACAGTAATGGTAAAGGTATGTCTTACTGTATCTGTTGTAAAATGAATAGCATACAAAAATATAGTTAAACATACAAAAGCGCAAATATTGCTACGACAACTGACAAGTTCAAAGTTAGACATATTCTTCACAAAGTGTAAACCTATGGAGAAAGAAGAAACAAGCAAATGTGGAGTTAACAACTGCTACACTAATTTCTAAACATAATTATTCCATCTGTGCAATGTGATGCAGGCAGATCTTTTGCCTGGAATTGAACCCATGTTGAACTATCAGTGTTCAATGATTTTACTACTTGGCCCCTGTTGGGCATCCTGTGGAAATGTAATCAAAATTATAATGGAAAAATTGGATGTGTTATTCTTTTCAGTCTCAATCAAAAATGAATAAAACGGATACTGGAGAGAATATCTGCAATACTAATGATACCAAAAAACGAAGTGTATGTACTGTAGGAGAATAAGCTGCCTGAACAATGAAGTTCAATCTGAGGACTTCAGATAATATTAACTTCATTCAATGTTTTTAATTGAGAATAAAAATATTCTTAGTTTTTTCATAAAAGATGAAGTCAAGCTAGTTCAGACTCATCTAAGCAATGCAATAAATCATAAACCTCTGAATAATATATATTTCAGACACCATTGTTTGGCTTTATTAAATTCAACATTACTTGTGACAGTTAAAACAGGTTTAAAAATCACTGTTTAATAAAATTTCTTGTTGAACTCAGTATGCTAATCAGGAAGAGATTTTCTCTAAATGATAATGAAATTGTTGCTAGTCTCTGTTCTTGATCCAGTAGTGGGACATGATCATGCCAAATCGCCATACTGAATTCTGCATTAAGCAATGCAGTTCCCAGGCTTGTTTCTCAAGACAAACTAGACCTTCATGATAAATGGAGATCTCTTTGTTTAAATCAAGCTTCAGATCTCTCTTGCAAAACAATCTCCAAGTTTTGGTATTTGCTATATAATGTAAAAGGTGCTTTTAATAGTTCTAAATATGAGATTTTATCTATCTATTTTAACTCACTCTTCATAGAAAGAAATATCCTCCCAAGTTAACCATATAAAAACAAAAGTCATGAACTCGCTTTAATCGAGAGCTGTGAAAAACCACTTTAGGCAAAACAAGCAATAAATAGATATCTATTTAAAATTGCTATATATGAAAACCTAAATTAAAATTGGCTTTTACCTGTTTTAATTTAGGTTTCCAACTTTCTTCTTCACATCTTTAAGTTTTATCTTACTTGTGTCGCTATATTATAGAAAAGTAAAACTTTTCTCAAGAGGAAGTAGGGTAGACATTTATATGAATGACTCCACATATATACAAAAAATATTAAGCAGGGGCCAATATAAGCTTTTTAAAAACATCAACAAACTATAGGAAGAAATCCATTTATTTATAGCATTGAATTTACAAACATTAACATAACTAATAATTAAATGCAAAATTTATGGGGGAGGGAATCTTGTAAGTGACTAGCATGTTGATACATGTTAAATTGAAAACATTTTGGCAACAACGCTTTTCATAATAAATAAATTAATGGACCTTCTTGCAGCATAAGAATGAGTACAATCATTTACTGAACTGAGATGTGAATTCTTCTTCTTAAACAGTATGGGTTTAGATTACAAATCTGAGCTTCTTGCCTACTTTGTTGAATTCTATAACTATTGGTTAGTCATAATTTCAGCATGACTATATATAACATCTTCAGTACACTGCTAATATCGTTTCAAACAGACTATAAAAACTTACAATAATTTTTTAAAGTAATATTTATCATTATGTCTGGAAATGAGAAGCATATTTAAATCATATATATATATATATATATATAAGTTTATTACAAATGAAAGTTTTTTGAAACAATTTAGATTCATATAATTTATTGATAAAATAATTTTGTATAAAAGTTTAGTAATAATAATAAAATTCTAGAGCTTAAGAAAATGGCATTTTGCATATTAGAATGAGTATGAATAGTTGAATTTGTTCTAAGATAGTGGTTCTCAACCTATTTTGCCTTATGCACCTCTTTCATCACTGCTAGAAGATCATTCCTCCCCTTTACTTTCCAAAACTCGAAAAATACATATACACATACTTAGATTATTTTTTAATGTGTTTTATAAATTAGAAAACAAGTATAGAAAATATTGACAAACTCAAAATCTTGAACAAAAGTAGTTTTTTATATTTATAACCTATAACTAAATACTTAATAACTGACCGTAATAAGAATAATAAAAAGCTGATTACATTCCCCCCTGGTTCAGAACCCCTGTTTAAATATATTAAAACAAGGTAAATAAAATTGTATAAAGTTACAATTTAAACTATTATTTGATTGAAATTATTAATATATGAAATTCAATAATCAAGAATTAGCATTTATGTTATATAAGCAAATAATACTGCTTAACTTTTAAAAACTTTTATGTTTGAAATTAAATCACACTACTGCAAATCACTTTCTTTCCTTATTTAAAACTTCAAAAATGTATCAAATTATAATAAAATAATGCACAAAATGATCTATTAAATGGTCTCTCATATCAGAGCAATTTTTTTAACATGCAATAAAAAAATTGATTAAAATAAATCTGCCAGTCATTCCATATATTTTGCTCTTTATCCTTTACCTCCTTCCCCTTACAAAAAAAATTACCCACTTTACCATCAAGATGTCAAAAATTACAATTCATTTTTTTGCAGGATGTGAATGCTCATCACTGAAAAAGACTGATTAAACTCCATTTAATGATTTTTGAAAACATTATTTAATATAAGTTATTTTTGCTAAATTGCACATTAAATGAATTCAAAACTATTTTTTATCTTCTTTCTTAGGCTATTATTTTCTCAAATATTATATAATAATTTGTTGAGCTTATAAAATGTGGTTTTTAACCATTTACAAGAGATATGGGAGTAAATAGCATAATCATAATTTTTTTACTTATGTAATGGTACTTCAACAGCCAAAATGCCAAAAAGCACATAAACAAGAAAATGCTTTTAGAAGGATAAGAATTGTATGCTTTAGTAGCAAGGAGTTACACAATCAGTGCAACGACTTTTTAATTAATTTTCAGAACAATTATTAATGCAAAAGAATTTTCTTTTGCCTTTTAATCTGAATTTGTAATATTTACAAACACAAAGCTATAAATATGTAATACTATCTCAAATAACATTCAAGTAAAAAATGAAGTACGTAAAACTTTAAAAACAAAATAAAAATTAAAAAAAAAAAATAGAAAATAGTATATTTTCCTAATGCATATACTGAAGAAAACTAGCTGCAACAAATAAAAAAGGTGAATAAATGCCATTTGGTATAGAAGGGAAAATAATAATTTACTACAATGCATATATATTTTAAATCTAAAAATTTAAGTTATTTTTGCTAAATTGCTTCACAGGTGCAGAAGACATTAATAAAAAAATCCACCTAAGATTTCTAGTTCTTATCTTTTACATTTAAAGTATAATTTTGAACAATTTTCTTTTTACCTGAGTAATGAAAAGCAATGTGCTACTGGATATAAACAAATAGTCACATTAATAGCATAACATAGTCATTCAACAAGCACAAACATTTCCTGTTTCATTTAACTTAGATTTAACATAGTATTATCTTGCATGTAATAAAGATATTAAGATCTGATTGAAGGTGACACATAGCCACATTTAAGACAACAGTTTTACATTATGTTCATGCAAAAAGCAACATTTTTTCTTCACACTTTGAAAACAATATATGATAAAAATTTTTATTTTGTGAAACAGTCACCTTAAAACCTTTCTGAATCCCATCTTATATCAAATAAAATTTATAAAATAACATAATAAAATGTACGGTCAAATCCTCTTTAGGTTTGTAAAATTTAAATGTACCAGCAAAATGCTTTCAACCAACTAATTCCAGAACAATAGGATTCAAACTGAACCCTATTATTCTTAGCAGGCCTCAAACTGAGGCTTCACTGAATACCGGAAACACAAAAATTTTGTTATAAATAAAAATTAAAAACTGCATGGAATACAGCTTAAATTAAAGAAAACAATAGTTCAAAAATTTTTTTTTGCCTACAAAAGGGATCCATCTAAAGAAGATTCAAAAGATACAAAAATAGAAACTTCTTAATTTATATAAAAGAATACAATGAAAGTAAAATAAGAAACTCAGGCAGTGTTTCAAATTAGATTCACAACTCAACTATGCATCAAGCATATATAAATAAACTGAAAAATGGCAACTTCAGATAAACTAAGTTGCTAAGAAAAATACTAATTACTTTGGCTTTTTGGTTAGCTATAGCACAAAAAGTATAATTTTTACCTGGAAAAGTTTATAAAAACTACAAACAATAAAACCTTTATGTAACTGTCACACACACACACACACACACACACACACAAAAAAAAAAAAAAAAAAAAAAAAAAAAAACTATTGTTTATAAAAAAATGGCAAACATATTGGCTATCCAAATAATAATAAATAAGAGATTACTGTTGCTAACTTTTTTTAACCTGTATTTACATATCCTCAGAAAAAGAAAACTACTTTTAAACTCAATCTGTTACAAAATGTTACAATAATTTGTAACACAATACAGTTTTTATAGTTCATTGCACATCTTGCAGGTCCGAGTGAAAGATTTTTTGTTACTTTCTTAATTATCTGCACCTCCCAATGAGAGTCATGAAATAGTTGGTAACTTTGCAGAGGATGCTTGGGAATTTTTACATTTATTTCAATGATGCATCTAGGGCTGCATATTCATTAAAATTTAAACATTTTTCAAGAAATTCTGTCATTTTTTGGTGTTGTTTTCTTTTAATGTCTACAGTTCTCAGCTAGGAAGGGCAAATTGTGACAGAGAATTGAACAAAAGTGGCATTGTGCCACTATAACAATCACCAAAGAACAGTTGGCACTTCAATGTACATTCCAATGTAATTAATCAAAATAAAAAAGGGCAAATTCCACTGTTCCATTATAACAAAAACAAATGTGTTCAAAAGAAATACTAATAAAAGAATGACCTTGCATTTTAAAAGTGCATTGGGGATGTGGTGCATTGCCTCATCAATACTTTTCCATAGCTTTTTGGTGGGGGTGCAAATAATCAGAATTACCAATTTTTTGAAAAGACTAGCTTTTTAGCTTCTAGTACCTCTTTATATGCCAAATTTACAATTACAGAAGTATTCTACTGCAATGATTAAATTTTTAAAGGCTATTTGACGCATTAACATTATTTTCTGAATGCATGTTTTGTGCATACAGGTTTGCTTAAATTAAAAATTATCTCACCTTTTTTAATTATCCCCAAAACAGGAAAATTTTTACAGTAAAAATTTTATTACTTCCTTTGAAAGCATTTTAAGTTCAGTAACAAGGCAGCTAAATGAACATTAAAACTCTCTATGAATTAGATGCACAATTAATGAAATATATTTGCAGACTTTCATTTGAACATTTCATTTCATGGGGGGTGAAAACTTTATAAATAATGATAGTTATTTTTATCTTCTTAAAAATAACATGAATATAGGATATTAATGGATATACTTTGCATGAAAAAAGGAAAATTAATAAAATAAAATAGCACAGTACACTGGGAATGTATTATTTTAAAAATCTTGGGCTGGTAATGGAAGGAAGACACATCAACTTTTCTTGTTCCTAATGGTCTGCTTTAAAGACTTCCAGACAAATAATAAAAAAAAGCATAAATAATAAAACAATAGCTGAACATTTTTGTAGAAAACAAGATTATTTATCTATTAACTTTGTCCTGGAATCAATGTATGAGACAAATACTGTACAAGATCATAAATAAAATCTTTGCATATACACATGTACACATATACGTATATGTTAACTTACCCATTCATGTATATATATACATGTACATGCATATACACATAAAAGATATATACACATATCACAAATACACATAGGCAATTCTATACAAGTCCAAGGAAGTTAAAATTAACAAACATTAAAGATATTTACAAGATTAACGCGTCCAATATTCTATGTACCATAACAGCACCAAATGTCAGCACATACAGGATGCAACTTAAATTATTTCAAGCACCTTTGCACTTCCATAGCACTGAGAAGACATACCAGCCGAGGTGGCAATCAACACATAGTAGTTCGACCTGGTAAGAAAGAGATGTGCCCATTGGCTATGCTTCCATTTGAAGCACTGCTAATTTTACTCCCCTTACTATCATCAGATGAAGTGACAGACATGCCTTTGCTGCCATCATTGGAATGAACACTATAAGCTCTGTTCTCACCCCTAATAGCCTCTTGGTGGTAGCTGTCCCCTTGGCAATTCACATGAGAAATGTCCCTGGTAGGGGGAAAGAAAGCAATTTCTGATTCATCATCAGAATCCTCTCTAGAGTTTTGTGTGTCCATCCATTGAGTCCTCATGGGTGTGGAGGCTGTGGCAGAATCACAAAGTTCATTTTCTTTGGCGCATGTTTCTTGTCGTTGAGTAAAATAGAAGGACACTTCACGGAATTTATTTTGGTTGATATCTGGGAGAAGCATGTCTATTAATTCTATGAATGTTGGCCTTGCCTTTGGGTTCTTATCCCAGCACAAATCCATTATAGCATACCTATGAAAAATAAAATTCAGTATACTACAAAATCACAACTTCAGATTTATTTTTTATGTCAGGTATACTCAGATATATCAAGTATACTTGACATAAAAATATTACAAGACTGCAATATCGAAAATCCTGAATATTATTATAGAGAGAAAGTCTGATAAAGTTTCAAATAATTCAGACTATTAAATATGATGCTTACACATATATTTTTAAACAATTTTGTTAATGAAGCAAAAAGTATTATTTCTTTCAATCTCTTAAAATTAATTTCTGTTTCACTGTATAATTTCAAAATGTTAAGATTGTTGTTTAACATTTAAAAATAACAATAATAATAATAATTTGCTAGATTTAGTTTGTCTTTCACTTAAGGGGAGTATATTTTTCTCTGCTAACAACTGAAAATTCAATATGATCAGCAAGTGAACTTAACGTAGACAGTGCTTTTTACTTAACCTTTCAAATATTAAATTTAGAATTTGAAGTATGCATATGAAGAGGTGGTGGAGATGAGGAACTGCTAATCAGAAGAAAATGTTTCATGGAATGTAGAGTTTTGTTAAGCTGTCCAGATTTTCAATACATTATCCTAAAATATTTACTAATAGGATCCGTTTTGAGAGGTATTTTCTGATAAAATTTTACATGCATTTTTGTTTAATAAGAATGAATAATATTTAACAATTCGCATAGCATCTAATCTATCAGTATTTAGTGATAGTAATCATTGTGTGTAATATCACCCATATAATTAAATGCACTTTCAACAGGAGCTTTATTGAAGGAAGATAAATATTAAGACATCTTAGATCTTTAGACACAACCCTACCATTACATTTCAGATGTCCATATGATGTCTCTTCCAATGAATGCTAATGAGTTTATTCAGAAATGTAAATTGTGTTAAGCTAGCTTGCTTTGGATTAACCCAATTATTGAAGTTCAAAGTCGATCCAATACTGCACTACAACTTCTGTAATTATTACAGTTTATGTGCTGCTATTTTTGAGTCCCAATTAAGATCACACCATTCAAACTGTACTGAATTGGTTAAAAATGTGATGCAGGGGACAACACCAGCACAAAATGACAGTTCCACAAGTTTGGTCGGATAAGTAGCATGACCTTTCACATGAACTTTAATTTGGTTTTTAAAAGTTTTATATAAGCTCTGAATGATATATTTCTCCCCCCCCCCCAAAAAATGAAAAAGGTGATGAGTCTATATTTCACAAATTCAGAAATTTAGGATTTGAAAAAATAAAAAGTACAGAATTCAATTTTCATACAAATAATTTATAAGTTTTCAAATCTAAAAAAAAAAAAAAAAAAAAAAAAAAAACACTTGATATATTATATAATAATATTCTCATGAAGTTCTGTTCTTTTAAAAACCATAATCTAATAATTACACAAAAAATTCATTAAGGTAAAATATTTTTCATTTTAATTTATGCATATAATGTCACAAATGGGCTGTGTCAGAATACTTAAGTCTATTGGCATTTTCTAAAACACAAATTCTATATGATTCTGTGAATATGATTTCCTTTTAAGAAAAAATTCATATTGATCAATACTTTTCATGATACTCCACACAGAATTACTTGTTACATATATTATTGCTGCCTGAAATCTTTTTGTAAACTAATGTTTTAATTACATACAAATGCAAACATTTGTTCTTCAGTTTGTGCACAATCACTAAATATGATCTCAAAACTTTAAATATTTTAATAAATTTTTGTAGTACAATGGTCACATTTTTTGTATTTCATTTTTAAATTTTAGACTATCTAAACAGTAAATTTCATAAATTTTATGAAAATATAATTTTTATTTAAAAAGTGCCAATAAAAGAATAACAGCACCTCATAAAACATTTTTGAGAAAAAACATTTCTGAGAACTTACATGTCATCCCATTGGCTTTGAAACTATTGCTAAGCAGCGTGATTTAGTACTATTTATGAATAAATGTGACACAACAACACACTCATAACATCTGCGCTTTTGTTTGATGTAAGACTGATTCTTGATATGCCACCTTTTGCTTTTATTGAATAACATTATAAATTGACTGTTATTGCCATACTTTTTCCCATTTGGAAAAAAAAAAAAATTATTAAATTCAGAACATGTTTTCCACAGATAACAAGCAGTGGATTTTAATGTTATGGGATCTTCCCATAAAAAAGTCTATTAATGGACACAATATGGTCAGCTGAATATGGCTGACCAAACAATAACAGATTCGAACAATTACCTGCAGGAAGTTTGTACACATAGCATTATAAGCAGAACTTCTGGAAAGATCAGAGGGATTAACAAAATAATAGAAATCAACAAAAGTCTTTTTATGAAGTGGGTTGCATATTAATTGTTTATTCAGAATCCTGTAGAATTCTGAAGAAGCATCAGCCCCTTCAGAATTCCGTAGGAAAGACTGATGCAACTTTAATGAGAATCTCTGTCAACTTTCATTGTAAATGTGATAATAATACACAAGTACCTATTTGTGTAAATACAAGCATATAATCTACAATAATCTATAGTGAAAATAAAGGCTGCATAAGTATTTTTGATTAAGAAGATATAAGAATTTTAGATTAAGAAGTTAATGAAGTAATAGTCTCCTTTTTTATATAGAAAAAGTATTTATCATAATCTGATTTATATATTTATGCAAAAAAGTTTACAAGTCAAACATGTGTGAACACTGTCAAAACAAAACATGAATTAAAATTTAAAAATTGCAATATATGTATTTACTGAAAGTTTTTTCATAGTAAATCAGTCAGTTAACTGTTACTAAAGCAAACAGGATATTAAAAGATTTTTCTGTTGCTTAGCAATGAACTTTTAATGCGAGATTATATGCAAAATTATTCAACACATTCAGAGAAAATAATTATAAGATTAAGCAAAACAAATGGAAAAAAATTAATGATAAACATACAATTTTTCTGGGCAGTTTTCTGGTTTTGACATCTTCCCACCAGATATAACAAACTGAAGAACTTGCTCATTTGCTAATCCTTGGTATGGCTGAGAAGCTAAAGTTGCCATTTCCCACAAAACAACACCGTAAGACCTACAAGAAAAATGTTTTCATTATTTTCTTAAATTTTTATTCCCAGCAAAGAAAAGAATTCCAAGCATCTGAACTAACTAATCATACCTCATCTGCTTTTTTAAAAAAGCAGATAATTAAATAGAAAGAGAAATTTAAAACTTAAAATCAAGTAAAATATGAACTATATTTCGAGGACAATCAGACTATAGTCCTTCTTCTTCAGGAGTAAAAAGCTTCAGTATACCTAGGTAAAAAAATAGAATTCTGGAGGGGAGGGGTTGAAGTAGACAGAGTTTCGTCTTATTGCCCTTGAAACTGATACAGTTTTATTTAAAATCTACGACAAAATAAGTCTGCTGTTTTGCCTTATTTATTAATCTACAGATAATTAAATTCTCCAGTGCTCCAGTATGATGTATTTACCCCAATGAAAGAAATTAAGAAAGAAAATATTTTCTTTTTTTTTTTCTTTTTTCCATTTCTGTAAAGATTATACAGTAAAAAAGAGAAGAATATTCTTATTATTATACAGCAAAACACAGGACACACAGTCTTTTTCAAATTAAACAATGAAACTGCTTTACATCTGCCTAAACATATACTTGATTTCTGTTACAACTAAATTAATAATAATAAAAAAAAAAATGTGTAAGCCTGAAAGTTAAGTTAAGAATACTCTTTTGTTTTTAACACACTAAAATTAAACAAATAAGTTAGCTTTATACCTAAGGAGAAACATGTACAAACAACTGCCACTCAACTAAATTTAAAAAACTGTATCTTTTAGAATAATAATAAAATTAACAACATATTATTCTAATCAGAATAATGAAAGTTAATGGGAAAATTTTATTATAGGTTGCATATTCTTTTAACACATATATCATTCTAATGCCAGATACATTCATCTATATAAATGGAATAACTATAAAAAATCTGCTATTCTGTATATTATCTTTTCATGTGATTTAACTGACAAAAACATGAATACAGGTTAATAAATTAACTACATACTTAGTTTTACTTGGCTTAAAAACAACAATAAAATTTCCAAACAACTTCTAAAATTTCCATCCAGCTGACTGGTTTTGAATATGAAGAAATTCTATTATACATATTTTAAAACTATAATTTTACAAAAGAGTTAAAATACAGAAATATACTGTAGGAATAATTTCTGGAAATTATGTTTTCAAAATATGGATCATATAGAAACCTAAGCCATATTTAAGAATCTTTTAATATAAAATTCTTTCTAGTTTCTTCATATTTTCAAATTCTTTCTAGTTTCTTTATATTTAAGCTTATAAAATAAATTACACTTTTTTTTCAAGTGCTATAATATTAAATTTACAATATAAGTTTTAAACTCTTGATGCATTATAGTATTATTTACTTTAAATGCACTTATCCTTTTGATGTCTCTTACAAACTCATATAAAGAAAAAGAAATTTTAAACTTTTACATAAGTGCCAAATACTTGAAATTATTACATACTGTTACTTTCTTCTATATCACTGCATGACATAAAGAAAGAGTTGCATAGTTAACATGTAGGAAGCATTTAATGGTCAAGTGAAATTATGCTTGTTCGTCAAAATTCTTCTATGATAAATTCATTGTTGAGAGAGATGAAAGGAAATTTCAGTACATAAATATGCTTTTTAATATGAAGTACATATATGCCTTCTAAATTTTTCTATAATACATTAAGTTACATTTCTATAATATTCAATTATATACTTAATAATTGGAGCAATTACATCAAAACTCGCAATGTTTATTCATATCCCTTCTTCCGAAAAAATATCTTCAACAGTTCTCCAAAGTATCAAAGGCCTTTTAATTTAAGAAAAAATGTATTCCAAACAAGATTTAATAATGCAACTAAACACTTGGCTAATTTATAAAATAGCTAATGATTTGCCATTTAATTTTAAAAGGACTCCAATTCTATAAATTTCAAATGACCTTGGCATATGAAAACCTGCTCTAATTTTCATTTTTTAAATGTCATTCAACACTAAGAAATCCAATATTTAATCATTTCCCTACTTTGAATTTTCAAATCATGACTATCTTTCGCCTTTAACACAGTTAAATTAATGCATTTCTCCCTATATCTTCAAATTAAAATAACTCTGGAATGAAAAGACTAGAGAAACAGGTTTCCTTATTAACAAGTACCATAAACTCAATATTCTTTACCATTTTGATGAATTAAAATGAACAACTCAAACTTTTCAACTACTTGACTATGTGCACTTAAACTAGATATGTCTATTTTTTGACCAAGTGGAAATATGCACACAAGTTATTTTAACACAATTTGTACAAGCATCTGAAATAATAACGTATATTCGCAGAAAACTTTTCACAATCAATGATTAGTATTAAGATATAAATATCTAAAAAGGTACCAAGCTATAAATATATAAAATGCGATAAGTATGCATGCAAACAAGAGTTAAATGGTTTACAATAACAAAAATGAGATTACATCATTTAAATGTATCAACAATTTGCCATATCCTTACAACAAAAATTTAAACATAACCAAGAAATAAAACAATCTTCAAAATATTTTATAGTACGCAAATAAGAAATTTTCAATACATTTTTTTAATCAGCATACATCTGTAAGTTATTCCAAAAACATTTCTGGATTAATATGTAGATCCTAAAGCGAATGAATTTATTTTCTCTCTTCCTTATTTTAAAAGGCTATTTCTATAATACATCTTAACATTTAGTAAAATAATTTACAGTATATTATATACTTATATGTAGTAACTTGCATTTTAATACCTTGTTTATCACTCTGTTGAGTGCATTTGATCTGCTAGGCACAGTTCGAGCACTTTCGTTTGCCCCGCCTCCTTTAAACATCATCACTCCTTCTCCATTCATTTAGCTTTCCTCCTTTAGTGCCACTGGCAGTTGTAAGGCTACTCAGTAAATGTATTTCTTCACCTCCAGTTCAGAGATGAAATGACCTAACAGGCTCATTGTGCCTGATTACGTTGCAATTTGACAAGTAATGTTTCTGTGAGTTTTTAATACTGTATCATATTTTTTGGTTAACAACTTCATATAATAAAATAGTTTATGATTATCTACAAAACTGAGAGTTTTGGGGCTCTGGCTTTTCCATGACATTGTACCTGATCATGTCTTGAATTGTAGAATGGTTTAATAATTTAAAATATTGCTTATTACAAAATTTGACAAAGACATTTTCGTCACAACATTATAAATATTTGTTTGATTCAGGCTTCAAAATGCTCCCCCCTCCAAAAATTTTGATTTGAGACACCGTTAAGACCTTGAAGAAATTCACTGTTTATAGGAGGCATCAGATGAAGACCATGAGGATGTCAAAGATGAAAATTTTGATGTCGAAAGCTATTTTGAGTCAGAAGATGGTGTTGAGGAACATGAAGGGGGATCAGAGAAAGAACAAGAGGGATGTGAAGAAGACGACATTGAAGAAAATACTGACTTTTATTTGGGGCAAAGCAAGACCACAACATTCCAATAATTTTGCCTTCAGTAGTGATGGTAATGTTTTGGTGGCTTACGTTCCAAAAAAACACAAAAATGTCCTTCTTGTATCCTCATTGCATGATGACAAGCTATTGATCTTTCTACTGCGAAAAAAAGAAACCATAAATAATCAGCTTTTATAATGAAACTAAGTTAGGGGTAGATATTGTAGATAAAATGTACTGTTCATATAGTGTGTCTCAGAATGTAAAACGGTGGCCCATGGTAATCCTTTTTACAATGTCAAACATTGCTTCAATCAATTCTCAGATCATACATGTAGGTAATGGGCACACACCTCTTAAAAAAAGGTTGTTCATAAAACAACTGTCCAATGAACTTGCACTTGGAAAACTTGTTCAACAAAGTCTGAAGTCTATTGGGATGCCATAACACTTAGAATGAAAATTACAGTGATACACCCCCAAACAAGAACAACAACCTCAAAATTATGATGAGCCACAGATACCTCGAAAAGGACGCAAATCTGAAACATGCTATTTGGAGACTCATAAGAGAAGATTACACTAATGTGAGTGCAAAAAGTGTCACACAGCAATTTGCCTCTCATATGCTGTTTCATGTGTCCTCTGTGCTGTAAGAGAGAAGTAGGAGGATAGATACCTCCTAATGAATCAGATGAATGAGAGATCATACTTATGATTTAGTTTTAAGTAAATTAAAATCTATAATTAGTATTATACCACAACTTTATAAAAATTGCTTTATTGTCCCTTAAGTATTTTTATAACTTGTGGAAGTTTAATAATAATGAATAGCATTTGATTTTTGTATGAAAAAACTGTTTCTGTAAAATCAGCTTAGTAAATCAAGAAGTGCCTCTTAAGCTCAATGCACCTGAATGCATACCAAAACATACTGCGTCCAACAGACAACAGAGTGTTAAATGAAGGCAAAATTTAATAATTCAAATAAACTGTTATAGTTCAACCATCTCAAACGCAACCTTGGTTGGCATTCTGCCAAAACACATACTTGCCCAAGAGAGTATTATTACTTGCTGTGACGTGAAAGGTCACACAAAGTCTTTTGTTTCTGGAAAGAGAAAATTTATATGCTCGAGGGGAAGAAAAGACTCCATCCTTCCACCCTGTTTTGTGGATAATTCGGTCTGGATGGTGCATGCATGTTTGCGCTCATGGCCGTGGATGAGACGGTTGAACTATACAATTATTATTATTATATAAAAAGCTGCAAAATGTTAGAGTAGTTATACCATATGTCGGACTGTGAGCTAAATAAGCCATCTTTTAGGCATTCTGGAGCCATCCAACGCACAGGCAGCAGGCCCTTTCCACCTTTACGGTAATAGTCTGTCTCGTATATATCTCGAGTCATACCAAAATCTCCAATTTTTACTGTAAGGTCATCAGAAACCATACAGTTGCGAGCTGCAAGATCCCTGTGAACAAACTTTTTGGCAGCTAAATATGCCATTCCATCTGCAATTTCTACAGCCATCTGCAAAATTTCTTTTAAAGTAGGTGGTTGAACATTAGGATTACCAATGTTTTCCTGTGAGGAAAGAAAAAACTATTATTTAAATGCATCTAAATCATTACTGAAGTTATAATAAATTTATTTGCAACTTTTATTTAGATAAAATGTTATTAAATAATTTTGATACATTAACATAAAATATTTTGTATTTTAAGCTCAAATATTTTAATAGGAAACAGAAAAATGACACAGTCAAATTTTAGTGATGACACAGCTTTATTTGCACTCTCAGTGATTATTTGTTAGTTATTAGTTCAGATATTGCATTTAACTTTTTTTCTACTTATTTACAATTAGAACATACACTTATGCTGTCAAAAATGCATCAGCTTTTTTGAGGACACCGTGAAGATATAACTACTAGTTATAATGCAATTTTTCATTCCAGGTTAAATCATTAAGTAAATATGACAATATTATGAAAGAAGTTTTTGAAATATTTCAGCAGAATGAATTAATTCAATGTGCCGGTCATAATTTAGAACAAATTTTGGTGAACTAGATAAATTCAAATGAATCTCCCTTTTATTCTTTATTATTAGACATTATTGAAGATATATTAAATACGGATCAAATGACAGTCATTTTAAGACAAGCTTATACTGCATGAGATAATTCAAAATCCATAAATTTTATAACTAAAGAAAAATTTCTTGGATTTTATGCTGTAAAAAATCATTTTCCTAAAGGACAGAGCTCATTCTCAATTTCTTGAAAGACCAAGAAATTTCATTTAAAACATGGACATGACAACATTTGTGTTACAAGTGTTTATAATGGCTTCCAGCAAAAGATAGAAACTATTCAGGCAAATGCAAAATATGTATACTGCTAGTCTCACAACATTACTAACTGTACAGAAATTGTAAATCACTAATTTTAAATCAAAATTGTAAAGAAATTACATAATCCTTTTGCTATATTATAAAATATATATATGCTCTGTAGGAAAACTATAAACTGACAGAATTTGTTAAAAAATTTTACAGCTTAATCAGAAACATCTTTATGAAAAAAAATTAAAGACTCGTTTATCAGGTACAATTACCCTGATAAATGCAGCAAAATTACACCATGGGGATATTCTGAAAGTTTTTAACTAAGTCCACCTTAAAAGCAATAAGAAACAGGAATGGGAAGAAGCACTGCAGATAAAAAAAGAAAACAGCAAATTTTGAATTTAACATTATTTATATATTTATGCATTTAATATTAAATGAAAAAAATTACACTTTAAAAAATATTACAGAAAATTAATATATGTCTAGATGAAGCTACACTATGTTTAAACACATACTTTTACACATTGCAAAGTGTGACGGTTAAGGTTAGTTTACACCTGTCAGAGCAGTTCGGAGCGAGCTGCTCGTTACGATTACTTTGACAATGCAAACGCTCACTTCGACGGAGTAGAAACATAGGGGAGATGAGTCAGCACTTCCGTTTCTACTTGTTGAACCTGTTGAAAAATCTATCCGGGCAGTTACTCTGAGCAGCATTCGCAGGGACGTCGTGACAGTGAGTTCTATAATGCCGAGATTGAGTGATAGTCAGACCCATAGCCTTTTTTAATGCATATGCATCTTGTGAAGTGTTTTAGGGAACACTTCACTGCTTCATTTAGAAGTTGCATACTTCTATAATTATGTGAGCTTGTATTCATTTTTCTACAAGCATCCCTACATGAGGATGCAATAATATATGATATAAACTATAAAATTAAAAATGAAATTATGAAAAAATATGTAGATCTGTTTTATTGGGGATATTTAAATTTGTTACTTTGTATAAAAACATTCTGGGCTATAATTTGTTACAATTCAGCTTGGATGTGAAACACTGAGTGCAAGTAATACTTAAGTTGTATTAAGGTTTATACAAATTATGCTAGATGAATTCTAATCTTCTTAAACTATCCATTTTAGAATTTTAAAAGTAAAGTAGAATCACTATATTTAATCATTATTAATTTTGTTGATATCACTTTGTGTGTTGTCCAGAAAAACAATTTCAGTAGGATCCAAAAGTAACAATCTGCGATAAATATCTTCCTGTTTGAGCTAAGTCATAATATATATATTCTTTTACCTGTGATAATATATGCAATGCTCCCAAGTTTTTTGCTACTTCTTATTTATTTAGGAGTTTCTGAATAATTAGGTAGATATTACACAGTTTACTTCTGTCGTATTAATGGTACCTTTTAAACTTTTGAAGACAGGATGGCCATTATAGTGGCCATAGAGTCCTCTTTTGAAAAGATGGGGTTGTCCACTTTAGTGGCCATGTCTTTTTCCCCCATTTTCCAGACTGAAAAGTGGGGTGAAATGTCAAACTTGACGTCCCTGGGGTTTTAACAACTTATCTCTTTCAAAGGTCTTCCTTTTGCGACATAGGTGCACCCCTCTGAGAATCCATTAAACTACACACAAGAATCTTTGTTGCAAACAGGAGGTGATTTCTTAAAGGGGGGAAAGCATTCGGTTCAAGATTCCCCGTCCTTTGGCAGCTTTTACTGCTACCAAAGCCTCGGCCTCAAAAGGTTAATAAATATTCCATGTGTTAATTTTGCATTCTTCTCTAGAAATAACACAGTTCCAGTAGAACTCTGCATAATTAATTACATGCACAGAGAGCTACCGATTTTGTGGATTCTGGATGAATAAATATATTCTTTCTATAAATAAATAATAAAACACATTATTACTTTTACATTATTTTGTAAATGATTAATTAGGTATAAATAAACAATTGTGTATAGTAGAGAAACTTTGTTAATTTGAATTTCAATAACCACAATTGACTAAATAACTTACCTCAATAAACTGAGTTTCTTTTAAATCGATTGACTTTTAACTTTCCTCAACAAACTGAATTTCTTTTAAATCAATTAATGAATATATTTTGAAAGTGAATAAATTTCAATTTCATTTACAGAATATATTTTAAGTTTTTTATCTGATATACAATAACGTTTTTGTAACTTTGGACATCCTCATCCCGAAATTCATTTAATAGTTGATTTGATACTCCTAATTCATAACGGCAAGCTACTCAGTCACGTACCCATTTCCTTTTCTTCTCCCAAGAGCAGAAATTAATTTGTTTGAAACTGCTTCACAGACTTCAAGCACTGCAGCCAAAGAACATATATGTATATTCAATGCATATTCTTTGCTGCAACTGCCACGTGGGTATCCATTTTGTAAACAAACAGAGGCGAGTTGTCAGTCCACTTTGATTGGTGTAAACAATCTATCAGAGACAGATCTGGCAGATGTAAACTGGCCTTTATCCACAGGGAATTTTTTGAAGAAACATTTTGAAATAAGAGATGCTTTAATGTTTTTAAACCAACATCTCCCTATAGATAAAGATGCGATGTTTGGATTTAAAGATTGTGATGCTAATTGGTTGATGAAATTATCATACCTTTGTGATATTTTTACTTTTTAAATAAATTAAATCTTTGTTACAAGTAAAGAATGTAACTGTATTTAAAGTACAAGAAAAGATGAAAGCTGCAATGAAAAAGCTGAGTTTCTCTGCATGGAAACGAGAACTTTTAATGTTTTTAGGATGCGACCTGAAGCACAAAAGGTAATACAATATCAGTTCCACACCTGATGAAATTTCAGTTTCTATCAAGAAAAATCTTAACAAGACTGCAGACAAATCTGAAATAGTGTTTTTCTCCAATTCATAGCAACAAACATGGATAAGAAACCCTTTCTAACTATATAATATAGAACTAGAGATGAAGTTATTGGATTATTAGATTCAGATATTGAATCCATAATTGAACTGGCTCATGATACAGTACTTAAAGACACCTTTCAAAAATATCTATCCAAAATATCTAATTCCATTTGTTACAACTTTGAAAATATGAAATTGCCTTTTAAACACTTTTTTTTTCTTTCAAATAAATATAAAAACTGATTAGATGTCCAGATTTAAGAATAAAGTTGTCATCTTTTTTTGAAAGCCTGAAAGTTCTAGTTAACAAGAAACAAAGTTCCCATTATAAGTTTTTCTTGTTCCATGTTTTCGTATGCACTTTTGTCACTTATATATAAAAAATATTCGAACATTAACATTTTTTTAATATACCAATAAGCCACAAATATTTTAACTGGATCATTAATGAAAAATAGTAGCACATATAGGCAACAAAAAAGTTTGAGAAATATTGCTTTAAATTATTTATTAGAAAATTTAAATAGTTCAATTATCAGTATTCAATGTTACACATCAGTTTATCAGTACTCAGTTCTTACTTCATTGTCTGGACGGCGAGAACGGAGATATGCCTTTAAATCTCCTTTGCCCATCAGTTCCATAACAACCAATGTAGGATGACCTTTAGAAACAACTCCAAGCAGTTTTACTACATGGTGACAGTTAAAAGCTCTGAAAGAGTAATGCAGCATTTCAAGAAACAAATATTAAACTATCGTTTAATTAATTACTTTTCCATTCACTTAAAAGCAAATAACCAAAATACATAAAATATATCTAAATGCATTAAAACAAAAAATTTTAATAACGCAAGAGGGAAAAAAATGTGTTGATTTACCACAACAGCAATTTTTGAAAACTAACATAAAAAATAAGATAAATTATGCAAAATAACTGCAAACAACACACTAAAATGCAGCCTTCAAAAGGAAAAATTATACAATTCAGATATTATATTAAGTGTTTATAAACTTGAAGAATTATTCAAATTTACTAATTTAACTACTCATAAGAAAGCCACTAATTAAAGAAGCATAAAGTTTGTGTCTGAATAAAAGAGCTCAGATTAAGAAAATACTAAAAAATATGCAATACCTTAAAAAAAAAAAAAAAAAAGAAAAAAAAGAAAAAAAAAAAAAGAAGATTTCAGATTTTAAATTAAGTTCAATGGGCCATTTTTTTTTAACGTTTTGTGTGTTACTTTTATTTATTAAACATCATGTTCTTTGCACTTAAAACATAAAATTAAGTTCAACAATGTCGCAAAATAATTAAAAAATGAGCATATCTTTAGAATTTCTGATACACAGTTCTGCATGCTAGAGATAAAAAGGTTGAGTCCCCAGACCCAGGTGTTGTGACTGATAAGGAACGCGTTGATGAGATATGCTAGGTGATGCCAAACAATGCATCAGGTGAAATCGAGTTTTTTTTTGTCTAAAAAATATTAAAATGTATGAAATTCATAAAAAAAGGTTTAAAAAAAGGGGGAGGTAATTTTAATAAAGCTGCATGATCTAGAGTCCACAGATGTATTTTTTACAGAATCTTTTGGAACAAATTACCCAAGAAAGTGAAAACAGAAAAATAAACATTTTTTTTTTTTTTTCTGTTTCTATGTTGAAGTGCTTGACAGGCTTTCTGCTTTATGGTGGCTTTCTCTGTCTTCCTCAAAGACTTAACTGGTCACTTGCTGAAGATGTCAGCCATCCATTACTATGCACAGCAATGATATGTTCTACATAAACTAATGTTAAGCAGAACTTGCATTTAGCTGAAAATAATGCATTGGATAAAAATGAAAAACTTGTCTAATATCTGTATCTCTTAAAATATAGTAAATGCCAATTTAATGCAGTATGAGGTTTTTTTCAACACATATGGAAAAATGACATCTTATTTTGGTAGATATTCATGTAACATGTTTTTCAAAGGAAAACCTGTTCATTTTGGGTACAAAGTTTGATGTCTGTGTTCCTCTGAAAAGTCCATCATTCTAATATACATCCTGTAAGATCTGCAAAGAAATCAACTGATTTTTGATTAGGTGGAGATGCTGTAACACATTGTTTAAGCGTGGTGGAACTTTTTTCAAATCATTGCGTATATTATTTTCACAACTTTTTTATGTCACACGTTATTGTCAGAATTAAATTCACTGTGATTTCTTGCCACTGTAACTATTTGTGAGAACAGATTTGGAAATTGTTCTATTATGCCTGTAAACAAAGTGATAATAAAAGAATGCTGAACATATGACTTCAGATTGGATAAGAAGCATGATATAACAGTAGTTCAGTGGAATGACAATTCTGTAGTAACTATGGCAACTAACTTTGATACAACTGATATGACTTCAATAACAAAAATATACTCAAGAAAAGAAATCCATATCTGAAAACTAAACTTATCCAGAATTAGAACAAATATATGGGTAGCATTGACTCTCTGGACAATTTTGTTACACTGTATATAGAATGCATGGAAATTTTATAATATTAACAACCACCCTAACTTTCACTTGCTCTAGACCCCAAAAATCTCTGGTTATATTTTCAAAGAAGTACAGCACTGGCATTGCTGATAACAAGGTAAGAAAGAATACTCTAAAAATTTGCAGCCTTCATCTTCATATTCATTGTGTTAGCCAACCATCTTTTCTCAGAATTACCCTTAAGTAAAACGAGAAAGGATCCTACAAATCACATTATTGAGGAAAAAATCAAAAAAAAAAAAAAAAAGTACTTAATGGTTTTATATTTTAAATTACGTCCAAAGGGTTTTTTTTAAAAACATTTTGTGTGTTACATTTATTTATTAAATATCACGTTCTTCGCATTTAAAACATAAAATTAAGTTCAAGAGCAATATCACAAAATAGTTTTAAATTGAGTATAACTTTAGAATTTCCGATACAGAGTTTTGCGCGCTGGAGATAAAAATGTTTTCTGTACTCGCTTTGAAATCCTCGAGTTTGTTAATTAAAAATTCATCAAAGTTTTACAAAATATGAAATCGTTAATAAAACAAATTCCAAATTTCAAATTTGGGCTTCCACATGCCCATATTTGCAGTAGGATTACGTCATTCAAAATTCGATGGCTCTATGTACCATCGTTTTATCACAATGCGAGAAATATACATACATTTATGCAGATTTTTCATTATTTAATTTCTTCAAATATAATGCAGGGCTCTAACATTTTGGTGGCAACAGTTTGAAAAGTGAAACGGACATTTATAGTGAACCAAAGCAAAATCGCAAAACGAAAACAATAGTCCTTCAGAGACAAAGCCCCTTTAGACTAAAAAGATGCAAATACTTATGATAGTCAAATGATAACTGTTGCTAATAAATGTAATGTGCCTTTGTAGAGAAAATTTTTCAAAGATTTCCATGGATTCCCAGTTGACCGATGATTCATTTTCACAACATATTGTATGTGCAATAAAAAAAAAATATTTATTATTATTATATTTTTTCTCTTAGACTCCAATACATCAATTTATACAATTAATAACTTTAATACAATGAATACTCTAATATGTACTCTAGTGTAATTACTCTAATATGATTTTCATTCATTTCCTTCAAGTGAAAGTTAGGGTGGTTGTTAATGGGTTAATAGATTATAATCCACCCAATCAATAAGTTAATTCTTTCTTTAATTGTAAATTTAGTATACGAAATACACATAAATAAAAATTTCAGTAAGTTCACAGCCATCATATTACACAAAAGACAGCATAAAAATCTAATCCAGACAAAAAATATTGTGATATTATATAATATTTCTGAATGGTTTTTCAGCTTCAATTTAGAATAAATGTGATGCCAACATGACCATAAATAATACACTGACTACCAATAAGTATTTGGATACCTATGCAAATGACGATATCGGCGGTCCTAAGGTACGTCACGGACTCCGCCGGTATATATCGTGTAGGAAACAGCATCGGCTTTAGTCGCATGCAAGATGCCTCGCAGTTCGGAGCTCTCTGATTTCGAGAAAGGTATAATTATCGGGTATCACAAATGTGGCCGATCCTTAAGGGACATATCTAGCGATCTCAAAATTGACAGTACTCAAAATTGACAGTGGCCTATGTGATTAAGAAGTGGAAGGTAAGCAGTGATTGTTGGAATGTGCCCCGAGTCGGCAGACCAACGAAACTGGGAGATAGAGACCGACGAGTGCTGTCCAGAGAAATTCGGAAGAACCGCACCCAACCGATGGCCCTCATCCGTGAGGAGTTTCAACAGGCATCCAGGATTATTGTTTCAATGAATACTATCCATAAGGAAGCACATCTGCTTGGTTTTCATGGTCGTGCTGCTGCCCATAAGCCTTTGATCACAAAGTCCAACTGCGCTGCTCGGTTAATGTGGTGCAAAGCACGTCGAAATTGGACCGTAGATCAGTGGAAACGGGTTCTTTGGAGTGACGAATCAAGGTTCACCCTTTACCGTTCGGATGGCAGAGTCTGGGTCTGGCGTCTACCTGGAGAATGTCTCCTGCCAGAATGCATCGGGCCAACAGCCAAGTTCGGCGGAGGTCGAATTATGGTCTGGGGGTGTTTCTCCTGGTATGGGCTGGGTCCCTTGGTCCCCATTCATGGTAAGCTCAACTACGATGCCTACTGAACTATTTTGGATGACAATGTGCTTCCTACGTTGTGGCAGTTTTACGGGTTGGACCCCTGTTACTTTCAGGACGACAATGCCAGTTGTCATGTTTCGACGTTAACCAAGGCTTGGTATGGTGAAAATGGAGTTCATCGAATGAGGCCTGCCCAGAGTCCAGACCTGAACCCTATTGAGAACCTCTGGGACGAGTTGCATCGCCGAATTCATTGGTGCACTACCCGTGCAAAATCGGTGAAGGAACTTCTATGTCTTCTCCAAGCCGAGTGGAAGAAAATACCACTAGCTATCATACAAAGACTTGTGGAAAGTATGCCCCGGAGGGTCCAGGCTGCAATTACCTCTCGTGGAGGCTCTACCAACTATTGATTTTGAATAAAGTTAGTTTTTCTTTTCTATCACAGGTGTCCAAATACTTATTGGTAGTCAGTGTAGCATAAAATGAATATTGAGATATTTTCTTGAATTTGGACTGCCAGATACCTAGCCATCCACATGTGAATTAGACAAAATATGAGCTTGTTTTCATTTGTATTAACAGAAACCTAAAAATTAAATATTACTATAGTCCAATTCTGATAGCCAATTTATTACCTCCTCTTTCTTTAATCTTTAAAAACAATTCTAACTGTAAATGCTAGAACCTAAATTTAAAAAATGTAAATGAACAACCAAAATACATACTTCATTACTGATGCTTCTTGTAAAAATTCAATCCTTTCCCGCAAAGATGCTGATTCGTTGACAGTCTGTAAATAAAACAAAATTAATAATGCATATTCATACACACAAACAAAAAAGATATCATCCACGTTTTTTTCCGTTTTAAAAATATTAACCTCTACTCAAAATAATAATCTTTACAGCTATATCAAAAAATAATTTTTTATCCAGCATTTTCTTCAAAGCACACCACAGAGAAAAGGAGAAAAGAACTGTAATATGATAACAGAAAATAATGTACTAGCTAAAGGGCAGCTGTAATGATATATGGCATAATGATGCATGACTGTAATGATAATGGGCAACTGTAATGATATAACTGTAATCAATACAGTTTCATAGAGATCAAATATATAAAATTAATACTAATAACTTCATGGTTTCACCCGAGACAAGACTCACTCATTCGAAAAGTTTCTTTAGAAGCTTTGAAGTCTAAATATATATATATAGGCATTTCTGTAGCAGAGTGGTAAGGTTGAATCCAATGATGACAAAAAATGATTTATCTTTTAATTACACATCTTTATTCCATTCGAATGGCAGATTTCAGATTAACTTCTCCAAACTACATATTCAATAGTAATTTAAACTAAGTACTATGAATTTTGACTTTCTGCGTTATAACTTTTTCTAACAAAGGAAAGATGGCATAAGCAGCAGCGAGGTGCATAGCGCAAGCAGAGAGGAAGCTTCTTCTGCATCGCAAAATGGCATGAGCTCGTTATTTATACGAGTTGTTATGTAACAGACTAGAGAATTCTGGAAGGTACTGTTCAAGGGGGAAGATCCTAAAAAATTATGGAAAGTCACTTAGAGGTTGCGTGTTCGCATAGAGCAAAGCCATCGTATTTTTTATATTTTACATATGGATGATTTAACAATAAAAAAAAATTTTACCCACTCTTTATTTATCAAAATTACAGGCACCTTTTCAAAAATTATTTAATTCTAACAACTTTTATAACAGTCTTCTTATATGGTTGCATGCCTGTTATAATAAATTTCCTTTACTTCTCAATAATTACTTTCTACTGCAGTACACAGATCCTTAAAGACTTAGTTCCTGATTTTTGTAAATTCAGACTCTCTAACACAAATAATCCACAAAGAAAAACTTACTTTAAAGTTAGTTATATGCATCTTAAATTTGACAAATTCAACTTCTCTACGATTCTTAATAAATGTAAAATTTCCCCCAGCGATTAACACCAGACCTTTTGTTGCATTTAAATTTCAAAGAACTTTAAGCAGTCTGCTTACTAATAACCATGAACTAGATGATTCTGCAGAATGTCTTTGCAAATAGCCACAATTCATTCTTTACATAGATTCTCACCACCAGCACATAGTTACTGGTAATTTGGATATCGTTCAAGGCCCACAGCTTAAAAACTCATGAATTTTGGATCTAATTACATACCAGTTAGATAAACAAACAAAAAGTTTTTCTTCAAAGACACTGAAAACAGCATCAATGAACTTATAGTGAAAGCAAGCTCTTTATTTTGTTTACCTCTTACTATCTTTTTGAAATGGAAGACAAATTCATATCCAAATTCGTAACATAAAATTTCGCAGCAATTTAAATTAGACTCAGTTACTTTCTAGTATTACTACTTTAAAAGTACTTTACAGTCACTAAAATTGATAAAGCAAGTTATAACTTTACCTTAATTTGAAAAATTTACAACAAACAAAAAATTAACACAGAACTTTTCAAATTAGATACTTGTCTTCTTATACAATATAGGTCCCAGTTATCAACAAAATTAATAAAAGACAAAAAAAATTCTATTGAAGATACAACAGATTTGCCAACCTTTATGCTCTACCCAAGTTCCATAAAATATTAATTAACTTCAGATTCATTACAAATAGCACAAATAATTACAAGAAAAATATTAACTTTTTTTTTTTTTTTTTCCACTACAGTTTAAAAAAATTGTAGATCTTGTAACACAGAACATAACTTCTGCTGGATTATCAATAACAACATCATTGTAATTAAGAATTTACAAATTAATGAAGTACAAAATATCAACTGCTATGTGTTCGAGAATTTATATATACTTCGCTACCATTAGAAAGAATCCACACTAGCCTACTTAATCTTCCAACCCATTTTTTTCTTTGAAACTTTCAATCATTGACTTTAATAGATGGAAAACATACCTTAAATGCACTGTTTTTAATAACTTTGTTAAAATTGAAAATCAACTTTTTTCACAGGTCAAGGGAATCCCAATGGCAGCACTTACCTCCACTAGACTGTGCAATCTTTTTCTATTTACCAAAGAATCTGAGTACTCAAAAATCTTTGTAACAAGAAGAGTGAACTTTACTATGCTCATATATACAGATATATCGATGATCTATTTACCATTAATAATTTTGAAAAAGTAGAGAATTTCCATATATATTCAAATTAGAAACTAATTCCTTGCAAAAAATAGTTGACTATTTAGATTTTCAAATTGTTAACTACATTAAAATAAAATTTTTGACAAAACAAAAAACATTAATTTTACTACAAATAAATTAACAAACTGGACTTTTAACATTTTCAGAAAAATGATTAATAAAGCTATAATTAATCATATGCAACACATTAAAATATTTGTACAGATAGACTAGATAATCAACATGCTTCTTATAAAAATTCTTCATACTAATCTTTTATCAAATCAAGTTATTAACTTCAGTCTTAAAAAAGCAGGCATTAAATACTCTGTCTAATCTTGTTACTGAAAGGGTTATGATATTTTTCTAAACCGCCTAAGCGAATTATGTTGGATGTCTCTCATTTTAAGGATTTTTAAATTTTGTAATTATACAGGTAATTATTTTATATTTTGTAATATACAGCAGCTTCTAGCTATTTTCCCTTTAATTAACAAGAGTCTTGTCTACTGCCTGTCACAAGTGAAGATCTTCTTCCTTTCTCTGTACATTTCAGACCTTTAGCCAGAAATAAATTAATTTCTATTGTTTGTAAGTTTCAAAATAATTTCTCTATAAGAGTATTAACACCTTGGCAATTTTACTAAGCTAAAGTTTCAAACTCATTTCTCTATAGAAATATTAACACCTTGGCAATTTTACTAAGCTAGCACTTTCTGTCGCCAAGCTCTAAGAATACAGCTCTGACTTTTCCCACCTTATAAAAATAACATTTGACTCATCTAACTTCTCCTTAACATGACAACCCTAGATGCATTCCAAAGTATTAGCCATTTCATTCGTTTACACTTCTCAAACATTTCTGGCCTTTTTTAATGCATATTCTTGAGTATATGACTTATTAAGTGGTTATGGCGGGGAATGATGGATTTGCTAGTATATTACCATGTTTACTTTAATAATTCGTTTAGAATTCATTTGATTTGTCTTTTGAATCTAATAACCATGTGCTTGATAGCCATTTTTCTTTAATTGTAACTTGACTCAATTTTGGCTCAAGCTCTTTAAAAAAATGATGTCCATAAAAAGATTTCTGAGCAATGAATATAGATTAGAAAGAAATCCAAAACATCAAGAAATAGAGTTCATAGGCACATACTTAAAACTGAATCATATGGAAATTTTACTATCCTTACTATCCCATGAAAGAAAAGAAATATTAAATAAAACAAATTAGCTGCCTCATCAGTTTGTAATAAAAGAGAATAGTACAACAACTGCTCTTAAAGTTGTTTTTGATAGTTCTATGGTAACATCATCAGCTATATCACTCAATGATAAACAAATGGGGTCTAATTTGCAAGATGATATCTTTGACATTTTGATCTGATTCTGTTGTCACAAACATGCCATTCATACAAATATCATGAAGTATTTGAGTCCAATGTTGATTTACAAAGAATAGTATGGAGAAAGTCTTCTAATGATAAAGTGGAAGAATATTGTTTAAAAACTGCTACTTATGGTACCTCCTCCAAATTTAGCCATAAAAGCTCTTTAACAACTTTCTCACAAGATACAAAATTTCCATTGGCTAAAGATATTCTAAGATAGATGATTTACTCAGTGGGACTAAGTTCATGGCTTCCAGACTACAGTAAGAATTAATTTTACCTCTTGATTCTGGTGAATTCTAGAAAATGGGCATCAAATGAACCAAAATTATTGGATTCTTTATCTGGAGGTTACACCGAAACTAAAAGCAAAAGCTCACTTGCTATTGATACAGATAATTCAATAAAAACTTTAGGAATGCACTGGTATGCAGCATTTGATTATTTCTCTTTTTAAGGTCTGCCTTCCCACAGAAACTGAAAATATAACTAAACGAAAAATAATTTCAGAAGTTGTAAAACTGTATGCCTTTCTTGGTCTTGAGACTAATTATTTCTTTAGCTAAATTAATCATCCAGAAACTTTGGATTACTAGACTGCATGAAGAGCTTTCTGATTAGTTCATATCAGAATATCTACACTTTAGAAAGGCATTTTTTTATCTTGAAAGAAATAATTGATAATTTTGCTCCCATTCAGCTCTATGGAGTTTGAGAGGCATATGAAAGGGCTTATAGAGCTGCCGCATATTTATGATGTCAAAATGAAATGGAGAAACAAGTGTCCTGCTTTTGACATGAAAAAGCCATATTTCACCATTAAAACAAGTGTCATTACTTCACTTAGAATTATGTGGAGCTGTTCTATTGGTCAAATTGCTAAACGAGGTTCAGAAAACTCTAAATATGAATATCAGTTCAGTCTATGCTTATATAGATTAATCAATAGTCCTGTCATGCACTGAAGGCTTGCTGAGAAAATGGAAGACTTCTGTGGCCAATTGAGTCTCACAAATTCAAGATCTCATACCTACTCATTGCTGGAATCATGTTCCTTTAGATTAAATCCTGCTGAAGTGATTTCTAGAGTTTCCTTAACTTCAGAATTATTGCAAACTTTCTTTTGGTTCAACGGTCCAAGTTGGTAGAGAATGCCCAAAGAATACTGGCCAAGGCAAAAGATCAAGACATCTCTGATATGAAGATAAATGAAGAAAGAAAATTGAAATGCGAGATATCAATTTATTGCACCAGTACAGATTATGCTGAAACTCACCTTTTGAATTTAACCAAATATAGTTCTGTAAATAAAATTTATCACATCATAACATGGATAAAGAGATTTATGTGTAATGCCAGCCTGAAAAAAGAAGTAAGACATTAAGTCAACTTTAAATGCTGATAATATTAATGAAGTCAGAATTATTGCCTTAAATGGATTCAAGCCTAATGTTTTCCTGAAGAAGTCCGACTCTTGAAAATGAAGAAACTGATCCCTAGCAAATAAAAAATTAGAGTTGTAAATCCAATTATTAATGATGCCATACTCCATGTAGGATGGAGACTACAAAGAGCAAATCTAAGCTTTGATGCCAAGTACCTGATTATTTTTCCCCAAGAAACACAGGTTCACTGAACTGATTGTCAGAAATGCACATGAGACCGTATTGTTACCAAATTTCCAACTTCACAGCAAGGCGGGTCTAGGGTTGCCAGAAAATGGCAAGGGAAGGCAAGGTTGCCACATTTGGCAAGAAACTGCCCATTTGGCGACATGCCTCAGATGGATGAAGAAATTTGTGGAACGAATTCTTACCAGCTTGGCCCAGAATGTTCTTGAACACAAGCCAAAAGCTATATAAACCCTGCTGGTACACGGAGAGTCAGTCAAGTTAGTTGATAGTCAGTCAGTTTAGTGCCTATAGTCCTTCGAGTTGGTTATTGGCTGTATCATGATTTGGGGCATCGAGAGTGTGCATCGTTGAGGCTATCGAGTGTATTGCTTAGTGCTTCACAAGCTGTAGCATGAAGAGTTTTGAGAGTACATGTGAACTGAGTCAGTAGCTCTACTGAGCTGAGAATGACTGAACTGAGTCAGTAGCTGTACTCTGGTACTTAAACCGAGAAGCTGTCTTCATCGTTATAGCCTGAAAGCTGTGCTGCTGATTGTTTCAGCCTGTCTGCCATTTCGACAACTGTAAATGTGTGTTTGGAACTGTCCTGAGTAATACTAATTAATACATTGTGTTTTGATACTTCATCAAGTGCTATCGTCATTATTCACTCCAAATCCATAAACTGGTACATAAGAGAAACATAACAGTATTTCATTTTAGAACTGCTAACACTCATATTTGACATAAACTGTAGATCATAAATGTGTGAAAATGCTTCAATATATGGAAGCTCAACTTACATATAGCTTCCTGATTTTTGAACAGAACAATTCCAACTATTTGGTGCAGTTAGTCTGGACCATCGTATATAAAACACAATGAAACTAAGCACTATATTTTATTTCACATTTATGCTGCCACAAGGGTGGTGCACTTGTCAGCAGTCTATCAACTGAAATATTTTTTTGGATACTCAAGAGATTTGATGCATGAAGAGGTTTACACTCAGTAATCTTCAAAGTGACATTCAAGACATTCAAGCGAACTGAAATTGATCTCAGAAATATGTAGAGAATAATCAACCACCCAGATGTTACAAATTTTAATGCCTTGCATAGAATCAAAAGGAAATAAATTACTGAAAAAAAAAAAATAAATAAAAAACTCGCAAGGTGGAGTGTGTTTTACAAAAGACTTATAAGCTCTGTCAACATTGCTTTAAGAAAGGCTTTATGCAAAACTTCACTCTATCAAAGAATTAGAGATATAGTACACAGTAATCCGGACTTCGGCGATTCCGAATTAGGGTTTTTTCCAAATTATATATCATCATTTTAAATCTGGTAAGATGGCATGCAGAAATTATACAATTAAAAATATGAAACCATAATTTATGAAATAAAGAGCAATTACGATCTAAAGGGTATAAAATTTTACACACACACACAAAAAAAAAAAAAAAAAAAAAAAAAACTTAATATTTATTTGTTTATTAAACATTTCTTTCAACGCGTGCATGCATAAGGCCTGTCCACACGACTACACTCGAAACGTAGCTGACGAATGTGCTTTTACATTACCAGCGAAAAAACGTCCAAACGAGTACGCTTGCAAAGTGCGTTTAACCAATAGAATTATTTTGCACAAAAATTACGTGGCGCTGTCAACGAAGCTGTATCTTGTTACTTTGAAAACTAAATATATGTTTGCGGCAAGTTGCCCGAATCAGATGATTTTTTTTATAGTTGAAACTTTACTTCATCAAGCAGAGGCAAAACCGCAAAAAAATGACGAGAATGGTTCTGAAAGATTTATTTAGAGCAACCCTGTTCAAAGAGATTATTTTTTCTTTACTGCCTTGTTTGCAAAATGAATATCTGGAATTATTAAATTCCTACTATTAGCTCACACTCTCCATATATCTTGTTCAAATTTTCAGTCGTTAATAAAATACTTTTTTTCATCCACTCAAGTTCAAATACAATTTTTTAAACTTGTAGTGGATACAGATTTTTCACATATTAAAATTTTGTAAATTTTTAATTAAAAAAATTCTGTTTGTATTTAATTTTTTTTTTTTTTTTTTTTTTTTTTTTTTTTTTTTTTTTGTATTTTTAAATTTTTTCTTTGTGAACCTAAGTAGGAATTGATTTTTTTTATATTACTTGTTTTTTAAATACTTCAGGATGAGTATCGACCAGTTTGACGGACTTGCAGATTGTATATTGTATGAAAATTAGGATTTATAAAATTGATTTGGAATACAGTATATAAAGAGAATTAAATTACTTAATTCTCTTTATATACAACATCCACCATATAATAAAACCAACTTCATTATTTTTAAACTCCCCCTCCCTTGGTCTTTTGTTTTTCTTTTTATTTATTTTTGAATTTAGAATGAGGTTCAAACTTTGGACAGTTTATAAGAAATTATGTGCATGATAAAATATGCAATACAGTAAAGAGATAATTTATAGATGATGTATGATAAAGAGATGCAGATATATTACTACATAAGGGTTTCTATTTGCAATGCACATTTGTAAACTAAATTAAAAACAATAATAATAATGAATAAAATAAGAAATGAAAACAATAATAATAATAGGTAAAATAAGAATATAATGATTTATGATTAAATATAAGAAACACGTTTCAAAATGAGAAAAAGCTAACTGAATTATATACTGTCTACGGGTAAGGTTCAAACTCGCCACCTTTGCATTTGCAAAGCAGCGCGCTGACCACTCAGCTATCTGTGACAGCAGTGTTAGTGAAAAATAATGTAACAAGTAGAAGTCACTGCAAAGGTAATTTAATGAATCTTCAATAAATGATTGCTGTATGACACAAGTTGTAACTTTCCTCCAAAATTTTGTAATTGTATTTTATTGAATACTCTTTCACAGTCAACTGCTTTATTTTAGATGTTGTTATACTGCTGAAGTTAGTTTTTGGTGTATTTAATATTGGGATATTTATAGAGCTTTTTTTACTACACATGATATAGCCAATAATTATAATAATTAAGGAGAATTTTGTAAGGCAGTAATTCCGTAGAAACTGTAATTTATTTAGGTTCCTATTACTTACGGTTTTATAAACAGATGAAGCATATGGATATACTGGTCGGATCATTGCTTTATATACAGTTTTCCCCTTCAACCCCTTCGCCCCGGGTAGTGCAAACGCACGCTTATTGCGGAGGCCAGCAGTGTCTTACGCGAGCGTCTGTCTAGGGCCGGGGGCTTTTTTGCTACTAAGCCTAAATCCATGAAATTTCCGAAGTATCAACGCATTGTTTAATAATGCTCTATACAGTATTTAAACGGCTTATGCTTTACAGATATTTTTATACTATATACCTTAATTACCTTATTTCTTGTTTAAATGCATATTTTACACATTTTATTTTCATTACTCACCATTTTATGACTTTTAACATTATACATCTGAAAACTAAATATATTACTTAAAATTCTCTTTTCGTATGAAAAATTTGAAAACAGGGATCTACACATAGTCCTACGTTACATTCCTTGCACTCGTAATAACTCATTTGCCGTTTTGGAGGATTTTTCCGGGAATGTGAACAAATGAAGCATTGTTGTCTCATTTTCAGTCTCTTCTGAACAAAGTTTTGGAAAATGTCTTTCGGTTAATCTTTCAGAATCAATATCTGAAATATTTTGCATCATTTCTGCTATTTCATGCTCTGTTAAACATTTTCGACGCTTCGACATTGCAACGGTAAAAACAGAAAGAATTCACGTCTAACAAGATCTAATTATTTTCTAAAAACTGAACTGCAAACCGAAATACCCAACGCTTTGGCGCAAATAAAACTTCTCTACTTACAATAAACAACTACCAGGTGCGAATACAGTGCGATTTAAAGAGACGTCATAAATCATGCCATTCGGAAACATTTATTTCCCCGTTTGTTTATATAATCAAAAACACATGTATGTGAGTCATGCTTCTCTCATTTCGAGTAGAAGGTCTAATGTACATGTATCTGAAACCATATGGACATACAGTGCCATCTTGTGGCAGAAATTATAGCTTTTCAAACATTCTAGGACACTGGCACAAATATGTGACAGTCAGTAGTGAAAATGCTCAGGCAAATTGATCAGGAAAATGCTCTGGCACGCCTGCGTGTCGGCCGGGAGGTGAGTGTGTTCGTTGCTCGCCCGTAGACGTGACAGTCGGCGCGAAGGGGTTAATGAGAATTTGAAATTTATACCAATATATATGGTTTGAGAAATCTGAAGATGGTGTGAACAATGCTAATAATTTTATTGCTGTATACAGTTATGATATTTCTAAGCAAAAACGCATCTCTGTGTGGTTCTGACGTTATATTAAAACGAGTAAGCAAAAATGTTTTTTGATTATGACACGTGATAAGAACTCAGTCAGCTATTGGCTGTTCGTTCATGTTATGGGCATAAAAGTTGAACAGGAGCAAACTCAGTTTTATGCCTCCTGCGTCACGCGAATTTACGCCGGTGTAAAAAAAGTTGCGTCAACTACATCGCGAGCGTACTCGTGTGGACAGACCTTAAAGCATACATTATGCATAGTCGAATTAGAAAATTGCAACTAGAAAACTACTTGATGTGTATTCGTGATATTTATAATGATGAGGAAATTGATTTAAATCATATCAAAGACAGAGTACATCGAGATGAAATACTACATTTAGTAAGGAATTATAACCCGAATAAAATAAAAACATCTGCCCTGAAGATAAGGATAGTGCTGACAGATCAACTTTCAGCTCGTTGCGCGCCGCCACGAATAGGGTGGATTTGTTGTGGCATGATGTAGGAGTTGGAGACAGCTTCTTCGTCACCTCTCGGAAAGTCTGGAGAAAGGATGCTGGATTGACAGGAGCAGAGGATGGCTGAAAAAACTCAGATAGTAATCGAAGGGCTGTGCCGTAGACAAGTTCAGCGGATGTACCTGCAAGGTCTTGCTTGAAGGAAGAACGTAAACCAAGAAGCACAAGAGGGAGGGATGTAGTCCAACGAGTGTCATTATGGCACTTTAGAACTGCTTTTAGGTCACGGTGGAAACGTTCCACTAAGCCATTGGCTGAAGGATGGTACGGCGAAGTGCGAATTCAGCGCATTTCAAGCATAAATGTCATAGAAGCGAAAAGGTGGGACTGGAATTGTCGACCTTGATCAGTAGTCACACTGGATGGTATACCAAATCGTGCAATCCAATCGGAGATGAATTCTCGAGCCACAGAGCCAGCAGAGATGTCCTGAATGGGAAAAGCTTCAGGCCAATGAGTAAATCTGCCAACGCAGGTGAGTAGATATTGGTAACCGTCAGATGGTGGCAGAGAACCAACGATGTCTATATGAACATGGTCGAATCTTTCGTAGGGCATCACGATTTTTTTCAAAAGGCTATGTGTGTGGAGGGTAACTTTCGAAAGTTTGCACACGATGCAGGAACAAGTCCAACTGGCAATGTCCTTTAGCATGGATGGCCAAATGAATCTTTCTTGTATGAGCTTTTTGGAAGCTCGGATACCTGGGTGCGTTAGGTTGTGGAAACAGTCAAAAACATTTTTTCTGAAGTCAAGTGGTACATAAGGTCGAAGTCTGTTGTTAGAGGTATCGCACAATAGTTGGAGATCCTGAGTAAGTTGTAATGACTGGAATTTCAATGAGCAGTTTGAGTCTTCATTCAGACATTTGAACTCCTCGTGGGTAGCTTGCAAGTGGGCAATAAGTATGAAATCCAGCAGTGCATTGGCATCGATGCCTTGAATACGCGAGAGAGTATCTGTGACGACATTGCTGGAACCTGATATATGCTGAATATCTGTGCTGAACTGAGCTATGTAATTTAAATGACGAATTAGTCTCGGGGAAGCAGAATTTGATTTTGATGTGAATGCATAAGTTAGAGGTCAGTAATCAGTAAATATAGTGAAGTGTTGACCATCGAGATTATGCCTGAAATATTTTATAGCTGCATAAACAGCTAATAACTCTCTGTCATATGTGCTGTATTTTTGTTCGGTGGGGGATAGTTTATGTGACAAAAATCCTAGTGGCTGGTAGTTATTAGAGTGCCGAACATTTAAGACAGCTCCGACGGAAATGTCACAAGGGTCAACCATAATACTCAGCTTTGGGTTAGAAGAGTGGTAGGAGAGAGTTGCAGCATTAATAAGGTCGTGTTTACATTTTTCAAATGCCTGATTCAGTTCGCCATTCCAAGGAACGGGGCGTTTATCGTTTTTACGTGAATCTTTTAAGATTTCTTTCAGTGAAGCTTGGGTCTCAGCTGCGTTTGGTAAGAAGCGATGATAGAAGTTTATCATGGCTAAGAAACGTCTGAGCTCGACAATAGTGGTAGGTTTTGGGAAGTCGGCAATTGCTTTTGTTTTTTCAGGCAGGTGTTTTAAACCTGAAGCAGTAATGAGGCAACCTAAAAAGGAAACAGATGGTTTTCTGAGTACGCATTTGTTACGGTTTAAGGTCAAACCATGTTTTTTCAAACGATCAAACACTTGACGAAGATGACGGATGTGCTCTTCTTCACTAGTTGATGGAATAAGGATGTCATCAAAATAAGAGATGCAAAAATCCAATCCAAATAAAACTTCATGTATAAAACGTTGGAAAGTTTGGCCGGAATTACGTAACCCAAACGGCATAGCCAAAAATTTTAAAAAACCAAAAAGGGTAGTGACGGCTGTTTTCGGAATGTCTGCAGGGTTGACAGGGATTTGATGATAGGCACGGGCTAAATCAAGAGTTGAGAATATGTCCTTTCCTGGAAACATTTGAGTGCAATCCTGACTATGGGGTACGGGATAACGATCCGGGATGGTAACTGCTTTTAAGCGATGATAATTCTCGCATGGTCGTCAGTCGCCATTTGCTTTACGAACCATATGTAGGGGGCTTGCCCAAGGACTTTTTGAAGGCTGAATGATGACTTTTGATAGGAGAAAGTCAAACTCTTGACGTGCAGCTTGAAGTAATTCTGGAGATAATCTTCTAGGCTTTGAGAAAATAGGGGGTCCTTTAGTTTCAATGCGATGGAAAATTGTTGACATTGGTGCCCTCTCAAAAGTTTGTGAAGGATTTGTCAAGCTGGGGTAATCGACAAGAATTTTGTCAAATTTTGAGTTACCCATCAAAATATGAATGCTAATACTGAGCAAGTTCACATTGGGAAGTCTACCACAAGAATATAGTTTTGTTTGTCCATCAATTAAACGGTTTTTTTTAACATCTATAAGTAAGTTGAACTTTGTGAGAAAATCAACACCTATGATGGGTTGATTGATGTCTGCCAGGACAAAAGGGCAAGTAAATGAGCGACGTAAGTTTAAATTGATGGTCAAGAGTTTGGTGCCATACGTTGCTATTTTGGTACTGTTAGCGGCAAAGAGTCAGCTGGGTTTTTGGTACTAAGTCAGCTGGGTTTTTGGCATGCTGACTGTAACTCTTGAGAATGACAGATAAATCGGCTCCAGTGTCAATTAAAAAGGTGAGTTTTGACGATGGATCGGCCAAAAGAATTCGATTAATGTGGTGGTCGCAACGTTGGCCGACAAGCGACCGCCGATCTAGTTTTCCGACTGCCGAAAATTGCATGGAGAAACACACTTCCGTGCATTGGAACCAAAATTAGTATGGTAAAAACAAATGTTATTGCACAGTTCTTTATACTGGCGAGAGTGTCCACTGGATCTATTACGCCTTCAGTTGCATTGGAAATGATTGTCTCTTCATTCACAGGAACGCTCACAGCTGTTTTTGATGGCTAGCAAAAGTTTATTTACTTGCTTCGTCAGCTCTGCAACTTGCTGTTCAATGGGAGAAGTAGATGCCGTAACAGCACTATTTATGTTAAGGAGAGTTGTGAGATCTGTAATTTTATCAGCTACAGCTGCGAGTTTTGGGAGCTTATCACTTAAGGCAACAAGAATACTCTGTGTATTTTGCGGGAGATGGGATATCCATAGAGATTTCAACAAGGGTTCTCCAACGGTCTCTCCAGCGAGGTTTTGCATACGGCAAAGTAATTGTGAAGGGCCAAGTTCCAGCCTCTAAAGAAGTGTACGGATCTTTGACTCCTCACTTTCAGAATGCAATTCAATTAAGCATGTTTTTAGTGCATCATATTTGCCAGTCACTGGTGGGTGCAAAACAATATCACAAACGCTATTGAGAATATCGGATTCGATTGCAGATATCACATGATTAAATTTCGTGATTTCAACAATGATTCCGATGATATCAAACTAGGCCTCCAGTTGTGCAAACCATAAAGTGGGTTTGACCTTCCAAAATGGGGGAGGCTTGATGGAAACACATGAGATATTAAGATCGTTTGCGATGGTTTGTGGTGGAGCCATGATTCACAAAAACATATATATATTGCCAAATGTGAGATAAATAAATACACAAAAATCAGTCACTAATAAGTTCACATACGATACTAGTGCAAAATAAATAAAGTTAATGCAAGCACCAAGTTGACAAAAATACTTTTCGTAGGTGTGCTATCTGAATATAAGCATAAGTTTTAAAGTACTACTAACTAAGAATTTGCGTAGCTTACCTCCGAATTGTACGAGAAATATTTGCTCAGTCAGCATAACACAATTCAGTTATAGAAAAATATTCCAAAAAACTTATTTTGTGATATGTAACTATGTTGTAGGATATATATGTAAATCACTTCTAAGCACTTTGACGTTTTGCATGAGGCACATTCATAAGCACGTTGTTAAGGAGACACAACTGTTTTTCACACTATTTTGACGATAACACAAAAATAATGATGGATTACGATATTTGTCTGCATTAACAGACGATATTTTCACTTCACAGCACTTTATGAGCACAGAAATTGATGATGCACGCAGGTTTCAGGAGTCACGAGTTCACTAACTTGATGGGTCATCATTTATGGCTTTCATCTATGGATGCCATTTTTGAGTTGCTGCAGATAAAACGATGATAGCTTAGCTCGATGATTTTTAACATTTTTATTTAATACTAGGAAAAGGTATATATTTTAACACACATTCACTGATACACAGTCACATTGATTACAGTTCGCACGATAAGCATTTTTATAGTTAGCAAGTCCACATAGTTTAAAAAATCATGAAAGTGAAGCAGAAGAGAGGTGAGCGCGTGCTTCACCGACGGCAGCCAGGAAAAGAGTAACCAGTCCAAATTTTTCCCTAGAAGAGAAGAGGGAGAAAGCTGGTAGCGCCCTCTCTTGGGCCAGTGGACAAATAATAATAATAATAAAGAGTTCTCCACAAACTTTTAAGTTGTTATGAATTAATAATTAGGAAATACCCAATTCTTGTTCAATAGGGGTAGGGCCTGCGGATCAGGTACCCGGTTGTGTACAGCATTCTGCAGTGAACCCAACCTATGCCTCTCAATGTTTGTCACATTTCACACCCGCTTCATTTACACCGATGGACTTTTCTGCCTTCTAGAATTACTGTAACCCTTTCTGTGCTGTGAGCTCTCCGTCTAGTTAGAAAAAAAAAAAAAAAAATTCCTGATGTAACAAACGATAAATTTGCACAAAATTTGCTACCTCTTTACATCAATTTTCTTTGCTCAAGTGGCAACAGCTGAAATAATCGAAATTCATAATAACAATTGAATTTGGTTAAAAAATTTTGTCATTTTCTTAACTTCTGTTTTCTTATAAATAAAATTATTTAAAGAAGTTCGTTCTATTTATTACACTAATAATACAGCTGCCATTATTCAACAGACCTTCAAAAAATAATAAGCATTTCTCCACTCAAAACTAATACGTCTTGTTTAGAGTACTCGTTACCCACAAATACACGTTCATGGCATAACAATAGGTCTCCTAATACGAATTAACATAAATTAAACAAACACGTTGAGAAAGCTTGAGATAATGCATTGCGCTGTATGCATGTCAGATTTTAATTATTTTCTTTTGTAAACAACGGTAGGTATATTGTCATAATACTTCTGAATTTGGAAGGTCCGCCGAATAGTGTTTGTGGACCGGATGTTGAGAAACACTGGTGTAGTGAATTAAATTATTTATAATTAATTAAACTTTATATTAATTATTCCAAATTTTGACTAGACAACTACTATGTTCTTTAATTAAAGGTACTTGTTATTCATTTGTTTATTGGTTTTTATCGTAAGAAAGTTTTAAAGTCAAGATTTTCAATTTTTGACGTTTAGTTCAGTCAGAGAGACAATGGCAAGTTAAATTTCTGAGTATTATTGTAATCTAAAATACTAAATACTGTTGCCTTCATTTGAAATTTTTACAACTTATGCAGAAAAATTTTGCCTTTCTATTGAATCTACTTTTATTAAGTTACATTAAGTATATCAGGAGTTATGCTCAATTAAGTGATTATTTCATCAGATTTGGGATAATTTCTTACTGGCTCAAAAAGTCACTTTTTTTAAGCTTCTTCCCTTCAAGGTGGCCTTACTTCCTGTTCTGTCTGAGGGGTAGTTTTGCACAAAAAGGGTTGCTGTTCCTTTTCATGGTCAACTTGGTGATGGGGTGAAGGTTGGTTGAACTATTTTTAAATATTGCTTGGAAAAAGTGAAATTTTTTAGTAGTGTTTATTCTTAGTGTTGATGAACATTTTTTCTCCCTGATTTTGGGGATTTTGCAGGAACGTGGTGTCTGTGTGGTTTAAAACGGAGGTGCACTCTTGCAAGAGGCTCTTTTTTTCTTGACTTTAATTCTTTAAATTTTTTGTGCTGCTCCTCATGGGTTTGTGAGCTTGCAACTTCAATGATTACATAATATGGTTAATTGGATACTGGGAGGCTGATAACTTTGTCCTGGTTTGGAAACTTGAGCCCTTCACTATGTTATTACCATTATTCATGCCTTCATAGCTAAAAAGTATCCTAATCCAGATGGTATGCCGTTGAATTTCTTCTACTCCTTTCCTGTGTGTTTGACCATGGACTGCCATCATAGGCTTCAATGTTTTCCTTGAGCTGCATCCAGTTCAGGGAAGTTGGCTGATATCAAGATCTGGCCTTAGATGTCTTCCTTTAGGTTTCCTGTCGCCCATTCTCCGTCATGTTCTCCATCTCTCTTCATCTGAATCCAGCTAGTGCTAGACCTGTATGAATCCCATATGAAAGATGCATAATCAACTGCCATATATTACATCCCACCTTAGCTCTACATCCACTTAGATAAATCATCACAGGCCCTCTGTTATATTTGTTTGCTGAATGTGTCTACAGACTACAGTGCAGCTAAGTGCCCCTTTCTTCTTAAATTTCTGATTGTGCTTTCAGAACAAATTAGGACTCAGGTATGTTTTTCTTTTAATTGTACCATTATAGTGCTTAAGAAATCTATATCTTAAATTTAATTTAACTGATGTTTAGCTGCGCAGAGAAATTATGTAAATAATTATTTTTTTTAGTAAATGAGTTAAATTTTTCTTTCCTCCCCAAGCAAGAAAATAATTATTAAAATTAAATTAGCTCGGGTGTGTTAATCCATCTGAATGTAGAATTGCTTAGTAAAGTTGATTAGTTGTCTTATATAAATGAAATGTGCAATATATTTTTATTGGAGCAATATTTTTATTATTTTTCATTAGTTGAAATAGTGTAATAGAATTTATGTTAACTAACCTTATAACAACTTAATGCATTACTAGATGATAGTAAATGGTAATAATGATTTACTGTCACAACTTGCTCTTACTTTAATCCAGTAATTATGGACATTGAAATTTTGTTTTGCAACCGATTAAAATCTTTTAAAGCTTAATACATCATAGAATTTTTTATAATTAAATTATATGTTTGTTTTATTACTTGTGTTCCTGTGCCACCTTAGATCTTACTTTTTTGAGTTGTTTGGCTTTAAAAATACAATGCAAATTATTGTATTATTTTATTTTTTTTATTTCATAGTTCTTGAATTGAGCTGTTTTGTTTGTTGTCTACCTGGTTATTATTAATTAGGTTAATGGTTCCATTTGAGCTTTGGAAATTATTGAATTTGAATGTCAACTGACTGTTTTGATAACATAATTATTAATTGATAAATTCTAAATTCCACTAGATAACATTATCGTATGGCACAGAAAGCTAATTTAATTATCTTATTGCTAGGTTCAGATAAATAACTTAATCTGGTTCTTTATATCCTATTTATTACTGATAAATTGAGTTCATTTACTTTTATTAGAAGGCATTTTATAGGGGAATTCCATCAACAGCTACTATTTTTTTATTAAGGCATTCACACATAACTTGAAAAAACATGAAAATATATGGAAAAATTAAGTTAAAAGTATATTACAATAAAATGAAGCCTGAGTTTATTATTTTCAAGAATTTTTACTAACCTTGACAGCACATTTCAGAACTCCTTTATCATCAGTTTTAAATTCCCCTTTGTACACCATACCAAAAGATCCTTGACCCAATTCCTGAATCAAAGCAATTTTTTCTCTTGGAACTTCCCATTCATCAGGTTCATAAACTAAGATAAAAAATAACATTCCATATAAGAACTACATAAGACAATTCCAAACAGTATAAAGATAAAATTTCAAACAACACAGGAAAAATCACAGCAAAATCAAAGAACAACACATTACTTACATATATTACCAATTCTAACATTAATCATCTGCATATATTTTTATTTCACCAATACATGTAAATTCTCAAATGGGCTCAGAAATTATATAAATATATGCAACTTTTCATAATTGTCAAAATATTATAACTTGATAATTTGATGATGCCCACAAAACTAAATGATGAAAAATATTTTAAATAAGTATCACTTTATTAAAAATCTAAAAAAATTACTCAAAAAACATTTTGATGATATCTAAATATCAGATGGAACAAGGTATTTAATAAAAGGCCTCTATATTTATGTCAATGTTTGAAATTAATTCAGCATTAAAACAAATAGATTATAATTTCTCAAGATTTCATATTATTCATCTGATCTAGACATAAATAATGTAAAATCTGGACTCTCTTTTTTTAAAGAAAATATAATCTTTTGAAACTGGAACATAAAGATTTCATATTCAAATATTTATATCTCACGATCTATAATCTGAATAAATAAAAAAGTAAATACTTCAAAATAAACATAGTATTTATATTAAAAAAAAGAAGTCTCTCTCCTTTGTAAAAGTCACCAAAATATAAAGCTTCATAAGAGATAAAACATGCTAAATAGAGCAATCTCCTTTTTGTTTTTCTCTATGTTGTATATTTATTAATTATAAATAACAATTATAAAATATATAAGGAAATAATTGTTTTCATAAGTCACAAAAACTACTCAGCAGAAACTTACATTAAACTTTTAACTATTTAAAATTCTTTTGAGCATTTATTAGATAAAAAATGGGAAGATATATCAGAATGCAAGCAAAATACTCATATTTATGAAGCACTCGTAACAAACTAAAGATAAGAAATAAGCAGAAATTATATATTTCCAAAGAATGAAAGTGCTAATAACTTACCATTAGGTACTATACATATAACAACTTCATTGTGAGCTACAAAATGCATAGTAACAGAAGCATAATTTATTAATTACAATTATGGTTCATTATGTTCATAATAACTACCATTCTGGTATATTTTACATTAGTAACATGCTGACTGCCAGATGCATTTTTGATGGTTTGCCCAAGGCGTCAACGTGAACTTTTCATTATGTGATGCATATTATTCTGAAATATTATTTGCAGCAGGTAAAATGAGTTATAAAATCGTGCTTGAAGCAGTTTTCGTCATGGGGGTCACCGGCGACCGCAGCAGAACTCCTGTGCTGATGTAAAAAAATTCCATACTATGAAGTAGATATGAAGACATCCAATGTTTCCATGTGCCAAGCAAGATAATAAAGAAATTTGAAACAATTGAGCAACTTGGCATTCTTCCAGGTAGAAGATAAAGGCAAATCCAGTCTTCTAGCGCCAAAAATGTGGCTACCATGGTTGTTGAAGCCAGCAGTCAGTCATTGCACAGCAGTGTGAATGCCCCAGTTGTTTCCTGCATATTGGAAATGCCATATTCCACTCTATGAAAAATCTTCCACAGATTTTGAATTTTTATCCTACAAAATCAAGCCTGTGCACCTACAGCAGGATAGGAACTCAGAAGTTCATAAAACTTTTGCACTTCAATTCCTCACTCAAATGGCAGTTGACATCACTTGGCCATGGAACATAGGACTGACAAAGCTCATTTTTGCCTCAATGGTTAAATTAATAACCATAACTGTTGAATGCAAGCAGGAGAAAACCTTCACACAATCTAGGAACAACCCTTGCATCCTGGAAAGGAGACAGTATGGTGTGGTTTTATGGTTACCATTGGGCCATATTTTTTTTAAAAGATAGCTGGGAATGGAATTCAAACCTATTCCATCACAGGACAATGGTATTGTGATATCCTGAAGGTTTTGTAATCCCACAACTTCAACAACGTGGATGCCTTCAGGACTTCATTTTCATGCAGGATGGCACACCTCCTTACATTGATTATCATATAAAGCAATTGCCAAGAAAGCATTTTACAAATAATTGGGTGCCCAACCGGCATTTTTCAACTGCATTTTTGTTTTGTATATATATGACATTTGTCTGGAATATGATTAAAGTTTGATGAGTCATGACTGCACTCGGTACACTTGTTCAATTTGAGACAATGCTACAACTATTCAGTAAATAATCTATGCTATAAATTTTCAAATGAAAGGCGTCAAACATTGAATAAAATTTGTTAGAAATCAACATGGAGATGAAAAAAAGAGGTTGTTGGAAAGTATGAAGATGGCATGCCTATCCAGGATTTTGTATGCCAAGTATGATGGTGTCTACGATTATGTAAACTAAGATGGTATTAAATCGATAAACGTTACCAAGGGGGTGAAATCGATTACCAAACAAAGATTAGAGACATTAGAGCATGCTGAAAAATTGCTTTTGACATGAATAGCAGAAAAAAGGTTACATCATAATAGCATATTCAGTGATTCATTTATGCATAGAATATATTTTGTTCACTGGAATTTAGTATTAACTAATGTTATACTAATGAGAATAGGTTTTTTTTTATAAGAACATATTAATATCTGGAATAGCTTAACCCATTAACCGCCAAAACTGCAAGGAATGTTTCTTTTCTCATGAAAATAATAACAAATATTAAATTAAGCATTTATAACATAAATTTACATTGAAAATAAAAAAAAAATGCTCTTACCTGTGGAAAACGCGAGTGTTGCATTCGCGCAACGTCAGCGGAATAAGACTACGGGTGTTTAGTGAGTAGGATTGTACTCGTGTGATGTTTCTTTTGAGTGGAGCACAAGATTACTTTTTAGCTGTATAACGTTTTATAACTCTACAAATCACTTTACTTGTAATAAATTTAATATTAAAATATACATTATATTTCTTTTACAAATACAGATTATTTCAAGTGAAAGATTCAAGCATGAAAAGCTTGATTACAATCATGATGTAAAGCAACATTACACACTTTGCATCTATAAACAGTCTGGCTATGGTACTATGGTGGCGTGGAGGTTATGTGCTTGGTGTATATCCTTGAATTGACATGACTCCTTTTCTTTAAACATAACTTTTATTCACACACACTATAACTTTAAACACAACTGAAATAACAGAACGAATAACAAAAACCACTAAACTAAAATTCAAACATCCTATGCTCCGGCTATAGGTGAAGTGAGCTAGTTCACTGCCACGCTAGCAGTTTTTACATAAACCACATGACGTAGATTGGCTGCGCACGCAGTTGGACATTAGATTGCCACAGAGTATCCCCCCAGTGACACAGTCACGACACAAAAGGAGTTGGCTGTAAATTTCCAATTTAAGATATGCACATTCAAATAACAGTTATACTTTAAAATTGTACATACAAAAAGAAATACAAATATATGAATAGTAATAATACATTGACAATTCTGATTGGAATACAGTCAAAAGTCGTTAATCAGGACTCATCGGGACTTCGGCGATTCCGGATTATCGGTTTTTCCGGATTATAGATCATCAGTTTAAATCTGGTAAGATGGCATGCAAAAATTATAAAATTAAAAATATGAAACCGTAATTTATGAAATAAAGAACAATTATGATCTAAAGGGTATCAAAATTTACAAAAAGGAAAAGCTTAATATTTGTTTACTTTATTAAACATTTCTTTCAATGTAAGTTGTTTAAGTTGCTTCGTTTCATGTGATAACACTTTCTCTTTAATTCTATCAAACAGACATAATTTCTTGTTTAGTTACAAAGTTCCGCTGTTCAAGTCCTATAATTGCTGTGTCGAGAATACTGACTAATTTGTCAATCGAAATTTTTTCGTTTTCAACAACCTCTGTGTCACTTTCTTCACCATTCGAAGCGAATTATAATGACGAGGAACTTGATTTAAATCATATCAAAGACAGAGTACATTGAGATGAAATACTACACTTAGTAAGGAATTATAAGCCAAATAAAATAAAAACATCTGCCCTGAAGATAAGGATAGTGCCGACAGATCAACTTCCAATTCATTGCGCGCTGCGTCGTTTCCCTCCCCCCGCAGAGCAGCGTAAAATTGATAAAAATATTTTGGAATGATTAGATAATCAAAGGATATATGCCTTTATCCATTTTTTGCAGCAATTCCACTTTCTGTTTAGTGGACTTCGAAACATACTTTCGCTTTGTTGATCTTTTACATATTAGTAAATATATATCGGAAATTCTATTTGACATAATCGAAAGTTCAACCTTACTTTTATAAAATTGCTCTAACAGTCTGCAAAAAATAATAAGCCGGATCCAATTCGAAGATTAAGGAACAACGCAATCTGCAACATTAACCGAATTAGATAATTTTAGCTTAACTTATACCATTCGTTATACATTAAACGCACATGCATAAACATATTATGCGCATGCGCACACGCAAATTCGCAGCCGTAAAGGTCTTACGTGCACGTGTAAACGCCTATGTGTCAACGCGGCGCATGCACAGAAAGTTTGTAGCTTTGAGGTCCAGATTATAGATCATTCCGGATTATGGGTGTCCGAATTAACGACTTTTGACTGTATATACCCATACAATGCATAACTTAGTTAAACAGAAATAATGATAAGTTAATAAGCATTTTATAGAACTCTCAATACGTATGCAAAAAAAAAAAAAAAAAAAAAAAAAAAAAAAAATTATTCCAAGTATCTATACATTGTAACATTTGCAGCAAACCACAAGAGAAAACTTTAATCATATTACAATAATTAATTTTTTAGGAAAATGAACACAACGTCCACTGCGGGTAACTACTTGTTTTGGAACAATTTTTGAGTCTTTGCAGACTTCCTGTGGAAACTAAGGAATTATAGGTGAATTTATACATTCTGATAACATATATGCTGGTTTCAAACGATTGATTGTATCTGTAATCTTTTTGTTATTTACCTCAATAATAAAATTTCTATCCATTAGTTTAACCACGGTATGAGGATCAGTGTAAGGTGGAGTTAGAGGTGGTTTAACAGAATCGATACGCAGAAATACATGAGAACAGGTTTTAAGTGCTGGATGTACATAAATTGATGATTGAATATGCCTAGAGGTTGGAATAGGTCTAACTAAATGCATGACTGATCGAAGTTGTGACACATAAGATTCAGTAGGTGATACAATATTTGTAGCATTCAACATATCTGATGGTAATCTAAGTGTAGTACCGTAGACAAGTTCAGCACAAGTAGCATTTATATCTTTCTTAATGGCAGATTTAATACCCAGCAGAACAATAGGCAGAATTTCAGTCCATTTTGGGTTGTTGTGAGCCCTTATTGAACTTTTAAGTTGCCTATGAAATCTCTCAATCAGTCCATTGGACTGAGGATGATAAGCAGTAGTTCTAATGCGATGTGTACCCAAAATTTTCATTAAATCCTTAAATAAGTGAGATTCAAAATTTCGGCCTTGATCAGTTGTTATTGATACCGGGCAGCCAAATCTTGCTATCCAGTTATGCACTAACACTTTACAAGTCGTCTAAACTGACATGTCGACAGTAGGTATGACTTCTGGCCACCCAATGGTGATTTCGTATGCCTATGAATTTTAGAACGTTGGCACTGTAGACTTGATTGAACTGCAGTTTTAATAAATTTCTTCATATTAGGCCAAAAATAGCACTTAGTAATTAATTTTGTTGAAGCTGAAATACCAGCACGAGAAAGACAGTGAATCTTCTGAAATATTTTAGAGCGAAAAGATTCAGGTATGAACGGTCGAGGTATACCTGTGTCCATATTACAGTAAAGAGTAACATCTACTAAAGGAAAATAATGTTTCTCAAGTTTAAAAACTGGTGAAGATTGAGATAAGAAATTTTGAATTTCAGAGTCCTGAATTTGTGCTTCGGATAACTTTTTATAATCAATGTGTTGATTATCAGATACTGCATCTATTTCTACCCTAGATAAGGCATCAGCAACGTTATTGTCACGACCTTTGATGCATCGTATGTCAGTGGAAAATTGGCCAATAAAATCAAGATAACGAAGTTGTCATGGAGAACACTTTTCGGGCTTCTGCTTAAAAGCATATATTAAGGGCTTTTGGTCAGTGTAGATTGTAAAGACCCTGCCTTCAAGCATGTGCCGAAACTTCCTAATAGACAGATAAATTGCCAATAGTTCTCGATCATAAGTTGACCATTTCCTTTGACTTTTGCTGAGTTTAACGGATAGAAACGCAATGGGTTCCCAAACTGAATTTTGCAGTTGCATTAATGAGCTATACCAATCACAACGTCCGATGCATCAGTACAAAGTTTCAAAGTTGCACCAGGAATTGGGTGTTTGAGAAGGGTTGCCTCAGCAATTGCCTTTTTTGCATTTTCGAATGCTTTCTCGGCTTCATCGTCCCATTCGAGAGGATATTCTTTTGTTTTGCTTGGTTGTGAAGGTTTTCTTGTATTAATGCGGCCTTCCAGTAACCTATTCAAGGGAGCTAAAACATGTGAAGCTCTTGGGACAAAACATCTGTAAAAATTAAATAGGCCAAGAAATTTCCTTAACTGAGATAAAGTGTTTGGTTTAGGAAATTTTTGAATAGCTTCTACCCACTCGGGTAAAGGTTTTAAACCCTGTTCAGATACATGAAAACCCAAAAATTCCAAAGAAGTTAAACCAAAACTGCATTTAGATACATTAAGTCTTAATCCATAATTACTTAATCTTCCAAAAAGTGCTTTGAAGTGTATCAAATGCTCATTTTTGTCTTTCGACGCTATCAATATATCATCGACAAAAGCAAATACTCCTGGCAGCTCGTGAGTTACTTCATCAATAAAGCGTTGAAAGGTTGCAGCTGCATTGCATAACCCAAATTGCTCTTGTGCTCTCAAAAAGTTCAAAAGGAGTGGCAATAGCCGTTTTATGGATATCAGAGAGATTAATTGGAACTTGGTAATATGCTTTAACCAAATCTAATCGAGAAAATACCTTTGTTCCATGTAACTCTGCTGCAAAATCGCAAATATTGGGAATAGGATACTTACCCTTCCCTGTCTCAGCGTTTAACCTCTGGAAATCTCCCACAGGTCTCAATTCGTTTGTGCCCTTTTTCGACACCATGTGAAGAGGAGAGGAGTAATTACTTTTGGAGGGTCGCATGTGACCTAAATTGATCATTTTCTGAATTTCCTGCTTAGCAATTTTTAATCTATCTGGAGCTAATCTCCTTGGCTTACATGAAACAGGAGGACCAACGGTTTCAATGAAATGCATAGTATTATGCTTAAGAGTTTCATTGAGATCAGGAAGGTTTCACAGTGAAGGATAGTTAGACAGTAATTTATCATAAATACAATTTATTATAATTGTTTTAACAGAATATAAACGTGTGTTAATTACACCACAATTAATTTTTAAATGTGTTTTTAAATCAACAAGTTTTTTGTTCCTTAAATCAGGTAATAAATCAAAATAGTGCAAGAAATCAGATCCAATAATATTTGTTGACACTTTACACACATAAAAAGTGAAATTAAAATTACGACGAAGTCCAAGGTCAATACTTAATGCTTTTTGTCCATAAACTGAAATAGGAATACCATTTGCTGCAGAAAAACATCATAATAGGTGTTTGACGCGCTTCCTGTCTGGTTGCTGAAATAAGACTGATGTCTGAGCCAGTGTCGCACAAAAATATTCTATTCGATTTCCTGTCTCTAATGAAAAGGCGACGAGACTCAGAGGGTAAAGCGCATGTCGCCACTACACTTTCCCTGGAATGTACATGGTGGAACACTCTTTTTAGCTTTATCACTAAATTTATGATGATACCAACAATAGGAACAGTTCGAAGCAGCTTTAGCTGAAGGGCTTCGCTTCCTGTTATAGCGATTTTTGGAAATACTGCGTGATCGTTGTAGAGACAAAACCTCACTACGCAATTTGCACACTTCCTCCAGCAGGGAATCCAATTTAGAATTCTCAGAGACATTGAGAGGTACACGAGAAGAAACTTCGCTTACATGAGCGGGTGTAACTTCCAACATTCTATCCGTGATACTGGCAACTTTAGATGAATCGAGTGGCTCAACCGACGCTAAAATAGACTGAACATTTGGCGGCATCTGGTGCATGAATAATTCCAGTAACAAAGAGTCACACACATTGTATTTTTCAGCCCGCCTAGTCATTACTCATAGAAGTTCTGATGGCTTTCTATCTCCAAGTTACTCGCCAGTGAGTAATTTCCGTATTTTTTCCGTATCCTGTTTTCCCTTCCTTCCCAACACAAATATAAACATCTGACTGATGTAATGTTCTGATAAACAGTGACCTTGACTAAAAATAGATCACTCATAAAGATGGCGATTCTTTCGTTAAACATTTTCAGCAAAAATACTCGGTCGAAAATTTTGCTTAAAGTATGAGACTAATTATTATAAACAAAATGATTGTTGCAGGCAAATATTTTTTTACAGAAATAATCTTCATAATATTCCCTACACAAAATCACCTGCTGGTATAAAATATCTTAGGTAGTTATATTTATATACGCATTTATTTTGACCGTTGAGTCAACGCAACACCAGCGGCTAATGGGTTAATGATGTACACTGCTCGACATTGAAAATGCAACACCAAGAAAGAGTGGTCAGAAATTTATGCAAATTTTAGAGTAGATGCACGTTATTGAGTGATGTGAAATGCGTAGCTCTCCGATGCACGTGAAGTAAGATATAAGGTTGGTCCTTACGTCAAATTGCAGCTGATATCCACATGGATGCAAGCACGGTACATCAGCTATGGCGAACATGGTTGGAACAAGGAAATGTGGGAAGAAGGAGGGGTGCAGGTGCAGCCAGAGTAACATCAGCACGCATAGATCGATGCATCCGCCGACAAGCTGTGGCTGTTCCGCAAGACACTTGTACCGTGATTCTGCAGCATGTGCAAGATACCCTGGATCTTCTGGTGTTGATCAGAACCATTTCCCGTCGATTGGTTGAACGTGGCCTGCACTCATGGCATCCGTTAAGAAGACTGCCATTGACACCACAGCATAGACATGAACGTTTAGAATGGTGCCGGACTGGAGCTATGTGGATGACATAATGGCGAAATGTCATGTTCTTAGATGAGTCACGCTGCTGTTTATCCAGTGACAGTCGCTGCATACATGTGTGCATCAACATGGAGACAGATCTAATCCGGCAGTAACTGTGGAACACCCCACTGCACGAAAACATGTAATAATGGTTTGGAGCACTATTGCCTACGATTCCAGGTCACCTCTAGTTCGTATTCTGGGCACCATGATACTGATAATGTACTGCGGCCGGTGGCAAACCCCTACCTTCAGGGGCTGCCTAATGCAATTTTTTATCAGGATAATGCCCGACCACACAGTGCTTGCATCTGCAAACATGCTCTGCAAGGTATACAGATGCTTCCCTGGCCACCGTACTCTCCTGACCTGTCACCAATCGAACATGTGTGGGATGTCATTGGACACCCTTTACAGACTCTGCCCCTGCCTCGCTCAGAAGACGAACTGTGGCAAATGGTTGAAAGGGAATGGAAAGCCATTCCTCAGAACACCTTCCACACTCTTGTTGACTTTATGCCTAGACGTGTTTCTTTGTGCATCGCTGTCCGCGGTGGTCCTACATCCTACTGAGCCAACGCCGTTCTCGCTCTGTATTCTATCATTTTGAAATAAAGATCACTTATTGCTGCTTGCTGTCTCTGTCTTTTTTTTCCAAATTTCATCATTTTCTGGCCACTCCTTCTTGGTGTTGCATTTTCAATGTCGAGCAGTGTGTAATGAGGAGCTACTGCAGCTGAGTTTACTGCAAAGCAAAGATTCTGAAGGACAAACTTGGAGACAACAATACACAGAACAATAAGATAATCTATTTTTTACTTATTAGGTGACATAATTTAGCACGAAGAGGCAAACAAAAAGACTTACAGATAAACAGTTTTGCTGAAATCAAACTCACTCTAAATGATCAGCATATCAAAGACGAAGAGGCTATTGTTAGTTTCTGATCTGAATGGCTGGATCAATCAAATTCATAACATATATAATTTGGGTTAAATCTTCATTACTGCTAAGAAGTATGAATGTGTCATCTACACAAGAAATCCAGAGACAAAAAGTTAGTTTTTTTCAATAATTTGATGTTAAAATACTGCAAGTACAGGATTGAGGGGATTATTGTACCTATTCCTTTAATTTGGCAATAATAATTATTTTGGAAAACGAAGTGAGTTTTTGTCAAAAAATTTTATGGAGAGAAAATTAATTTCTCAGTTTAACTATGTGTGAAATAGAATTCCAAAAGTCTGGTTTCAAGATATTTTAATGCTCTCTCAAATGGAATATTAGTAACAGTGACTTAATATCACCAGAAAGCACTAGAGAGAAATATCTTTAAATTTTACCGATAATCTAAAAAAAATTTTTACTCTGTAAATATTACTTGAAAGTAAATGTCTACAAACAAAATATTTGGCTAAAGGGTGTGATGATTACAAACACAGGGCAAAAAGGAATTCCAGTTTTGTGAATTTTTAGAACAGCACAAAACTTAGCAGTACATGTAATGAGAAGGTTTTTTTTGGGGGGGGTTGTTTTAACTGAGGGTTCCCCCCTGAGTTTGGATTATATGAGAAGACTAAATACCCGTTTTAACTTTACAAATGTCAGAAGCTGAAGGATCTTCATGGATTGAACAGTATGGGACTTCATTTACCAGTTTCATGACTCCATCAGTGTAGGCATGTTTATCTATAACAATAACTACCCTTATCAACTTTTTAAGTAATGTTTGGATTAGAATAAATTACATATAAGGCTTTCCTTTTGTCTTAATAAGATTAAAAAATAACCTTATGAGTAATTAACTGGTTTATTGCACTATTTCCATGCTCTTGAAATTTTACTGAATTTAAAAGCTTTTTCAATATCAGCAATGATTTGAAGAGCTGCTGGTTACACATTTTTGAAAAACTGAAGTTATATTTTAATATTTTCATATGATCCTTTGAAAGATTAATTTTACAAATATAAATACAACAGGATAAGTATTCACAGTGAAATGATTAACAGATTTTGTAGGCCTACATGACTGAGGTGTAGGCTTTTGGAATTTAGAATAAAGAATTTTTTATAGTGTTCTAGACAGGTTTGTTTCTATACCAAGATTTATAAGCAATAGAGGAATAATTAAAAGTAGAATTGACAATTCTCAGATTATGATGATATAATTCATCTCAAGTTTTGGCAAATGCATGTGTTTCTTAAAATGTAATGAAGAACTGTCAATTTGAATTCATGCATAGTTTTAGAAATGCAGATAGAAAACTTTAGATTACATTCAGCTGGTATAAATCTGGGAGTTTGCATCTAAGCAACTTTTTTAATTAATGGACATCATTTACAATCCAGTCCTTCCTAATGCTTTTAAAAACCTTAATTTTTCAGATTTCATTACTATTTTCCTTAACAGATGGTGCTATATTCACATTTGCCTTGCTCTGTCCATAACTTTTGATATTTATCCACACACAGAAAAGGGGGGATTTACTATTTTGCATAATTTTATTCAAGAGATAGATATTATAAGTTCAGGCCAACCCTTTTCTTAGAAAAGTGTTTACAAGTTCAATGGATAACACTTCAGATTTCAGGTATCTTTCTTTTCTAACTCTTAACTTTTGCTATTCACAATAAAATTAACTAACTAGCAAAAATGCAGTAAAAATTACCTGCACTCATATACTCTGGATTCACAGAGGCATATAACATTGTTGGTATATCATGTCCATATCTAAAAGAAGAAAATGAAGTCATGACTTATGTAAAAAAAAAATTCAAAAATATAAAATATCAATTCTGAGAACTTAGTCGTGCCTTTGAGAAACAAAACTGAATTACTTACTTTTTTTTATAGTAAAAGTAAAATGGAACACCAAAAGCTATCAAAATTATAAAAATTACAGCAATGATTAAGACTGCAAGAAGTTCAGCTTTCAGACCACCTAGAAAACGAAATAAGTATTTTATTAAATAATGAGATACCATACATCAGTATCTCAAACTGAAACTGCATGAGGGCCAAATTCACAATCTGAATATAGCTGAGGGAGACAGAGTTTTTCTTTTTCCCACTTTTCTATTCTTTCCTTTTCTCTCTCTCTCTCTCTCTTTTCTTTTCTTTTTTTTTTTTTTAAATACAAAATAAGTAATAATAGAAAAAAATAAATAAACTCAAGGATTTTTGTTATTAAACATTTATCAAAACATACGTAAACAACAACAATAATAATAATATTCCAAAGGGAAAAAAAGTCTAATTTATACAGTACAAAGTCCGTAATCCAGACACCCATTGTCCGGAATGATCTATAATCCAGACCTCAAAGCTGAAAACTTTTTTTTTTGTATGCTTTATGCATGCACGTTGGGAGGATGTGTCTCCAGATGCGTTAAAAAATGCTTGGCATAATTTATGGCAAGCTACCATATTTCATGGTGAGAAATAAATTTGAAGGTTTTCGGACATTGCAAACTAAAAATGAAATTTTCCAGTTATTGGATTTTGTAAAGAAATGTGGAGAAGAGGTAATAAGTGAAAATGCTATAATAAAAGTTTTTCATTGCGATGACAATGCCCCAATCATCAATCAATTAACGGACAGTGAAATCTGTAGTATGGTTCTAGATCCAGAAAATACCACTTCCGATAGTGAAGAAAGTGACAGAGAGGTTACTGAAAACGAAAAAATTTTGATTGACAAGTCAGTCGGTATTCTCGACACAGCAATTACAGGACTTGAACAGAGGAACTTTGTAACTGAACAAGAAATTATGTCTGTTAATAGAATTAAAGAGAAAGTATTAGCACAAAAAATGAAGCAACTTAAACAACTTACATTGAGAGAAATGTTTAATAAAGTAAACAAATAAATATTAAGCATTTTTTTTTTTTTTTTTTTTTTTTTTTTTTGTAAATTTTGATACTATAGACCATAATTGCTCTTTATTTCATAAATTACGGTTTCATATTTTTAATTGTATAATTTCTGCATGCCATCTCACCAGATTTAAATTGATGATCTATAATCCAGAAAAATCCCTAATTCGGAATCACCGAAGTCCCGAAGAGTCGGGATTACGGACTTTTGTACTGTATTTATTTTCTCTCTAAAATCTAGGGTTGGGGAACTTACGACATTTTTGTTGATTACACTTTGCAATTCAAATATACTGACACTGAAATACCAGATTCTTAGACTGACATTATTTCAAATAATTTTAATGTGTTTAATGATTACTTTATTTTAATCTTTAGATTACTTTATTTTAAACTAAAACTGAGCAAATTATGAAAGCTTTTTAAATCTTCTATGAAATTCTACCACGTGGAACAAAATGTGAGAATAGTAAATAATAACAATTTAGTCGCTTTCTCTTATTTATTAAATTTTTCTCAAATGCATAAATAAAAATACATGTTTGTGTGAAAATAATTATAAACTTCTTTATTTCTTGACAGTTGATGATATTTTGATTCTGCTAAAGTTTGTAGCCTTGTGTAGAAATTTTGTCACAGACTATAGTTGCTTAAAGCCCAATCAGGTTCTTATTAATTTTCAACGGTGGAAAACGCTATTCACATGTAAATCAATTCCTAAACAAAGCAATTATTCTTAGTGTAAAAATTCATAACTGAGCTTATATATTTTTTTAATAAAGTAAACAAATAAATATTAAGGGTTTTTTTTTTTTTTTTTTAATTTTGATACCCTTTAGATCATAATTGTTCTTTATTTCATAAATTACGGTTTCATATTTTTAATTTTAGAATTTCTGCATGCCATCTGACGAGATTTAAACTGATGATCTATAATCCGGAAAAATCGATAATCCGGAATCGCCGAAGTCCCGACGAGTCCGGATTAACGACTTTTGACTGTATATATATAGGAAATAACCTGATGTTAGCAACCTATAGATGCGTAAAGAAGTGAAAAGAAATTACAGTTGTAGTGGCCATTTTAATAGCTCTTTATTCCCCCTGGCAAACAATTTTGATTCAAAACAAATAACCTGGACCAGATTCAGAAGTGTATGCATGTAAGTATCGATGCTATGTGTTTCTGTAAGCATGTATATATACACACACGTATGTATATATACATATATTGTATATACACACATATACATTTCTGAATGTGGTCCAGATAACAGATAAGCACCTAGTAATTTAGCTAGAGAAGTGAAGAGGAAGTGCAATTTATTTAACATAAAAGCTTGGTTCAGAATGGTTTCAGTTCACATTTAACCATTGTCAGTTAATAATAAGTTTTAGTACCTAAATTTGAAATTATTATTAGCAGAAGCATTCTGTAAATATCTTCATTAAGATTTCTGAAGAATCAGGACATGCGTTAATTTTAAAATGGCACAGTTTAGAAAGATTTTATATAAGCAATTACTATTATTGAGACAGAAAGGGGAAAGAGCCAAATTTAAATGGAAAGTTAAGATATTATTGCAAATTAAAGTTAGAATTTTGATTCACATACTTTTTATCTTACATATATGCATGTATGTGTGTGGGTGTTGTCTCTCTCTACATAAACATACACAATAAAAAAATCCAAAAAAATGGATGTCTAGTAACTGACATAATCTATTACCCAGGTCACAAATGCTTTTTCCTCCCTTTTATATGACATAATACAGGAAGAGAGAATACAATAGTTAAAAAAAAGAGAGAGAGAGAGAGAGAAGGGCAAATATGCCGCAAACCAATTATTCTCCTAAGCATGGGGAAGGGGACTTCCTTTGCTCGCATACATTATTACCTGCTGTAATAATGAATACTTCTGTATTTTATTATCCTTTTAAACACCCACCGGGTAGCATACCACATTTTTTACCAATGAGTGTTATGTGGCAAAACACTTCATTTTATCTATCCTTGTATATAATATGTGAAACCCCCAAGAGTTAACCAACTTACTCAATAGGATGGTTAATCAAATTTTAAAACTGCCATGGTTGAAACTTTAGCTAATACTGAAGTAGCTGAACAATTTGTAGATGAGTTTATCAAACTCATTAATATCAAAAAGATATCTCCAGAGCAAGTTTATAATATTGATGGAAAGAGATCTTTTCTGGCAATATATGCCCCAAAACTCTTTGGGTATCTCTGGTGAAATGGTCTCAGCATCAAAGATTTGAAAGCAAAAGTAAACATTCTGGCATGTGAGAATGCTGCAGAAACTTGCAAAGATATTTTTTGTAAATGGAAAAATTTTGTGACCTCAGGTTTTTAAAGGAGTAAAGGCTTTCTTCATCCCCCAGCATTCATATAAATGAGCATGGATTGCTTGTATAATGACGGATTTTTTTGAAAAATCTTTTCATAGCTGGCACTCAGTAACATATGGTATTAGTTGGTTTACCAGATAATGCAAAAACTACCTTAATTATATAGACAACTGTTTAATTCGTACATCAATTAAACTTTTAGTAAAAAATAATGTCTCCACTGCCATTTTGTACACATTAAAATGCAGATGTAAAGTAGCCTTTTTAAAACAGATGTTCAATTTTCTGAGAATTTTTTATACATTCTATTAAGAAATCTGCTGGGTACAGCATTGCAAAATCATGGAAAGGCATATCCACAGATATTTGGAAAAAACAAAAAAATGTTTCACCTAATATATGTAAAGCTACCATACTTCATAAACAATGATGAATTCCAAAATTTTCAAATATCAAAAATAAAAGACAAAAATTTTCCAATTAACAAAACATGTGAGGAAATGTTAAATGAAGATGATACAACTGAAGCCTTCCATTGCAAAACTAATGTTCAAATCATCAAAGAACATGAAATTTGTAGTATGGTTTTAAATAAAATATAAAAAAAAAAATACTGCCACCAACAATGGTAATGGAGAGAGTAACAAATATGTCATTGAAAAAGAAGAGATTTTAATTAATAATTTAGTGCCTATTCTCAAAACAATGGAACTTTGTTCCTGAACAAGAAATTCTCTCTCTCTACAAAATTAAAGAGAAAGTATACTTTGCCAACCTAAAACACTAAAAAATCAGTTGTTTTTCTCAACAACAAAAATATTTTTTAAATGATAAAAATATATACAAAGAAAATATAGTTTTAATAATGAATTGACTTTAAATAGTAACTAATTACTAGTACAATAATACTTAAATGTAAAAACAAATTTTTATTATTTGTAAGTGTTAATACAACAATAATACTTTAATCAGTTTTCATACAAATGTTAAGAACAGTAGCAATTTTACTTCACTAAAAAACTCTTTTCTGCTGATTTGCTTTTGATAATAAAAGTTTTTCTAATGTGAATTACTAATATTGGACCTAAATTTAGTCCTTGTTTTAGTAACAAACACCAAAAATCTTCTAACACTCGGCGTTATGATGGGGAATTTTCAGAATAGCTAATATTATTCTAGACATTTCACTCTAATTTAAAATCCTATCAGCACTTTTCAGTTTTCCAGTATTTCCCTGGGTTTCAATCTCTGCTGCTTTTATAACTTTATCCAAGTTTGTATAAGTTTGTATTTTATAACTTTCAATACAGCCTTTCACCTTAGCTATTAGAAAGATTTACTTCTTCCTTAAAAAAAAAAGGAAGAAGTGAGTTTCATTGATCTAAAATTCTAGATAAATATTTCTTTAAAGATAACCAGCTTATAACACCTGTTTCAGATTATTTATTATTTCAGTATTATGCAGCTGTTGGAATTGCTGCAATTTTCCCATCCTTTTACAAATTTTTCAAGGTAATACATATCAACAATGTGTTCATCCATATTTATATCATATTCATATCCATATCATCCTTGGTACAATAATACGAGGGCTATCCAGAAAGTAGATTACGTTTTGGAATAAAAAAATAAACAAAGTATAGGAAACAAATTTTATTATATACAGATGAAAGCCACACTCAAATACTACTTTTCTACATAGTCACCATACAAATTAAGGCATTTATCGTAGCGATGTACGAGCTTGGAAATTCCTTCGTCGAAAAATTCGGCCGCCTGCGCCTTCAACCACTTCGTTACCTCTTCTTGCTTTTCGCTGATGATTTCGTGCAACAAACTTCGCGAAATTTGTGGAAAACTCAAAGAAAGTTCCGTTATTGTGAAATTTCGATTTTCACGGACTTTAGCATCGACTTTTTCGAGAAGTTCGGCGGTCACTATGCTGGGTCTCCCACTTCGATCTTCGTCGTGAACATTGGTTCGGCCATTTTGAAATCTTATGACCCTCTGACGCACTCCACCTTCAGTGATAATGTTGTCCCCATACACTTCACGAAGCTGCCGATAGATTTCTATCGGTTTACAGTTTTTTGCAGTCAGAAACCTTATTACTGAGCGCACCTCGCAGGATTTTCAATTAACGCAGACATTTCAAACCGTCACAGTATCTGAACGGAGCACAGCACGAACCTCTCACTAGCACGGCTAGATGCAGACTGAGCTGCGCAACGCTCTGACCCAAGGTTCTTTAATATACTAAGGTTAGGCCAGGAACGGAAAAAGCGTGCCATTGGTTGCTGGTAGTGACGTCACCCGGGAGACAAGACGCATCGGCCGACGCGTCTGCTACATGATTTTCGTAATGGAAGTAATGTAAACTAAAGCAAAATAATTATTTTAAATGTGGTAGATACACCGGAAATACCGGGTATATACTTTCCGATAAAGTATTTTGTTAAAGCAATGTTTATTTTATGCACAGAATTCGTACGAATGCTGAAAATAATTGTAAAAATTAAATTCTTATCATAAAGGAAAGCATTAGGAAATGAAAAACGATATTTAAGTTAATTGAGGGAAATAAATATTGTAAAACAAGCTATTTTTCAATATTTTTCGTAGTATTGTTTGCACTAAAGAAATTTTGTTGAACAGAACACATGATGGCATAATTCCTAAGACCATGGTAAAAACATAATCAAAAAGTATTATTCTATTTAATTTCATTGCTCATGCATTTTTTTTAATACAAATGAACTTTGACATTCCATGAGAAATATATGATCGTGATTTTCAGTTTAATTTACATATCTCAAGCAAAAATATATATAAAAAGATTTGACATAACAAATTCATATTTAAATACCATAAAATTCTACAAATTTCTTAATATTCGTCATTTATACTTTTAAATAGTATACTTATCACATTATTTTTAAAGTCACTTCATACTGATTCACTTCAGATTTTAGCAGAAGTGCATATATTTTCAGTATAATCTAAAAGTACTCTTATAATCCCTTACACTCCCAAGATTTCTACGAGGGCCATCCAGGAAGTAGATTACGTTTCCGTCTGTGTCCGCTAGGGGCGGGGCTAGCGCGGCCATCTTGGGGTCAGAGCGTTGCGCAGCTCAGTCTGCATCTAGCCGTGCTAGTGAGAGGTTCGTGCTGTGCTCCGTTCAGATACTGTGACGGTTTGAAATGTCTGCGTTAATTGAAAATCCCGCGAGCTGCGAGGTGCGCTCAGTAATAAGGTTTCTGACTGCAAAAAACTGTAAACCGATAGAAATCTATCGGCAGCTTCGTGAAGTGTATGGGGACAACATTATCACTGAAGGTGGAGTGCGTCAGAGGGTCATAAGATTTCAAAATGGCCGAACCAATGTTCACGACGAAGATCGAAGTGGGAGACCCAGCATAGTGACCGCCGAACTTCTCGAAAAAGTCGATGCTAAAGTCCGTGAAAATCGAAATTTCACAATAACGGAACTTTCTTTGAGTTTTCCACAAATTTCGCGAAGTTTGTTGCACGAAATCATCAGCGAAAAGCTTGGTTACCACAAGTTTTGTGCAAGATGGATTCCAAAAATCTTGACAGAGGACCACAAAAATCAGCGAATGGCTGCAGCGTTGAACTTTTTGGACGCTTACCATAAGGATGGTGACTCTTTACTCGATCGCATCGTTACTGGTGACGAAACATGGGTGAAACATGTGAACTGTGAAACAAAATTGCAATCAATGCAGTGGGGGCACACAAGTTCTCCCCAAAAACCCAAGAAATGCATGCAAACAATGTCGGCAAGGAAGATGATGGCGACTGTTTTTTGGGACAGAAAAGGTGTAATTTTGGTGGACTTCCTGGAAAGAGGCACTACAATAAACTCTCAAAGGTATTGCCAAACTCTCCAAAAACTCAGAAGAGCAATTCAAAACAAGCGCAGAGGAATGTTGAGCTTTAAGATCTTGTTGATTCACGACAACGCCCGGCCCCACACGGCAAATGTCACTCGTAAAGTTCTTGAATCTTTTAAGTGGGAGTTGTTTCCTCATCCGCCGTACAGTCCCGACCTGGCACCGAGCGACTTCCACCTATTCCCAGCAATGAAGAAGTGGCTGGCTATGCAGCATTTTGATGACGACGCACAGCTGCAAGAAGAGGTAACGAAGTGGTTGAAGGCGCAGGCGGCCGAATTTTTCGACGAAGGAATTTCCAAGCTCGTACATCGCTACGATAAATGCCTTAATTTGTATGGTGACTATGTAGAAAAGTAGTATTTGAGTGTGGCTTTCATCTGTATATAATAAAATTTGTTTCCTATACTTTGTTTATTTTTTTATTCCAAAACGTAATCTACTTTCTGGATAGCCCTCGTATATAACATTTATCCTGACCGTGATTATTTGCTATGGTAAATAATCTTCGATATTGGCATCCTATTCTTCCTTCCATACAATAAAAATGGAACAATTAAAATACATTTTCTTACACATATACGCACAATAATAAACTTGCCCTACACCTTAGTGTGTATACGAGCCAGTTTCCCTGAGAAAGTCCTCTACGAAGGCATCACACCTATTACGCAGATAGCCCTAGTGTGCTTTGCCATAATTAAATACACCACCACATGTTAGTTTCAATTCAGCCTGTACACAAATTAAATATTTTTAATGACTAATGTATTTTTAACAGGTTGTTTCTTAAAATACTTTTGTTATACTCAAAATATGTGTTCAATATTGAATTATTTTTCTTTCTCTTATAATTAAAAACTAGTTATATGGAATCAAAATTAAAACATATGCAGCAGTTAAATAACACTGAACAGAATATCTTACTTACTCTTTCGCTATTTGTATTCCAGCATTATACACAGATTTGTTTTCCTTCAGGGTCAGGTATGTGTAAGTTCACTTAGTTATATCAATTAAATTACATCAGGCATATGCATCAGTTAAACAACATTGAAGGAAATATGTCGCTCGCTCATCGATGTTTGCATCATAGTGTGGCCGATAAATTGTTCTTTCTTCTGAAGCATGTATCAGTTTACTATGTCTCAATGCTTAACCCAGACATTGCTTCAATACATAGAATTACTTTTGGGATGTAAAGAAAGTAACCAAAGCATGTGAATTAACTTAGATAAGCAAATTTATCAACTAATCATTCAGGTAGTTACTATTGGTAAACACGACATCGAGATTAAATATCTCGCTATAAGTCTACTTCATAAAAGGAAAATTATGATAAAAAATTAAAATAGAAGTAAAATGAAAAATAAATGTAAAATTACATAAAAGTTATGTATGAAAACTACGTAAATTCATTTAAAAAATAGTCAGTTATTTTATCTGGTTGTAAAGAAAGTTTTCCACCAAAAACGTTCTTCATAAAACTAGAAAAAAACAACAACATGAAGGTAGTATATATAGCACGGGTACAAATCACCAGACAAATCTATGATTTTCTGTCAACATTTTGGTAGTTTTTCAAAATCATCGACACATAAACTTGGTGGCCACGAGTTCAAAAGCAGATCAACTACATTTTGGACATCCTGCGCAGAATGGAAGATAGCACCAGCAAGATGTGGCTGCAGGTGTGATTAAGTAATCTCATGCAGTACCCAGTAATTGAACTTGTGCGTCAAATCTACGAGATACTCAGCGCAACTAATGGACATGGCACTAATGTCTAACTCTTCAGCTTTCGCTCTCTCGAGACCATACGCAAGCCCTTGAGTGGTTACATATTGATATTCAACAAGTTCTCGTAGGTGGGCCTCATCAACATCAGTAGGTTGGCCAGAGTGATCTGCTTCTTCAGTATCATAAGCCTTGTTTTTGAACTTTAGGTACCAAACCTTCAGTGTCATTTGATATAACATTAGCACATAAAGTTGTACACATGATTTGGCGAAATTTTGTAGCTGACTTTTTGCAGAAGAACTGGAAGAAAATTATAGTTCTAATCTGGTAGTGTGATAGTTCCATTTCACACACCTTGTACTTAATGGTATTTTTTTATAAATTTAAGAGCACACCGTTCTAAAGCAAGTCTCTCTTTTTCAAATACATTTTGCAATACAGTGTTCTAAAGCACGTTTCTTTCTTTAAAATGCATAATCTTTAATCATATATACAAAATATGATTCGAATTTCAAATCTTTCTTTAATCCTATATACGGAATATGATTAAATATGCCAATGTGAAATTTCGCGAAGAGGATATTTGAAGTGGCAGGATACTTTCATTAAAACTCGAAAGCTTACTTTAATTGTTGGGAAAGACATTTCATGTCATAAGAAAACACACATCTTTTTAATGCATGAAAAATATTTTCTGGTTCTCTGCTCCTTGAATGTCATAATCCTTGTTTTTGCATTTTCGGTACTAAACCTTCACAGTTTCATATGACATTACATTAATACCTAAAGTTTTACACACGATTTGGTGACATTCTGTAACTGACTTTTTGCAACACAAATGGAAGTAAATGATGATTCTATTCTGTAGTAGTTAAAATAGATGTAGTAGTTAAGTAAATGATTCTATTTTGGAGTAGTTAAGTAGATGATTCTAATCTGTAGTAGAAATAGTTTCATTTCAGACACCTTGTATTCGATAACATATTTGTTTTATACATTTCACAATACAAAACTCTCACAGTTTCATATGACATAACAGTAGTACCTAAAGTTGTACACATGATTTGGTGACATACTGTAGCTGACTTTTTGTAACACAACTATAGTAGAAATAGTTTCATTTCAGACACCTTGTACTCAATGATAAATGATATTTCTTTTACACATTTCACAACACAGTGTTTTAAAGCAAGTTTCTTTCAAACACCAAAATTGTTTGACAAAATATGATTAAATATGTCAATGTGACATGTTTGCGAAGAAGATTTTTGCAGTGGTAGGATACTTTCATTAAAACACAAAAGCTTGTTTTGATTGTTGGGAAAGACATTTCATGTCGTAAGAAGTCTCACATCTTTGTAATGCATAGAAAATGTTTTTTGGTACACTATTTTCTAGTACTATGCTTCTTGAGTGTAATAGTCCTTATTTTTGAATTTTCGGTACCAAACCTTCACAGTGTCATATGATATAACATTAGTACCTAAAGCTGTACATATGATTTGTTGACATTCTGTAGCTTACTTTTTGCTACATATCTGGAAGTAAGTGGTGGTTCTAATCCGGTAGTGTGATAGTTCTCTTTCTGATACCTTGTACACAATGATATTTTAATACAATTCACAACACACTGTTCTAAAGCAAATCTCTTTCTTTGCCAAAAATTGTTTGAGAAAATATTAGTAATCCTTTGTTTTGAGTCCTTGTTTGAGCCATAGCCCTTGTTTTTGAACTTTCAATATCAAACATTCACAGTCTCATATGATGCAACATTAGTACCTAAAGTTGTATGTATGTTTTATTGACATTCTGTAGCTCCCTTTTTGTAACATATCTGGAAGTAAATGATGGTTCTAATCTGGTAGCATTACAGTTCCATTTCAGACATCTTGTACTTAATGTTAATGGTATTCACTTATAAATTTTACAACACAGTCTTCTAAAGCAAGTTTCTTTCTTTAAAATGCCAAAAATTGTTTGACAAAATATTATTAAATTTGCCAATGTGAAATGTTTGCGAAGAGGATATTTGCAGTGGCAGAATACTTTCCCTAAAACACGAAAGCTTGTTTTGATTGTTGGGATCATGTCATAAGAAGCCTCACATCTTTGTAAATGCATGGGAAATGTTTTCTGGTACACTATCTTCAAACTCGACACTGTGTAGTAAAGAATCATATGCATTTGACTTAACTGGCAATGATTTTTTACACTCATTTTCATTAACATTTTGAACTTCTTCATCATCATCAATCGCTGTCCTGGCTGCTATTGAAAAGTATCTTCATATATGAGTAGGATGTAATATGAGAAGGAGTTATAAAGATGATGCAATCCACTTCTGTGCCTTTTTCATATCAGCCTTATTTCTTTTCTTCTTTTTCATTTCTGTATTCAAATACCTCAAGCGTATAAATGTTCGTGTCTTAACATATATTTTAATGATTTCATTATGCACATCAGGAAACTTTTGTGCAATTTTTTTACACATAGTTTGCATAATGTTATTATTTCTTGAAAGACCATCTTTCCCATGTTCACTTACAAACACTACTTCAAATTGACTTATTTTTTTTAACCATTCCTCAGATGGAACAAGTAAACCACCACAAGAAAGCGTTTCTATCCAACCAACGTGTTCATCTGAAGGCAGATGGAGCAATTGTTCTGTAGGTGTTCCCAAAAAATGGTCATATTTTCTTCCACGGTAGGCTATGTAGCCTGCAAGGTACCGAAAACCCTCTACAGAGCAGTCAGCTGCAGGTTCACTTGCAAGGGTCAATCTAGAATTATCAAAAACAATATCCCTCATCTCAGTTTCACCGTCTAACATCTTCAGAGCTTCAGTCATGTCAGGTAAAATATTACCAAAAAAGTTGGAAGTAATGTATGCATCTTCCTCCTCATCAGGAGCAACAGAAGATGTGTTAGAAAGTGAAATCTGGTAGGAATTATTAGTTAACAATAAAAGACGCATTCGATACTTCACGTCTACGGGCAGTGGATGATCATAGAAATGGCCAAGACCGCGGATTCGGGAAAAAAATTTTTCCAGGCAATCTTGATTTAGTCTGGAAGTTAAAAGGTATTTAACTCCTAATTGTTTCAAATCAGAAAATAACCCCAGCAGTGATGTAATCGACATCATAAATCCTTTCTGAAATGGTAATAGGTGCTTTGCCTTGCCCACTCTCATGTCTTCACAAAAAGCATAAAATTTCTTTAAGGTTTTCTCCTGGATTTCTTCATGTATCCCATACGCACAAGATAACACTGTATCAGAGACAGGTTTCCTGGAGTTAAGAATATCAAATGAATTATTCACTAATTCAAAAAAAATTGCAGTTTCCTCTTCTTCTGGTATAAGATAGCGGATACCTTGTGCAGTATGGTTTGAAAATAACTGCGCAGCTAAATGCACACGCTGGCGTTCATTACCTTTAACAGAAATGTGACTTACGGACAACTTTGGGCAAATTTTCACTTCTTTGCAATCCATCGATATCAATCTTTCGATAGGTTCTTTTGTAATTAATTTATTTCCCGGAAGCATTAATCCGTCATCCAAAAAGTGATTACGAAGAAGTTTCAAAAGGTGTGGCACATCAGCAAACACCCACACACGTTTACTAGAGTCCTGGGGATGTGAAAAGCTGCTGTTCAGATGAGTAATCTGAAGTTTTGTCCACACAGCACGATTTCTACCACCCAAGTCAGCTACAGCTGCAACTACATAATATCCAATTTCTGCTAATGTTATTATTATATCTTTCAATATTTCTGCCGTCATTTGCGTATCAAAGTCGAAATATATTGGCTGCTTCCAGCTTGCAAGAAGTCCTCGCACCATTACTACTTGAACATTTCTATGTGGGCCAACAATCTTATCTTCTGCTTGGTCATAACAGATTCTACTATCCACGTTCATTTCATCGAATGAAAGAACACACATACATTCTTTGTCTGTCATCTGTAATGCCCCAGCACGCATAACATGAATTACATCATGTAGCAAACCAGGAGAACAGCGAAATGAACAAGATACCCATCTCTTCAAAGTCGAAATGCTAGGAAATGGAAATCCCATTTTTTGTCTGAGATAGTTATAGCATCTTTTGGATACTGCCCTAAGTGTTGCAGATTTGCAAATGTCATCTGCATTCCACTTAACATATTTTTTATTTGACATGAGAAAGCGAATTTGATTGTCCGTAAAAATTGTCCCTAAAATTTTTTTAACTGCACTATGTACTTGTTTGCTTGTTACTTTCCTGCTCATTTTCTGATAGCTACGCAATTTTCTACGAGAAGCAGTAAGTTCAGTAAAAATAATTTTCTTTTGCATTTTCAATTGACTGCACAACACATTTAATCTCTTATTTTCCTTTTCTAAGATTTGCACACGCTCAACTAAATGAGATGTGTCACTGGATGTAAACTGAGTTGCACAGTCTATCTTATCAGCTTGTAGTTTTTTCTTTTTGGGGGAAAGGGAAGCTAAATTTTCCAATGCTCGTTTCCTTGTTCCCCGAGCCTGACACCTGCTTGCTCTATCCCTTTTTAGCATAAATTTAGATGACTCATTCCTGTTAGAAAACGTTCTCTCCAGATTAGGTTCAGTTTTTGAAGCACAACATATATACTTTATTGATGAGTTATTTTCACATGATGATGACGGAAGATGTAAAGTGGGAACAGCATTGGCTTTCAGCACCCTTTTAGGAGTTGAACCAAGCAATTCTGCCTTTAGATCTCGTACGTAGTCATCAGGTGTAAAATGAAGAGCACATACTCTGGCATTTTCGATGTTGAAATTATCTGCTCTTTTGCAGCGATTAGTCCATAACTTACGAAGTTCTGGATCACTTGGAAAACGATGGTATGTGATGCCCTGACTTTTAGTTTTCCTTCTATAATTCTGACACAACGCTATAGCACAACTTGCCATTTCCGACTACTTATAAAAGCAAATTAACAACACAAATCAAATGTATCACAGATCAAATGCAACGAATGTAAACAAACGCCGAGAACTAACGACTGTCACCCACATAACGTCATGCGCAGGTGGCAAAATTTTCTCCCTGCACTACGCATCGCTCGTGGGCCCCCCTGGCTCTGACCCCAAGATGGCCAAGCTAGCCCCGCCCCTAGCGGACACAGACGGAAACGTAATCTACTTCCTGGATGGCCCTCGTACATATCAACAATGTGTTCATCCATATTTATATCATTCATATCATACAACATAACATACATATTCATATCATCCTTGGTAAATAATACATATCAACAATGTGTTCATCCATATTTATATCAAATCATATCAACAGTGTGTTCATCCATATTTATATCAATTCATATCAACATTGTGTGTTCATCTATATTTATTGGTAAAGAAGCTGACCCTTTTTCAGCTGCTAAATTTAAGAGGTGACAGGTGCACCTCAAAATCTGCAAATCTGGATTTTCTTTCTTTCTTTCTTTTTTCTTTTTAAGATGACCACAACGTCAGTAGTCTTCAAACCTACCACTACTGCTGTGTTGGCAACACCAAGTGTTATGCAATTATCAAAAGGAATTGTATTTTCTTTCAAAGTTTATGTAATTAGTTGTGCTCTAATAAAGCCAGTCGAATCTCCTTCTAAAGTGGGGCTAAAAAGTAAACTACACTCAATTTCTGAAGACTGCATTAAAGAAAGAAACAACAATTACATACAGTTTGGCACTGGTATTATTGCTTCCATCAAGAGAGGCAGAATGGAGCTGTTTTAATGCAATCAATAACTGAAGATTTATTCTGCATACCCATTTCTTTAATAACTGCAGCCATTTCTGTTCTTGTACTTGAGCATTTCTTACCAATTTTACTATCAGGAAACATTTTTCTAAATCAAGCTGCAGAAAAGTCTGATGCATGCAGTGGCAGGTTGTGTTCCAATAAAAAGGTTAGAACAGGCGTTCTCCTTTAATAATTTTTAAGACCTTTGTTCTCTCAGAAAAATTTCATTTAAAATTTTTTTTTCTCCTCAATATAACTTATTTTGTTCTTGTGTTTTTGCGTGTCGTTTTCACATGCTGAATTTCCACTGTGCGAAATTGAAAAATCGCAATGACAAACAGGACACATCACAAATCTTACCTGAAATTCACTCTCAAATCATCCTGATAACATTGAGCATATATCTTAAGGAAAGTGATACCGAAAATTAAGAGAAAAATGTTTTAATTTAAACCACAGAATATAGTACATAAAATATGATGTAAATCAACAGCAGCATATGCATACACATTTAAATTATGATAATAACAACTGAGCTTTTGCCACAAACAAAAGTTACAAAAGAAAAATAAAAAAAAAGAATGGTGACACACAAGAAATATAAATTCATTTCAAGAAAAATAAAAATTCTGAAATGACAGAACTGAAGTTCATAATACAGTAATATTCCTAAATGCTTTTAGAAACTCATACTATGGTATACAAATGTTATGTTATATGTATGATTTCAGTAAGACGGTCATCTAGCAGTTGAAATATTCCACCATGGCTGTTAATGTGTAACTCTTTCTACCTTCGTTTCTCTTATTATTCTTATTTGAAGAATTTTAGAATCTTTCTGGATTCATATTTGAAATAAATTTAGGATTCAATCAACTATTAGTTTTTCACTGCAAGTTAAAAACTATAGTTATTTGAAGTGTTTTCAACTAGATTGAGAACCATCGTAATGACAATGCATGCAGGTTCATTTAGAGAATTATGCATAATGCAGTGGAGCACTGCAAGAAGGTGATGCAACTGGAATGAAATTTACATCCGTAATATCAACTTTGCAATGAAAATTCAAATTAGAATAATAAATATGAAGTTTCATGAGCTAAGTAACTGAATGGCAGAAAGAATAGGATAATCGATCATTTAAACAAAGATTCACATACTGATTCCTGACTAAATTTTTTACAGAAGATGCTGTTTCCTGAATTGACCTTTTACTAATTAAGGACATCTTCCAATACATTATAGAAGATTTAATATAAAGTATTGAAGGTCTGTGTTTCATGCTGAATGCCAATGTTACTTATTTTGGAAGTCACTTCTTTTCAAAGCCGATGGAGAAACCATCTTCTTATGTTTATATTAACTAATGATATTAAGAAACTTTAAAGCATGAGTTACACCAGAAAGTTGTCTAGTATAACTAAATATCTAAAAGTTCGCAAATGTGGGTTCATGACACTTAGCCGACGGGACGCTTAACCAACACCAGTTAGCCGACAAGGATACTTAGACGACAGGACATTTAACCGACACAAAGAGTTACCGTCAGGACATTTAGCTATGGGACACTTAACTGTCGAGACGTTTAGTCAACAGGACAGTTAGCCGACAAGGACACTTAGACGACAGGACATTTAACCAACACAAAGAGTTACCGTCAGGACATTTAGCTACGGGACACTTAACTGTCAAGACATTTAGTCAACAGGACACTAAGCCAAAAGTGACATTTAGCTGACACGCACGCAATAATTATTTAAACTTACTATCAATACAAAATTTCTCGACTTATCCATAAGTTCAATATTTAAGTTATTTTTTTCACCTATCAGTAAAATTCATTTTTCAACTCTTAAAGGTCTCATATGTGCTTTAAATTCTTGTGTAATTTAGCATTGTTTGATATGTATCGTGCTGTTTGGTGTATATTGGGCAAATTGAAAACGCGTTGAAATTTCTCATCAGGGAATATGAATTATATTTTGAAAGGAAAACAGAATTTTTTTAGCTAAGTACAGCGGCCACTTAATTACATTTTAATATGATCTTCAAAAATTATCCGTAAAGCTTCTTCATTTAATCAACTGGGTTCTTTTCACCTTCACATCGTTAATAATTTTTCTTGTTTAGTTAATGACATTAACTTTCCAATCTCACTTTTCTAAATGCTTTCAAATTTCTAATACCTTTACATTTCAGGCCCACAAGCGGTCAAGCAGTAACATCGCTGAACACTGGTAGTTCAGTCCGAGGTTCGAATCCCGTGAACGAGCTGGCTGCATGGGTGTTTTCGTGGTTTTCCCCATGTGTAACGTGTATACAATTTAGTTTTCCTTAAAACGTTCAATATGAAGGCATCCCTCCCTTAAGGCAGATAGCCCTCGAGTGCTTTGTCGTAATCTTATAAACCAAACCAACCTTTACGTTTCATTACTATTTAACTCATCACATCATGTTACATTCTTTCCCTTACAAAAGTGTTTGGCTTCTCTCACTAATGAAATTTCCTTTCCCTGTCATGAAAAATCTGAATAATGCAATACAAATTATTGTTATTCTTGAATTATACTTTTTTATAGAAACATATGGTGGTAAGGGTTAGTTTAGGAAATATATTTTATTTTGTTATTAAAAAGAATTTAAAAAAGTGAATTTTTAAGACAAGGGTATAAATTTTTTATGACCTCTATAATTTGCTGTTCATGCCACTATTTTTGAGATAGAAATTAACTAACATTTCATTGACCATGCCTCTCGCTTAAAATACTTACTTAGGTTAATGTTTACAGCACTAAATTGGTGCATAATGTTTAATTTAGAAGTAAAATATTAAGGTGTTGTTTTATTCCTAACTGAAGCTGCAGAAGAGGGGGCCACAAACCAAGTAGGCGGAGCAAAGCGTCACATCCTGAAAATTCACTGTAATGTGGTGCCATCTATCGATGCTGGATTTAACTAGATCAATCATGTAAATACATAATATTATGCACTATATTTTGAAAGTCACAATGTGTAATTTCAATATAATATATTAATGTTGTTCTTATAAAATATAACTTTTCGCAATAGCTGTTAAAAATGTATAAATTTTCATTTCATTTTTCATTAATTTTATTATTTTTTCTTTTTCATTCCTTCTCTCTTGTTTTCGGTTTAGCTACATGGTAATGGGAAACTTTTTGGTGCCCATTTTTCTGAATGCATTTATAAAGTTCTAGCCTAAAAAGACAATTTTCATTAGAAGAGACTCGTTATGTATTATGTAAAAAAGTCACCCTGTTTCTGTTAGGCTCAGCAGAGGGCAAGCTTTAAAGTCATGAACCCTGGCGGTTCGGTCCGAATTTCGAATCCCACGAACAGATAGGCTGCATGGGTGTTTTCGTAGTTTTCCCCATGTATAACATGCATGTGAGCCAGTTTTCATTAGAAAGTCCTCCACGATGGCATCCCTCCATTTGGCCAGATAGCCCTTTGGCTTTGCTATAATTACACAAACAAAACCTACTTCTGTTAGGCGGCTGCAAACTTGGTTTGTGGCCCTCTACTTCTGCAACTTCAGTTATGAATAAAACAAAACCTTAAAGATTATTTTACTTTTAAATTAAACATTATGCACCAATTTACTGCTGTAAACATTAACCTAAGTAAGTACTTTAAGTGAGAGGCGTGGCCAATAAAAGGTTACAGAATTTCTATCTCAAGAATGGTGACTGAACTGCAAATTATAGAGGTCACAAATAATTTATACCTTTGCTTGTCTTAAAAATTCTCTTAAAACAATAATTTTTATTGCATTATTCAGATTTTTCATGACAGAGAAAGGAAATTTCATTAGTGGGAGGAGCCAAACCATTTTGTAAGGGAAAGAATGTAACATGATGTGATGAGTAAATAGTATGAAACTTTAAGTTATTAGAAATTTGAAAGCATTTGGAGGAGCGAGATTGGAAAATTAATATCATTAAGTAAACAAGAAAAATTACCAATGATGTGAAAGTTTTCAAAAGAACCCAGTTGATTAAATGAAGAAGCTTTACGGATAAGTTTGAAAGATTATATTAAAATGTAATTAAGTGACCTCCGTACTTAGCTAAAAAATTCCTTTTTCCTTTCAAAAATTAATTCATATTCCCCGACGAGAAATTTCAGCACTTTTTCAATTTGGCCAATATACACGAAACGGCACAATAAACATCAAACAATGCTAAATTAACACAATAATTAAAAGAACAAATGAGATCTTTAAGAATCGAAAAGTGAATTTTACAGATAGTGAAAAAAATAACTTAAATATTGAACTTATGGAGAAGTCGAGAAATTTTGTAATTGATAGAAAGTTTGAATAATTATTGGGTACATGTTAGCTAAACGTCACTGTCGGCTTAGTGTCCTGTTGACTAAATGCATTGACAGTTAAGTGTCCCGTAGCCAAATGTCCTGACGGCTAACTGTCCGTGTCGGCTAAGTGTCCTTGTTGGCTAAATGTCCATGCCTGTAAAAAAGGTTAGCTTTAAATATGTTGTTGGCCCATAGATGGCGCCACTGTTTTTTATATTCTATAACTGTGCACTCCAATAAAACTTTACTTGTATTCCAAACTCCCAACAGGTATGTTGTGTCTTATTTATTCTCATGCATGCAAGTAACCACTCTCTGCTATGTTGAGTTTCTAATAGGTTATGGGCCCAGGCCAGATTAAGAAATGAGGATAAGTAATCTAATGACTAGCTTAGTTTGTTTACTTAATTCTATTTGTAAATTTTTAGAATTACTTCAACCGAAATTGGCCACATGGTTATGTTAGGGTTAGCCAAAGCACATGGTTGCAAAAGCTTAACTAGTACAAATATTTTTTACTGTTAATTATTTGGGCAAATGTTTCTTTGAGAATAAAATTAATTCAATAGAAAATTTATTTGAATTTATCTCAAATTATAATTTTTGTCTCTTGTTGATTAAAGTTAAAAAGGAAAAATGCCAGGGGGAGAAAGTTCATTTAGTCATAAACAATTGAGTGGAAGGGAAAATTACATGGATTGGAAATTTTCCATGAAAATGCATCTTATTAAATTAGATTTATGGGCTTATGTAGAGGGTACAAAAGAAGATCCATTAAAGGATACCAAAGTCATATATAGTTGAAGGGGTAAGTGAAATTATTTTCAATGATATAAGGGATTTAACAAGTGGAAAGGAAGCTTGGAAAGTATTAGCTGAAAAATATGAGGATAAGGGAATCACAAGAAAGGTTTCAATAATTAAAACATTAGTGAATACCCGTTATACTGATTGTAAGGATATGTCTGACTATTTACATAAGGCCATTTCAGCTTATCAGCAGTTAAAATCTACTGGTGTTAAACCTGATGAAGAATTAATTGCAGGAATAATTTTAGCTAATTTACCTGATAGGTTTGAACCTCTTATAATGGCTTTGAAAAATTGTGGTGAGGCAATAACAGTTGACAATGTTAAAAATCGCTTGTTAGCTGAAGATTCAAAACCCCTAGTCAATGAAAGTAAGGAATATGCATTTGTTAATAAAAATATTGGAGGCAAAAGGTACTTTAAAGGAAAATGTTTTAAATGCAATTTGTTTGGCCACAAAAGCTCCGACTGTCAGAAGTCACCTCTCAAAAAGGGTAGATATAATGAAAACAAGTTTAACAAAATGTCTAATGTTGGATTAAAACATAAAAAAGGGGATGAAGCTTATGTAGTGGAAATTAGTGTAGCTAATTCTAATCCAGATCCCAATATTTGGTACATGGATTCTTGTGCTTCTTACCACATGACTCCACATAAAGAATTATTAGATGATTATCAGGATGCTAGTATTCATCAAATAAAAACAGGAAGTTCAGTAATAGAAGTAGAGGGTAAGGGTAAAATAACTTTCCTCTTATCTAGAAATAAAAAAAGGGAGTCTGTAACTTTTAGTAATGTTTTACACGTTCCAAAGTTAACAGCCAATTTGCTGTCCATAAAGTATTTAAATAAAATATTTGGAATGGTTAGTACTTTTACAAATGAAATATTTTTTGTGTATAATGGTAAAAATTTAGTTGCTACTGGAACAGGTACGGGAGATAATTTGTATTCTCTTGATTTATGTAATGAATGGCCTTTAATTACTGCTAAAAATATTTCAAATGAATTATTACATAAAAGAGTGGGCCATTTAAGTGAAGGAGGAATGACCAGATTAAAAGATATTGTCAAAGGTTTTACATTTAACGGAAAATTGTTAAATTGTGTGTCATGCATTAAAGGCAAAATGCATAGACAACCATTTCCCAAGGGAAAAGCTAAGCGTGCAAAAGAGTTATTAGGCACAGTACACGCCTATGAATGTTATATCAATTGGTGGTTCTCGCTACTTTATTAGTTTTATTGATGATTTGTTGCGAATGACTTTTGTTTATTTTTTGAAAAATAAATCTGAAGTCTTTGAAAAATTCAAAATATTTCAAGCATTTGTTGAAAAGCAAACTGGCAAAGCAATCAAAATCTTACACTCAAATAATGGTACTGAGTATGTAAACAATGATATGGATAACTATTTAGCATCAAATGGAATTCGGCATCAAAAATCTATTCCATTTACACCAGAGCAAATGGTGTAGCTGAACGTAGTAACAGAACTCTTGTAGAGCGAGCACGATCAATGTTGCTGGATGGTCATCTTGATCAAAATTATTGGGCTGAAGCAGTGCAGACTGCAAATCACTGTAAAAATATATCTCCAACTATTGCAGTTGCAGGTATCACCCCTTATGAAAAATGGTATGGGGATAAGCCAAATTTAGAATACTTGAGAGTATTTGGATGTTGTGCATTTGCTCACATTCCAAAACCAAAACGTAAAAAGTGGGATATAAAAGCAAAGGAATTAATGCTTGTGGTACTGTCAGGATAGAAAAGGCTATCGGTTAATAGATCCCAAAACTTATGAAATAATAAATGCACAAAATGTACAATTTTTGGAAAATGAAATGTACTACAAAAGGGCAAGTAATATGCCAAAATTCTATGATGAATCCTCATTCAGTGGGAGCGTGATTACGACATTTTCAGATACTGAGAATGCAATAGCTGATGATCAGAACGGTGAATTGGAAGGGATGGTTAATGATAATACTCAGTCTGATCATAAATTAGTTAATACTAGTATTAATTCTAATAAGAGTGAACATAATACTGCTCAAAATGACAGCCATGATAACAGTAGTGTAGTTGATGAGATACCTACATTGACTAGAAACAGAAAACTTAGATTCCCAAAGAGTTATCAGGACTTTGACACACATGGGATGCCAGAAATGCCCATGCCAAATTTAGATTGTATGTGCTTTGTTAAAGCTTTGGCAGCAGCTACAAATGGTGTGTATTCTGAACCGAAAACCATTGATGAAGCATTAAGGGGCAATGATGCAAACCACTAGAAGGATTCTATATGTGAGACTATATTAGGCCATATTAAAAACAAAACATGGGAATAATAGATAAACCTTATGATAAGAACATTGTAGATTGTAAATGGGTTTTCAAAATTAAATGTTATTCAGTAGGCAAGATTGAAAGATATAAAACACGTTTAGTTGCTAAGGGCTATTCTCAGATTGAGGGAATAGATTATACTGAAACATTTGCACCAGTTGTCCGATAAATAACATTAAGAGTTTTATTAGCTTATGCAGCTATATATGATTGGGAAATTGACCAAATGGATGCTGTAATGGCTTTTGTATAGGGAACTCTAAATGAAGACATTTATATGAAAATTCCAGACGGTTTCAGTGAATTTTACAAGCAAAACTTAAAGGGAAAGGCCCTAAAATTAAACAAAGCATAAGATGGTTTAAAGCAGAGTGGTAGACTATGGTACCAACTGTTAGAAAAGGGTTTAATAGAAATGGGACTGAGGCAAAGTTCTTTTGATAGTTCTGTCTATATTAAAATAAATGAAAATAAAGATCTTGTTATTGTTACTATTTATGTTGATGACTTACTCATTTTTAGTAATAACATAGAACTTAAAAATTGGGTAAAACAACAACTTAAAGAAAAATTTGAAATGAAAGACTTGGGACCAGCAAATTATTGCTTAGGAATTAAAATTGAATGAGATAGAACTAAAGGGTCCATTAGCCTTAGTCAAACTCAGTATGTAGAGAGTATGCTTTGCAAATATAATATGAATGAATCTCATGGTGTAAAAACACCATTAGACCAAAATCAAGTGTTATCTAAACTGCAGATACCAACTAGTGAGGAACAAAAGCTACCTGTTCCTTATCAGGCTGCCATTGGGAGTCTTCTTTATGCAGCTCAAGCAACATGGCCAGATATAACTTATGCTGTGAATTTCCTTAGCCAGTTCTCCAATAATCTGGCAAGGGTTCACTGGAATGCTGTCAAGCACATCATGCGGTATCTTCGAGCCACTACAGATGCTACATTGTCTTCTTTCAAAGGACTGTAGTGCTGATGTCCTTGGTTACAGCGACTCAAACTATGGAGGTGATGCTGGGGATCGACGATCAACCACTGGATATGTTTTCCTCATCGGAGGTGGTGCAGTGTCATGGTGTAGTAAGCGTCAACCAACCATTGCAACTAGTACAACAGAAGCCGAATATATGGCTCTTTCTGCAGCTACTAAAGAAGTCATATGGCTCAACAAAATTGTTAAAGAACTTGGGATTATTACTGCAAAGCCAGTATTATTATACTGCGATAACAACAGTGCTTTAATCACAGCAAAAATAATGTGTATCATGGTAGATCAAAGCATATTGATATACAACATCATTTCGTGCGAGAAGCTGTGAAACTTCAGCGCATTGACATACAATATAAGACTACTAATGATATGATTGCAGACTTTTTGACAAAAAAATGTAAACAGTGCAAAACATGAAATGTGTACAAAATGATCGGTTTAAAATGAAGGCCAATGTAATTTAATGTTTTATTGTATGTAGGTGTGCTGATGTAATTTCTCATTGTATTTAATTAGGATGATATTTAAACCTAAAGTGGGAGTGTAAAAAAGGTTAGCTTTAAATATGTTCTTGGCCCATAGATAGCACCACTGTTTTTTATATTCTTCTATAACTGTGCACTCCAATAAAACTTTACTTGTATTCCAAACTCCCAACAGGTATGTTGCATATTATTTATTCTCATGCATGCAAGTAACCACTCTCTGCTATATTGAGTTTCTAATAGTGTCGGCTAAGTGTCTCTGTCGGCTAAATGTCTTGTCGGCTAATTGGTGTCAGTTAAGTGTCCAGGCGGCTAAGTGTCCGTGACCCCACAAATGTTACATAACAGTTGTAGAAGGAAGAATGTTGCTGTTTGTATGCAATTTTCCCCAGATTTCCATTTTCTCTCATATGTATGTTTTATTTTCCAGTTTACGTTTGCTTGGTGCTAAATCAGCTAGGTCTGAAATCCGATGGCTTCAATCTTTCAACCAATTTTTAAAAGTACACTTCAAATAGTTTAGTCATATATTAACCCTTAATACTGGGTCAGCTTGTATACATTTGTATCATTTGTGGAAATGGTTTGAGATATATATAATTATCCAGTAGAATAAAGACATTTTGAATTTGATGTGGATCTGAAATAGAGTCTGCAGGCATTTGGGGGATGCTGCAACAGTAGAAATCAAAACTATAATTCAAACTGAATGTTTAAATGGAAAAACTGAAGATAAAATTTTGCAATGCGCATGAAGTATATGGTTGTCTGGGTATTTGGTTTAGAGACATAGAACCAGAATTATAATCACTATTAATGTACTGTCTGTTCTCCCTTGTGATTGCCAAAATTACAACATGCACATGATAAGTGAAATCAGCAATCATCTCTGCCTAGGATTATGAATAAAAAGTCTTAAATGGTAAAATTTTATACCGAAAAAGTATGATTGCACCCATATTACTGCAGAGAAATGCAAAAATTAGAAGAACGTACAAAAAGATCTCTCTACGGAGAATGTATTTTTAACATCTGTATGAGGGAAGATTGTAACAGATCTGCTGACGAAGTAAGTGTAGGAAGTTTTATCTCACCCTACCATAAAGTCTAGACATAGTCCACTAGACTTCAGATTCTTCTCCAAGTAGGTGGAGCCCCTACGAGAAAAACAGTTTTTCTCTTTGAAAGGGATTTCTTCAGCTGAATATCTGAAATAAATAAACCTGAGAGAGAGAGAGGGAAAAAAAAAAAAGAAAAGGAATGCATTATTTTTTAAATGACTTTTGTATATATCTGCCTTTTAAGCTGCCCTGATGTCCTCCATTACCTGCTTTAAAGTAATCTGAAGATAATAATAATTTGCAGGAATGGAATTATTTGCCATTTTTTTTTTTCTTACTGTGATGATTCTGTTCAGAGAACAATTTGAATTCAGTTAAATTATTATACACACACTGTTCAAGAAAATAAATTATTGTTTGATTAAAAAAAAGCATATCATTGAGAGAATTTCCTAATTAAGAATCAGATTAAGGAATATAACACTTTTTTCTTACACATACATATATATATTGTACAAGAATAATACATTAAGATTTTAAAAGTTCAATTACCTCTTGTATCAGGGATTACAAAGTAAAGTGGAGTTGTCCAATTACCAGTATGAGCTAGTGATGTTGCTCTTAACCTCAGAGAATAGTTTCCAGGCTTTAAAAAATCAGATCTATATCCCATTTCCTTTTGGTACTCGAGTTGTGTTATACATACAGGCAAGCGTTTATGCTACGGGTAGGAGAGATATTTTTTAAAGCAAGTAAATAAATAGCATTATAAAATATGACAATAAATTTTCTACTTACTTCACTTTTTTCAGCCAATTTTATTTCTATATCATAATTAACTATTAAACCATTGGAGTCTTTTGGTTCATCCCATTTAACAAATAATACACCAGATGTAAAGTTTTCAGTTTTTATTTCAACTGTACTAATGTCAATATCATCGACACCACCTATAAAATGCAATATATCAATTTTTACCCGAAACATTTAACAAAATCAAATTTTCTTTTTTCAAATTTACAAAATTTCCAAAATATCAAGAAAATATAAGAAATACAAGATTATATATCTAGACATATTAGAAACAAATTAAAAACAGGTCAGCTATCATAATTCATTATACCACTACATAATAAGAATTTTGTCTATGAGAATATAATTATTTTGCATGCAGTGTGTGAAAACTTGGATATAGGCTTTATTTACTTAAATATTGATTCCAGGTGTCCCAGCAAAAGGTGATTCAGGAAAGAATTTTATAAAAATAATTTCAGTATGGGGATAGAAGGCTCTGTAAATGCAAAATTTAGCATTTTATATGGTCCCTGCAAAGCCCCCCTTCCCCAAAGAAAAGACTATGTAATGTTCCATTTCCATTAGTGTATTGTGAACACACAGCATCATTCGGAGAAACGCATATGCAGATGGACGACTGTTTACACTACTGCGTTCGATTCACGCTTACGGAAGTTCGATGGTCAATTGCATTTATTGGCATCAGATGTCTTTGTATTTAACTTATGGCAGTCGGACTCTTAAGACACTTAAATTCAATTTCGTTGGAAATTTTTATTTCTGCCTTATGAATTGTGAAAGTAAAGCTCATTAGCAATTTTTAGATGAGTAACATTATAATGCACATCACGAACATCTCTAATTGCATAGAAGCTGAAGTAATTTTCAAAAATTTCTATGCATTTCTAGGAGCCTTAAATATTTCTAAAATAATATATAATTAAAACTAAAATGTACAGTTAGTGCAAAAAAATATAAAAGTTGAACACATTTAAATACAGCTGGTACTTTAAAAATACACAGCAACTGTAAAAAAAGGTTCACAATATTTACACAAAATTTGCTATGCTTGCATACAATTGATTGCAATGTGAGATTGTATATTTTTAAAATATGCACAAATTTTGAGAGAAAACAGATAATATATAAAATTTTAGCATCAATTTGCTCAGTGTCATAGCTGGATAATTTATTAGAATTTTCGTTTTTTTTTAATATGTACCACACACAGTTATACATAATATATAAAATATTATTTTTAATTTATAAATTTTAATTTCATATCTCTTTTTATAGAAGAATTTATAAAGATAAGTTTTTTTTCTCTTAAAAAAATATACATACATACATAAGGAAAAGAAAATAGAAATACTTTATTAAATAATTTCTGCTGGGGAGAACTGAATTTTAAAGCAATTATTATAAGAATTTTTTTAAATGTTTTATTAAAAATATAAAAGACCTAGGTGGTCAAAAACTTTGTGCACTCAGCTGCAAAATTTGGAGAAAAGTTAAAAGAAAATTCCTAGTTTGTACGCCAAAAAGTTGCTTAGATACTGCGGTTCCATTGACAGTATTAACATAAGTAAAAAAATAAACTGCAATGAAATGTGTAAATATAAAAGATTAAATAAACAATATATATATAATAAGAAATTTAGAACTAATATTTCACAAAGACCAAAAATGTTGAAATTCGTAATTAATAAATTTCAAATAATCTTATAAATGCAACAAATAATTTAATAAATGTAAAAACCAAGACTTTTAAACAATCAGTACCCTAATTCAAAAAATGTTTTAGAAATTTAAAGAAAAAAGACCATAACAGAAGAGGAATTCAATCAACTTCAATGCCACTTCATCAGGGAAAAGGGACATTGAAATCTCTCTTCTACAAAAATCCTTGCTTTTCTGTATCCAGAATTAGCTGATGAACCATTCCAATGTATTTTAAGTATAATAGTTTGCCCGAAAATTCTAGCCCTTCCCCAAAGCAAGGAAAAAAATTCTAATTAGAATTTTGTACCTTGAATAAAAAGAATTCTATTTTGTTTAAAGAACTGTAACCGAAAGTGAAAAATTAAAATAATTCAGTGAAAAAAACAAATCAAAATTTTACCTTTAAGCATATACAATCCACAGAATTTTTAAGTACCAGAAACTTCAAGAAGAATTTTGATCATATTTTTATCAATCTACTTAAGACTATTTGTAATATAGTTTTTGAACAAGTTAAAGAAGACAAAAACTTCTGCTGGATTATTAACAATAACCTGAAAATCCCTGAAGAAGTTAGAAATCTTAAAATTTACAATATTAAGTGCTATGACTTTGAAAACCTACATCTCTGCCACTCAATGAAATTTATGAAAGTATTTTAGAAATTAGATTTTCCAGAAATACTTAATATTCTGGATTTACAAAAATGGAAAGAATTTCTGCATTTTTCATTATACAATAACTACATTAAACATTCTTTACCTGTAAAAGCAAGGAATTCCAATGGGAAGTCCATATTCCACTCATTTGTAACTTATTTGTATTTTCAAAAAAATACAAATTCCTAAAGAGCCTTTCTGCTAACGATTTCAGTAAATTTGAACACACTTATAGATATTTTGATGACATTATTACTTTTAACAATTTTAATCTCATCAAAAACAGTAACATTTACTCAAACTGTCTAAAACTAAAAAAGACCAATAAAAACCAAACAGAAATATTCATAACCATAGATTTTAATTTTTCGACTAAAAAATTGGAACCCCAACCTATCTAAAAAAGTTATAGCAAATACTATTATTAACCAAATTAACAGAATTAATAAAAGTTTGCACTGAAATACGAACAAAAAGAATAAATTCTAATTCTCACTAAAATTTTAAAAGATAATGAAATTCCTTCAAAAATTCATTAATAATCTTTTAATCTGAAGTAGTCTGCACCCTATAATACTTTTTACTTCCTTGTACAAAGTAAAAAGGAAAAGTTTCAGGCAGCATATTTCAACGAAAATATACATTTTGACCGCTATCGAATGCAATTTAACGATGTTTTTGCGTGATATCTGTACGTAAGGACTGAATAAAATACTCTTTTCCTCCAAAAAAATTATATAACTGCTTTAAAAATGAATTCTGAAGAGAATTTTTCATGGCGTCTGTACGAACGTATGTACGTACGTACGTATATTGCATAACTCAAAAATGAGTAAACTCAGAACGTTGAAATTTTGTATATAGGACTGCTATAACATGTAGATGTGCACCTTGTATTTTGGTTGCAATTGGCCGCACCAAACGTATATAAATATATTTATATATATATCCACTCTGTTACCCGGCTCAGTGATCTCAGTTTCTTTACTCGTATATGTTTGTAAATTGTACATTTTTTGCTTTAAAAATGATTGAATTATGTTGTTTTTATCTTCCGGTTAAGGTTTTTATGCCTTTAGTAAATCTGTATGCAATATTTTTAGAATTATCAACAATTTTAAAGTTGTTTAAGTGCCGCTAAGCCTCTTTTTTTTTTTTTTTTTTTTTTTTTTTTTATTGCGGCCATTGATTGTTTACATTTGAAACAGCAGACTAGTGGATTTGTTGCCAATTTGAGAAACTTAGCTTCGCAACAACAAAGATAACGCCTTCATTTATTATTGCGAATTAAATCATGCTTAATACTTTCTGGAATTTTTTCGAGGAAATAAGTGTTTAAGATTTACTTCATAATTTTTAATACAGATATTTTAAGTTTTTATGTATTTTTGCCTTGTCGCGAAGTGAGAACTGAATTAATTGAATGAGAATTACTCAATCGTCTGTGGAAAACTGTTTCTTTTTTGTTTTGTTTGCTTAATTTCTTTTTCTTTTATACATCATTCTAGCTTTATTATAGTATTTGAATAGAATATGTGGCAATGATTAGATAATTTTTTAAATGATATAAATTTTGTGCATTCTGAGTTATAATATGAACGAAATATAATACTGTTAAATGAACCTAGCGCCAGAGTGTCGTTATGGTAAACAAATACAGTGAATTTTAAAGAATGCATTTATTCTATTCTGGTTTATGCGCTGTCGGCGAAGTAGATTTAATTAAATCCAATATGTTTAAATGAAATGCAAGAAAAAATGTGTATAATTTAATATTCCGTACAAGGAAGTCATGTGGTGTACACATCAGATTTTTAAAAGTATGAATTTCTTATCTGAAATATCTAAAAGAGAAGGATAAAGAAGGATGTTTACTGTTTATAGGTTTTTATTTTGATTTTTTATTTATTCTTACTTTTAATTACTATTCTGTTACTAAACAAGGGCCATATATATTTTCAAAGTCGTCATGATAAATCCAAGATGTGAAGACTTTTTACTTTTCTAATAACAATTCCTTTACTTCCTTTTTCTATAATTTTAATTTACATTTTTAAAAAAATCTAAAATTAAACTTTATGGATTTTTCTACTCAAATCTACAGAACAGTTAATAAAAGCTTTTTGACCACTTTTTAGGCACTTTTTTAGTCTAATATTTTTAAAGAATAATTGATTTTAAAATTTAATTACAGTTTTAAACTGAATGATGTCCTTTATTCCCATTTTTGTTTTAAAAAAGTCAGAATTTACTTTAATTTCTTTCAATTAATACAGTAGTTTTTCTTTGTCAAAATTTTAAAAAAAATTACTGCAATATTTATCTATAAGTATTTAACTATAAGTTTTTCATTAGGTTTCAAAATTCCATCTCATGTTCCAAATTTTAGCCTTTTGAGCAATTACTTTCTAGCCAAGATTTTTAGTTTCGCCAATGAAACCAAAATGGCAAACCTGTAAATTACTACAGTCGCAATATTCCTAGCTTCCATTGAGGCCTAATGAAAGTGCTCAAGGTTTTTAAATTACTTATTGTGAGTTTTAATTAAGTTTTTTCACCTAAGTTTTTAATTTCACTAAAGTTTAACCCCTTCGCGCCGACTGTCACGTCTACGTGCCAGCAACAAACACACTCACTTCCCGGCCGACACGCAGGCGTGCCAGAGCATTTTCCCGTTTAGCCCCGACTGTCACGTATTTTTGTGCCAGCGTCCTGGAACGTTTTGAAAACTATAATTTCTGCCACAAGATGGCACTGTATGTCCATATGGTTTCAGATACATGTACATTAGACCTTCTACTCGAAATGAGAGAAGCATGACTCACATACACGTGTTTTTGATTATATAAACAAAAGGGGAAATAAATGTTTCCAAATGGCGTGATTTATGACGTCTCTTTAAATTCGCACGTGGTAGTTGTTTATTGAAGTAGAGAAGTTTTATTTTCGCTAAAGCGTTGGGTATTTCGGTTTGCAGTTCAGTTTTTAGAAAATAATTAGATCTTTTTAGACGTGAATTCCTTCTGTTTTTACCGTTGAAATGTCGAAGCATCGAAAATGTTTAACAGAGCATGAAATAGCAGAAATGATGCAAAATATTTCAGATATTGATTCTGAAAGATTAACCGAAAGACATTTTCCAAAACTTTGTTCAGAAGAGACTGAAAATGAGACAACGATGCTTCATTTGTTCACATTCCCGGAAAAATCCTCCAAAACGGCAAATGAGTTATTACGAGTGCAAGGAATGTAACGTAGGACTATGTGTAGATCCCTGTTTTCAAATTTTTCATACAAAAAGAGAATTTTAAGTAATATATTTAGTTTTCAGATGTATAATGTTAAAAGTCATAAAATGGTGAGTAATGAAAATAAAATGTGTAAAATATGCATTTAAACAAGAAATAAGGTAATTAAAGTATATAAAAAAATATCTATAAAGCATAAGCCGTTTACTATATAGAGCACTATATAGAGTTACTATATAGAGTTACTCTATAGAGCATTATTAAACAATGCGTTGATACTTCGGAAATTTCATGGATTTAGGCTTAGTAGCAAAAAAGCCCCCGGTCCTGGACAGACGCTCGTGTAAGACACTGCCGGCCTCCGCGATAAGCACGCGTTTGCGCTACCGGCGCGAAGGGGTTAAAATTCTTTGGATTACATGATATATGTTTAAAGATAAAATTTTGATTTATTTTTTCCCCTGAAGTATTTTAATTTTTCACTTTCGGTTACAATTCTTTAAACAAAATAGAATTCTCTTTATTTAAGGTACAAAATTCTAATTAGAATTTTTTTCCCTTGATTTGGGGAAGGGCCACAATTTTTGGGTGAACTATTATAATTAAAGTACATTGAAATGGTTCATCGGCTAATTCTGGATACAGAAAAGCAAGGAATTTTGTAGAAGAGAGATTTCAAATGATTTCAGTATTCCTTTCCCCTGATGAAGTTGACTGAATTCCTCTTCTGTTATGTTCTTTTTTTTTTTTTTTTTTTTTTTTTAAATTTCTTAAAACATTTTTTAATTGGGGTATTGATTGTTTAAAAGTTTTGGTATTTACATTTATTAAATTTCTTTGTTGCATATATAAGATTATTTGAAATTTATTAATTATGAATTTCAACATTTTTTGGTCTTTGTCTTTGTCAAACATTAGTTCTAAATTTCTTACCTTATGCCTTCAATGATAATTTTCAGAAGCTTAAAAGCATGGAAATATTAGGCATATTTATAAATTGTTTCGTAATATATGTATATATATATACACAGAGAGAGAGGCAGTATGCCTTAAATTACTATTATGTTACGAATTTCAAAATAAATCCTTGTGGGGAAAATTTAAATAAATAAAGCATTAGATTTAATGCACATAAAACAGAAATGAATTATAAAACACAAGTATAAATCAAATTGGAACACAGAGCTCAAAAAGTTGCATACAAGGTGTAAAAAGAGTACGAGATTTGAATTCATGACCCCAAAAGTCAAGCTGCACCATCATAACCTTTACCTTCACGCTATCATCACAGATGTAATTTACAATTTTGGCTTATACATATCATAAAGGAAATTAATTCTTAAACACTAAATCCCTAGGGCATTTTTTTACAAAAAAAAAAAAAAAAAAAAAAAAGTGGCGTTTCAATTGAAGTTAGATGGTTAAAGTATATATTCCAAATGAAAGGTGTGCTTACAAATATATGTTAACCAGAAAAGTATATTTATAAATAGAGAAATACATAATTTTGACATACTTTTTACTACACCAGAATATTTAAAAGGTTATCAAACTAATTTATAAATCACGTTATTAGTTTTTTTATCTGTTTTTTAAAAAAATCTTCTTATTTTTTAAAATTAATTTGATAGTTAAAGCTTATCTGATTTGCTATAGCAGTTCGACACAGTTAGTTACATACTAATTTTCATTAAAAGTAAACGTGAATGTAGAAGTAGGATTGGGAAATAATTGTTAAGACAAATTTTGCTATTTCATGGACTTAAATTATATTTTTTACATCTTATTTTCGTGACAGTTATCACTGGTTTATGCGATAACTGCGACTCTAGTACTGTAGTTGCAGTTTTTTACCCCTTTAACTGAATTTGGTAGATTGCCATCTTTTTCAGTATGCAGATTTCTCGCTATAATGAGAAAATAAGTATTTTTTAGCGAAACATTCTTTCCTTTATCTAGCACTCAGCCCTACTTCTGTTGGTTATTTTTTTGGTGACAGCACCTGATTGCTTCTTTTTTACTACGTGACGTCAGTGCTTCCACAGATGTATGATAGAAGCTGAACATGGTTCAGCTTGCCATGCGCCACAACGCATCACAGATGTCAAACAAAGTCAGTTCATTTGCCGATTGAAGAAACGCATATGCAATGTGTCCGCACAGCAGTTATGGAAACAGATCCTTAAGTTTTTTTTTGGGGAGGGGCTTTAAAAATCTCTAAGAATAGAATAATGAATATTTTAGAAATTTTAGTTATATATTACTGCAACTTTATGCAGTAAAAAACTAGCCAAAAATTCTAAAATATTAATTATTCTATTCCTATAATCAACATTAATGCAGAATTAACATTACAATAATCAGCATTACAATGGAAAATTTTAATTACAGCTATAAATGCTACATGATTCCTCATCCATAAAACAACACAAAATATCTTATAATTCTTTAAGTAGGCACAAATTATTACTCAGCACTGCATTAAGATCAGTTAAAACCAGTGGAAAAACGAACCTCATACAGCTCCAATATGTACAAATATACAGGGTGTGTTGAAAAATTCTCACCAAATTTGTTATCTCAAGAACTATTTATTACTCGGAAATGACTATCTATATCTCTTTAGTTATTTATGACTCTACAATAATTAAATAATTCCTTTACTCATACTCTCAAATGAGGAAAACAAAAGTTACACTAACTCTCTAAAAAGAAGAACATAGTATGTTGCCATTCTCTGAAACATAAACTGTTACAAAGCATAGATAATAATAATATGAATAGATAATGAATAAAAAAAAACCGATAAAGTAAAGAAAACGATTACATCTGCTTGAATTAGATTTAATGCACATAAAACAGAAATGAATTATAAAACACAAGTATAAATCAAATTGGAACACAGAGCTCAAAAAGTTGCATACAAGGTGTAAAAAGAGTAAGAGATTTGAATTCATGACCCCAAAAGTCAAGCTGCACCATCATAACCTTTACCTTCACACTATCATCACAGATGTAATTTACAATTTTGGCTTATACATATCATAAAGGAAATTAATTCTTAAACACTAAATCCCTAAAGCATTTTTTTACAAAAAAAAAAAAAAAAAAAAAAAAAAGTGGCGTTTCAATTGAAGTTAGATGGTTAAAGTATATATTCCAAATGAAAGGTGTGCTTACAAATATATGTTAACCAGAAAAGTATATTTATAAATAGAGAAATACATAATTTTGACATACTTTTTACTACACCAGAATATTTAGAAGAATAGAATAATGAATATTTTAGAAATTTTAGTTATATATTACTGCAACTTTATGCAGTAAAAAACTAGCCAAAAATTCTAAAATATTAATTATTCTATTCCTATAATCAACATTAATGCAAAATTAACATTACAATAATCAGCATTACAATGGAAAATTTTAATTACAGCTATAAATGCTACATGATTCCTCATCCATAAAACAACACAAAATATCTTATAATTCTTTAAGTAGGCACAAATTATTACTCAGCACTGCATTAAGATCAGTTAAAACCAGTGGAAAAATGAACCTCATACAGCTCCAATATGTACAAATATACAGGGTGTGTTGAAAAATTCTCACCAAATTTGTTATCTCAAGAACTATTTATTACTCGGAAATGACTATCTATATCTCTTAAGTTATTTATGACTCTACAATAATTAAATAATTCCTTTACTCATACTCTCAAATGAGGAAAACAAAAGTTACACTAACTCTCTAAAAAGAAGAACATAGTATGTTGCCATTCTCTGAAACATAAACTGTTACAAAGCATAGATAATAATAATATGAATAGATAATGAATAAAAAAAACCCGATAGAGTAAAGAAAACGATTACATCTGCTCGAAGCTCGTGCAATATTACTCAGAAGCTGCAGTTAGAAAAAAATATAAACAAAAATATTAGAGTCAAAATATTGTTCAGCGTGGTTAGAATTAAAGTTCACTTTCAAATGGCCACAAAAGGAAAATACTAGACCAAATGTTATCAATCTAGGTAATCATGTAAACGATTTCATGGGAATTTATGTGCCCCCCCCCAAAAAAAAGAGTTCCGAAACTCACCACCAGGAGGAAATGGCGCTGTATGCAATAGTGTTAAAATGAAATAAGATTTGGATTCTAACTCAACCTTTTGTTACATGAGTTTAACATGTTGTATGTCCTTAAGAAATATTGACCTAAACAAAATTACCACTTAAAGGTGTTTAAGGCGATAAAAGTCGAGTGTGCCATTCGTGTAACAGAGAAATTTGTTCTTGAAAACCACAAATTAGTGATTAGAAAATGTTAGATCACAAATCACTCGCAAATGTGTGCACATTCCAGAATTCATTTTCTTACAGATCGCTAATTTGTCATTTTTGAAGCTTGGATTTCACCCTACGACATGGATACCGGTTTGAAACATTTTTAATCATTTCTAAAATGAAAGAGTCTGTGAGTTTGTGCCAAACTACAATGGCTTTAACTGGCTCACAGCAGAAAGAAGAAAATAATCTGAACAGTTTGGTGTAATTAAAAGATGCGATACATCGATATTCTGTAACATTCTTTCAGATATGCTAAGAGCTGCTGTTGAAAATACAGTAATACGATTTAACTTGCTTTCGAATATATTTATATGTGTGTGTGATTATGGCAAAGCCTCGAGGGCTAGCTGCCTAAGGGGAGGCGTGCCTTCGTGGAGGACTTTCTAAGGGAAACTGGCTTGTATACACGTTACACATGGGGAAAAACACAAAAACGCCCATGCAGCCAGCCCGTTCGTGGGATTCGAACCTCGGGCCGAACTACAAGCGTTCAGCAACTTTACTGCTTGGCCGCTGGTGGGCCCTAACTTGCTTTCGGAAAATGGTGTAGGCCACACTTAACATGCTTTGTAACACGTTTCAGAAACACTTGTACATATTTTAAAGCGATGCCTTCACGTCTTATTTCATTTAACAATATTCCATATAGCGCCATTTCCCCCCTAGTGGCAATTTTTTTAAGTTTTTTTCACGGAAAATAAATTTCCATGTCTTCCTTTAAAAGATTACCAAGTTTGATAACATTTAGTCCAGTAGTTTTCTTTTTATGACCATTTCAAAGTGGAACTTTAATTATAACCACCCTGTATATTACTGAGTTTGAAGACTAGAAATCTGGATAGTGATTCACGCTAAAAATAACAAATTATCTCATTATTCTTCTCATATACTAACAGCAAGGAATGCCTGGATGAGAGAGAATGGAAATAGAAATGGAGAAAAGCTTTATTCTGTGTGAATGTGAAAAAAAATCTAACGCCTGTTTTTTCCCCCAAGTTAGAAAAAAGGCTTTTTCATTATAGGTCAAGCTGAACAATGAGAGTAATAGTTCGAGAATTCTGTGGTACAAAGCTATTCAGTCAATATAATCTTAAAAACAAATTTACATAACAAAATTTTCACCATTCTTATCCATAGAATTTTATGAATTTCTGCACTAACTGCAATACTATATATTATAAATTCACTGAAATACAATTAAAAAAAACAAGTTTATGTTTCAATGCCAATATTTATAAATAATATAGAAATAAATTTAAGCACTAAGTTCTTTATGAAAACTTATTTTATCTATATTATTTTTCCATTCACAGAATATCATTATAATTTTTCTTTTTTAAATGATCATAGTTTTTTAAATTGATTAATTTAGATTCCTCTATTTTCTACATTAGTAACATATTCTCCTTATTTTCAGATATTCAGCAAGCATGTTACTTATTCAGTTTAACACAATTATTACCTTAAGAGGCAACAGAAGAGCTTACAGGGCAATAGGAAGAAATATCACATTATAAAAACTTCAGAATCTCAGAATTTTAAAATTAACTTCAATAAGGCTGCTTCAATGTGTTCATTTATAAAACCAGTTAATTAAGTGTAGTTACATCACTACAACATTGGTAGTGCAAAATTCAAATATTTATTAAACTCAAAAGAGAACCACCTTTAAATACAGCAGGAAACTTTTCATCTATTTCCCTTGGTATTCAAAAATACATTTGAACATCATGGACAAATTATCTGAATATTTCAATTTTCGATCTGCTAAGTGTTTCAACCAAATCAAGCAAAAAAATTCTTAAATTTACAAATCAATGTTCTACTAATAAAATTTGTATGATGATATTTAAAACATTATCACAAACAGCTATGTTTTTATCACATTATAGTTGATGAATGAAAACTGTTTGTAGTCATTAATACAATCATTAATGACTACAAACAGGCAATAAAAATACAATGAAATACTGAATTTACTTTCCTCATAATAATTTTAATACTTCATTGTTATATTCAGTAATTGAACAGAACAATTATAAAAATGGAAAAGTTCTTCAAGACTCACCAAGTGGATGCGTTCTAACAGTCGTAATGGCTTGAGGACTACACTGTTCATAGTCATCCATTACTGGTTTTTCTGAAGGTTTGTCATGACATGCTTTTACCTATAATAATACATATATATATATATGGTATATTATATAATATGTATATTATATGATATATTATATAATATGTAATCATATTAGCTCTTGAAAAATCAATCAATTTTAGGAAAAATAATACTGAAAAGTCTTTAATCTGAATGTCCATAATCCGGAATGATCTATAATCCGGACCTCAAAGCTACAAACTTTCTGCGCATGCGTAAACGCATATGTGCATTTACGCATGCACATTTAATGTATAACGGACGGTATAAGCTAAGCTAAAATGATCTAATTATCTATTTCAGTTAATGTTGCAGATTGCGTTGTTCCTTGATCTTTTAATTGGATCCGGCTTATTATTTTTTTGCAGACTGTTAGAGCAATTTTTTAAGAAGTAAGCGTGAACTTTCAATTATGTCAAAAAGAGTTTCCAATTCTGGAGCTCTCAAAAGCAAAAGCATGTTTCGATATCAAAGCGAAAGCATGTTCCGATGTCCATTAAACAAAAAGTGGAATTGCTGCAAAAAATAAATAAAGGCATGAAGAAAGTGACAGAGAGGTGATTTGTTTTTCTAATCATTCCCAAATCTGTTTATCAATTTCACACTGCTCTGTGGGGGGGGGACATCGCAGCGCAGAATGAACTGAAGTTGATCTGTCAGCACTATCCTTATCTTCAGGGCAGATGTTTTTATTTTATTTGGCTTATAATTCCTTACTAAATGTAGTATTTCATCTCGATGTACTCTGTCTTTGATTAAAATCAAATTCATCGTTATTATAAATATCACGAATACACATCAAATAGTTTTCTGGTTGCAATTTTCTAATTTCAACTATGTGCAATGTATGCTTTATGCATGCGCACGTTGAAAGAAATGTTTAATAAAGTAAACAAATATATATTAAGCTTTTTTTTTAAATTTTGATACCATTTAGATCATAATTGCTCTTTATTTCATAAATTACGGTTTCATATTTTTAATTTTATAATTTCTGCATGCCATCTTACCAGATTTAAACTGATGATCTATAATCCGGAAAAAACGATAATCCGGAATCGACAAAGTCCCGACGAGTCCGGATTAAAGACTTTTGACTGTATTTTAATCAATGTATGTTTCCTAGGCATATATGGGGATTGCAAAAATAAAGCTCATGAGGAAATCTGTAGTCATTTTCAAAACCAGGAAAGTGAATTTAAAGGGGAAAATAGTACTTTCTGATTTACAACCCCTATCCGAAAACTCATAAACATACTGGTGATTTTGAAGAGCATTCGCACAGCTGTTGGCTACTAATTTTTCACAAAGTTAATGCATGAAAGGCAACAGCCATTTTTAAAATAATGGCACATTAAGAATTCTGTACAAGAACAAACATTCAGTAAAATTTGAAAAGCAAGACATCCATAATAAAATACTAATTTTTCTCGAGAAAAACTTTTTTTTGTTGTGTACAGCAATATGTTTTCGCTAAAAAAAGGGGCGGGGGAGAAAGGGGGTATTGCACAAAATTGGCATCTATGCAATTCGGCACTGCACACTGGCCAAAACAGGCGTGTAACATTTTTTGGCAATATCCTGGGTCCTGCAACAGTTTGGTGTGGATATAAATAATCCCCCCAAAAACCTCTAAAAATTCATTAAATCTTCTTTTTAAATAAATCTTTCATTACAAATATTGTTTGCTGTAAATACATTTATTGTTTTTTACAGTACTTTTCAGTACTGTCTTTGGTACTCCAAGCAATCGGTGCACCAAGCAATAAACTGATAAATGCTGATTCAATCACCATCACTGACAATGCAAATATACCGCATTATTCTTCCTGCAAACTTCTAATAAACAATGCTTGAATAGTTTACCAGGATTCTAATGCACTTAATTTTTATCAAAATTTAAAACCTGCTACAGGGCAGGAACAAGTCATACTATTATATTTTCAAACAAGTGTTGGAAAGCATAAAATGGTACAAAAAGCACTTTATAATAACATGTCATAACATGGAATCTTACTGGCTGAATTCATGCAGAAAAGGGAAACAAAGCTTGGCCAGCTAGCCAAGTAACTTAATTAGCCACCTGATTATAACATTTATATATAGCTAAGGAGAAAATATCTCAGCTTCTATAAATGTTTCCTTTTTTTTTTTTTTTTTTTTTTTTTTTTTTTTTTTTCAATCATACTCTTCTGCCATTTATAAGAAAATACTGGCTGTCTGAGAAAACATCCACATTTTTTTAAATACAGCAGAACCTCGGATCATGAATAAATTGGTTCACAAAAAAAAAAAAAAAAAAAAAAATTACCTGGACAATGTCTCAGATAGCAAACTGTATATCGAGTTACAACCTTTCAGATCAGTAACAATGGTATTTTGGGGTAAACTCTGACACAGAATAAACACTCAGAGACTTCTAGAAATATCATTTTAATACATCCCATTGTTTAATTCTTAGTAACAAATAAGATACAAATGATTTATAAGACCATGAACTTGGCCTGGAGGGCCAGACTGCATTGCAGGCAGAGAGTTTGAGTGGTTTTACCTGAGGAATTTTTATTTATTTACAACATTCTATCTCTAGACAATACCATAAGCTTGGAAGTTATTGATGAAGATACAGAACAGTTATAACCATAGCCATGAGTTCATTCAGAAAGAGCTGCGACAATTATAAGCTTCAACAAAGTTTTACTGTAAAGGGCATGTCTTAGAAAAGAAGAAAAATAAATGAACAGTTCTTTGATCCACAACATTTGCACAAATTGGAGTAGTGGGCAAAGTTTCATATGATGATATTATCCTGATAAAGCAACAGTAAGCTATAACATAAGCATTTTTGATAACAAAACTGCATGTAAAATTTTGAATGAAATGAAGACCCAGTAAGTGTTGAATAGAGTTGGTTGCTGCTGAGACAGAAAAAGTAAGAGATGCCCCAGAAAAACATTTACCTGATTTTCCAATGGAAGGCGTCTCCTAATCCAAAAAAATGTAATAGTTGTGATGTATATTTAAAATAACCACAACTAAAACTTTAACTGTAAATAACTATAACTTTAACTGTAATGGCGTTCATGCTATGTGATTCCGTTGTTGTGATGCATGTGTTACTGTGCTAGCTGAATGTCATGTGAACTGTTTAAAAATGTATAATAAAATTTTGAATTCTTGAGATATACTCATTAGTTGAGTCTACTTTGAAAGTATACAAGTTATCAAGTTTAACAAACTACACAAGAAGTTACATGGTGTCAGGAGCAAAATGGATTTCAGACCACCTGCTCCGCTAACATTCTCCGTCGGAAATGTTAAAGAAAAATGGAAAAAATGGAAGCAAGAGATAGAAAACTATTTACTTGCAACGGAAAAAGATGCCAAGCCAGGTAAGACTAAAATTGCAATCCTTTGGAATGGAAGACTAAAATCCAATGGAAGACTAAAATTGCAATCCTTTTGAATTTGCTCGGTAATGAAGGACTTGAAATTTATAACACGTTTCAATTTGAGCCACCTGAGAATAAGGAGAAGTACGAAGAGGTCTTGAAGTCTTTTGAAGATTATTGTTCACCACGGCAGAATGTCGTATACGAACGTTACAAATTCTTTTCGTGTAGCCAGCAAGAAGGACAAACAATTGAGTTATATGTCACTCAGTTAAGACTTTAGCATCAACTTGTGAGTTTGCTGAACAAGAAAATGGATTGATTCGCAACCGTATTGTATTAAGCATTCGGGATAGGAGTCTGACCGAACGTTTGCTTCAAGAATCTAACCTAGGATTACAAAAAGCTATAGAAATAGTCCGTGCTGCTGAAACAAGCAAAGAGAAACTCCGGAACATGAAAGATGATCCAGCGACTGTGAACAGTGTGAAGAAATATAGAAAACAGCAGCATCAATCAAAACAGTCAATTCCACCGAAATTGTCATCGATATCAGCACTAGAATATGACTGCAAGAAGTGCGGAAGAAGGCACAAATATCGGGACTGTCCAGCTTTCGGAAAGACACGTGCGAAATGCAAAGTAAAGAACCATTTTGCCGCAAGGTGTCCCAAGAACATTTATGAAGTTGGAATACCAAATAATGAACTTAGTATATATAATGAACATAGTTTATTTGTTGCCTCTGTAATGATAGATCCACCAGTAAGCGGGCATAGTGAATTTAATTAAGTGCAAAATCAATCAAAGATCTAACAAATTCTATTGATGAAGTAAATAAGGATATTCACAAGGTAAGTGAAACATGGGTGTAATGTATTACAATGTGTGTAAATAATAACTTTTTCAAGGTTGATTTTAAGTTAGATACTGGTGCAGAAGTAAATATTTTGCCTTTGTATGTTTTAAATAATGTTAAACTTAAGCCTAAACTTAATGAAACTGATTTGTTGTTAACTGCATATGGTAATTTTAAGTTAAAACCAGAAGGTACTCTTATAATTAATTTTGATGTAAGATCTAAGCCTATATTAGGGTTAACAGCTTGTTCTGCATTAATGCTAATTGAAAGGATTGATTCCTTAAAGTGCAATATCATTAATAAAAATGATTTAATTGCTTAGTATAAAGATGTATTTACAGGTACAGGACAATTTCCTGATGAACCATATCATATAACCCTTAAATATGATGCAATACCAGTAATGCACCTCCCAAGACGTGTTCCTAGGCTTTACAGCCTAAATTAAAAGATACTTTAGATAAACTTAAAAGAGAAGGGATAGTATCGAAAGTAAATAAACCAACTGATTGGGTTCAAAGTCTGGTTATAGTTGAAAAACCTAATGGGAGTCTGAGATTATGCTTGGATCCTAGAGATCTAAATAAAGTAATTAAAAGGGAACACTATCAAATTCCTTCTCCAGATGATATAATTAGTACGTTAGAAGGTAAAAAAGTATTTTCAGTTGTAGATTTAAAAGATGGATTTTGGCATGTACCACTAGATGAAGCTAGTTATGAACTATGTACATTTAATACTTCTTATGAAAGACATAAATTTAATAAAATGCCATTTGGAATATCCTCCTCCCCAGAAATATTTCAGAAAAGAAACCAAAAATTATTTGGTGATATTGAGGGTGTGGAAGTTTATTTTGATGATATCATAATTGCAGGATCTGATGAGGTTACTCATGATATAATTATCTTTAAGGTTCTTGAAAGAGCTAGGTCTATAAATATGAAATTTAATCCTAATAAATTACAATATAGGATACCGGAAGTCAAATATGTAGGCCAAATTATTTCTGAGTCGGTGTAAAAGCCGATCCTAGTCATATTAAAGCAATTATTGATATGCCATTACCAAAATCAAAAACTGAAGTTTTTGAAAAGTAAGGAGGGTGTTAGGAATGTTAAATTTTCTGTCAAAATTTATACCTAATGCATCTAAAGTTACTGCTCCTTAAAGAGAAATCATTCAAGAAAAGGTGGAATGTAATTGGGGAGAAACTCAGGAAGAATCATTTAACAACATCAAACAACTGCTAACCAAAACTCCAATTTTAAAAGTTTTCAGTGGTAATGAGGATATAATTATACACTGTGATAGTTCGAAGGATGGCCTAGGATTGTATCTAATTCAAAAGGGTAAGCCTGTACATTTGTGTCTCGCAGCCTGACTAACAGTCAAAAAAACTATGCGCAGATCGAAAAAGAGCTATTGGCCATAGTATTTTCTTTTGAAAAGTACCACAATTTTGTTTATGGACGGAAAGTCACAGTACAAAGTGATCATAAACCGTTAATGGTAATTGTTAAGAAACCATTGCATAAAATCTCGTCTAGAATGCAAAGGATGATCTTAAAATTACTAAAGTATGATTTTGAGATAAATTATGTTCCAGGTAATCAAATGCTTTTTGCTGACACTTTGTCACGAGCATATCCTGTGAATGAAACTATCAGTGATGATCCTGAAATGCTAAATGTTGTTCATATTATTTCAAAATATTTGCCTATGAGTGAAAAAAGAGTGATGCAGTTTAGAAAAGAAACTGAATCAGATCCAGATTTGCAAATAGTTATGAAATATATTAAAGAGGGTTGGCCTAAATGTTACAAAAAAGTAGATAGTAGTGTAAAAACATACTTTAAAGTTAAAAATGATCTTTATATTAATGACGACTTGTTATTTATTAATGAAAAATTAGTTGTACCTTATGGTTTGAGAAAAGATATGTTGCAATTAATTCATGAAGCGCACTTTGGAATTGAAATGTAAAAGAGCCAGTGAAATTTTTTACTGGCCAGAGATATGACAAATAACACTGAGCAGCTTGTTTTCAAATGTGAAATATGTGAAAAATTCAGAAATAGAAATCAAAAAGAACCTCTAATGCAACATGAAATTCCAACTAAACCATTCGAAAAAATTGCCCTAGGTAGCTTGCAATTTGGTAATCAAAATTACTTAGTAGTTATCGATTATTACTCTAAATGGATTGAGGTTTCTAACATAAAAGATAAGACAGCAAATGAAATTATGATTAAGTTAAAATGCATCTTTGCCAGGTATGGTATTGCAAATGAAGTCGTTTGCAACAATAATCCCTGTAATAGCTACTTATTTAAGAAATTTACTGAAGATTAGGATTTCGAACTTAAATTTAGTAGCCCCAGATATCCTCAAAGTAATGGGTTGGCTGAAAAAGCTGTAGGAATAGTGAAAAATATCATGAGAAAAGTGCAAGATATAAGTGTAGGCTTGATGGAATATCGAAATACCCCAATTATTGGAATAAATTTGTCTCCTGCATAATTGTTACTTAATAGAAGATTAAGGACAAAATTACCTATCAATAATAAATTGTTAAATACTAAGATAAACAAACATTCTAAATTTCGTGCACTTCAAGCTAGGCAAAAATATTATTATGATAGAACCGCACAGAATCTTCCTGAGTTAAAACCTGCAGATAGTATAACCTTGTTCAAATTTAGAACTGGGCAATGGGATAATGGTGAAGTAATTTCAAAACATAAAGATCCTAGATCCTATATTGCAAGAAATTCAAATGGGGAAATATTACAAAGAAACAGACACCATATAAAATTTTCAAAATCACCTTACAAAGTTAATAATGATTATGATGATATAGTATTAAATAAAGAGGAAAATTCAAATGGAAGCCCTAAGAATGTTTCTGTGCCTGTTAATATAGGAAATCAACAGAATAATCTATCCAATAATACAATAACAAGAAGTGGACAGTTGATTAGACAACCTTCAAGATATAGAGACTTTGTCATGGAATAAAATAATGTAACATATTGCATATATAATTTTTATGTAACTTTTTTTTATTGTATGTCATATTGTGAATATACTTGTATTGATATTATTTGCTATTTTTATTAGTGTTGATAAAGTGGAGGAAGGGATTTGATGTATATTTAAAATAACCACAACTATAACTTTAACTGTAAATAACTATAACTTGTCTTAGATTAAATTATCCATTGCCTTTGTGCGCAAGAAACTGTTTTATATTTTTTATAAGTAATCATTTATGATCCAAGAATGAAACAATGCCTTATATTAATTTCAGTAGCTAAATAGCTATGGTTTATGAACATTTGGTATGACAAACAATGGCGGCACCTCCCCCAGCCTTACCGCCGACGCGATGGATACATCGGCAGTTACAGATTCCTAGTCAACGATCCCTGGCTCTTTGGATAAATCGAACCTTGATATCAATCCGGACAACTTATTACTCGACATAAAGCAGCTCTACCTCCTGAAGTCAAGATTTACAAAACTGGAGCAGAATCTTTCAAGAGCCTGACAATCAACGCCACTTCCAAGCTTCGACCTGAAGTGTGTTCGTCAGGAATCTCAGGTAACGCTTAGTACTCTTACTTCTCTTGCCAAGCGCCTTAATTTACCACTATTTAATATTCCTCCTACAGAGGAGGAATGTATTCAGAAATTAGTAAATGTTACTAAAAATGTTAATGGTTATTCCTCTAAATTTGATACTAAAAAGACTGTTTTGGCCAAAAATGTTGCCCAAAATTCACCAACTAAAAGACCTTTACTTAAACCTGCTAAATTGCACGCAGAGAAAATTCTAGCTAGTAATAGCAAAAAACTAGAAAAACTATCTCTAAATAAACGTGAAAGTAATCCTGATTCTCCTAAAACCGAAAAAGTTCATAAGGTGGACAAAGATGGATTCCAAGAGCTAACCCACCATCTTGTTGCACGTGGTGAGCAAAGCCATGAGGACACAACACCTGTTTCAAACAATAGCCTGCCTCCATTTTGGAGTGAAAGCTCTGATGCTCTCCCGCCCCCACTCAGCCAGCAGAGCACAATCAGCCCCCTCAGCCGAGGGAAAATGACAGTCATGAGGAGTATGCTGAATCTGGTACTAACCCCCCCCCCCACTACTAGCTCTTTCGAAGGGTCGAAAAGGAAAATTCCATATTTTTTCGTCGACTCTAAGGATTTTGAATTTTTGACTTCGCTTGTGCAGTCCACAGTTCCTACTGCCATCTGCTGCATGAATGGCAAATATTTACGTATAGAGATGCAAGACGAAAATGATTACCGCTCGGTCACCCAAATTCTTACCAATCAGAGGGCCGAGTACAAATCGCTCAATTTAAAACAAGATCGCCCTGTAAAGGCCATGTTATGCAGACTGCCAAGCAATGCAAAACCAGATAAAATCAAATCAGAACTGCAACTCATTGGTTACTCAGTGATAAGCGTCACACAACTAAGGCGACACAAATCCCGTTATCCGATGCCCTTGTTTTTAATACAGTTAAATCCCTCTTTAAATGTCTACGACATTTTTGAGGAGACATTGATGTTTGGAGTGGAAATTAAAGTTGAGAAGCATCTAGGAAAAAAGGGGCCGAGCCAGTGTTGGCGCTGCCAAGGATATTTTCACAGTTTCGCAGTGTGTACACTGCCGATCAAATGTTTACGGTGCGCTGGCCCTCATTATGCGTACCAGTGTACCAAGGATCCGGAAGAGGCAAACACCTGTGCGAACTGCCTTGGTCGGCATGCAGCCAACTGGTTCCACTGCCCTTGAAATCCAATGAACAAGGGCAAAACCCCCAATATTCGAAAAGATAACGGAAAAACAAAATTTGTACCAGCACCAGCAAAACCTCCTCGTAGCAGCACAGATCCGCTTTTTAGTACGATCGTTTCCGGACGGAAAAATCCCGGACTTGCACCGATGGAGAAGCAAGCCCCGGCACAGAGACCTGCTCCTCAGCCAATACTACCGGCCCAGGCTCCAGCCCCGACCGCCGAGGACTACAGTTGTACAGACACCCTGAGGAGTGTGTTCCAAATTTCTTCTGAATTTGGAATTGATCATAACACACTCCTCCAGGCTTTCAGAAATGCCCTGCCACAGCTCCGGACTGTCTCCACCAGACCTGAGCAGGCTTCCTAATCTACGAGGCCTACGTCGGCCTCCTGAATTAACGGCCTCACGTTTAACTCTTCTAGAAGTGAAGCAAGCCTCCTGATCTCGTTCTGGAATGCGAATGGCATCAAGAAGAAGATTCATGAAGTCCGGGATTTTATTAATGAGCACCACATGGCCCTCTTCCTCGTTTAGGAGACACATCTGGTTGAGGGACTCATCACGAATTATTTCTGCTACCAAAATGATAGAGACACTGTTCGTGCTGGTGGCGGTACTAGCATTTATGTAAAACGCTCTTTAAAACATTCTAGGATTCCCACGCCACCACTGGAGGCTCTACAAGCAACTATTATTCAAATTCATATTCCAAATAGCAGTAGCGTCCTGCTATATGCCTCCGAGACAGGAACCAGCATTTATCTCTGATCTCAGAAAACTCAGTGGTGTTGCAAATAACCTGATTATCGCAGGAGATTTAAATGCCTGTCATAGAAGTTGGGATTGTGTCACTGCCAACAACTATGGTGATAAACTCAAAACTTGGGCTCAGGACGCCCATATCCAAATTATTGCGCCGAACTCATCTACCCATTTCCAGTATTCTGGGGGGGTTAGGTGCTCCTTCTATTATTGATTTGGCTTTATTCAAAAATATTCCTGTAGATTATTCGATCAAAGTGATCCCGGAATTGTCCTCTGATCATTATCCGGTTCACCTCACCTTTAAAACTACCAAAATGAATCAAAATTTACCGGCACAAGTCTCAACAAATTGGGACAACTTTCGGTTTGTTTTGGAAAATGGTATTCTTCCCCTATCAAAATTAACAATAATAAGGTGGTTGATTTAACCATTGACAGGCTCAACCAAACCCTGGGAAGTGCGTTCACGGCTGCTTCCAAGCCCAAATTCAGGTCTAATCACTATAAATTACCTGATTTCATTAAAGAGAAAATCAAAATTAAAAACCGTCTTCACAGAGAATTGCAAAATACACGTTTGGAAAACTTTCGAGTTCAACTGCGAAGACTCCAGAATGAGATCAAGTCTGATATTAAGAAATATGCAGATGATAAATACTCAAATTATCTTAAGTCCTTAAAGACTTCTGACAATAGCCTTTGGGAAGCTAGCGCTCGGCTCCGCAAACCAAAACACGACATTCCCCCCCCTTAATGGGCATGGTCAATGACCCGATGGCATTAACAGACACTGAGAAGGCTGAACGCATTGCACGCCTTTTAAAAATTTCTCCAGTTAATTCTACAGTTAACAACCCTCACAGTTCGCCGCGGGAGGTTGGAGAACTTTTCGCCTCAACAGAATGGACTAACTCCCCCCCATCCTCACCGAGGCGCTTTTTCTCCTCTGGATTCCAGTTTTTAGTCGCAAGGCTACTTCCCCCCCCCTCCCGCTCATTCCCAAGGCATTAGCAATCTCTGCGGTTTTCAGTATTACCTAACTTAATTTAACAAAGCAGATGATTTATAAACAGCATTGTAGTCAGAAAATTTCTGCAGATAGCATATAAATAAATACACATGTTGCTGTCTGTTACTTGTATGCCATAGCAAATTGGCAGATTAAAAACATAATACACAAATTTTTTGTTGTCAGCATGTAAAATGAAGGAGACTGTCCTCACTCGCTAACTGAAAAAATGTGAAATGTTTACTTTACTGATATAAAGGATTTCCTATATCAGACACATAAAACTTTTAATGCAAATCTAACAATGATGAATAATCTAACATTTAAATGACACTTCTGTATTGAGAGTAAACAATCATTAGATCACTTCTTTTATAAGACTTTCCTAAAAAAAAAAAAAAAAAAAAAAAAAAAAAAGGAAGAGAGATATTAAAATTCTCAATGCAAAAGCCTTTAGACTAAGGAAAAGTACAATAACAATTTTAATTATGATTCTACTAAAATAACCCATCTAAATACAAAATTCATAACAATATTATGCTCCAAATCCAACGTTACATACGTAAGTACATTTCCTTAACCACTTCTGAATACATGGTTAGACAGTTATAGATTATTTGTGTTAATTTCCTATTATATGCCTTGTTGACCAACAAACCTTGCATAAGTCAATTAATTACCACCCTTCCTTTAAGTCTGTTAGCTATCTATATTTGCACATATTTCTTATGAAGATAGAATGGTCATTAGAACTGCAATGTAAAATTATTACACACTTCACTTCGACTTTGGTTTACACAATTATCCTGTACTTCTGAAATATAGAACTTCTATATTTCTACTACTGAACTACTGAAGTACAGAACTTCTGAAATATAGAACTACTATTTAGTAGTTCTATATTTCAGTTTTATTCAATGCATAAAAAACCTGAAATTTGTATGTTCAGTTACGGTAACTAAAATATACTATTTTTTTATTATTATTTGGTTATTAACATTATTTAGAATACTGGAACAAAAATAAAACAAAAAATCAGGACAAATGATATTTTGACACAATATCACAAAGTGAGAAAGAGAAAATACTAAGAGCCACTAATCTCAGATTAAGTACTTAAACTAGTTTAACTTTTACCCTTAAATTTTAATTGAATCATAAATTTTTGTGTATCACGCATAACAACACTGAAAAATATCTATTTAGTGATTTCAGATAGCTCAGTTAAAAATCAACTGAAATCATTAGCCAGTGATAATTGATAAACATTATAAATAAGGTGATAGATAATAGAAACTATTAAATGACTAAAATATGAATTACAAACTGATATGAATAATAAATGTAAAGAATTACAAATTGTTTGTTAGTTCTAGCACCTCAATGGAAAAATTATCTAAAAAAATTATGTGAGCTAAAACTTACTACTAAACTAACATTAATATTGACCAAAGTATTTAAACCACATTAATATTTAACTTCCTGTCACTGACCTAATGAAATATCTATATATTCATTTATTTAGTTTTTTCAATAACAAATGCATTCTATTGAAAAACCCTTAATGTACTTTCAAAGTGTACAAGTTAATAGTAAGTCTTCCCCACTACAGACTTTAGGCTGAACACAAAGAATCAAAAACACATCAAAGCTGTAAAAAAATATCACAACAGTCTTAATGTCACTATTTCCTCTTATTCATCATAAGAAATAAAAATTCAAAATACAAATTTGTGAAACATTTTTTGACATATATCAGCCAACAGAACAGAAAAGTAATTTTAACTGTATGCTTCAAAAATACTGGAAGAGGGGATTTTTTTGAATAAAACAAATACTAAGCAATGCTAATTGAAACATATGTTGCTTTATTTTTTTTTTGCAGCTCCTGCCTGAGTGACTCAACAATTCACACAACTAATAATTGCAGAAGAAATACAATTTTGAATATGTACTTAGCATACCTCTATTCTGTACTCTGTGAAATGATGAAGTTGCTTGACTGCAAAAAATGTAGCATTGTAAACAATATATTGGAAGTTTCCTTCTTCAATAGGTGATGGAGAACTAGTTATCTTAGTGGTATCTTCAGTAGTCGTAGTTGCTGCTGTTGTAGTACTTGTACTGGATAACCTTCCGGATGGGAATGTATCATTAAAAAATTCTGTGGATGAATCCCAAATAGAAGCTGTAGTTGGATTAATCAAAGACTGTAAATCACTGTCAGTTTGATTTGCTCTTTGAACCCTCTTAGGGCTGAAAAGTGAAATATAAATAAAATAGGAAATATCAGAAAATCAGTATATTAATTTTACAGATCAGACACTACAAAATGAAAAGAATAAACTTTTAATAGACAGGCAGGCTGATACATACAAAATTTCTGTTTAATTTATTATGACTACGTTTTCACCATCTACTAAAATGGCTAAAATAGGAACAACATTCAAATGAGAAAATATAAATCTACTTTAAATGTGTTTGCTTATCTCATACACAAGCAAATAACTTATATTTTTGGCTCAATATTACTTTCATTTCTTTTTACTAAATTTTTTAACAATAAAATCTCTCTAAATATTATCACTTCCAGTTCTATATAGTTTCATTTCAGAAAATGAGACATACATCGATGTTCAATATCATTATTCAGTTTTCAGAAATACTTGGCACATTTAGAAATAGGAGATGATTACTGTAAACAGTTTCACAGTATATTTTATTTCTACAATCAAACTACCTCTTTGATTTGTAAAATTTCACTGCAAAAGATTGGAAATTATATAACGTTTTTATCCAAAATGTTCAACGTTGAATATGCCAGAAAATCTCTAAAAAATTCTATAATGATGACTATGAAGAATTTGTAATATATTTAAATATATACATATATATATAAACCAGTATTATAATTTAATTTATAAAAAACTTACTTTTTCTGGAAAACATTATTCTGAATATAATCTTCAAATTGTATTTCAGCTTCAGCTTCTTCTTCTTGAAAAAATAAAGTTTTACTTTTTGAACAAGAACAACACTCTCTATACTCGCTATTTAATTCCATGTATTTCTTCTTTTCTTCAGCCACAATCTCATCAATTACAGTACCTTTTTCTTTATCAGATTTTTTAATGTCAGACATAACCATTGCTAAAATAAAAACAAAGATATAGAAGTATGCAAAACTATATGATGTGAATTAAATCAAATTTCAAACATGATAAATCCATCATGAAAATATTTTGAAAGATTTACATAATGCATACAGCAATACTTATGAAATACTTAAAAGATGTTACATAACTTTTATTTTGCATAATTCCTATAAAATTTTTTATCAAAATTTAGAATACAGCAAGAATAACAAAAAAGTGATGCAGACACTGCATCAGCAAGTGCAGCTGCAGATAGATATCAAGCACATAATGGCAAAATGGAGATAACAAATGGCTCACTACAGAATTGTTAACACTTTGCGGGCCGCTGTCACGCTGGCGTGACTTTTGCTCGCCAACGGTTATTAGCCGCTGTCACGCTGGCGTGATTTTTGCTCGCCAACAGTTATCGGCCGCTGTCACGTACGTGTGACATATTTTCGCCAATAATGATACTTCACATTGACTTTGTATAGATAGACATACTATAGCAAAACATTTGATGATCAGGAAACATTGGCTTCAATTGTTTTCCTCTCCCAATTCACCAGACTGTCTATTATTGAAATCTTTTTCTTGGACGCTCGTTTTGTTAGTTTGAGACTGTCTTTCGCTGCCTTCAAATATCAGAAACTTACGTTAGATTTAAAGATATCCTTCAAAATGCTTTTCGATGAGGAAATATATGCTGATCTGTTATCAGAAGAGGATAATTGCTCTGATAGTGAAAGTGATTCGGACAGTGGGAGCGATATAATTGTGAGACGATTCAAAAGTAAGGGAAGATCAATCATTAGTGAATCTGAAAGTGATGAAGAGAATTAATTCTGTGGCAAATGATTGATCAGAAGTTGATTTTAAACCTAACTTTCATGCTTGCCCGGAATGGTTTGGGTTACAGGTACCATACACACCAGATATATTATCAACTGTGGAATTGTTCATTGGGGACGATTTATTTAATTTGTTTGCCACACAAACAAACTTATATCATAATCAGCAGAATAATGATAACGACAATGCATCAACAAGGAATAAAGCTTGGATTGATACAAACGTAGAAATGAAAGAACTTTTGGGCCTTGTTATCCTAATGGGAATAGTAAAAAAACCAGAACAGAACGATTATTGGTCTACTCACCCTGGATTACATACACCTATTTTTGAGAATACTATGCCAAGGAACCGATTTTGGCAGTTATGGAAGTATTGGCACTTCAGTAATAATGAGCATTGCCAAGAAAGGCTTGATAAAATAAAACCAGTTTACTCGTACCTGGTAGAAAAGTTTCAAAAAATTTATTAACCCGAGAAAGAATTATCGCTGGATGAAAGTATCATTCCATGAAGGGGCAGGTATGTGGAAAAGTTCCATGAAGGTAACTTTTCGTACATAATCCTGCGAAAATTATAAAATATGGAATTTTAGTCTGTATGGTGAGTGAGGCGACATCTGGTTATATATGCAATTTAGAAATATATTGCGCGCAAGGAAAATCGCTAATTGCGACAATATTTTCCATGCTATCGCCATATTTAAATTTATGGCACGATGTATATATGGACAACTACTACAATAGTGTAAAGGTTGCAGAGGAGTTACTAAAGCATAAAACAAACATCTGTGGCACAATTAGAGTAAGCAGAGGAGTGCCAAATTGTTTAAAATCTGTTACATTGAAAAATAAGTCAATGGAATTTTGAAGAAAAGGGAAAATTATGGTACAAAAATGGAATTTGGCTAAAAAATTCATAATGATGATTTCTACGATACATTCAGCAGACATGGTCAAATGTGTGAGTAAAAGAACCAAAAAGAAGTGCATTAAACCAATTTGCATACGTGAGTATAATAAATTTATGAAAGGTGTTGATAACGACGATCGATACCTATCATGTTATTCCATACTTCGCAAAACAAAAAAAATGGACTCAAAAAAAAAGTTTTTATCTCACATAAACTGTGCATTAAAACAATTTTTACTAAATCTTGCACTAGCATGGATTCATGGGAATGAAGAGGAGCAACAATCAAGATCGGCTGCTCAATGTGATAAAAGATCACCGAGGTTTGATCCACCAGGCAGACTTACTACGGACATGAGAAAACATAGAATAACACGTATTAGTGGTAATGGGAGAATTCAAAACCCGCGAAGGGCCTGTAAAGTCTGCACTGCTGAGAAGAAAAGAAGTTCCACTGCATACATGTGTTCTTCCTGCAACATTTCTCTGCATGTTGGAAAATGTTTTCAGAATTATCATACTAAAAAGAACTATGGATCCTAGGAGTTAAATTATTTAAATAAAACGTTTTAGTACTAATTAAAAAATATAATTGGATTAAAATGGAATAAAAATAGTGTAACAGTTATTTTAGTGCTTTCTTTAATAATAATTATATACCAACTACTTATTTTCGAAAAATTGCGTAAATATCCCCCTTGGCAAGCAGTAGAACTTGTGTGAACCGGCGGCAGCGTAATGGCGCTTTGATAAATGCGCGGCCCACAAAGTGTTAAAAGTTCAATATTTATGAAATTCAGTAAAATAAATGAGGGTACTCCAGGAGATAATCTGAGGAACGCAAAACATATGATACATGCGAGATTTTGAATTCCAGTATCAGCAACAATGAGAGGAAAATTAGCTTCCTGAATCGCATAGAGAAAGATGCCAAATTAAAGAAGGCATTCAGGACTTTGCACAGTTCATTTTGTACAAGAGGTAAGGCTTTAACATACAAATGCTTAACATAACAGAAAAAGTATTGGCTGCATTTGAGTTAGTGAAATGAATACATGCTATCCAAAGCTCTCTATCAAGACAGCCACCATAAGGAAAACCACTGGGGTAGAGTAGACTTTAAGGTACCCCTTGTATTATGGCCAAGTTGTTGTTTGATTTATTGCAAGTTGTTGTTTCATTTATGGTAGCCTGAGTAGTTGAATGTTATGGAAACCCTACTGCGACGTAATCGGGTGCATGATTCTGGGAAATTTTGAATCATGGGATGTTTTGTAAGCGTTTTTATGGTGAGTGTTAAAACCGTTTAGATGGATTTGAATGGGTTAGATGGTTTTGAATGTTTGATTTAAAATGTATTTTATTGAGATTATGTATTTTTGTTTGCCTATATTGTAGAATTTGGTGCTCCTTTGACTTTTTAAGTGAAAATATATCGATGTGTACATGGACAAAGTAAAGGGAGTGCGCATTGCAAGTTTGTGCAATTCGGGGATTTTTTTAAAGTGAAAATAGGTCGACGTGTACATGGATAAAGTCAAAGGAGTGCGCAATGCCATTTTTGTGCCCTTCGAGGTTTTTTTTTAGTGAAAATAAGTCGATGTGTACATGGATACCGAGTTTGTGCGATTGTTTGTCTTGTTATTTTGTCTTTGCGTAGCAGCGATTTTTCGTGCAAAAATCGCCTCTTTGCAAGCCAAAATAACAAGACAAACAATCGCATAAACTCGGTATCCATGTACACATCGACTTATTTTCACTTAAAAAAAAAACCTCGAAGTGCACAAAAATGGCATTGCGCACTCCTTTGACTTTATCCATGTACACGTAATCGCCGCCTTGCAAGCCAAAATAACGCTTCAAAGAATTGCATAAAATCGCTATCCATGTACCGCCAAAAATTGCCAAGTTTCGCCAAGGGGTACCCTAAACTATACTTTTATCAACCACTGCAAGTGCATAACAGTTTGTCGTATGTTAGGGTTCCACTACTTTTTCACTATTAATGATTTAAAATTTGAATATTAGTCTATTTTTTATGTATTGGTTTTCTATATCCCATTATATTCTCTTCTGCTTCAGATTAAAATTTTTTCAGGTAGCATATTTATTAGCAGATTTTTGCTCTTTTAACACTTGAATTCTTAATTTATTCAAATGAGATATTTTGAATAATGCTAGAAACAACAGCTGAAGGCACACAGGCGAGAAAAGATGTTGATGCCATTTAGCTGTACATACCTGGTAGAAATGTTACTGATAAGCAATACAGATAATTTGGCTGCGACTAACAGTACTGTGTTGCAATAAGCTATCAAAGTGAACCATGGGCATGGCTCAAATAGGGATGATCTTTCTTTTTGAATTCAAACTGGATATTCTCCTTCAGATAATAATAATACAACATTCAGACTGTATACATCTAATAAATGCACCCTTCATCGTTAGTTTGAGAAATTTCATGCAAGTGACATATCGCTGGAAGAAGCACCACATGAAGATCGATCATATTTTTTTCAGACAATCTTCTTAAGAAGACTGTCAAAGCTGACTTCTCAATGAAGTGCCCACACTGCAACTGACAAGGAGAAGAAGTGACAATGTCTTATGATTTACCTCTATGTATAAGGCATGCAGAACAGATGTGTGCAACTTCTTCAGGCTGTGAAATGGTAGGGAGATGATTTTGCATTAATTTGTTACCAGTAATAAGAAATGGATCTGCATAATAATCCTTATAGATCCACTCTGTAGTTTGATGTGGATGAGTCTCCAGAGGGCTTTCTTAAGAGCTGTTATTGTTTCGTGTGTCATCTGCCAGCTGTAACCATTTCATCCTCAGACAAGGGCAAAATCAAAAATTAATTTTGAACCAAATTGATTGAAATGAGGCAAAAATTTCATCTGAAGTAGCAAATACGCATGAGCAAGAACGGCATCCTTGTATTGCATGTCTCCATGCATTACACATTACATGAATTACGAAATCTTTCCTCATTCATCAATTCAATAAATCTATTACTATATGATAAATAATCAAACATTTTGCTACCTGAATAACTCACTATGCAATCAGAGTTTTCAAAATTACAGAGATATCTGTTAGGCAATCAAAATATTCTGCAGCTATGAGAGTTCTTTAGTATGAGGTTTAAAATTTGGCACAACTCTGAAAGAAATGCCTGCTTCCTGAGGGCAACTAATTTTACTTGGATATTTCTCCTTTTTTTTTTTCTCGAGGTTTTTGTGCATGTGAAGATGTTGGTCACACTTATCAGCTATATTGTATTGCACCAACCTAACATGGGTATATTCTCATTATTAGAAGATATTCCCAAATCACTGTTTCATTTCTCCACATAAACAAACAGAGTCAAGAAGAATCTCTAGAATCCACTAATTGTTTTGATTTCTCCTCGCACTGCATATATTTTGTACTACTCACATTTATTACATGCAAATAAAGCTCCACACTTCTTTCAAAATATACTTCTTCCTTCATCAACTACGTTTCTGTTGATAAAATAAGGCATGATAATATCATAGCATACTAATAACAAGTAAATATCAACTAATTGGAAGTAGGCGTTTCTCAATGTAAGTTCTCAGAACACGTTTGTAAATCATAGTAAACAGTTACTACATACTCTCAGAAGAGATTTGGGACCTAATTAGGAAATTTCTATGTTGTAAGGCATCACATCACAATACTGCAATGAAATTTGGAATTGATTCACCAGCAAAATGCAAGCAATGAATGACTTCACAATGACTGACAAAATTCCACAGTTTTCAAAAGAACTGAATTAAAAATTTGATTTACTACCTGAGCCAACTACCACTGTTTTAGCAAAGTATAGAAGAAGAAAGCAAATTTCAGAATGATGATACATGTCTGAGATGAAAATAATAAGAAAAATGGCATTTTTGGACTATTAATTCCATTTGCAAAAAAGAACTGTTGCACTTATGCCAGAAGGATATTTTGAGAGAATAGGAAATCTTTTTTCTTTATTAAGATTTATATTCTGATAATGTTTGGGAGGATTAAATATAAAATTATTACTCAAATAGCAGTCATAAAACTATTACCTGGCCTAGCTTCAATGTAACAAAAATTTAAACATTTGAAATGTTATAAAAATTACCAAAATGTAGCAATAGATTGACATATACACGAAACAAGAGGTAACAATCCATAAAAAAGTACCTATCCATAGGTTCAATAAAGAAGTATCACATAATTTTTAAATGTAAAAGCATAAAATATAATAAAGCATGATACATATGTATTGGATTTTTTTTTAGGTATTTGATTATTTTTGCTTGAGACGAGATAAGGAAGAAAATGAAATAACAGTTAAAAACTAATAGTTTTTACATTTTACTTTCATTCTTTCATTCAGACTTTCAAAAAGCATGTAAGTTACATCAGAATGTAACATAAAAAGTGTATTACATCATCAAATAAATATCTCTCAATTAAAAAAAAGTTTTAATGAGTTTAAGACATATGTTGTATTAAATTACTCACGTTCATTACAATAATTTCGTTGACTAATAAATTCAAATGAATCTTTTTCTTGAAAACCATTAATTATGTAATGAGTAACCTTTCCATTAGGTTTTCTTGGACTTTGCCATTGGATAACTATTTCCTCAGGAGAACTTGCATGAGCTTGAACATTTACAGGAGGATATGATGCTAAAATTAAAAGGCGTAAGTATCAGGACAGAAAGTTTTAGAACGAATAGATGTACACATAAAATAGAAATTAACAGCAGTAAATGGCCCAAAATTAGAGAACATCATTAATCTTTTCAGATGGCAACAATGAAATTAACAGTTATAAAAATCATAAAACCAATTCATAACTACAATTTAAAAAACTCATTAACACTTTCGAAATAGAAATTTTTTATTTTTAAACCAAAAGCTTTCCTCAACATCATAACATCAACTTTTAAATTCCATTATGATTAAAACAAAACTGCATGCTGTCCAGCTGGTATAGTGGTTAGTGTCGCTGACTGTCACACTGAAGGGCCCGTATTTGAATCCTGTTGAAGGCATGGATGTTTGTAAACATATAGTGTCTGTGTGGCATGGGGCATTCTAAATATGCGGTGAGCCGAAAGTCCTCTCGAGAGGTTAGTGGTAGGGGAAGAGGGATGGGAGACCCTCAAATCCCCCCCCCAGGGTGCTTTGCATCAAAATTGGGGGCAGAACTGAGCTAAATCTTAATGTCACGTGTAAGATGCTCAAGGCTGTTGCCAACGACAGGCATAAACTTGTGCTCCTTGCTTCGTGGACTTGGGCTGACTATAGGTCAGACAAGTGAGCATTAGCAACAACAACATAAACTGCATATCTGAATTTCCTTTAACAAATTTAACAGAAAGTAATATTTTCTGTATTCTGCTTGTTGTCTAGTTTAATTCATATAACGTCATTAAAAATACACTACAGTTGTCTACTCGAAGAAAGAATACCTTCGCAGAGGACTTTCTAAGGAGAAATGGTTTGAATTTATGCTAAAATTCAGAAAACCATAGAAACACCTATGAAGTCACCTGCTGGTTGGGATTTGAATACAGGTTAATCACTGCATTAAGACATAGCTTTTTGTATGTTACAGTTACAGGTTCTGACTGCAAGGTTTTTATTTATCATTTCAATTTCTTTCAATATTAAATTTAATGTAAATAACACACACAAAAATTTTTAACTTATTTGCTTCAAGATGTAATGATTTTTAGTTTGATACTTCACATAATTTATTGCATTAATATGAATGTTAAAAACAAATTGAACATTGTATGATGATTTTTCAGTAATTTCACATCATTAATAATTAAATAAGTTTTTGATTTGGCAAGGTAGATGCCATTAAAGCATAGTAGATGAGAGAAACCTATATAAAGTAGAACAGCTTTTGTGATGGACTTTTTAAAAGAAAGTGACTTTCATTTGGATTGTACTTGAGCAAAAATAGAGCAGCTCCAAACCACCAAGGTTCACTAAGCTTATCCACTCAGCCACTGGTGGTCAAATACTTTTTTCAATTCGGCATGTTTCTCTTGCATATGAAAATTACTTATTACACAGCATTATCAACTTATTTTAACTCAGTTTTTATTTTAATAAAAATGTTAAATGAATTTGTATTATATATTTTGATATAATTACTTTAATAAAGCAATATGCTATTACAATCATTTTTTACCATTAATAACAGTATGAGGACTATTTTTAAAAAAATCTACTGGTATTAGCCAATGTTTGCGTTTTTAGAATCTTAAACCAGCCACCTAAGAATTAGTCTGAAGGATTTACCTTAATTTGTCCTAAATAAAATTCAAAATTTTAAACGTACTTGCTTAGATTTTTGATAACAAAAGTTCCTTTTGATGTTCCATTATAACAGCACAAATCAGAAAAGTCTTATCTTTTCTGTTTACATTCTAAAAAATTAAATTAACATGCCAGTTCTTTTCATCTGACTAGCAACAAAAGGGAATAACAATACATGAAACTAACTGCACAGTTCTGAAATTAATTGTGAGAACATCAGGACAAAATCTCAAACTGCATGTTCACACAATGATAAACTTTACAATGAAATATGAAGTAGGCCAAACTTTACACAAACATGGAGGAAGAACCTGATAATAAGGTATATTTAATATTTCCACATTTATTTTTAATTTGGTGATACCATTTAAATAAACTTCCACGTTTTAGATTTGCTGAAGGAAATTTTATGTGACAGTTAGTGTACTTTCAAAAGTTTGTTATGGTGAAGCACAGCTACTAACAACTACAGTTCAAATAGAAGACAGACAGAAGGTGAGGAATGCAGCATTTCCTAAGTTTCATCTACAAAGCTCATTGCCACAAAAAAAAAAAAAAAAAAAAAAAAAAAAAAAATCAACTTTAGTTATTACTAGTCACAACAAAATTTATTACTAAGCACTGGCAATAAATTTTAATGTTAGAAAATAATGCATATACTACTATGAAACCACAGCACTTTCGAAAACTGACTGGCATCATTTAATCACTTTTTTTTTAAATTCAGTTAGATTATTCATAATATAAAATTTCTTTCCATACCTTTATAGAAATTAATGGAAGTCATGCAATAAAATAATGTATTTAAGAATCTTAATTGCAGTAAAATAATAATAATATTTGATAATCTAAATAATTTTTATAATTTTACTACATTTGATTAATACTCCTTATGTTGATACTATGCTGTATCAGAAGTAAACAGAGAAGTAACATCCTGTCTATGAAGATGACTGTGAAAAATAATTAATCGAAATCAAATAGTCAGGATGCCCATATAGCAATGAGAATTCTTTTAATATGTTGTAAAAAGTGCTAACTACATTTTATTAATTTAGAAGTAAAAAAAAATACATTTTATTACTTGATATTTGACAGAACACATAGAATGAAATATGTATCTAGAAAGTAATAGTTATAAATTAGCACAACTTAAGTTAATAAAATTTTGTTACCTTTAACATGTCTTCAAAATACTGCTTCTTAATGTTTTCAGAGATAAAAACTAAAAGCAAAAAGTCCCCCCCCTTTTCTAAAAATTTTCTAGTTAATTTAGCACTTGTCCAAGCTCTGTTTATGCCACAATTGTAATTATAACACAGCATTTGTAGCAGGCATTATTAAACTGATGGTTGTTAAAATTCAGAAACTATGTGATCATAATTGCAGGAAAGCCAATTATATCACACTTGTTTTTACAATGTAACTGTAGTTACATGATTTAATTTGCACTCCACTGTAATTACAGTTATACTATTTTAAATGCTATACTACAAAGACAATTAAAATTAAACATTACAGTTCTATTACAAATATGATTTAATTGCAGTCACAAAGTAATTATGACTTATGATCTAACTGCGATTATATTTTGCACAACTCATCAAGAATATAAATTTTGTGAAAAATCCTTAAATATGGAATAAAAATATTTCTAATACTGGTCCAAAAAGCTAGTGAATTCTAAAAGCCACTACAATTTGTGTGAATCTAATGGATGCAGTACACTGAAATGTTACATTTCCTCACTTTATGGGAGATATTAATTAATAAGTGTAATATTTTTTGATATTGCACATATGCAACAATAAATTTGGTGCAGTATAAATACTGCTAAAAACAAATAAAAATATATAACTACTGTGATGAAGAAACACTGTTCAGATGTCAAAATATATGGTATAGAACAAGGATTCTTCAATAACACATTAAAAATAGTGAACACTTTAGACAACTTCATTCTGGGAAATAAAATACACTGCTGGTCAAAATTATAAGGAAAAAAAAAGGCACCTAATTATTCTTACCTAATCTAATTTTACCATGCTGTTTCTTAAATTCAAATAGTGTTTAAACATTATCCAAATGCCTCATAAATGTACTTGTGACAGTAAGCTCTAAACTTAACTGTCAAGCAGCTGAGTTTAAAGTTTGCGGTCCAACTGGAATATTTTTAAAGCAGCAAAATGTATACAAAAGACCTTTTATGCCAAAAAGCTAACAATTTATGTTCTACTGACATCTAAACAAAACAAAATCTACTTGAATTGATGCATCTCTAAATTTCTGCATTTATTAAAACAGCCATCTTTTAAAAAGAATTCTAACTCATTTCGAAAATTTTTTTAAAACACAGACAGTCGAACAATTAAAAGCAAGGTGAAAGAACATATGGAATGGTTAATTTTTAAAGACAAACAGTTTCTGCCTTTTGAACACAATTGAAAGTCTTTGAAACTGTTGCTAACAGATAAATTCTCAGAAGAAATAAATTGGTTTTTAAGATTAGTTTCTGCTTATGACAGCAAAGTTTAAACTTGGGAATTAGCTTTTCAGATTGATTCCTATGACTGCAAGCTTTAAACTCAGCTGTCAAGCAGGTGAGTTTAAAGTTTGCATCCAACTGGAACATTTTTAAAGTGGCACAATATATACAAAAGATCTTTTATGCCAGAAAGCTAACAATTTATGTTCCACTGACTTCAAAACAAAATCTACCTGAATTGATGTTAAGAACATCAAACTGCAGTTTACAGCAATAGACAATCAGCACCCTATTGGGTTTCAATTTAAGATCTTATAAGAAAATCATTAAATTTTCATATGAATGAACTGCATTAATGGAATATGTGATAACAGTTCTTTCTTGCTTTTTATTAAAACATAAAAACAAACACTAAGCAAATACATAATTAAACTGATGTCTCAACATTTATTTTTTCACAAATTTGACCTGGTGCAAATAAACACTCAAGTTCTACCTCACCAACAGAGGTTTCGCATGGAAGTTGTAAGCATCCTTTTTTGTAAGATAAGGTCACCAAGTTTGGCATATGTATAATTAAAGACACCAATGCTAGTTTACACACAGAGGGTAGAAAACAAGAACATCAAATATTCCCATAAATATTTGGGAATATGATCAGAAGTAGTACATACAAGTGGACTTGTATGTGGATATGACTTTCTTTTTATGCAGGATAATGAAAACTGAGCAAACCTAGATAAATTCATAAAAGTTGTAAGCACTGAGTAACTAAACAGGCCAGTCAAACTTCTCATTCATGGTTTTAATTTCACAATGCACAGAATCATTTCTAGTGACTGCAGCAACATATTCATAAGGTTTAAGCAAACTTTTACCAAACTGTTTATTGAACTTGCTGTTTACATTACTGTGGGAGAAGTGGAGGTGATCATTTGAATTATTTTCCTAAGAAATTTGTTGGAATTCATTTTAAATTCATTCATATTAAATTAATTTTTTCATTAAACAAAAACCAAATAGAATGACACATTATTAAAAATGTTTTATTCACATTCTGAAAACAAGAACATTGCTATAAAAGCATAGAAAAAAAAAAGGAACAGCATATTTCATTTAACGGGAGCCAACTTTGACGCATAAACTTTTAAATATTTTAAGAATTTTAACAAAATATTTTAAGAATTTTAAATATTTTATTATTAATTTTCAATATTTTAACAAAATATTTTAAGTATGTGATGTAGTAATCGTTTGGTTTATTTGATTGTGGCAAAGCACTCGAGGGTTATTTTACACAAGGGGAAGGATGCCTTCGTGGAGGACTTTCTCAGGAGAACTGGCTTGTGTACACGTAACACATGAGAAAAACACGAAAGCATCCTTTTGTCAGGATTCAAACCCTGTGCAGAACTACCAGTGTTCTGTTGTGGGCTAGCTTGGGTAATGGAAAAGATCAAAATCTCATAATAGATGCAAAATGATGGCCTGTATAATACAAAATTATTGCCATTTCAATAGCATAAAGTGACTTTCACGATATTGTATTTTATTTTATTTAGCTCATGATAAAATACATGAGGACTATTAATATAATTGTAGTTTGATCCGGATTGAAACCCCTGTGACTGGCTCACCACATGGGCGTTTTCGTGAATTTAACTATATGTAACAAGGGTACAAGATAGTTTTCCTTCGAAAGTCTTTCACGAAACATACTTTTTTTTAGACAGATCGCCCTTTGCGTGTTTTGTCACAATCTAACAAACCAAATTAAACCTAATCCCAAGCAAGGACTAGTACTCCGAGAAGATCTTCATGAAGGAATGAAGGACCTTTTTAAATATGATTGGCTTATTAGGCAGCAAAAATCCACAAAAACTGCCAGGTAGCCAGCTCATTCCTCGGGATTTAAACTCGCTTCAAACTGCCAATTTTTACTAGGTCGCTGCGGGCTTTTGTTGAATCTTTATCAAAAATCTTTGCAAAGTAATCGCGAACACACAGTTATTGGTTTTTAATTTGATTTGGTTTTATGTGATCACGGCAAAGCCTCAAGGCTATCTGCCTAAGAGGAGGGATGTTTTCATGGAGGACTTTCTAATGGATACTGGCTCGTATACACGTTACACTTGGTGAAAACCACGAAAACGTCAATGCAGCCAGCCATTTGCTGGATTCGAACCTCAGACCGAACTACCTGTGTTCTGCGACTTTACTGCTTGGCCGCTAGTGGGCCAAAATTATTTAGTACCAACGGGTTAATTAAGTTAGGAACTTAATAACTTTCATTTGTAGAGCTGTTATCAGCACTGACATTTGGAGAGGTTTTTTTTTTTCAAACGAAATTTTTTAATGTAATTACTTTAATTCGTTAGCTAATTGTTTCTCTGACTAAATTTTTGTGCTCAGTATATGTAACCCTTCCATACACTAACTGTTTTACTTAACTTGCACTCCGTTAATTTTATGCGATTTTATACCGGTAGATTTCTTTCCACAAATGTTCCAAAAATCGTGTATTTTTTCCCTAGATTTTAAAATAAATTTTTTAAAACCAAATATTTCTAGAAATTCATTCAGCATATGAATTTATTCGATTTAATTGAAGTTTCGAGTAGAATATTTTCCTTGTGCGCAGTATATGTAACTCTTTCATACACTAACTGTTTTACTTAACTTACACTCCGTTAATTTTATGCGATTTTATACCGGTAGATTTCTTTCCGAAAAATGCATACTTCCCCCCCTACATTTTAAAACTATTTTGTATTTTAAATCTTAATAAAATATTAAAAAACAAATATTTCTAGAAATTCTTTAAGCATATAAATTTATTCGATTTAATTGAAGTTTTCGAGCAGAATATTTTCCTTTTGACATCCAAGAAATTTTTATATGTCAGTTCACGTTTCTAAGGAACACACAGCCACATATACAAGTACAAAAATCAGGCATGCTGAAAGCACAGTTTTAACATTTCAAAATGCAAAAAAGAATACTATACCATTAAAAACACCCGCGCTTGAAATATGAAAGCAAACAAATAGATGTTTGCAACATTTTATATTTTTTCCTGTTCTTGACGAATCAGAAACTGTAGTTAACTTTTAATACATTGTATAATATATGGCAGTCCCGGATCTAGAGGGGGCCAAGCCGAGATCTGTGCCCCGGGCGGCAACTTCTGCGGGCGGCAAATTCAAGCGTGTTATTGGATCGCATTTGGAATGTTGTTTCATTTTTGATACAATATTAGTAATTTTCAAGACCACTTTTAAGAATATTTATAATTAATTACTAAGAAACATTTTAATGAAACAAACAGTTAAAAGAAAGCTAAGTACATCCAAATACGACTGTAAAGATAAGATTAGAGAGAGGACAATCGAGGAACTCCAGGCATCACTGACAAGGTCAGACGACCCTGTCCTGGATGCTCGCGCCTCTGCCAACTCAACACAGCCTAAATATAATAGATCTAGGGGGTGTTGACCAACCTCATTTGATTTTTCACTGCCATTCGCTTCCCAAAAGGGATTATTGCCCCTTTTATGCAAGCTCACTTCAAAATGTCTTGCGCGGTCGTATACAAACTTCGCGGAATTAATTGAAGCCCTCCTCAATTCTCTAAGGAGGTAAGAAAGGAGGTTATTTCCTACTTAAATTCAATTCTTCTCAACAACTAACAATGGTCAACTTTTCAGTCCCTCACTTTAATGTACAAAGGGTGACACACAAAGAAGAAACTATGAATTACGAACGAATTACTTTCTTTTATACTCATATTATATTTTTGTAATACAGAATAATGAGTCAGAATTTGTTTACGCTCCACAGGAATTAAAAAATTTTTAAGTTGCAGTAAGTTTCAAGTTTTAGCTGTTATATGTTATTTTTGACAATTATCAAATAAAGAAGAAATTTGGGACTTAAGTAGTTAAAATCTTGCAAAGCGATAGTTAATGTACTAAAATATTATCTCCCAATTCTTGAAATTAAAAGTGGTCAATTAATGTCAAAAACTAAATAGGAAAAAATTAAAATTAAACTGAGTTATTGTGTTTCTTAAAATTACTATTCATATTCACTGATGTAATTTTAAGAAGTGTAATAACCGAATTTAATTTGAATTTTCTCCTATTTAGTTTTAACATTACTTGTCCACTTTTAACTTCACTTTGGAGGTAATGTTTAATATATCAGTTTTGATGTATGTAAACCAGATAAATTAATGAACCTACAAGAAACTGATATATATATCTACTATATATATTAAATCAACCTATCAAATATCGGATTTAAGAGAAGATACTACAGTACTAATATTAATTTGTAGCGCAGTTTTTTTTTTTTTTTTTTGTCTGTCTAGATAAATATTTATGAATTTTTTTAGATCTTAAATTTCAAATTCAACATTTTAAGTAAATAGTTCTAATCTAATTTTAAAATTCTTTTCATTGAATTCCAAAATTCGGCTTGTTAAACGATTCTAAATTCATACAAATATTGTTATAATATATGTCATATAAAGCCGTTATTTACTTTTCCAATTTTTAATCACTGAACTTGAAGTTACTTAACTTTCTTACAGACTCCATATTTTAAGAAATATAAGAAATGTTAAAAAATTTATTTCGTTTTCCAATTCTTCTCTCACGATATGCAATGAAACACATTTAAATTAATTAAACACATACACGTTTAATTAATCATTATGAACATATGAAACACGTTTATAATTATACAAAAAATTTCTAACTTCCTTCTATTCATCGCTTAAAATTTTTAATGTCCTGTTCACCCATTTCTTTTTAAACTTGCATTATATATTTCTTTTTGCTATACATTAGAATTTGTATATTGTTGTAATGTATTCACCCAATTTGTATTTAAATGATAATTTTAAGAAAGTTCTGCCTCATAACTCTAGTTAACAGAAGATGTTTCTGACGTCTTCGTGTTGATGAATCATTAGTATGCATCTTATTTTTCAGTTTAGGTTTCAATAAATTTTTAGAGAGAGATGACGCTGAGTTATGCTAATAATATCTCTAACTGTCGCTATTTATAATATAAGTTAACGTGATTAATAGTATAGCTTATTTACAATTTTTATAAAAATTTTCAGCCATATCGGAAATAATAGCAAATGCTCCTAATATTTTGATTACATTTTCTTCTTCCTTTACATTTTTGTGATATAATGTTTTATGATTGCATAGAGATAAATATAATTAATTTACCAGATATGTAAATCTATTTCAGAAGTCAAACAACAAAAATCAGCGTTATATTTACAAAATTTTCACAGGACTAGTTTCGATGGTTTTACCGAACCACCATCTTCAGCTGCAAAACCGCAAATGAACAAGATAGGAAATAATGATTAGATAAGATAAGAAAGCCTGGACAAGAATAAGCAAGTGGCGCCATCTGTTGGTGAAACCAGAACTAAAACATAATTTCTTTAAAGGCCGAAGGCAAATTTGGATTGGAATTAGGATCGTTAACTAGAACAGAAAGATTTTTATGAATGTGAAATGCCTCTAGAAAATCCAGTTCTCCAATGGAAGATGTTTTTTGAATAATTTTGGCAGCAGAAAAACTGAAAGTGTGGTTTTCGGACCAACAATGTTGAGCAACAGAAGACTTCTGCGTTTCCTTTTTTCTAACATATGCCTCATGTTCCTTGACGCGAAATTTTAAGGCTCTCTTAGTTTGGCCAATGTAAATCAAGCCACACTGGCAAGGAATCCTATAAATACCCCAGGAATTCATATCCGGAATGGGGTCCTTGAGTATGGAACTCGGAATTTTATTGATGGGAGAATAAACAACCCGAAAGTTAAATTTCTGCAAAATATGTGCAACTTTATAGCTAATTGATGGAAAGAAGGGAATGACAACAGAATTTTTATAATCTCCTAAAACAAGAGTGTGCCTTTTAGTGTGTTGAGATGAGAATTTTTTAACTGCTTGATTAATAATGTTGGGTGGAAAGCCCCTGTCAATAGCTATTGCTTTTAAATACTTTAGTTCTTCATCAAGGGCTAGTTTGGAGGAGCAAACTTGAAGAGCACGGAAAACATAGGAATAAAATGAAGCTAACTTTTGTTTAGTCGGATGACATGATTTAAAGTGTGGTGGAAGGCAAACCGATGAAGGTTTACGGTAAACCGTGAGTGAACTGAATAGCAGGATCAATAGAATTCATTGTTGAAAGAACTTTATTTAAATCATCTTTATTACCTTCAAACAGAGTAAAAGTATTGTCTATGTAGTGGAACCATGCTGGGAAGTTTAAAGTTTCAAACAATTTTGATTCATAATAATGCATGTAGATATCAGCCAGGATGGGACTGAGGGGGCTTCCCATGGCTAATCCCTCTTTGCTTGTAATATTTATTTTGGAAAACAAAATGTGTTTGTTTCAAACAGAGTTGAGTGAGAGAAATTAGCTCATCAATTTCGACGCAAGAGAAATGAAATTCGCGAAGTCTGGTTTCTAGACATCTTAATGCACTCTCCACTGGGACATTGGTGAATAATGATTTTACATCAAAAGAAACCATGAGTAAATTACTAGGAAAAATGATTTTAACTTTATTGAATTTTTTATGGTGTAAATGTTATTGTCTAAGAGAATTGAAAATCTAGAAACTAAATATTTAGCTAATGGATACGAGGCAGTACCTAAATTTGATACAATAGGGCGGAAAGGAATAACACTTTTATGAATTTTGGGAAGAGCATATAATCTGGCACAATTCGCAACAGATGGGATAAGTGAATGTTTTAAGTTGCCTGAAATGATATGCGAAGATTTGATCACAGTTTTTATTTTTGACAAGTCCGAAGGTGAAGGATCTTTAGGAATCGGATTATATGGTCCTTCGTTTAAGAGTTTAGTGACACCATCGATGTAAGTGTTCCTATCCATGACGACTATCTGGCCACCTTTGTCGGCCTTTGAAATAATAATATCCGGGTTAGAATGAATTTCACGCAATGTAACTCTTTCTCTCGCAGTTAGATTTGGTTTCAAAGGTTTATTATATCTTACTTATCCCATCTGTTGCGAATTGTGCCAGATTATATGCTCTTCCCAAAATTCATAAAAGTGGTATTCCTTTCCGCCCTATTGTATCAAATTTAGGTAGTGCCTCATATCCATTAGCTAAATATTTAGTTTCTAGATTTTCAACTCTCTTAGACAATAACATTTACACCATAAAAAATTCAATAGAGTTTGTAAAAAAAGTTAAAAACATTTTTCCTAGTAATTTACTCATGGTTTCTTTTGATGTAAAATCATTATTCACCAATGTCCCAGTGGAGGGTGCATTAAGATGTCTAGAAACCAGACTTCGCGAATTTCATTTCTCTTGCATCGAAATTGATGAGCTAATTTCTCTCACTCAACTCTGTTTGAAACAAACACATTTTGTTTTCCAAAATAAATATTACAAGCAAAGAGGGATTAGCCATGGGAAGCCCCCTCAGTCCCATCCTGGCTGATATCTACATGCATTATTATGAATCAAAATTGTTTGAAACTTTAAACTTCCCAGCATGGTTCCACTACATAGACAATACTTTTACTCTGTTTGAAGGTAATAAAGATGATTTAAATAAAGTTCTTTCAACAATGAATTCTATTGATCCTGCTATTCAGTTCACTCACGGTTTACCGTAAACCTTCATCGGTTTGCCTTCCACCACACTTTAAATCATGTCATCCGACTAAACAAAAGTTAGCTTCATTTTATTCCTATGTTTTCCGTGCTCTTCAAGTTTGCTCCTCCAAACTAGCCCTTGATGAAGAACTAAAGTATTTAAAAGCAATAGCTATTGACAGGGGCTTTCCACCCAACATTATTAATCAAGCAGTTAAAAAATTCTCATCTCAACACACTAAAAGGCACACTCTTGTTTTAGGAGATTATAAAAATTCTGTTGTCATTCCCTTCTTTCCATCAATTAGCTATAAAGTTGCACAGATTTTGCAGAAATTTAACTTTCGGGTTGTTTATTCTCCCATCAATAAAATTCCGAGTTCCATACTCAAGGACCCCATTCCGGATATGAATTCCTGGGGTATTTATAGGATTCCTTGCCAGTGTGGTTTGATTTACATTGGCCAAACTAAGAGAGCCTTAAAATTTTGCATCAAGGAACATGAGGCATATGTTAGAAAAAAGGAAACACAGAAGTCTTCTGTTGCTCAACATTGTTGGTCCGAAAACCACACTTTCAGTTTTTCTGCTGCCAAAATTATTCAAAAAACATCTTCCATTGGAGAATTGGATTTTCTAGAGGCATTTCACATTCATAAAAATCTTTCTGTTCTAGTTAACGATCCTAATTCCAATCCAAATTTGCTTTCGGCCTTTAAAGAAATTATGTTTTAGTTCTGGTTTCACCAACAGATGGCGCCACTTGCTTATTCTTGTCCAGGCTTTCTTATCTTATCTAATCATTATTTCCTATCTTGTTCATTTGCGGTTTTGCAGCTGAAGATGGTGGTTCGGTAAAACCATCGAAACTAGTCCTGTGAAAATTTTGTAAATATAACGCTGATTTTTGTTGTTTGACTTCTGAATTAGTATTTATTCGGCGTGTTATTATGTCTTAATTATGTAAATATATATTCAGCGCACTTTTGCGCTTACTAATATTGTACCTTCTATCTTCTTTAATATATTGTTCAACACACAGCATTTCATAAGATTAATTTCAAGAGCTGTGTGTTCACCAGCGATCAAGCGGTAAAGTCATTAAACATTGGTAATTTGACCTAAGTTTCAAATTCAAGAGAATGATTTGGTTGCATGACAGTTTTCGTGGCTTTTCCTCATATGTAACATGAATACGAGCCAGTTTATCTTGAAAATTTGCTCCTACTAGTGACCGAATTGAAAACCGCTGTACGCTAGGTTCAATCGCAGGCGAACAAGTTGGCTGAGGCAGATATCATTCGGGTACTTTGCCATAACATACAAACCAAGAGCTCTTTCTTTTGTGTGAATATGTAAATATTTATACTGTTATCGGGTTGTGTGAGGACTATAGTAGAGTTCTTGAGTAGTCTACATAAAGGCGTTATAGTGAAATGAAATTTTAAAGTGCTAGGTTAAAATCACTGGTTATTTCGAGAAATTGGTGTGTTAATTACTGAATCCATTGCATTCGTGATTTGTAACTTGTATATATATGTTTCAGATATTAATTAGTAATGTGTCATTCCTATTTTTTGTACTATCCTGAACTGCTTTAGTATTTAGGACTGAACCATTTTCCATTAGTTTGGCTAGTTATTGTTGCAAATATTTCAAAATTGCATATTTCAGAGAATTTCTATGTAAATTTGATTATTACAGTGCAAAAATAGTGAGAATATGTAAATATTTTGAATATATAAATATATGTTATCAAGCTGGTTTATTATGTTATCGAGCTGTGTGAGGACGATAATAGTGTTCTTGAGTAGTTTACATAAAGGCGTTATTGCGAATTTTAACGTGCTAGGTTAAAGTTACTGTTAGTATAGAGAAATTGGTATAAAATTATTCAATTCATTGCATCAGTGATTTGTAATTTGCTTATATTTGTTTACATGAAATTTTTAATTATTTAATAATGTGGGATTCCCATTTTTGTACTGTGATGAACTATTTTAGTGTTTTGTATTGAATCGTTTTCTATTAGTATCATTTATTAGTATGAGTAACTATTGCTGCAAATATTGAAAAAATGCCTATTTAAGGGAAAATGTAAATTTGATTATTTCATTGCACCGGAGAGACAGCTGCATTAGGAGGGTTCGCACGGTTTTTATCCGTGTAACTTTTGATATGTATGTTGGGCCTCCGCCCACCAGCAGCCGAGCGTAAAGTCGCTGAACACTGGTAGTTCGGTTCGAGGTTCGAATCCCGTGAATGGGCTGGCTGCATGGGTGTTTTCGTGGTTTTCCTCATGTGTAACGTGTATATGAGCCAGTTTCCTTTAGAAAGTACTCCACGAAGGCATTCCTCCCCTTAGGCAGATAGCCCTAGTGTGCTTTGCCATAATTAAATACACCGTATGTCGGGCCTCCAGCGGCAGAGCAGTAAACTCTGAACACTGGTAGTTCGGTCAGGGGTTAGAATCCCGGCGAATTTGCTGGCTCCATGGACGTTTCTGTCGTTTCATTCATGCGTTATTTGCATACAAGCCCATTACTCTTCAAAAGCCCTCAGCAAAGGCATCTCTTTTCTTAGGCAGATAGCCCTCTTATGCTTTGCCATAAGTAAACAAACTAAACAATTTGTTATGTATATTTTTTTTATAACAAAAATGGCACATAAAGAATTCCTTTGTATAAAATGGATTTTACATTTTATCTCAAACCTTAGCTATTTCTATGTTTATTTAAAAAAAAATTGAAATTTGTTAGAGAAACTTAAAGGAAGATAAGTGAGGGTGGCAGTTTTAAGATTTTGCCCCGCCTAGGAAAAATGCTAAGTCCGGCGCTGATATATGGTTTATTAAAATGTACATCTTAAGTTACAATTGTTATTTCTTCCTGTTTCTTCTAAATTTCGGTAATGTACTATAACAACAAGCGGTTCTGTTTGACTTTCATTTGTATAAATAATCATAAGGCAAACTGTTGTAAAATGATTTATCTTCATTCCCAAGCTTGCAGTCGTCAGAAAGATAACACACACCTGCTGTCTGACAGTGATTTTCACTCTCAGGGCTTTTCCGTAAAGTGTTATTTTCAAACAGACTTCACACCCTATTAAAAGCTTTGTGTCAACTGACAGCGTCTGCAGAAAGGCAGGGAAAAGAAGACCAGATCGCATGGTCTAAACACGTCTTAAGCAATTTTGGTCAAATCTGGGCTTCGTGTATACACGTCTTAAACATTTTTCGTGCGATTTGAAATTCATGTAAACACATCTTAAGCATTTTTAAAGGAAACTCTGAAAACGTTTAAACACCTTTTAAGCAGTCAAAGGGTTAAGTAATTTAATTTATTTACTTTGATAATGAATTATTGTTAGAGATAGCTGCTTCACACTGACTCTAAAATTCCTGCCATCACCAAAAAAATTATTTATAGTCATTTATTTAGGTAATTTTACAGATGAAGTTTCGGTCTTTCAATTTGGAACCTAATTAGAGCTGGACCCATTTATTCCTTCATTAGAATTATAATCTCTAGTACTTTCTGATAATTCTTCTATTTTAACAACTAAGTTACTCTTGCGATCTAATAAATTTTCGTGATACTCTACTATAGAATTCATTTCTGCATCAAAATTCTTTAAATCTGTTTCTTTCAGTGTAGAATTATCAGTTCATTTGGTAATTTCAATTTATGTGCTCAACCGATTTAATAATGACTTTAAATTAATCACTGGCTTATTTTCTTCAATATTCTTATCTATTTTACAGATAAGTTTTGTAATTGAGCATTTTTGACTAGCTCTTACTTTTTCCAGTTTTACTGTAAATAAAGGTTCTTCTCTTTTCAGATGTACATCCAACTATTTAATGGAATTAAAATCTCGACAGTTATGATTCGTCTAAAATACTCTTCAAATAATCATTAAGTTTTCTTCTTAATTCTAGTCCAGGCTCAAATGATGTTCCAAAATGTACAAAAGGCAATAATGACACGGCATACCTAACAAAGTTCAACATTCAATCTAGTTTGAAAAGGAATTTATAAGAATACCAAACCAAATTAATCTAATCTGAAATCTATTTAACTGAAATCTATTTAACATCTAATCTGCAGCATTCAAGCTGCATCAAGCAATTCAAAAGCAAGTTCATACTGTTGTTGGAGGTCGGTGCTCAAGCCGCCGTGCAATCATTAAAACAAGCAGTCTCACTGCTTGTCTGAACAGGAAAATTCTTATTTTATTTGTATACTCCTCGGGGGTCAACTCAGGTAAAAACCAGGAAGCAACTGATTAGGATCTGTATTTAGGCAGTCTCGGCCACGGGTGTTTAAAATCAGTCTCCATAGGACTAGAGTCATTGCAAGTGATGGCTATTTCAAGCTCAACAGGGGCCATATGGCGTTCTTGTCTAGTTGTGGTTGAACTATATAGTCAAATATTCATGGTTGTCTGGGGTGAAACACCCCCATTGGTGGAGTTGGCGAATTCAGCGAGCCTTTAAACTGCTTGAGGTTTCCAATGGGTGCCTGGAGCCTCAAAACTCCATATTCATATCCTTCCATGGTTCCCCGGGGGGCACCTTAGGCCGACATCTGTATATGATGACGCAGTGCTAGCAGGCCGGATTGCTGGCCCGGTCTGTCTGACAGTGTTTAAGTGTTTCATTCTGCTGTCTGACATTGGGATCCCTTTTGATAGCAGATGTTTTTACCATCCCTCCAGAATAGGAACGTGGAATGTGAGTTGCTAAGTATTCCTGTCGACTGAATCTCAGCTCGTCGGCTCGACCGGTTAGCTACCTCTTGGATTGCCTCTAGGGTTGGGTAGTTTAACTGTGTTAAGGGAGCCTCGAGCTTATCAGGTCTGAGTGGCCCTTCCTCCTAGCACACTGTCTTATTTGAACGAAAGTTATAACCACAGCAGGAGTTTGTCTCTGGTGTTTTCTTCTGTCTTAATTGAACGTGAAAATACGTGATGCATATGTAAGAGTAGACACATTCGACAAATTGCTTAATCCTTAATTTCTGTCTACTGTTGCAATAGTAGTAATTTGTGAAACATTTATCGTTTTTGTGATTACTTGTTATTGTTTTTCTACATAAAAAAATCTGATGCGTACACCACATGACCTTCTTGTACGGAATATTAAATTATATGCATTTTTTCTTGCATTTCATTTAAACTTATTGGATTGAATTAAATCTACTTCGCCGACAGCTCATAAACCACAATAGAATAAATACATTCTTTAAAATTCACTCTAGTACCGTAATTTCCGGAAGAAAGGCCGCATCAGCGTAAACGCCGCACTCGAGAAAAATGGCGGGAAAAAAATTAAAATTATACAGAAACGCCACAATAGATTAAATTGCGCGTGACATCGTCGTGGGCCATATAGATGCAAAAGCTCAACCTAAGTCCTGATATATGACATACCAGTTAAGAAAAATGCATGAAATGAAACCATAACTCAAAAATAAATTAAAGGTAAGAAATGTATAGCTTCTGTGCCGTTTAGAGACATTTTCAAAAATTTTCCGCTCCCTTCTTACTTAAAAACTATCCAACAAGTACTTGTACCCAAACTGATGGGATCTGTATTTGGCAGAATGCCAAGAAAAATCCATTCATGCTGAAGGGGAAATACATCAGAGTTCGTTATTGCGAGGCAGTTGGTGTCGTGTCCGCCTTTGAAAAAAATTGCAGAAAAGGCAGGTGTGGGGAGAGGATGGGTCCTGGAAGATTCATCGAATAGCAAAGAAGAGAGACTATTCAAACTGATGAGAATGTTGATTTGAAAGGGGGAAGAATGTTATTGTTCTGAGATCTCGTTTAGGGTGAATAAGGCATGTAGGTCCCTTCAAGGGAAAGAATGTAAACAAAATAAAGTTCCCAAAAAGCAACTGAGTGGTCTTTTGTGTGGGAATAGCACCAGTCTATGCACAATGACAAGGCCATCCAAACTATGTACAATGACCATCATAGGAAACATTTTATTTTTAGTGCACCTAAACGCCGCACCCGCTGAAAATTTAAGTTTTAAACACATAAACGCCACGGCGTTTCTTCCCGAAATTACGGTATTTGTTTACCATAGCGACACTTTGGCGCTAGATTCATTTATCAGTATTATATTTCGTTCATATTATAACTCATAATGCACAAAATTTATACCATTTAAAGAATAGAATTATCTAATCGTTGCCACATGTTCTATTCAAATACTATAATAAAGCTAGAATGATGTATAAAAGAAATTAAGCACACAAAACAAAAAAGAAACAGTTTTTCCAGACGATTGAGTATTTCTCATTCAATTAATTCAGTTCTCACTTCGCGAGAAGGCAAAAATACATAAAAACTCAAAATATCTATATTAAAAATAACAAAGTAAATCTTAAACACTTATTTCCTCGAAAAAATTCCCGAAAGTATTAAGCATGATTTAATTCGCAATAATAAATGAAGGCGTTATCTTTGTTGTTGCGAAGCTAAGTTTCTCAAATTGGCAACAAATCCACTAGTCTGCTGTTTCAAATGTAAACAATCAATGGCCACCATAAAAAAAGAAAAAAAAAGGCTTAGCGGCACTTAAACAACTTTAAAATTGTTGATAATTCTAAAAATATTGCATACAGATTTACTAAAGGCATAAAAACCTTAACCGGAAGATAAAAACAACATAATTCAATCATTTTTAAAGCAAAAAATGTACAATTTACAAACATATACGAGTAAAGAAACTGAGATCACTGAGCCGGGTAACACAGTGGATATATATATAAATACATTTATATACGTTTAGTGCGGCCGATTGCAACCAAAATACGAGGTGCACATCTACATGTTATAGCAGTCCTATATACAAAATTTCAACGTTCTGAGGCTACTCGTTTTTGAATTATGCGAGATACGTACGCACGTACGTACGTACATACGTTCGTACAGACGCCACAAAAAATTCTCTTCAGAATTAATTTTGAAGCAGTTTTATAATTTTTTTGGAGGAAACGAGTCTTTTATTCTGTCCTTACGTACAGATATCACGGGAAAACATCGTTAAATTGCATTCGATAGCGGTCAAAATGGATATTTTCGTTGAAATATGCTGCCTGAAACTTTTCGCAATTACAATACTTCCTTTTTACTTCGTACAAGGAAGTAAAAAGGTAAGTGCAGTTACAAGTGTATGTTAAACTTGGGTTAACTTTTTAATTCCGAAAAGCAACGGTTTGAGCATTTTACCGAAAACGTTTTACCTGTCATGTTTGAACTATTGTCGTATTCTTGGCTATGTAAATTACTAATATCTAAACCATTTCTCTCTAAAGTCTTTTATAAGAATGCTGTTCGTCATTCACCTGTCTATCTGTTGAAACACAAGATACTAAAAACCTTTCTTAAATACTCATGTCTGTATTTTCTAAATTAAGATATCTCATACAAATTAATAACTGCTCTTGATGGCTGGCATCAGGGGTACAATCAAGTAAAATAGAAAAATACTTTGCCTGTTTGACCTTACTTAAAATAATTTGCTTTATATTATTCATTACTAAGCTAATTGTTTGAGTTTGAATTTTATCTTCAAGGTAACGAAGAATAGTTTTTTATTAATATATAGAGACATTACAGGGTCAAATATTGTGATCATTTCTAGACACATAAAAATTATCATTTCTTTTGAATAACTTGTTACTTGAACGACGAAAGGCTAAGATTTGCTTGGCTAAAAACTGAATGGCATAGATAATTCTTTTAATAACATTGCGCCAATGCTTAGTCTCTTTTTTTTTTTTTTAAATAAATTTTGAAATTCTGAATCCTTAACTTTTGAAGAGATTGACTGCTTGTGTGATGTAAAATGTTTTGTTATGTTACTTTACATAAGCTAGCCAAGATTAGATGACAAAAGGGATAAAATACCTGTTTGGGATGTACAAAATTTGAAGAAATTCTTTATATACCAAAAACCATTTTTTTGCAGAATTTGTTATATTTATTTAACTACAGTCAAAAGTCGTTAATTCGGACACCCATAATCCGGAATGATCTATAATCCGGACCTCAAAGCTAAAAACTTTCTGCGCATAGGCGTTTACGCATGCGCATAAGACCTTTACGACTGCGCATATGCGTGTGCGCAAGCGCAGAATACGTTTTCGCGTGCACGTTTTATGTATAACAGACGGTATAAGCAAAATTATCTATTTCAGTTAATGTGATGATTGCGTTGTACCTTAATCTTCGAATTGGATCCGGCTTATTATTTTTTGCAGACTGTAAGAGCAATTTTATAAAAGTAAACTTGAACTTTCGATTATGTCAAATAGAATTTCCGATGCTGGAGCTCCCAAAGGATCTACAAAACGAAAGTATGTTTCGATGTCCATCAAACAAAAAGTGGAATTGCTGCAAAAAATGGATAAAGACATGAATGTGGTGACAGAGAAGTTAGTGAAAATAAAAAAAAAATTCGATTGATGCGGTGTTCCACAAAAGTATAACAGTACTGCGAAACAAAAGTGTGTTGAGGACCACATATAAAATGTGATATTTATTAATTGCTACAGTTTCACTCATACTATTATGATGCATGATAAAAGTATGCTGTCATTTTAAAAAGATACTTATTAGAGAAAAAATGAGCATAAAAATTTTAATATGAACATCGTGTTTGACTTTTTTTAACACTTGTGAGCGTCTTGTTTGACAAATGTGATAATGATGCAAACAGTATTTACAAGATGTTTGCCTGAAATTTTGCTCATTTTAATTTTTAATTGCATCATATAATGAACTCAAATGCACCTAATTTCAGCTTTCAATAATTTTTTATTTATGTATTTGTTGGATGTTTGAAATAAGAAAATGAAAACCGGCTACGTTTTTTTAAACTTTGGTGTACTGGCAAAGAAATTAAAGTACTTAAAACTGGGTAAAAATAAAGGGGGCCTATATTTTGCAAAAAACTTATTGATTTTGAAAGCAATCAAACAAAAATCTCAGTTTGCCTGCAGCAAAGTAATTTAGTTTCTGATGGTGTTAATACCATTATGAAATGCTACGAGAGTCAGATATTTATCCACAAGAATCTGTTATTATACAAGCATCATAAATCCAATAAAACACCCAGATGTTTTAGTAGTAGCTATATAAATTTTATTCACAAGTTTGCAGATGATGATGAATGATGTGATACGAGAAAAAAATAGCATATATATAGAAAGGCAGTTGGTTGGCATGTTCAAAAATCTTAAGACTCTATTCTTCTGGTCTGATTACAAAATAACATATAATACTATTTATTTATTTATTTTTATGCTCTTATTCAAACACTGTTCCATAGTGAATTAAATTATTAATCTTATTGTAAAGTTACGATAATCCCAGTTTTTTCTGAATATTCTTTGAAGGGGATAATAGGTTAACTTTGGCTTAAAACTTAACTTTGGCTAACAAATTTGGCTAACTTCAGCTTCATTAGTGAACTTGACGAAGCAATTGTACCATGGAAAAATTAGAAATCAGCAGAATAATTAAAAAAAAGTTTACGCCTGTCTAAGTGCATAAAACTGTTGAATTTTCAAATTGTTCAACTCAAATTCGAACCCCGGATAGCTTTAGGTCTATTTAAGGTATAATGCAAGTACGAACCAGTGTGAATGAATCAGTTTTATTAAAAATAAATCTTATATTAGAGCATCTTTCTGAAGATTTTTTACCTACACTACATTTTCCATAATATACTAAACTAAAAAAATATCACTAATTATTCTTTTGCTTACTTATACGGAGAACATAACAAAGGCATTAACTTGCAGATTGCTCAAAATCGTTCAGACATAACATATTCACAGATATCGACAAGGACTTATTTCAGATTTCTTGAATTAATGTTGTGAACTATGCAAGTATGTTTACATCCACCGAAGTTGTTGATACTGGGCGAAGCTTCGTTGTGATGTCGGCTTATGCATAAAGTTAAGACAACGTGACCTCCCTGCACATTTGGGGATTTAGCATCGACCGCTGTTGGACTCTTCTCAATGCACTTCTACTGATTTTTGTATTGCCATTCAGAGGCATAGAAAAGTGTTTATTCAAACCAAAACAACTATCTTAGTAGCTCTTCTTTATACTCACTTCTATTCGTATAACAATCATGTTTCATGTTTAAATGTCTAATGGAATTGATTCTCATGTCACACAAATGCAGCTGAAATTCATCGTAGATTTTGTTGAAGCTGTTAAACAAATAATAAAACTGATAGTGCTTCACACAAATGGTACCAAATGCTTCAAGAGAATAAAAGTATGTCCATAATAAGAAACATTATAGAAGGAAATCCTTGGCGATTATCCTTAAATTCTACAACAGTTTGACTGAATAGTCAAATGACAATGCATGCATGACAAAGGCATATAATAACCAGTGACATACTATGATAAATATTTTAATCAGGAAAATAACTGCACATTTACTTTTTTTCCCAAGCTCCTTGAAACTTTTTAAAAAACAGTTCTTATGTTTATATTTTATTTCTACCATTTTACACTTTTATTTTAATACAGATAAATCCCTTTTGTTTTTATCAAACATTTATACATGGCTCTTGCTATATATACATGGTTCTCAATCTTTATTGCTCCACTTTCCCTTCCCACCACTCAGATTGCAGTTCCCTTAAAAATGGATTATTATACACTTTTATAAATTTTAGTTCTCTTGATCTCTATACATGTTTCACTTAAAAAAAAAAAAAAAAAAAAAAAAAAAAAAAAATATCTTTTTAGAATATAAATATGCAGCTTTATATTAAAAAAAAATATCTTTTTAGAATATAAATATGCAGCTTTATATTTATAAAGCTGTACAGAAATCTTTAAGCAGATGATATACATTTTAAATTTTACTGGAAAAGAAAATACAGTACAAAGTCCGTAATCCGGACATCTATCATCTGGAATGATCTAAAATCCGGACCTGAAAGCCACAAACTTTTTTTTTGTATGCTTTATGCATGCGCGTAATGCAATTACACATGTGAGTTTAATGTATAACAGACGTTATAAGCTAGGCTAAAATTATCTTTACTGATTCTAAGGCATTTCAGTTAATGTTGCAGATTGGGCTGTTCCTTAATCTTCTAATTGGATCTGGCTTATTATTTTTTGCAGACTGTTATAGCAATTTTATAAAAATTAAGCTTGAACTTTTGATTATGTCAAAAAGAATTTCCAATTCTGGAGCTGCCAAAGGATCTACAAAGTGAAAGCATGTTTCGATGCCCATCAAACAAAAAGTGGAATTGCTGCAAAAAGTGGATAAAGGCATATTCGTCTCAAAATTATGTGAGGAGTATGACACTGGAACCGTGAATTTTAAGGTTTTCAAACACTGCAAACTAAAGGTGAAATTTTCCAGTTATTAGATTTTGTAAAGAAATGTGGAGAAGCAGTAATAAATGAAGATGATAATAACAAGTTTTTCATTGCGATGGCAATGCCCCAATCATCAATCAATTAACAGACGGCAAAATCTGTAGTATGGTTCTAGATCCAGAAAATATGGCTTCCAATAGTGAAGAAAGTGACAGAGAGGTTATTGAAAATGAAAAAAATTCGATTGATGAATTAGTCGGCATTCTTGACACAGCAAGTACAGGACTTGAACAATGGAACTTTGTAACTGAACAAGAAATTATGTCTGTTAATAGAATTAAAGAGAAAGTATTAGCACAAAAACGAAGCAACTTAAACAACTTACATTGAGAGAAATGTTTAATAAAGTAAACAAATAAATATTAAGCTTTTTTTTTTTTTTTTTTTGTAAATTTTGATACCTTTTTAGATCATAATTGCTCTTTATTTCATAAATTATGGTTTCATATTTTTAATTGTATAATTTCTGCATGCCATCTTACCAAATTGAAATTGATGATCTAAAATCCGGATAAACCCTTAATCCAGAATCGCGGAAGTCTCGGCGAGTCCGGATTACAGACTTTGTACTGTATCTCTACAAAATATATCAAACACATAAATACTAAAATAAATAAAATACCGGGTTGCCATAATTAAACTGACAGTGCTCAAAGTGTTCTATAGCATGATCTATTTGCGAAAATGACCCCACATTTTGTAGGAAGATTAAACAAGACGGGGGACGAAGGATTCCGCGAAAAAACAAATTAGTTCCAAAAGTCACCGCTAGGGGAATATTTGGCTCCATGTAATAGAAAATAGAGTGCTAACAAATGCAAATTAATACGGAATAAAATTAACTTTTATTATGCACATTTTCTGATTTAGTTCAAATGCAATATGGCAACACTTTTAGAAAAGTGTAAAATCTACATAAACACACCGATAAAGTCTCGTGATCTGCAATATCACGTACGCTGAGCAGAAGATGAAGTTCTTTATTCAAATTTCACGTTACATCCATTCGTAGAGTGCCAGCTGCTTTAAAAGGCAACGTGTTACGTTTCGAATCAATAGGACTGAAAGTTTATGTGCAATGTCTCCTTCTTTAGTAAAGCGTGCGTTACTGATCAAATTCTATAAGAACATTACCCCGACAGAACCGGAAACCTGTTCTGTTACCGGAGAGAAATATCGCCACAGGTTGAACAGCTTTGTCATTCCGGCACTTCAGCAAAGACAATACCTGGGAGAAATCATTTTCATGCAAGATGGAGCACCTCCACACGTTGCTGTACGGGTGCAACAGATGCTACAACAGAAATTCACAAATGCAAGAGTTATTAGCCGCTACTTTCCAACTGCATGGCCACCTCGGTCGCCTGATCTTACTCCATGCGACTTCTGGCTATGGGGTTACCTTAAGTTCGAGATCTATCAAGGAGTGGTCCAGGACCTGGCTACGTTGAAGGATAACATATCACGGACTGTAAGGGAGATTCCTGCAGACATGTTACTTTCTGCTGTTGTGCATACTGTGCACAGAGTGCAATATGTGGTCCACAACAGCAGCAGCTACATTGAACCTCATTTGAATGCAAAATAAAAGGTAATTTCCGTATTGATTTGCATTTGTTAACACTCTATTTTCTATTACATGGCACCAAATATTCCCTAGCGGTGACTTTTGAAACTAATTTGTTTTTTCCCGGAATCCTTCGTCCCCCCGTCTTGTTTAATCTTCCTACAAAATGTGGCGTCATTCTCGCAAATAGATCGAGCTGAGCACTGTCAGTTTAATTATGGCCACCCAGTATATGAATGTATTAATGAAATGCACATAATATGAATATTTAAATAAAAAGATGGTGACTGGTAAGTAATATGCAACTCACTGTGAGGCTTTGTTGTAAAATAAATAATTGGAGTTTGAGCACCCACTAATGCAGAAGCTGTTGTATACGTCCTCATATAAGCAGCGTAAGTAGTAGCTGGTTGTAAATGAGGTATTATAGCTACCACATCATTTGCATCAGGATCATCATTAGCTTCAACATCATTAATTTTCCAACTTGACAAAAGAAAAAAAAAAGTTACTAACAAGTTTAAAATTCTGATGGCATTAGAAAACAAAAATTTAATACAATAAAAAACATTTGTCAGTTAAAAAAATTCAAAAATGAAAATCTTGATCATTTATTTTATAAAATAATATATATCAAATAAATAAGACATTTACTTCACTCAACTGTGCATGGAAAATTTAGTACACATACTGACTTTGTTGCTACTAACAAATGCATCTAAACATACAGCTTAATCTTTTCCAGCTTTCTTTCAAGTCAGCCTCAAAATAGTCTTATTTAACAATAACAACATATAAATCAATTTTAAGCAGAAAGATATTATACCATTGCTGATTGTTGGCTTCCCCTTTATCTTGTCAAGTTTTTATTACATTCCTTTCATTTAAGATATGATTCAGTAACAGACATTCACATCAACAAAAAAAAAAAAATTACATGATGTTATTAACCTAAGCTCTGAGGTGGCTGGAATAACTTGAATTCAGAATAATGACTGGGCACAGAGTTTAACACCCTCAAATATATATATGAAATAATAATAAAAACACAAGGAAAATCCGCAGCAGTTTCGATGCGTGCTTAGATCCATATTGAGGAAGAATTTTGATTGCGTAGTATGCCAATAATGTTAACTTGGCAATATATAAAGAACTTGGCAGTCGAGGCAGATTTACTTCCATTTTTATTTCCAATTGACATTTGTGGCCACAATCACTTGGCACTCTAGTTGTGCCTTTCCACAGAAGATTTACATTTTTGCTATTGTTGAGATAGAAAGCAAGCCAGCGAAATTACATCTTAGCAAAGTAAAGAGCAAAGCTGAAGTACGTATTGTAATGTTAATGGAACGTATTGTAATGTAATGTTAATTGAAATTTTTGTATTTGAAAAAGTTTTAAAAACCTTCCCTAAATAGATATGATTATGAAATTTATTTCCTTATTTTATATTCACAAAATTACATGGTCCATATTATTATTGTAGGGCAGTGCAAGATTTAATATATCTTTAATTTTGCATATTTGCATATTTTTCCATTTCAATTAACTAGTTTGGAGATTTTTTATTGTTATAAACTTTGATAATTATACAATATTAGAATAATAGGCCAGTTACCTTTATTAAGGAACGGAGGTTTCTATGTGTAATTGTATTTAAGCATCCCACAGCTATCAGCAAGTTGTCACTCTGATTTGCATAGTACAGGATTTGCCCATTTTTATCAAAGTTTATATTGTTATTGTACTGAATTTTTACTTACTATGTATTAAGTTCTAAATTCTATTTTGCATTGCTTTACAATTAAAAAAATGTGTATTATATCATAAATAATCAATTAAAATTTTATGTATCTGTAAAAAACATTTTGGTTTTATATTGGCAAGATCAATTTTTATGAAAGACTTTTAAGTTAACGACTGCAAAATATTGATTATGATTAATGTTTAAACAAAGCTTTTACAGAACTGTGAACTTTCTTGAAAAAATTGAGACAGAGAGATGAAGATTCCAAATGAAATACAAAATAAAAGAGGTTATAGTGAATTAAATTTAGAAGTTTGCTTTCATATTTTTTATCTTACAGATTCCAACCCCTTCAAAAAGAAAAAGGGGGAGTGATAGAGAAGCCTTTTTTGATTAGAGTAGCAAAAATATGAGAAACATAATTTTGAAACATACAAAATACACGAGGCATATTCGGAAACTAAGTACCATTTTGAAAAGAAAAAAAAAAATAGTAAAACAATTTTTTCGAATCCAATTTTATTTTTACATGAAAATACATGTCTTAAACTATTTTTCAACATAGTTTCCGCCAATGATCAAACACTTGTCATAGCGGGTGACCAGTTTTTGTATACCATTGTCAAAGAAACTTCCCACCAGTTTCGATAACCACAACTCCACAGCATTTTTCATGTCATCGTCAGATCCAATCTTGCCACCAAGCTCGCGCTTCATGTGCAGGAACAAGTGATAGTCGGACGGCACCCAGTCCGGGCTGTACGGCAGGTGATCGAACTGCTCCCAATGAAACTGTCAAATTAACGATTGAGTGACACGAGCAGTATGGGGCCGAGCATTGTCATGGAGCAACAGAATTCCTTTACTGAGCATTCCTCCTCGTTTGTTTTGAATGGCACGCCTTAGTTTTGTTAATATAATAATATCGTGCCGCATTAATGGAAGAAATTCAGTAAGCAAAATGCCTTTTCTATCCCAGAAGACAGTGCACATGATTTTTTGTGATGGCATTGTCACTTTGAACTTTTGTTTTTTGGAGAATGAGTGTGTCTCCACTCCATCGATTGTTGTTTCGATTCTGGTGTGAAATGACACACCCAAGTTTCATCACCTGTCATAATTTGGTTTAAAAAGTTTTCTCCCTCATCACTGTACCACGTGAGAAATGTCAGGGCACTACCAAGTCGCTTTGTTTTGTGAACATAAGTGAGCATTTTTGGAACCCATCGGGAACACAGTTTGCGATAATTCAAGCGGTCAGACACAATTTTGAACAAAACAGTACGTGAAATTTGTGGAAATGCCTCTGAAAGAGTTGTCATTGTGAAGCGTCTGTTCTCATGAATTGCTTCATCAACTTTCCTTACCAAATCATCGGTGACAACAGAAGACCGACCACTCCGAGCCTCGGCGTGGACATTTGTTCGACCTGCATTAAACATTCTTACCCACTTTCTCACCATTCCATCACTTATCGTGTATTCACCATAAACTTCTGTCACTTGACGATAAATTTCGACCGGTTTAACATTCCTCGCGTTCAAAAATTTAATCACGGCACGAATCTCACAGTCAGTGGGAGAACTAATTGTCTTAAACATTTTATATGTGCACAGCAAACTGAAAACACAACATAGAGCAACCAAAATGGTGACAATTGAAAGTCAGTGAACAAGAAAGACTAGTGCGCATGCGCGGGACGCCTACCACAGCGCTGCAATGGCGCTAGAATGAAACGGTACTTAGTTTCCGAATACGCTACGTAATATTACATTTCGAACAATAAAATTATAATAGGTGAAATTTTGAGTTTAATAATAATTTTTAAAGTCCTATGATGATTTGAGTCCAATCTGTAGAAAGTTCTTTTTTTGTTGGGGGGGAATATTCACATCATAATTTTGATTCTTCAGGGAAGGATTTCCAAAAATTTTTACACACAATACCACAATTATAAAAATTTTATATACCTATTAGTTAATATGAATAATCATAAATCTTAAAATTTTACACCAAACTAATTTTTTCATTTATACTTAATACTCATCATTTGGAATAGCATTGTTGAAATTATGGTTTTTACTTTTACAACTTTTAATTACAATTTTGACATTTTACACAAACTAGAAGACCCCACAGCTTTCTCCTAGTACACACATCCAGCTATTTGGGCAAATCCACTTTAAACAGACTCAAGTATTAAATTTTTCATGAGTGGTTAGTGAACTGCATTACAACATTCCATTATATAAAAAAATAACAATTCCATATAATAGAGCCTTCAAAGTTTATATTACATGACGAGGGTAAAAGGAACAATTATGCAGAGCTAAAACAGGACTCTGTTTCTGAACCAGTATTCCCTCATACTTCATATTTAAGATACAATTATTGATAATTATAACATTCATTTACCATAATTCCAAACAAATTTTGACCCTAGTGTAGAATTGGGTGCCCCTTCAATTAGCAATAATTTTTTTTTTTTTTTTTTTTTTTTAAATTTAGGTGATGAAACTTCATTTCTGGTTACCATGATAGTTTTAACTTTGTTTTAGCTTCATGATTTCTTTTAAAATGAAAATAGATTGATGTGTACATGCACAAATTTAAGGCAGTGCACAATGCCTAGTTTGTGCAATTCTGGGATGTTTTTTTAAGTGAAAACAGATCGATGTGTACATGGACACAGAGTTTGTGCAATGCTTTGACTTTTTATTTTGGTTTTGTGTAGTGGCCATCTTGAAATTGTGCCTTCCTGGCGCCGATCTTGGCATCAAAAAAGAATCGCCAAAAATAAGGGGCACCAATTGTAAACTTTTACCCAAATTTTAAAACAATTTACTCTTAATTTAATTCTGATATAAATTTTATTACTATTAATCAATTTCTTAAATCTTTAGTATTTGTATATTAATTTTAGCAATATGTAACATTCTCACATTTAATAATTATTTCATTTATACTTCATATAGACATCATTCTAAAAATAATTATAAAATTCTTAATATTCAAATTTTTAAACAATAATCTTAATTACAAAATAATTTCAAAATTCTGATGTTGTTAACAAAATATTCCAAAATTCTTAACATTAATTCAAAATTGTTAACAAAACTTATAATTACTAATAACAATAAAATTTTAAAATCTTCCCTGAATAAAATTTTAGAATACTTACAACATTTTAATTTGATATTTTCGTAACACAGTGCCACATTTTTCCCCTTTATTTTTTAATTCATCGAATTAAAAACATTTTGTAAGAAAACACCACACTTTCAGGTTTTAAAAAATATAACCAATTATTGAGTAAGTTATTTATAATGAGGCAGTTGCAGAAAAACTCAAAAAAAAGTTTTTATCACATAACATCAAAACACATTTTCGGAATATCGTCACTTAATTTTCTGGATGGAAACAATTTTGAAGATAAATTTAGCGAAGAAATTAATCTCAATTCAATACCACTTTTGATGATACCATAAATCATTTCCATACTTGTTGACACTCTATATTTCAATGTTACAGCGACCTTGGCCTGATTAGGAATTCAGATGAATTTTTTCATTTGATCCATTCATTAAACAATGCGAGATTAGTTTACATAAATGTTCCATTGAGGTTAGTAGCACATAATCCAATCCTGTACGACTAATTGAAATAATAATAAAAGCACAAGAAAAAGCCGCAGCAGTTTCGATGCGTGCTTAGATCCATATTGAAGAAGAATTTTGATTGTGTCGTATGCCAATAATGTTAACTTGGCAATAAGATAAAATTATAAAGAACTTGGCAGTCGAGGCAGATTTACTTCCATTTTCATTTCCAATTGACATTTGTGGCCACAATCACTTGGCACTCTAGTTGGGCCTTTCCACAGATTTACATTTTTGCTATTGTTGAGACAGAAAGCAAACCAGCGAAATTACATCTTAGCAAAGTAAAGAGCAAAGCTGAAGTACGTAGTTATGCAAGATGGAAGAACAAGAAAAGTTTTGGTTTGCAATTTGGTGATTGGTCAAGAGGCATCTGCATTAATGGTTACATAAGATTGATTTGAATTAATCTGATGATTCATGATTAATTTGAATGACGCAGTTTAGACTTAAGCGCTATTTTTAGGAAAGAGAGATGAAGTTTCCAAATGAAATAAAAAATAAAAGAGGTTATAGTGAATTAAATTTAGAAGTTTGTTTTCATATTTTTTATCTTGCATATATATCCTCTACAGATATTACTTAAGATATATAAATGGCAACATATAAATTTAAGATGTAGCAAAAAAAGCTGATATTCATCCATGAACTATAAAGCATTTGCTTATTCATTCTGATTATTATTATGATAATAATTACAACTATTATGACAGGCCTTTCAACTCTCATAGATATATATATCACTCTAGTACTGTGATACAGTTCTCCTGTGCAACTAATTAAACTACCTTGTAAATCCTCTGAAGATATCTTCCTACAGCACAATATTGTATTCCCTTATGTTTTTATGATCATAAGGCAGTAAACTGAATAACATGTTACCAATGACCAGCCTACAGGTACACAGTCCTTAAAAAGTAGATCACTGCTGATAAAACTATTTCCAGCAGCACTGGGGACTTTTAGATTTTTCTATTTTTGAAATTATTTAAAATTCTACCATTGCCCCACACGATGATGATCAATGGGTTCATTTCTAATTATAATTAACTTTAGATCACGGGTGATCAACAGCTTGATGCCACTAGTATGCTTTATTTTCATTTAAAAGTCTAAATTTATTCATGCATAAGATTGACTTACTAGTGTAGGACACTGTCCATCAATCAGGCAATAATTCAATCAGTGAGTCACCAGTGACCAAGACATTTGAAAAGCATTGCTTTGCTTCCATTTAATTTTAGTTTTAAAATTTATCTAACTTATCTAAATTTACTGCACCATCAAATGCTAATGATCATCAGCTGGTGAGCACTGGTCACCAATAGCTTTAATACAATTGGTATCCCACAATTTATTTTTAATTTAAAAAATGTATCTGAATTTATTTCACTGTGGCACACTTTGACCCATTAGCTGATTCCAAGTGACCCTTAACCCATTAGTCATCAGTAGCCTACTAACTGGTCACCAGAGCCTTAACTGGCCCACTATGCTTTGATTTAATTAAATTTAAATTGCACTGCCCCAGATCAGGGACCAGTCAGTGCAACAAAGTGATTGGAATTTCAGAAGTCATCAGTGATCTAATACTGCCAATAGATAGCTATGCCCTTCATTTTAATTTTATTTAAAACCTTTATCTAAATTCAATAATTCTAATACTGTCCTATACCAATAATTTATGGATTTAGCATCAGTGACCATAAACTAAGAGCCTAGATGAAACTAGTGTGCTTCATTTTCATTTTAATTAAAAATCTAAATTTATTTCATCTCCCCCCCCAACAATGACCCATAAGATATTCATATAATGAGACAGATTTAATTTTAGTTTAACCCTTTAAAAAGCACTGATATATAAAATATAACAGATGTCTGTCAGTTTTTAAACCTCCTAAAAATGCTAATTTTTCTACACCAAAAACTGTAATAGAAAGTTTATAGTATTTTCTTTTGATTCTAAATGGCAGCGCTACCCTATGAATGTTCAATATTTTGCAGTTATGAAAAAAACATACTTCGTTCCAAGGTATTATGTTTGGAGAATCAAATTCTATTGGAGTGGAAGAAAAATTCAAAATCTGCAAATATATGACATACACATGCTGAATCCTATATATTTACTGCATTTCAGTCAGAAATGATAATTTAAAGAATCGTCTACATGAAATGAAATCATCTACACGATTTTAAGACCAGTATATAATATATACCAGCTCCCTAACTGAGAGTACCACGACAATAGATGCCAGCACCAGGCTTCTTCTTTTCTCTCTCTGTGAGATGACAGAATTTCTTTATATTATAATAATTTATGATGCAATAACTATTAATTTACAGGTTGTTTAGGATTCAATATTACATTTATGGGGGATGGGGAGTTTACTGATCCCTGTGATAGGACTGAATACAGGCATATTAGTTTCTTTTCATTCTTTGTTTACTCCACTCGAATTTCTCATTCGTCTCTGTTTAGCTAAAATTTTAATTTCAGCACTTCACCCTTTCCCAGGAGAAAGACGCATTGATTTCGAAATTGTCATCTGGCATCAAATGTTACACAATGCTACACAGTTAGTTGTAGGGGTTAAATGTGGCATGTTACCCCCAAAAGAGAACCGTTGCTTTGTGTTTTCCAAAATCCTAGAATGAAGCGAAAATGAAAAGAGATAACTGATAACTAATTTGTCATTCAGGGGTCATGCCATCTTCACAAATGGGCTGTGATAAGATCACACAAAGATAAAGCTCACTTAAATATACAGGAAATAGAAATCCACTTTAGGTCCATCTCTTAGTGGAAAAGTTGCTGATTTCAAAGCATGCTTCTATTTTTCAGGGTATTGTCTTTGTTAATTTCAGATGAGAGACTAGGGAACATAAGAGAAACTTCCCCCCCCCCTGGTTAGGATAGAAATAGTTGGTTTTCGAAATAAAATTTCACAGATGGTGAAAGGAGGGAAAATATTCCAGTTTTAGATGCAAACCAAAATTTATCCAAAAGTTCAAAGGGGCGTCCAGGAGGCCAAAGGGGCTGAAAATCGAAATAAGAGCTCTGATGTGTATCAAATAATAAAATCGTTTAAATAGTTCAAAATTGGATTTCTTCCTGAACAAAATGATATATTACAACCTATATTTACAAAAAATTTCGAAAAAAAGGATTCCTTATGGGTCTCGAGAATGCAGATGTGTGTGGGGGTGTATTCTTGGTATCATAGCAAGAACCATGCTCTTTTTAGCTCAAAGGGCTATTAATTTTGTTTTGGCATTTTGCATCGATTCACTTTCTGAATTAATTTACTTTTTCAAACTGTTGCCACCAACTATTACAGCCCTGTATTATCATCAAAGAAATTAAATAAGAATTTATAAAAATGTATGTATGTTTCTCACACTGTGATAAAACAACCTAGAGGCATCAAATTTTGAATAACGTAATCCTCCAGCGAATACGGAATTATGGCAACCCCAATTTGGAATTTGTTTTATTACCTATTTCATATTTTGTCAAATATTAAATAATTTTTTATTAAGAAATTCAATGATTTCAAAGCGAGGAATGGCAACACTGTATGGAAAAAAGTTTTATCTCCAGTGTGCGAGACTGTGTATCAGAAATTCTAAAGATATGCTCAATGCTCATTTATAATTATTTTTGCAATATTGCTGTTGAATTTAAATTTTATCGTTTAAGTGCGAAGAACATGATATTTAATAAATAAAGGTAACAGAGAAAACATTTAAAAATTCCACTTTGGGCATAATGTAAAACCTCAAAGCTTTCAGATTTATTTATTTATTATTATTATTTTTAAATATATTATCCAAAGCATAAAATACAATAAGTTCAAAACTGCAACACACTTTTTCAGCTGAGTCATAGTGTTTCATTATTCAATTTTTTATTTTTCGGCTGATTTACATCTCCTTGTAACATTATACTAGTTCAGTTACGACATGATACGATTTACAAATACAATGTTATATTTGCTAAATGTTTTCCATAAAATTATAATATTTAAGTTAAATCAATTTCAAAGGCTTTTTACCCATATTTTACATAAGTATATTCGGCTGGGTTGCATCATCAAAGTGCATAAAAGCATAAATTTTATTTTTAGCCCAAAGGAGGGTTAGATCAGAAGGGCTACTAATTTTTGGGATTTTGCATCAATTCACTTTCTGCATTGATTCATTTTTCAAACTGTTGCCACCAAATATCGCCCTATGTTATATTTAAAGAAATTAAATAATGAAGAGTCTGCATAAACATATGTATGTTTCTTGCACTGTGATAAAACAATGGTACCTAGAACCATCACATTTTGAATAATGCAATCCTTCTCCGAATATTTGCATCTGGAAGCCCAAATTTGGAATTTTATTATCTATTTCATATTTTTTAAAGCATTTATGAGTTTTTGATTAAGAAACTCAACAATTTCAAAGCAAGCAATGGCAACACTGTATGAGGGGTATAAAACATTTTTATTTTCAGCGTGCGAGGCTGTGTATTGGAAATTCTAAAGATATGTTCATTTTAAAATTATTTTGTGATATTGCTGTTGAATTGAATTTTATGGTTTAAGTGCGAAGCACATGATATTTAATAAATAAAGGTAACACAGAAAACGTTAAAAAATGCCACTTTAGGCATAATGTAAAATCTGAAAGCTTCAGTTTTTTTTTTTTTTTTTTTTAATTTTTAGCGAAAAGTTTTTGAGGGGCACTGGTATTCAGGATTTTGCTCTAGATTTTGTTTAAGTCTCAATTTTGGGTTCTTAAAGTCCACAAGTTACCATTCGTGCAACATTTTACCACAGTATAAATTATTTTATATACCGCTTCTTAAAGGGTTAAAAACCTATGTTAATTAATTATACCTTTCAACAGGAATGACCCAAACTAGTTGACCCACAGTGGCTTAGAATCTGTATGTCAAAGCATAGATTACAGGTTACAAAATGCTTCAGTGGATGCCGATGTTCTTTGGTTTAATTTTATTTTTAAAAGTGTTCTAAATTTTCTATATTGTTCTACAACACTAGCAACACACATCTTGAGGGATAGAACTGTAAAATAAGTATGTAAATAGAACTTCTTAGAAAAACTTATAAATGAAAAATTCACTGCAAAGTCTACAAGAATATTTTTATTTATATTTAAAATATACATACTCATCTGTACCACAGGCATCTCTGCCATCGTACATAGTAACATTCCTGTCAGGGCTGTAAAATAACAGAATATTATAGTTGGAAAAAAGTAATGGGCTATATACATAAAACTTTTAAAAAATGAGCAATTCTCCAAATTTTGATCATGCTAAATTATTGGTATTATGAATATATATATACATAGATGTCAAAGGTCATATATTTTTCTTACAAGATATGAAAAACATTGATTTGATTTATTTATAGCAATTGGTATATTTTTCTTTATGGTTTACACAAGTTTTTCTGTTTTAAATGTTTATTCCTATACTCTTATATATATTTTTTTAATTTTTCTTCTCCTCACTATATTTTTTATTTCAGCCACTGAGCCATTTGAACACATTTTCATTCTATGACAAGAAGACAACAATAAGCATAATTTATATATAATAAAACACACACAAGTACACACGGCATACATACGCTTCTCTATAATATATCACATAACCAAGAAGTGAGCGAAAATCCATATCAGTATAAGTCTTGCGAAAATCCTTCCACCTCAAGCCAACTACTCCATGTGAAAGAATCCATACTTCTAGCTCCATTTTAACAACATTGCCTAAAATATTAACAATTAGTTAATTTTATACAAAATTTTAGCACTAAGTTAATCAAAGCGAGCATGTTAATAACAATCAGAATGAATGAAAACAACCGGCGGAGTGATAAAAGAATATTGCTACAAAAGTACTAAAAACCACTGAAATTCTAATACTGTAAAAACATTTTTAACAAATTTTATAAATGTAGACTAAAAATGAAGACAAGAAAATTATCAAAACTAGCACAAAAAGGGATGAACCAAGCTGCAATAGGAAGCCATTATTTTACCTGACATAAAAAAAAAACGTTGTCATAGTGTTCTGTTTTATAAACGGATTTATTATGCACATATAATAAAATATGTTCAAACTGTTGTCTATGAGAAAGAAGAGCAATAGTCATGATATTTACTATGTCATGGTTCATTAAAATTCTTTAGTTTAGTTAGTAGTATAATTTTTAACTTTGGATTTCACTTAATAGAGTATAATCTCAATATGGTTAATATTTCAGTATGCTGAAGTTTATAAAGGCTTTTTCTGACACTGGTTATATTAAAAATATGTATTTGTATATTTTAAAACTGCTTAAGCTTACCTACTAAGTATTTTCAGCAGCACTTAAGTTTCCTAAGGGGACAGTGGACGATGATTTTAACAGAAATCGACCATAAATTGGGAAAAACAAAATTTCATATCATTATATTCTACAGTTTTAACTTTATTGTCTACAAAAAACCGCTTGTGTGTAAAATTATTTTTAAAGAAGTTATAAGCATTTGAATATGTCTGTTTACCTTTTTCAGAAAAAAGATCAACAAACAAACATTTGAGAAACGTTATTTTAATTTCTGCAACTAATAATTTTTAGTATTAGTAAGATATGAAGACTGCAATTTATTCAGGTTTGTTTCACTGTTCTTCCATGGATGACTCGCCCAAACATAATAAATAAAGCTAAATCTAATTCAATGATGAAAACCACATTAACAGTAAATGTTTTATTCAAAATACTGGCAGTGTATCAAAGACTAGCCAGTAATGAACTTATAGCAAGATGCATATCTAGAAAAACACAAAACACTAGTAAGAGTTTACATAGTGTCATTTGGAAGAATTGCCGCAAGGAAACATTTGTATCAAAAAACAGATTCGAAATGGCTGCTATTAAAACAATTAAAGACTTTAATTTCGGTTGTTTAAATGCTTTAGGTATGGAAGAGAATGATATATATTCATGTTCAATATCTATTGGACAGACGCAAGATAAACATCATATACGTAGTATATTCGGAAACTAAGTACCGTTTCATTCTAGCACCGTTGCAGCGCTGTGATAGGCGTTCCGCGCATGCGCACTAGTCTTTCTTGTTCACTGACTTTCAATTGTCACCATTTTGGTTGCTCTATGTTGTGTTTTCAGTTTGCTGTGCACATTCAAAATGTTTAAGGCAATTAGTTCTCCCGCTGACTGTGAGATTCGTGCCGTGATTAAATTTTTGAACGCAAGGAATGTTAAACTGGTCAAAATTTATCGAGTGACAGAAGTTTATGGTGAATATGCGATAAGTGATGGAATGGTAAGAAAGTGGGTAAGAATGTTTAATGCAGGTCGAACAAATGAGGCTCGGAGTGGTCGGCCTTCTGTTGTCACCGATGATTTGGTAAGGAAAGTTGATGAAGCAATTCATGAGAACAGACGCTTCACAATGACAACTCTTTCAGAGGCATTTCCACAAATTTCACGTACTGTTTTTTTCGAAATTGTGCCTGACCGCTTGAATTATCGCAAACTGTGTTCCCGATGGGTTCCAAAAATGCTCACCGATGTTCACAAAACAAAGCGACTTGGTAGTGCCCTGACATTTCTCACGTGGTACAGTGATGAGGGAGAAAACTTTTTAAACCAAATTATGACAGGTGATGAAACTTGGGTGTGTCATTTCACACCAGAATCGAAACAACAATCGATGGAGTGGAGACACACTCATTCTCGGAAAAAACAAAAGTTCAAAGTGACAATGCCATCACAAAAAATCATGTGCACTGTCTTCTGGGATAGGAAAGGCGTTTTGCTTACTGAATTTCTTCCCAGAAGTGAAACCATTAATGCGGCACGATATTGTGAGACTTTAACAAAACTAAGGCGTGCCATTCAAAACAAACGAATGCTCAGTAAAGGAATTCTGTTGCTCCATGACAATGCTCGGCCCCATACTGCTCGTGTCACTCAATCGTTAATTTGACAGTTTCATTGGGAGCAGTTCGATCACCTGCCGTACAGCCTGGACTTGGGGCCGTCTGACTATCACTTGTTCCTGCACATGAAGCACGAGCTTGGTAGCAAGCACTTTGGATCTGACGATGACACGAAAAATGCTGTGGAGTTGTGGTTATCGAAACTGGCGGGAAGTTTCTTTGACGATGATATACAAAAACTGGTCACCCGCTATGACAAGTGTTTGATCATTGGCGGAAACTATGTTGAAAAATAGTTTAAGACATGTATTTTCATGTGAAAATAAAATTGGATTCGAAAAAGTTGTTTTAATATTTTTTTTTTCAAAACGGTACTTAATTTCCGAATACGCCTCGTAGTACAAAGTGAAAAGAGGTGTTCAACTGGATAGAAGAAAAGATTTACCCCCCCCCCGAAAAAACTGTATACAGTAGCTAAACATAATGAAAATGTAAATAAGGAAGGTAAAACATATGGTGCGGGCATGCTTAGCGCCGTCAAGCAAATGTCTAGCGAGCGTGTTTATGCAATGACGATATTAAAGGGAAACTGCTTATGGTTAACACTTCAAATGAAGTTTTATTAACACAATAATATGAGAAATTTAAAAAAATTACATTTTAACTTTCAGTTTGTCTAAATGTGCAAACATTTTGTGCTTTGTTAAAACCCACACTCAATCATATTTATTGAAGAATGATACACATATTTATGTTATAAAAAAGTAACACTGCAACTAAGCAAAATAATACACTACCATTGGATACTAAATATATTCCTTAACACAATTTGTTATCTTAAAATTAAGAACAAATTAATTCCCGCATCTAATAAGTTTGCAATGAATAAGTTGTTGTTAGCATCGTTTACGACAAGGTTCAAACTGTGATTACAACAGGGCACAAAAAGTGCTCTAGGGCTGATGATATCTAGGAATATATCTAAAATTATTTTCTCTGCACAGCACTATGTTGTTGACAACAATATAGCTTAGAATTTCAACCGGAAATGCTCAGTTTTCTTTCAAAAGTTTGCAAAAACCGCAGTTCATGCATAAGATCTATATTATTTATATCACGCTGATTTTTATCAGTTAATGTTTTGCAGCTTTTCATATAAGCTGAGCTGATGTTGCAAATATATGTGAACAAAAATACCTGATGTCAATGGTTATATAAGGTTAGACGCTAGTGCCATAGATGCGTTCGACAAATTGCTTAATCCTTATTTTGTGTCTTCTGTTGCAATCGCAGTAATTTGTGCAACGTATATCTTTTTTGCGATTTTGTTTATGATTGCTTGTTGTTATTGTTATTCCATAAAAAAGGTAAGTGCAGGTTACATATTATGTTAAACTAGGGTTACCTTTCCAGAAAAGCTATGATTTTAATGTAATTACTCGATTTTCTTTTTTACATGAACTATTTGTTAATTAAACTAAAAATTATTACCTTTCGAGAAAAAAGGGTTGACATAGTTACAGAATACCACTGCATTTAAAATATATTTGAGATTTGAAGTGAAGTAAAAGTATACAAGGTATTCTGAAATTAAAAATTGCCATTTTCTGATTCTTAGCTATACAGAAAACCGAAGGAAAATGTCGTTATGTCATTACGTCTTAAATACATACTTTAAATTTCATTTATTTATTTTGATACACAAAAGAGTACTTCAACGTCCTTGAATTATTTGGTGTTGATCTAATATTCATATATTTTCCCAGCAATGGTTTAAGATGTACTCTTTTTCAAAAGTAAAGAAAAATATTTCCAACAGTGACTTTCCAAGTGTTTTTAAGACGAATTGGTTTAAGTAATAGTTCTTATAATAGTTATTTTCTACTTTTATTTTTACTTCCACTTTTTATGTCTTCATTTTCCCCCAGATGTTGGAAGAAAAACAGAAAAACTATCTGGGTATCAGAATTTAATGAAGAAAGCAATAGTAAGACTTAATAAACCGGAGCTGTAAAATTACTCAATTTTTTAAAAACGAAGAGAATACTTAAGCTGATGCTATTAGCATAAGTTGTCCATCAGTGGCTTCAGCTAGCGCTGAAAGTATCAAAGGAATCTAATAATCAGAAAGAGTTCAATAGTGTTTTCACCCGGGGAATTACTTTTAATTTCAATGCAGCCGGTCCAAAAAAACAGAAGAAATACTAGTGACATCTTTTATTTCTCTGCAGTAGATACGCATTTGCCTGTGCCTTATGGCTCCGGATTATGACCAAGTCCATTATTGCTATCCCAAGTTCAAGCCTTAATAGAAAATGGTCCTGAATATTATCAAAAACCTGGTTTCCAGTTTCAGTTTCCGAAAAGACAAAAATGGACGTAAATTTTTTTAGATGCACTTTTGTCGAATTTTGCCAAACAATGAATGAAAGAGTTAAAAGGAATTGGTTGCTAAAGTCTGCTGGAAAGAATTCTGCTTATTATTTTTGTTACAAAATTTGTAAGAGTTTCAGCAACGTAAAATTGAGTAGTTCTGAATTTAATGACTGGAACCACTCAAATGAGCACTTAAAACTTCATGAAAAACATAAAATGCATTTCCGGCATCTATACCTTTGGTCCAATTTCTTTCAATAATTATGAAAGAATATCAAAATTTAATAATAATAAAAAAAGAGACTAAGCATTGGCACGATGTTATTGAAAGAATTATCTATGCCATTCAGTTTAGCCAAAAAATTAAATTGCAATGAGGCAGAAATTTTTTTCAAAGATATTTGATATAACTGTGATAAAATACACATGTAAGCAAAGTTTCATATCTCTATGAAAATAATTTAAAAAAAATATTTGAACGTCCACTGTAAGAGCATTCTACTGTATCTCATAGAAGGTTCTTTTCATACTCTTGTATCTCTGAATAGACTTCATAACAATTACAAATTTTTTGGATAATTGTCCTTAGATATATATCTTGGAACAAATAATCTAAATTTAATGTTTTCTTTTCATTGATTTTGTACAGAAGCATTTCCTCCGAGTTGAAAAAATATAATTTTTAAGGTAAATTTTTATGAATTATTTCCTATAAGGAACTTCAAAAAAGGAAAATCTGCTGTTTCCTTTGAGGGATTCATCTCAATCTCTGCTTGAAGGCTAATTAAATTTTTTTATAAACTTCAGCCATATACTAATATAGATATATATAATACAGAATGCTTTTAAAGTGTCCCCCACCCCCACAATTCTCACTTCTTGCTAGATAAGTAGAAATATTTTTGCTGATATTTTCCAGAACAACCTGCCTTCCTTTTCATTAGTTGTCAAGAAAAAAGGGACACTAGAAATTTTATTTAAAAAAAATTGTCAGATGTAGAATCCAAACATAATGCTACTTGATGCAGCTTCCTTTTATTTGTAGTCTGTCAAAATTTCAAGGATTTTAGCTAACTTATCGCAGTTTTTCAATTTGCCTAATTTTCTGAAACCAGTGTAAAAAAAAGTAATTAAAAAACTTGAGCCAATATAAAATTATCAGAATTTTATAAACTTACATGCCACTCTATCCCCATTTGAGCTTGGTGATACATCTGTGTCATCCCAATCTTTAACATTGGCATATTTTTTAAGTTCATTGATTTTATGAAGGCACAGCTTGGAATTAAAGTGAAAAAATACTTTTCCTCCAGCGATGGTCAGATTCACTTTACGATTCTCCCAATCCCATAACTCTTGAAGATTCTGGTTATCTAGGACTAGAAAGGCATAGCTAAATAAAGAAGGGAAAAAAAAACTAATTACCATTATATAACATTATATTGTTTTGTTACAATGATTATTCCATACAGGGCCGGATTAAGACTGATAGAGGCACTAAGCTCTTCAAAGATATTGATGCCACCACATATGTTTATGCCAATAGTTTTTTAATTCCTTCTCTTTCTCAGTTATGGTTTAGCTGTATCATGCATTCCATGGTTAAACCGGAAGGGGGAAATTTTTATACCCCCTTTCCTGAATACTTAAGGACCTTTTCGTAGTACCCCCTTTTCTTGATGTTCTAAGCATGTACTTAATAATGCTTAACGATTAATCCAGCCCTGATGCCATAAGTTAGGAAAGTTACAATCATAAAAACATATGTCTAAAGGTTCTATGCTGGTGCAAATGGCTGCCTCAGATGACTTACAGTCTAATAGTACCGTATTTGACAGCATACAAGACGCACCCTTATTTAGAAGGTCACACACAAGGAAAAAAAGTTTCAATAGTCCGCGTGACAGCGCAGTACCACAATAACTTAAAATGTGGTTTCTTTTAGTTCTCATGCTTCGTAAAAGCCAAATAAACAATCATTGAATGCAATTACCAAACATATTTTTATTAAGGAAAATTAACAAACAGCAAGCTATTTTGAACATGATATGTAAATTTCAATAATGAGTAAATGAATGAACGGCAAGCAATCAAGCATAATACAAAATAAAGCAGAAACAACAGAAAACACAGATTCAAGGAAAACGTTGCCTATCATGAAATTAGACTTTAATCACTTTCAAAACCATAAAAATCCTTTTCACTATGATCATCATCGAAAACGAGAATATCGCCATCACTACTGTTTCCGTCATCGTTAATATCACCTTCTTCGAATAATGTGACGTCTTCTGTTCCGTCAAGAGCATTACTGATTCTGCACTTCTTAAAGAAATTAACAATCACTTCAGCCTTTACGTCCTCCCAAGATCTTTTTACCCACTCGCACACTTCTGAAATAGAGGGATGCTTCATTCTACCTGAGGGTGTGAGGGCGCCATGTGGCTCTCCTATCCACTTGTTCCATCGTTCTTGCACTTTTTCCTTAAATGACTTATTCACCGATACATCTAAAGGCTGCAAATGGCTAGTTGTTCCACCAGGAATGATAGCTATCTGGGTTTTAATTCTCTCGCTTTATTCTTTATGGTTTCATTTCTATGGGCGCTAAACAGATCCAAAACCAAAAGAGAGGGTTTTCTTAAGAGTCCACCAGGTCGCCTCGCCCATACGTTCTGTAACCACAGTTTCATTCCAGCTTCGTCCATCCAGCCTTTTGGATAAACATGAACAATTACACCCATTGGAAGTTTTTCTTTCGGATGAGTTTTTCTTTTGAATATGAAAAACGGCGGTAGTTTTGTGCCATCACCACAACATGTCACGACCTGTGGTTTTTATGGTTATTGATTTAGACCTATTAATACTCACAGTCTTGTTGGATGGTACATCAAATGTGAGTGGAATTTCATCCATATTTCCTACTTGACCAAGCTCAAAAGAAGTTTTCTTGCATGCATTTATAACAAACCTATGAAATGCTAGTATTTTTTCTTCATAATCTGCTGGCATTTTCTGTGCAACAGTTGTTTTTGTGCGCATTGATAAGCCTTGCCTTTTCATGAACCTGTAGCACAAGCCCTCAGACCCTGAAAAGTTCTGATTCCCATGTTTTTCTGCAAATCCTTTGGCCTCATTGATTATCATTTTAGTTGAAACACTTATCCCAGATTTCCTCTTCCTCTTATCCCAGATTTCTCTTATCTCACCCACATTTTTACGGCATTTTCAAGTTCAGGCCAAGATGGAGCTGGGCATCGAAGGTTATGTTTTTGTTTTTTAGCACTCTTCAGTTGATCTTCCTGCAGTCGCAAAGTACATATCATTTTTTCGGTAGGTGGTGGACCAAAATGCCTTGCTGCTGCTCTGTTTCCATGCACTTTGGCGCAGTTTAACACTCCTAGTTTATAAAGAATTGTATAGCTTAATCTCTTGTTTCCTGTAGTCATATTTTCCAAGGTATTTTTTTTAAACAAATAGTTTTAAGCACCGATACTGGCACGTTTATACAGAGTAGCACCGATACCGATACGTGTGTCGGCTGAGTCAAAGAAAGTCTATGTAAAGAAGAAAAGGCTCCATAGACGTAATGTGACCATCAAACCTGTTCTAACTTCGACATCAGCTTCGAGCTTTGGCGCTTTTTGGCGATAGTTATTTCACGCATGCACAAAATAATTATGGCAGATGTGATGTAGAAAAAGTTATGTGTGTCTAGACATTTATCCGGCCTAAAAATTGCATTCAGTATTGAAAGTTAACCTGTGTCGTTCACATATAAGACACAGGTAACTTTTTTGAGACCAAGTTTAGGAAAAAAAGTGCATCTTATATGTCGTCAAATACGGTACCTCTGGGCTATATCCAGCTTATCAGTATGCTTTTTATCATAATCTCCATATTACTGTTTTATTCGACTAAGCTCAAACTTTGAATAGCTGATGTGTCAGTTTTCTCTTGTATGCTTAAAAATGTCCTCCTACAAACTTCCAGCACTATTAGGACAAACGGAAATTCACAATTTCTTAAATTGACAATGTAATCTACAAAAATAAGTACTAAATTGAGTATTTATATTGAGGGTTTATTGTTCAGTACTTCTGTGAATGATAAATTAATTTAAAAATAAATTATATAATTAAAAATTTTAAATAAAGATAAAATCATTAACATTTGAATAAGGTTATAATCATAGGTACAATGTATTTTTCCTCCGATCATGAAACTGGCAGACATATCGCCAAACTTATTATATTCATTCTGATGGAAGTTTAAAGGAGTATATTGTTGTTTAATTAGTCAGGTAATTAACAGATACAAATTACAGATATATAGCCCCAAAATTATTAAATAAATATGAGCTTAGAGCTTAACCAAACATTTTGGTGAAAGTCTGGACTGGACAGATCCTCTTTATTCAAACAGATAATCAGCAGATAAGTGGCTTATTGAGGATTAACCTTTTAACTGTCATGCCCGAAATAATCTCGGGTACAGCACTGGTATTCCAAAATGTCACGCTTGAATATTACTCAGGCTAACTTTTTTTGAGTGCATCGTATTGTTATACCCGATATATATCGTGAGAAGTTTATTTCGGCTTCAGTTCAACAGATGGCATCATCTTACTAAAGGTTTCAAAAGATAGAGGTTAAAGTTCAAAGTGCGCGTCACTTTTTTTTTACTTTTTGGCTGCGAGGCAAACATTTCATTTTTTAAATTAAAAAAATTGAAAATTTATGCACCCAAATCATGAAAATAACTTGACAGTTAAAAGGTTAATCAGTGTTACATAAAACCAAGGTGAGACCTTAGCCATCACGAGCACTAAATTCCTTTGTATGGCAACAGTTCATGTTTGCAGAAAAAGGTTGGTGGGAAAATATGCTATGTGCCTGTTCATTACATAACACGAGTATCTCTTAAAGTTCAACTCTGAAAAGCAATCATTAAAAAATATATAAAATGGTTCTCATATAATAATATGAATGATTTTGTGGCCCTCAACTAATGATATTTGGTTATCACTGCCCTGAATAAAGAGTCAAAATAAAGCCATGATCTGCAAAATTACTAATGTTATTGCTGATAATAATATTTAGTTTTTCTAAGTTTCATATGTTAACATGTTTTGAAATATGACACACAGAGGAATTTCTTGCATGAAAACTTGCTTTGTTGAAAAATTAATAAGAGCTTTTAATCTCAAATATCAAAACAAATGTTTTATAATTTCTAAACATATTGTACAAAAACAGCTTCATAGAAATGACACTTACTCTTTCTTGTCACGCTGCTCCCCTTTAATGAGAGTCAAATTGCGTAAAAAATTTAACGAGACAAGAGGATAAGATCTGGCGATTTTCAGATAACCTCGAATTACTTCAATGTTACTAAGGCTTGCTTCAAGTTCTTTAATAATGCTATCTAAAATACAGAAATGTCTATATGTTATTTCTCACAGTGTTTACATTCCCTTTATAATTCACAGTATAAAATTTAAAACATGAGAAACTGTATTTATATAATTTTACTATTATTGAGGCTAAACCAGATTCAAGGTTTAACATGTATGATACGATACACATTACGCAAATTATTATTAATGAACATTCTGCACACCAAATAAAACAATACAGGGTTTGTCAAAGTACTTATGCAGCTGCCATTGCTTAGAAAATGACAAATTTAAAATACCTCATTTAAAAACTCTAAATTATAATTTAGAAATAATATTTTTATGTTTAAATAAGACTTGCTTACTGCAACTGATGTATTAAACGCGAAATACTTATATCTATACATACTTATATTATCTACAATTTTAGTTACTTACTACCCCCTCCATGAATTTGTATTTCCAATGAACCATTCACAAAGGTACAGCCTTTCATCTTCTGAGCAGTTTGAACACTATCAACAACTACACCTTTACAAACTGCAAGAAGAGAATAAAAAGTAACTCTTTAAAAATGCAGCTATAAATATAGAATTCAAATGGAGATGAGTTACATTTTACATAATTATATAGTTTAAAAGGAACAGAAAACACTTTAAAATGATATTTAGAACCATTATTTAATTAAAAGCATCTACACAAAATATGAAATTTCTCTCTAAAACTTATTTTAAAAAACTGCATAAAACATAAGACAATAAATTTGGTGAAAAATAAGCACATAACCTTAATACTACATCAGAATCATGAATCAGTCCCTTGTTCTTCGCAAAATTTGTTATTGTGGTTACTTTAATAAAACAATGCCTATTTATTAATATTATTGTAACTGGAAATATTCTTTGGTATTACTGATGTTGGCAAATATCAGTGCTTTTGCTGTCTTAATATGAGTTACCTCAAAATCAGCTGGGATGGCTTCCATAAAAAATTCTGAATTTTAAATTTTGTTTCACGCTTTCTTATGCTAAATAATTCAGAACAACAAGAAAAGAAATATTGTTTTGTCATTTTGCAACCCATTCTCCTTTTAAAAAAACACACACACTGAAATGTTTCAGATTTCAAATTACATCCAAAGGGGCATTTTTTTAACATTTTGTGAGTTACATTTATTTATTACATATCACGTTCTTCCTACTTAAACCATAAAATTCAGTTCAACAGCAATATCGCAAAACAGTTTTAAAATTAGCATATCTTTAAAACTTCTGACACACAGACTCACACATTTGAGACAAAAATGTTTTTTTCTGTACAACATTGCCATTGCTCGCTTTGAAATCCTTGAGTATGTGAATCAAAAATTCGTTAAAGTTTTACAAAATAGGAAATTGATATAAAACAAATCCCAAATTTCAAATTTTCTTCCATATGCCCATATTCGTAGGAGGATTACATCATTCAAAATTCGATGGCTCTATGTACCTTTGTTTTATCACAATGCGAGAAATATACACACATTTATGCAAATTTTTCATTATTTAATTTCTTTAAATATAACAAAGGGTGATAATACTCTGTGGCAACAGTTAAGAACAATAGTCCTTCAGGGACAAAGCCTCTTTGGACTAAAAAAACGCTAAAGGTGCATATTCACTTAACATCTAATAACAACTCTAGCTACTCCAGAATACCATTAATAAAACAAACTGCACAGTTCTGAGAAAAAGACAAAAATTAATTAAATTTTCAAGCATCCTTTTTTTTAATCTTCATATGACATTCCAATAGATTATATAGGGTAATGGCAACTAAGTGATTGCACTTTAGATATGAAGGAAAATTCAAAATTTTTACTTAAATATAATTTGATTAAATTAGATATTGCCTGTTTTTGTTGATGACATTTTGTTTTCTTTCAGACAGTGTCATAATTCTATGTTCATAAAACTCCTGATTTTTGTCGACAAATAAATTAAATGTGATTTTTTATCATCAGCATCATTAAAAATTCTATCATCTAAGGAATTCTGCACAATAAAATAGAAATGAGAATCTGAAGGCACGAAGTAACAGCTATGGACGCTCTTGCCATCTCATAGGTGCACCTCCCAGCACGCCGTCAAAAACCATAATAATGGCCACTAGCTAACCACATTGCTGTTTTCTCTCATCATGGTTGCCAGATCACTTCTGTCTTAACATACCGCCCGGGTTGGGCATTTGTTACATAGTTAACAATGACCAAAATTAAACAGTTTTAAATCACCATATAGTCCAAATCATATCACAAAATTTAAATTGATACACATGAACAAAAGCAATAAACATAATTAACCACAGAACATGAAATGCACAACATCTAAATTAAAATACAATGCATATATAATAATTTTTTGAACTCAGGAAATATACATGAAATTATGTAACATCTACTGGTAGTACAGCTAATTTAGTTATTGTCTTTTTAAAAAACCTGACTTGGTTCTTACAATACAAATTCTAACCTTTTTATCCTTACCATAAATTACCTCTTCTATTTTACCCAGTAACCAAGTCGAAGTGGGCATGTTGTCTTCCTTTTCTAAAACTATAGCGCCCTTTCTAACGTTATCCTTAGAGAAATACCACTTAAATCGTTGCTGTAAATGACTGATGTAATCATTTTGCCATCTTTTCCACAAATATTGCGTTACTTTAGTAGTGCGCTGCCAGCGCTTTAAAGAACTATCAGAAAAATCAGTTAAATCAGGCTCTATTATTGATGTTAAAGGTCGCCCGACTAGAAAGTGTGCGAGTGTGGTGTGGTGTGGTGTATTTAATTATGGCAAAGCACACTAGGGCTATCTGCCTAAGAGGAGGGATGCCTTCGTGGAGGACTTTCTAAGGGAAACTGGCTCGTATACACGTTACACATGGGAAAAACCACGAAAACGCACATGCAGCCAGCCTGTTCGTGGGATTCGAACCTCGGACCGAACTAGGACCACAAAAGTTCAATTCATTGTTCAGCGACTTTACCGCTCGGCCGCTGGTGGGCCCAAAAGTGTGCAGGTGTAAGAGCTTCTAAATCACTGGTGTCATTTGACAAAGGGGATATTGGATGTGAATTTAAAATTCCTTCAATCTGGTTCAAAATTATAAGAAACTCCTCAAATGTAAAAATCAATCTCCCAACTGCACGCTTAAGATAAAACTTAAACGACTTAACACCTGCCTCCCAGATACCTCCAAAGTGAGGAGCCCTGGGAGGGATAAACTTCCAATGAATTCTTTCAGATGTCAGATATTTGGTTAAGAATTCATCAGGGTATTTCAACAAATTGTAGAGTCACTTCAATGCATTGCTAGCCCCAACAAAATTTCGAGCGTTATCACTAAATAAGGACGCGCATTTACCCCTTCTAGAAATAAATCGCTTCAAAGCAGCAATAAATGATTCTGTAGACAAATTTGAAACGATCTCGAGGTGGACTGCACGAGCCAAGAGGCAAACAAAAATTGCAAAATAAATCTTGTGCACTACGCTCTTCTTCTGAGTTGTATACTTTATACCAAAAGGACCACAAAAGTCAACACCAGTATGGTTAAAGGGAAAGGATGGATTCAGTCTCTCTAATGGTAAATTTCCCATCTTTTGATTAAGCAATACTGGTTTTACCTTGGCACACGTAACACATTCCCTTACTACCTTTCTAGCAAGATTACGGCCACTTATCGGCCAAAATTTTTGTCTAACACTATGCAAGAGCGCTTGTGCTCCAGTATGAAAGTTTCGAATATGGTAGTGTAACATAATTAAATGAGTCAGTTTATGATTTTTTGGCAGGACAGCAGGGTGCTTGGTGTTGAAGGGCAAGTTAGCTTCCTGCAGTCTACCACCTACTCTAATAACTTGAGATTCATCTAAAAAGGGACATAAAAATTTTAACTGACTATTTTTACATACTTCCCTTTTCTTACTTAAGTTCTTGAATTCTTCAGGAAAGCTTGGATTTTGGACTAAGGGAAGTAATTTATTTTCGCTTAACGAAACCTCATCTACTGTCAGATGACCTACTTGTTTTTCCTTGGATCTACAATTTCTTATAAATCTTAAAACATAAGCAAAAACATTAATTAATTTAGCATAACAATTAGTAATACTAAAAACATCATCCAAAAGAGAATTTTTAACAGTTACTGTCAAATTTACATTAGAAATAAGTTTTAGTTCGCGCACATAGTTCTCATTTGAATTTTCTCATTTGAAAAGTTCTCATTTGAAAGTTGATATTAACACTATTATAATTAATGACCTGTTGATGCAGAAAATTTGGTCCTTGAAACCTCGAGACAACATTTCATCAGCTTCATCTAAAACAAATATTCGTATATGATTGGTTCTAAGAGCTTTTCTGTTAATCATATCAAATACTCTCCCTGGAGTACCAACAACTACATGAACACCCATTTCAAGTTTCCGTATGTCTTCTCTGACATTAGTTCCACCAATGCAAGCATGACACTGTGCTCCCATGTAGTCACCTAATGCAATACTACTTGAATCTGTTGTGCCAATTCTCTAGTTGGAGTAAGAATTAAAGCTTGACACTCTCGTAACCCAGTATCCATTTGTTGTAAAATAGCTATGGAGAAAGTTGCTGTTTTTCCAGTACCAGACTGGGCTTGAGGAATAACATCAAGATCTCTTACACATGGCATAATTGCTCTCTGCTGAATAGCTGATGGCTTCTCAAAACCGTAAGCATAGATGCCACGCAGAAGTGGCTCATGTAATTGCATATTATCAATAACTTCTTCCCAATTGCTTTCAATAATTCCATTTGTTTCCATTCCTGGTGGGCCATCATAATCACGGTCTCTTTCAGCATTGCGTTCATAATCTGGACCATTTCCATTTCCGTCGTCATTCGACATCGCCAGCTGGATATAGAACAGCACGAAAACCGCCGAGGTCGTCGAGCCGGAGTCGCATAGGCGCACCTCGAGGCAAGCAATCAAGAACAATAATAATGGCCGCTAGCTAACCACGTTGTTGTTTTCTTTCATCGTGGTTGCCAGATCACTTCTGCCTTAACATACCACTCGGGTTGGGCATTTGTTACATAGTTAACAATGTAACAAATGCCCAACCCGGGCGGTATGTTAAGGCAGAAGTGATCTTCCTCAGCAAAAATGTGCTGAGGATGCACTTCTGCATCTTAGCAACATTGTACAGAGGGGCAAGATGAGAGGTTTATACACTATTTTAATTTTTCTTGATATTGAAGGAGCTTTTGATAATGCATGGTGGCATGCTGTTCTTAATTTAATAAAAGAAATGAAGATGCCTCATCGTCTCACCCAAGATGTTTTAGATTTTATTTATCATTGGTCAATGGATTTTAAGTTAAACTTTAACCATGCAAAATCCAAGACCATGTTTATTGATAGAAAAAATACTACTTATTAAGGATATCAATTGCTTTTAAATGACAATCCCCTTGAGAGGGTGAATGAAATTAAATATCTAGGTGTCTCGTTGGACAGCAAATTTAACTGGAAAAAGCATATTTCCTACATTTCTAATAAATGTGAGAGACTTCAGCGTGGGCTGAATCGAATTGCATGTAACAGTTTTGGTATTAAATCGAATGTTAGAGCAATTATTTATAAACAAGGCATTGTACTCTTTATTTCATATGGATGTAGAGCTTGGGGATTGTCTCTAAAAAAGAAAATTAACTCTAAACGCCTGCTTCGAGTCCAAAGACGAATTTTGCTGCGAGTTATAAGCGGTTACCAAACTATTAGTTACAATGCTGTTTTCTCTCTTGCCGGATTTCCACCCCTAGATTTGTTTATCCTGACCTTTATAGATTACAAGAATAGTCTTGCAAATTACTCCAATTCTCACTTTGATCGTTTATTGCCCTTGTCTGTTCTCCCACATCCTTCTGTAAGACAACCAGTACAGATTCTAGATAGTATGGACACTGATGTAAATTCATTCTCATTTGTGTTGTATACAGATGGTAGTAGGATTGATGATAAAGTTGGTTTTGCTTATGTTATTTTTGAAGATGATATTGAAATTGAGTGTCACCAATTTTGCATTAGAAATGAATGTACTGTATATATTTCTGAGCTTCTGTGTATTAATTTTGCAATTAAGTGGATAATTAGCCAGGATGGACGTGGTTCCAGCTACTTAATCTGTACAAATTCACTCTCTTCCCTGGAATCTCTTAAAAATACCTCTTTATGTAATGATATTATTGTTAATATACAGCAGTCTCTTGGAGATCTGGAGAAGAAGGGTATTTTCAGTGTTTTTTACATTTGTCCGTGGTCATTCGGGTAATTATGGAAACGAGAGAGCTGATTGGCTTGCTAAGAATGCAACTAAAAATGATATTAATGTTGATGTAAATATTGCAAAATCTTATTTAAAAAAAACATTCAAAGCTAAAATGATTGAGCGGTGGAACTGTGATTATATATCTTCTGATAAGGGATCTGTTACAAAAACATTCTTCCCAACTATTTTTGAAAGACTGAAAAGTAAGGACTTGTTACTCAATTTTAAAGTTATGCAATTTTTGCCTGGACATGGTAAATTTAATGTTTATCTTGAACGTTTTAAGCTGACATCTTTCAATTTGTGTAATTGCAATCTTAGCGTTCAGCAAAGTGTTTACCACCTGCTTTTTCGATTGCCCATTGCTTGATAAAGCAAGAAATCTTTTGAAATGTAGATTAAAGCTAGTTGGAATTCATTGGCCGCCGAAATGTTATGATTTTGTATCTTCGACTTCGGCCTACCGAGCTTTCAACGATTTTGTAGACTTTCATTTTAAACACTGTTAATGATTTCTTTATACATTTTTATACTTTTGCATTTGCTTGTGTGTGTGTGTGTGTGTGTGTTTTTTTTTTTTTTGTTTTGTTTTTTTTTTTTTTTTTTTAATCCTTGTTATGATTTCATTGTATTGTTGAAAACTGATGATATTACTTACTATTTTGCCTTTTTTACTTACGATTTGTAAGTCTCGTGTGATACTTTGTGGCACACGAGGATTTCTTTAAAAAAAAAAAAAATGGTGGATGTGACAACACATCCTAACCTAGCTCCAATAATTTTAAGAAAGTGACCAAAGAACAGTGGGTCTATTCATTATGATGTTGGAAAACCACACCATTCAAATTGGCTAATTCTGACCTCTTTTCTTGAACTACATGGCTCAGTTTGGTGAGTTGTTGAATGCAGACATTGGAATTAACTATTTGGTTTATTGGTTAAAGTTCAGAGTACAAAATTCCTTTTCCAACCAAACTGAGAGAATAAACTTTTCATGTGAATCTCAGCTTTTGATGCTGTCTGGGCTGACTCATCCTGCTCCCCCCCCCGCACAATATTTTACCATTAATATCAACTTTTCATCATCAGTAATCAGTTGTTTCAGAAATGGATTAATTTCATTGCATTTCAGAAGCGAATTGCAGATGCTAACGTATTGCATCAAATGAATTTCCTTCAACTGATGAGGGACTCATAAATCAAGTTTCATAACACATCCAAGATATTAAATTTTTTTTAATGCATGTATGCGATACACTAGACTTCTCTGCAATCTCATATGCTATGATGATCTGAGTTGATAATGACGTTGCTATGGTCTTCATCAACTTTAACTGGATGCCCAGATCGTTGAGAATTTTTGAGAGAAGCACCACCTGAATGAAATCTGGCAAACAAATTGGTGACACCATCTTATTTTTAATGCTTCATTCCTATACATAACACATAACTTCCTGTATGCTTTCTATGTGTTTTTGCTTTTTCGTAAACAATAGAATAAAATATGTCTGAAATGCATGTTTCGTTTTTCCATTTTTAAATTGGGATAAAAATGAAACTAAATAACTGATCAACACAACTTTTTTACTACAACATATTCTTTAGAGACACATAATTTTGAAAGTCCACACAACAAGAAATCGATACAAATGCTTTGAACATGCTAACAAAACATAAGAGTGCACCAAAACCAATTATCGGCAAACCAAGAAAACAATACATCTACTTTGAACATACTAACAAAATATAAGAGTGTACTAAAACCAACTATCAGCCAAATCCACAATCATTTGGTTGCAAACCCAGTATTAGACCCAGCTGGAATAAACTTAGCTGTTACCCTATCGATGTTCTGTTAGTAAAAGCTTGTTATGGTGTTATGTTAGTGGAAAGCTTGTTATGGTGAAGTACAAGAGCAAAGAACTACAATTCAAATTAAAAAGAAACAGAGGAGAAGTACTGAAATTAGCAATATGGTATTTTCTAGCCCCGTTTAGCCTATGAAGTTCATTATCAAAAATGAAAATCAGCTTCAATAAGTTAGTTCCAGCAATAAATTTTAATTGTCAGAAAACAGTTAAAACACATTAAAAAATTAACATCCTCAATTCAGCTGGACTGTTTAAAACACAATATTTGTGATTGTGAACTGTTTAAAACACAAAATGGGAGGGTCACTTTAGAATTATTATCAAGGAAATATCATTTAGAGATCCATATCAATCATAGAGAACATTAGGGTTTCAGGGCCAAACCTGTAACACTTGGGAGAGTTAATGGAAACTTTGGGGTTAGCTGTTGAAATAAATCAGTTATTTCATATTTAAATTACTTTTTTCCCTTATTATGTTAACAATATACTATACCAAATGTAAACTTCAGCTTCACTCACATAGTGGTTTTAAAATCATAAAAGATCTAAGCTAAGCAAGTAGACCTTGCGAAGCAACAAAAACAGGTTTTACGATTTGGCCTAAAAGTTCTAACTTTTCAACTTTATGCCAAGTTGGCATAATAATAACCATCAATTGCAGTGAAATAAACAATGGTTGATGATTTTGCTGAATTACCTACACACTTACACCTTGCTCAACTCCCTGGCTACAGCTTAAACCCTGTTAAACAGGTGTGAATGGGTTTGATGATTTTTATACCTTAACCCTATGAGCAGTGAGGATTTTCTGCTTTATCATAAAAACCTGTATTTAAAGAGAATTTATTATTTAAATGAGTACAATTACTTAATTCAGTCTCTATTTTCATAAACTCAATTCATTACGATGACATTGACATTATTCAAGAAAATATTAAAGCAAAATGTCTTAGGTTAATATGTATTAAGTCAGAAAAATTCTCATGACCAAAGCAGGTCATGGTGCTCAGAGAGTTGAAACCTAAAGCTTTATGATTGGGGGGGGGGAAATCGTCTGAAAGAAGCCTTACAAGATGGCTATGAAAGATGGTTAATAAAAATCAGCCATGTAGCTTATGGAATGAAGCATCAAGAATGTAGTACTTTTAAATCAACATAAACTGTGTTACTAAAGTGTTGTTCCTTTAAATAAGACATTTTTTCCTGAGTTAACAGCAATTTCTTTTTTAAAATAAATTTCTAACTTTTCATAACTAACTGCCGCTACTTCTGTGTTCAGAAGTAGTTGCTTACCTGAGGCACTTACCTCTCACCATTGTCCTGATTCTGTTCCACAGTAAGCTGTGATGAAACATGGGTGCATTACTTAACTTCTGAGCCAAAATGAACAAGCATGCAATAATGATATTCAAGTTCACCTTATTAAGGAAAGCCAAAATAACATTTTCACCTAGTAAAATTAAGCCCCCTCTTTTTTGAAAGGGAAGGGATTCAAAAGCAATTCCTTATTTTGATTTTCTCAATACAAATAAAGTATTGAGAAAGAAATACAACTAAGTACTATTCAATGAGAGAGAAAACAAAGCTAGCAATTCATTTCTTTGATTCAAATTGTTTTCTTTAAGAAGTTCCTTTGACATTAAAACATTACAGCAACTCAGATGAGATGTTCTACCTCATCTGTCATTATAGTCGAGATTTAGCACCACTGGATTTTCATCTATTCAGTCCATTTACATAATTCTTAAATAAAGTTTATGTGTTAAATTTCTGTTCATATTTGAATAGGCCTCACATATTTTCTGCATTATTTTCAGAATGTTACACTACAGTAAATCACAAGATACATATTATTTGAGATTAATACAAAAATCACGGAATTGTTGCCTGAGTATCACTGAAAATTACATGGATAGGTCACATGAATAATAAAGAATATCTGCATATATGTTTAGCCTCAGCTCCAGCTTCATCTAAATTTAATAATTCAAAGCAAAATATAACTTTATTTAGTCGTCGCTTATCGTAATTATTTATCTGGTACTTTCTAAAAATTGCCAGCTTATGCAGCTACCTATGTCACCCGTATGTGAAGTGGGTTCTGCTTACACTTCCTATTAAAAATAATCAGTTCCTACAGCACATTACTTATAATACATCTTTAGCCAACTCTAACTTAATTTGGATCAATGATTCTAAGGTTTTCTCCTTTTGATTTTGGTGATAATTTTATTACTAAAAAGGCAATGTAAAAGCAAAACAAATTGATAAGCTTTTTAATAATTTACTGGATTCAACAGAAAATTGGTATTTTAACAAACAATTATGATGAAGATTCATGTTTTGAGTCAAATTTTTTATAACATTTCAATAAATTCAGAACAAGAATCAAATATATATTTCAGCAGCTTTGTAAAACACCAAAAATTCACAAGTGCAGTTCAATTTTAAAGCTCTTGAAAACATAATTTTAGAAGTGCTGTAATATGTAAGTATAAGAATTCAATTAAGAAATATATCTATATGTAAGATAAAAAATACATAAGATAAAATACTAACTTCAATTTGCAGTAGACCCTCTAACTATGCTTTTTAATTTGGCTGTTTCTCCTTTTTGGGAGAGGGCTAAAAACAGTAACATGTATTCAAATAATCTCTTTCAATTATAGCATTTCAAAATCACTCCTTACCTCACGATTCTTAATAATGTTCTGATTCTTATACAGTACATCCATTATCTGGAATGATCTAAAATCACCACCAACAACGTTTGCCTCGTAGGCTTTACGCAGGCACATTTAATTTCCCCCTCCGCATAATAAAACATCCACATAATAAACATCCCGATTCTTAATTTCACTTCGACACTACATAAAACACCTTGTTATTGATGAAATAATCATATTAGCATATATTTGTACGATCAGTAATTTGGCTTCGTTGCTGCGTATCTGCTTCACACACATCACAAACTGAAAATTCCACAGATATACATCGTTGATCTGACGGCAACCTGGAGAATCATTATTTATTATACAGTGGTGGCCAAAATTGCGGACCCTTTTGGAAATTTTTATGTTTTTGAACTTTGCATGCTTATAGAAAACGTTGCGTTTCACAAAATGCAAACTTGTATTTAAAAGAGAATTTATTACTGAATTCAATACAAAACACAAAATTTAATTATTTCCAATACAAAAAAAGTTAAACGATAATAGTTATCGATATACATTAGATAGTGATGATTGCAGTGAGTTATCAGTACTTAGTACGGTACCCTTTATTTTTTATTACCGCTTCACATCGACGTTTCATTGAGCTGACAAGAGTTTTAAGCTCGTCTTTCGTTATTACATGATGCCAGGAAACAATTATAGCCTCAATTAGTTCCATTTTATTTGATGGGTGCCTCATTCGGACAAGAGTTTTCAAACGCTGCCACGATTTTCGATAGGATTGAGGTCAGGACTGTTTCCTGCCCATGACAACAATTTAATGCTCTTTGTACGAAACCACTCTTTTGTTGGCCGTGTGGCAAGGAGCAGAATCCTGCTGAAAAATAAACGAAGCATTGTTGGGAAAGAGATCTCTGATGGAGGTAGAAGTTTTGGTTCTAGAATACTGTCAATGTATTTTCTGGCATTCAGTGTCCCATCGATGGCACAAAGGCGACCAATACCATCTGCTGACATGCATGATTAAATCATAACACTAACTGGGTTCTTCACAGTTGCTTGAATGCAGTCAGGATGTAGCTCTTCTCCTATTCTACGTCTTACATATTTTCGCCCATCACTATGGAATAACGATATCTTAGTTTCATCACTCTATATAACTTGTGACCACTGATCATCTGTCCAATTAATGTGTTCCTTTGCTCACTGTACTCTTTTTTTTTTTTTTTTTTTCCGTTTTCGTTGCTGAAAATTAAGATAAGGCTTTTTTCATGGAATTCTACCTCTCAGTCCAACATCTGTTAATTTTCTCCTGATTGTTCTTGAACTTACAGAAACACCAGCATCATTCAGATCACTTCTGATGGCCGCTGATGACATTTTTCTATCTTAGAAACATAGTCTTTTTATTCTTCTGTCATCAATAGATGTGGTGCACCTTTTTTGTCCTTTTCCTTCTTTGTTTTTTATTGAATTTGTCTCCTGATATCGTAAACAAAACTTTCGGACTCCAGATGTAGTCACTGAACCACCCACCTGTCTTGCAATTTCAGCGTAGGAAAGACCACTTTCTCGTAACACAATAATATTACATCTCTTTCTAGGTATCCAATGTACTCTTTTATTTGATGTCATTGCTTCTTGACTAAATATTAAAAATTTTTTCCGTTTTCGTTGCTGAAAATTAAGATAAGGCTTTTTTCATGGAATTCTACCTCTCAGTCCAACATCTGTTAATTTTCTCCTGATTGTTCTTGAACTTACAGAAACACCAGCATCATTCAGATCACTTCTGATGGCCGCTGATGACATTTTTCTATCTTAGAAACATAGTCTTTTTATTCTTCTGTCATCAATAGATGTGGTGCACCTTTTTTGTCCTTTTCCTTCTTTGTTTTTTATTGAATTTGTCTCCTGATATCGTAAACAAAACTTTCGGACTCCAGATGTAGTCACTGAACCACCCACCTGTCTTGCAATTTCAGCGTAGGAAAGACCACTTTCTCGTAACACAATAATATTACATCTCTTTCTAGGTATCCAATGTACTCTTTTATTTGATGTCATTGCTTCTTGACTAAATATTAAAAATTTTTATAAAAATTCCTACTTGTAATTGCAGTGTATAAGAAACAGGTCCTCCTTCAACAGAACAAAGCAAAATAATGAATTGTTTCAAGTGTAAACATGATGTCAGCTTCTACTGGCAGTTACTAACATTTGATTGGTTCTCCGAACAAGAACAGTGATTGGCCAGGAAAGCTAGACATTACAAACCACTTCATAACTGTGTTTTTTATTTATATTAAAGTACATATAACTTTTTTGTATTGCAAATAATTGAATTTTGTGTTTTGTATTGAATTCAGTAATAAATTCTCTTTAATTTTAGTAAGTGAATAATAAAGAAGTATGGTAACCTTTTATGTTGACATTACGCTTGGCGATGATTACAGGTTTAAGTTAAATAAGCTAAAAAATGTTGGCAAGGAAAAATTTACCAAAAATTTCTTTCCATATGCTAAAAAAAAAATTTGTTGATGATACTCACAGATCCAAAGATTATATTTAGGGCTATTTGAATTAAGGATAACTGAATTAAAGAGAAAGTACAGTCAAATACCGAAAATCCGCCAATTCCTGATATCTGCGTTGCCTCTCAGAATATAAACATTCAGTTTATATGTTCCAGAAACCGCAACATTGAGTACGAAATATCGAAGATTACTGAATAAATGACATCATAATTACCAAATAATAATGAGTCGAAACGGAAATACCAAATTAATATCAAATTATTGATATAAAAAAGTTAAAATAAATAAGATAATTTTTTCCCTCTAATCTGCATCAAGGTAAAAAAGCAGACGATTCATTCAACTCTTTGTTCAAATTCACAATTCACGTTGTTGTATTTTCTGAGCTTTTTTTATTTCATTTCACGAGATTGTTTAGTGCTGCCTTTTTTTTAATCCAGATATTTTGTGGATAAATTAAGAATATTTAAAATTTCAGCCCTTTTTAATACGACAGATAAGAAACGCGCTCGTGATTTTACTGCTTGTAACGTTGAAAAATGTAAACATGTTGCATTGACGGTAACGCAAAAAGTGCAAATTCTGCAAAAGATGGAAGCAGGTGCTACTCCTCGATTTATAGCAGAATGGTATGGAATCGTGACACGATTGTGTATGATATATGGAAAAATAAAGAAAAGCTGTTGAAATTTCACAGCAATAGTGATTCTAACACTGGAATCCCAAACCGGAAATCTTTGAATAAGGTGAAATCGGCAAACCTCGATGCTGTGTACATATATTACAATGAATAATATAATCAATTTATATATGTAATACTAATTTAATGCATATAATAAATTATTGCAATAATGTATATAATAATTTAATTAAATGTATCTAATATGCCTTATTCATTTTGTACTTTTAGTCCAAATATTATGCTTTATCTTTTCTGTCCTGAAATCCGCAAAATCCTAAAATCCGCACAACCTCTGGTCCCAAGCTTTGCGGATTTCTGGAATTGTACTGTATTAGAATAAGAAACGAAGCAACTTAAACAACTTACACTGAGAGAAATGTTTACTAAGGTAAACAAATAAATATTAAGCTTTTTTTTTTTTTTTTTTTTGTAAATTTTGATATGCTTTGTGGATAAATATTTCATAATATTTATGCTTTGTGGATAATATTTCATAATCATAAATATTTCATTATCTCATAAATCACGATTTCACATTTTTAATTTTATGATTTTTACATGCCATCTTGCCAGATTTAAACTGATGATCTAATATCAGGAAAAATCCCAAATCTGGAATTGCCAACGAGTCCAGATTTTTGACTTTGTACTGTATAATGTTTATTATGAAGGAACTTAAACAATGCTTCACCCAATAATAACATTAAACTTTAATTAACATCTTACTTAGCCAACAAAGATAAAATCATACCAAAACTGAATCATTATTGACCTAACCTCTGACATATAATTTGCGCATATTTATCTTGCTTTCCACTCTGCTAATATGTCACTGCTTAGTTCCTTTTTTCCATTTCCTCAGTTACATTGCCATAAGGATCTAAAAAGGCACAAGTGATCAAGAATAGGCATGCAGATTACATCCATCTTAAGCTGTCTATTAAGAATTTGTTTGTCAAGACTAAAGAAATATTAAACCAGTAATGATCATTGCTTCATTTCTGTAACATTCAGCTTTTCTCACCATGCATCATCAGGAAATTCTCTCTCACACACATGCCATTATATTAGACATTCATAATATGCCATTTAGTATAGCAACTAGAGGAAAACACAGGGCCAGCGGAAGCGGGCCCGCAAGGCCTTCTTTGCAGGTGGGCGCCGACCAAGGGAAGGGGGCCGACCAGCGAACGACACAGAGCATTTTTTTTTTTTTTCTTAAATGCAAAAGAATGTGCATTTATCGGGGAATGTTCCTTGAATGCTTACACAGGACAGGGACCATGGGAGTTCACGCCCCCTCCCAACACCTCCTAACAGAAGGTGTTGCCCCTCCCCACCTTTCCTCTCCAGCTCATCCATCAATGCCTTGTCACCCATCCGTCAATCGTCAGGGATAGTATCACACAAAGAATTTCGAGTTGGGAATTCACGCTGTGAGCAAGTTTAAATCTAGGTAATACCGTACTTAAACCGACTACATATGCAGATGCTGTTCACAACTCACAATGACCCTTCTGCCCATCTAGTACCAGATAACGGTCATTTTCCACGTGTCTAGAAAGCCACATGTTATGTATCATCTACACATTCCATTTTCGTATTTACTGAGTCACTGAGTGGTTGGCGAAGAAAATTTTCGATGCACAATAACCTTACTACTATTGGAAAAGAAAATTCCATTTGATGAAGTACGTTCTTATTTTATTTTACTTGATATAATTTCTATTTATCCTTATTTTATCGTTTTTATTATATTTTTATTTAAAATGTATACAGTGAAATACGAGTTTTTTCTTGAAAATTTCTGTGAGGATGGGAAGGAGGGAACGGATTAGCCCTTTCTATCAGGGAAAATTTGCCATTTTGCCATATGTAAGAATGAACACAGGCACCAACTTTTCATTTTCTTCATGGGAGTTGGTGGGGAGGGCAAGATTTGCATGGACGAAAACGCAAAACTCTATAGAGCAGTGTTTCTCAACCTTTTTTGACCGGTAAAACTTACGAAAAATTTCGCGGACCAGTGTGTTTTTCCCTCCCTCCCAAAAAAACTTTACAAAGTATTCAAGAATTACTACATAAGTGAGTTGTAATATTATTACCATTTGCCTACAATCATATTTAAATATATGTGCCTTTCGTTTCCTTCTTACTCATCCTGGTTATTGATTTTTAATATACCTAAAGAAATAATAGTTATAGCAGAGTATTAAATTCCATGGTTATTAAAAACTTACGCTGATGTATAGTTTTCAGTTGTCCAAACATGCAGAAGAATGTAAGCAAGATAAAAATTGAAACCTAAGACGCCTTAAACAATACGATCCATATTCAATCGTTCAAGTAATCAGCAATACTCGAGGCAAAAAGGAGGCTGGTAAACTAAGCGTACAGCACGGCAATTTATAAAAGGCGATTAGGTACCTAGTTGCCAGGTTGTTATATTTTTATCACCGATCATATTATTTTATAAACTAGTAAACTATTGTTATTGTAATGTGGGTGCTGTTGTAATATCGGTAATTTCGGTTTTCGACAGATAGCTGGATATTTCGCTATCTGTGCACTTGTATAGAGAGTTTATTTTCTATTTCGGGGGGGGGGTTGCTGGTGTTTATAGTCTAAGTCCAAATTCTCAACATTTATACAATTTATTTAATGACTAGACTCCCCAATTAAGCATCTTGGTGTGTTCATGCCATAAACCTTATAAGAAATAGACAAACCCAAACGGGTTTTCTCCCTCGTCTGTGGCGCTGCTGGCTGTCACCTTGATCACATACGGAGGAGTAGGGATGACTTGCAGAAATTTAACATTGGTTGCCTATTGCAGCGTGTATAATTGTCAAGAAAAAGCTGATTGTAGCGTCTCATTTCACAAATTAGAATTTCTACATACTTTTATTTTTGAAATTGAGATTGATTTTTAAAAATTTAGCATATTTATCAAGCATAATTAATGTTCCAAATAATTATAAAGCTATTGCATGGTTTCAGGGCTGGATATTTTTTTAGCATTTCCTATGTTGTAAGGAAATTTGTAACTACTTCCTTTAGAAAAAAATATTTTAAATCTGAACTAATAGAAAATTTCAAACAAGCAATTTTCTCTTGCAATTTTTATGCTTTTATTGATGTAAATAAGTAAAAAGTACTAAAATATTTAAAAACGAATTTTTGAAAGTTTTGTTTAAAATTCTAAATTGTGCTGCTTTTTTTAAATTATAGATGAGTATTATAGCATAATTTCTATAAAGGAATTTTATTTCAATTATATTTCATAATACATCACAGTGATAAACACTTTTGACTCCTTAAAAATTTTTTATACATTTAATTCTAATATTAAAATTGTATTTAACCGTACTAATTAATTTTGCTTGTATTTTATAGCGATTATTTTGTAAAATTTATTTCTAGTAGCCTAGAAAGGCTGTTAGTTTCGAAGCGGAATTTTGCGCTGTTTTACTATAAGTGTCCGTGTCTCCTTGAAAATTGTTGTTACCAAATATTATCGCCCTGTATTATATGTAAAGAAATTAAATAATGAAGAATCTGCATGAATACATGTATGTTTCTTGCACTGTGACAAAAACGACAGTATCTAGAGCCATCAAATTTTGAATAATGTAATCCTCCATCCCATGGGCATCTGGATGGCCGAATTTCGAATTTGTTTTAATCTATTTCATATTTTGTAAAACTTTAGCGAATTTTTTATTAACAAACTCAACGAGTTCAAAGCAAGCGAGCGCTGTATGGAAAATAACAGTTTTATCTCCAGTGCGGAAATTGTAAAGATATGCTGTATTCAAATGTATGTGGTTTACGAAGAACATGATATTCAATAAATATAGGTAACACATAAAACTTTAAAAAAAGGTTCCTTTTGGGCGTAATATAAAATCTGAGTACTTCTAGATTTTATTTTATCTTTTTTTTTCCCTTCATTACACTCAGAAAATTTTATGCTCTGAATTTTATGAATTATTAAAGTAACTAATCCACTTTAATAACTTAATGATCACATAATCAAATAAATATGATGTTTTTGTAATGTTATTATAGTTTGGAAACTCATTGCTTGAAAATGTTCATTAAATTAAAAAAAAAAAAAAAATCAGATCTTGTTTAATTTTACCTTATTTATTTCAAAGCATCATGTACTATCAATCTTATTTAATTTTACTTTATTTTTACGCAAAATTAGGTTCATAAATTTTGTGCTTAGAATTTTTACCGTTTTACCAAAGTAAAGATGTTTGTACAAGAATTACACGTGGGAAAAATGCGCGAAATGCAGTTAAAAAGTGCTTTAATGAGATAGATTAAATCCTATTTGGAAAAAACTGTAGCTTTCATAATCTCATCACTAAACAATATACAGTCAAAAGTTGTTAATTCGGACACCCATAATACGGAATGATCTATAATCCGGACCTCAAAGCTAAAAACTTTTTGCGCATGCGCCGCGTTGGCACATGCGCACAGGCGTTTTTCGCGTGCGCGTAAGACCTTGACTACTGCGCATATACGTGTGCGCAAGTGCAGAATATTATTTATTTTTATTGTATAACGGACAGTGTAAGCTAAAATTACCTAATTTTCTATTTCAGTTAATATTTATCATTGCATAATCTTCGATTTGGATCCCGCTTATTATTTTTTGCAGACTGTAAGAGCAATTTTATAAAAGTAAACTTGAACTTTCGATTATGTCAAAGAGAATTTCTGATGCTGGAACTTCCAAAGGATCTACAAAACGAAAGTATGGTTTGATGTCCAACAAACAAAAAGTGTAATTGCTGCAAAAAATGGATAAAGACATGAAGAATGTGACAGAGAGGTTAGTGAAAACGAAAAAATTTCGATTGACAAGTTAGTCGGTATTCTCGGCACAGCAATTAACGGGGCTTGAACAGGGGAACTTTGTAACTGAACAAGAAATTATGTCTGTTTATAGAATTAAAGACTTTTTAAAACGAAGCAACTTAAACAACTTACATTGAAAGAAATGTTTAATAAAGAAAACAAATAAATATTAAGCTTTTTTTTTTTTTTTTTGTAAATTTTGATACCCTTTAGATCATAATTTTCTTTATTTCATAAATTACGGTTTCATATTTTTAATTTTAGAATTTCTGCATGCCATCTTACGAGATTTAAACTGATGATCTATAATCCGGAAAAATCGATATTCCGGAATCGCCGAAGTCCCGACGAGTCCGGATTAACGACTTTTGACTGTATCCCATTTAATAATTAAAAAGAGTTATGTGATACAAACGCCATAGGTTTCAGTGTTAAAGTTAAACAGATCGTCCCTACTCTTTCTTGCCGACATGTCGGTGACGCGCGTTCTGCCCACTAGGTTAGTCTATCTCTTATAGGTCCATGGTTCGCGAATGCTTTTGTACAGAAAGACAAAAGGCATATAAAAAGCCGCTTGAGGACCTTACCCTAGGCGCATTTGACAGCGTCTGGCATAAAGGACTTATTTTTAAGCTCATCAATTTGAATTTTCCACGGGAAATTATTCTCATCCTCAGCTCATTTTTGAACTCCGGAAATTTTTCAGTGCGGCAAGGAGATTCCAGTTCAAACCCACATCAAATTTACGCTGGTGTCCCACAAGGAAGTATCCTTGAACCAATATTTTATATTTTATACGTAAATGACTTTCCAAAATTCAGTCAAGACCCTAATATTATGTTAGCATGCTACACGGATGACACAGCCATCATCACGAAGTACAGATGACCAAACCACGCCTTGGAAAAGATTCAGCAGATTATTCCTAATATTGAAGCATGGTGTCACCGATGGAAAATTCAGATCAACCCAGAGAAGTCAAAAGTTTTAGTTATCAGAAAATTCAAGACCACAGACCCTCTCACCTGTAATGTTACGCTCTTCGGGAAAACAGTCCCTACTGTAAGCATGGCAAAATACCTAGGAGTCATTTTAAATCGATCGTTTACCTGGAATACACACATAAACAGTGTGTGTGGAAAAGCGTACGACATTGTGAAAAACCTTTCCCCCTACTTTCTAAGGACTCTGGATTAAACCTTGCATGCAAAAGAAGGCTTTACACTGCAATTGTCAGGCCTGTTATCATATATGCCTCCTCGGCCTGGGCAAGTGCTAAGGCAAGTGAAATTCACCGGCTCCAAGTTCTGCAAAATAAGATCCTGAGAACCATCACTAACGCCCCATACTATATTAGAAATGAAGATTTACATCGCGACCTTCATATTGATTATATCAAGGACTATATCCAAGATAAATGGAAACTTTTTCAGGAAAGCAAAGACCAACAGTACAGCTAACTTTGAGTATATTCTGAGCTACGAAATCATCCCGGACGATTTGCTCATCTGACCTTATGCTGCACACTCAGTTAGGCAAGCCAATAATTAAGTGTTACTCGTCAGTACTCCATGCTGATGCTCCGTGTGCATCTTTCCATATCATCTTTTCTGACAAGGATTCCAATCTAGATTTCGACCAATCACAGTGAAGTGCCAGATGGCCGAAGTAAAGAACTGAAGTTTTATATTCAGTTATTTTCATAAAACGTTGAGAATCTTTATTAGATTTTTAATATTAAGTTGGCTTCTGGGGCTACACCCAAGGACAACTAGATATCTACAGGCCTCCTCCATCGATTTGTGACGCCACAAGCGAAGGCGATCGACATATATTTATGTCACTTTTTATTTCAAACACAAAAGTCAAGTGAAATTAATTTTTACAACTTAATATTTTGAATTTTAGGAATATATTTTAGGAATCTTTTTTAGAATTTTGGATACTGCTTGGACATGATTAAACGAAAGATATGATGCAATGAAAAATCACTGTGATAATTTTAGTTTCCTGGGTAATTTATCAGAAATCGATAACGCAAATTTCAAAATAAAATGTGATAAATTAGAAAAATTGTTACAGTGTGATGACAATAAAGATATTAACGCAGAAGAACTCTATGACAAAATAGTAGCTTCGAAAGACATTTTTACAGCCGGTATGAATGACCCATTCAATATTTTGAACTTAATTGTGTCAAATAATTTGTGCTTCCCGAACTTGAAGATCGTACTGAGCATTCCTGTTAGTGTTGCTAGCAGCGAAAAATCATTCTCAAAATTAAAATTGATCAAGACAGATTTACGTTCAAGTATATCACAGGAAAGACTCATAAATTTAGCTTTGATTGCCATTGAAAATGAAATCTGTCAAGAAATACATGCAAAATAAATTATAGAAAAATTTTTAAATATAAAATGCAAAAAAATAAATTATTCTCAATAAATTGTTAAAATCAATTTCAACAAATGCTTTCTTCAAAATTTTCTTCTCCTACACAAAAATTTAGAAAAAAAAAGGGGGGCGACTTCAGCTATTTTGCAGGCGGGCGCCGGATAACCTTGCGCCGGCGCTGGGAAAACAAGTGACACTCATGAGACTGTACACTGTGCCTGACTGAAAAATGATAATCATACACTCTCATTACATTCAATGAGTCAAGCATATTTTCGCGATGGTTCTGAAACTCTTTCTAGAAAATAATTATTACTGCATTAAAGTCCACAGATTACATGTTGTTATTGTCTTGCCCATATTACATGGAACAATGGCTGCCAGAACATACTCCAAAGAGAGGTTTGACTTCTATTTCCACCCCCAATTCAGAGGGAGAGCACCAGGAGGTCTCCCACAGCTCTCCCCTTCCACTAATACCATGGAGGTAAAAAAGGAAGGAGCGGCCAAATCGGCATTAGAAGTGAAGCACTGCTCCCAAGCTTCGGTCACCAGATGGTTGTTTTCTGTTTACATTCAGAAGCTCGCTTGACAGCACTCTGATAGTATTTCGACACAAGACAATTCCATACAAACCGAAAAACAGGACACTTCCGCATAAAAGAAACATTCCTAGTATAATGAATAATACCAATTTCTATAGTTTAGCAACATTTACGCTAAAATCACATCTTGGTTATTTTTCGATAACTAACAATAGCAATTTTGATTATGAATTTGTTTCATAAATTCTAAGCTGTTGAAGTATAAAAATAAAAATTTTAGCAAAAATGCTATGCTTAAAGAATGAAAAATACCTCACCGTAGCTTTAAAATTGTATACATTTTTCGATACCCTTAATACGGTATTCGATACTTTTATTTTATGTTCCAGACGCCAAAATGTTTTAAATAAAATAAATTTTTTTCACATCCATATATTATTGTAACATGTACTTTTTAAAATTAGTGTAAACTACTCGAAAAATATAGTGAATGCACAGAAATTAAAGATTTCCACATGCCGGAAATGAAAAATATGAAATATGTATGGGTATTTATGCATGTGCTTCAAAAAGCATGTATCTGCCTTTAACAAAATACGTAAATATTTATTAAATTATTTATAAATGTATTTGAAATTAAGGATTCATTCATAAATAACTGTGAAAGTTACTGTGAAGAAATCTAACTATTAAATGTATCTAAATTTATAATGATTATAAATATTATCTAAATATATAATAACCTTAACATTGAATTGTAAACATAAATTGACATTCTGTTGACAAATACGTTATAAAACTATTTAAGCAAGAATTGTTCGTACTAGAAAGCAATCTGTTAAAAGGTATTGTAAAGCAATTTCTATGAGATGCGTATTTAAGATAGTAATAAAGAAGATTTTGAAATATGTATTGTTGAAATTAAGGGTAAAAAAATCTAATAAGTAAAATTAAAAGAATTATTCCCCTTACATTTTATAATAAGTCAGTTACAAGTTTAAAATAATATATAAAAAATAATCCTTACTTTATTCCCTTTCAGAAATATTCAGAGAAAGTTAAGTACTATTTAAAGTATTTCACTATTAAATTAAAAGGTGCTCTCATTTGAAATGGACTGAATAGAGCATTAATTACAAATTGACTTATATTTTTCGATTTAAAGATGCATTAGAAGCTAAAAAAATCATGTCATATTTGAGAAAGTATTTTAGGAAGAAGCTCTATAAATAGAAAAGAAATAATGCATAATTTTAATAATACAATAAACTTTGATCTTAATTTTTGTAATCTTTAACTGAATCAAATCGAATTTCCTTAATTTTCTTTTCAAATGTGATTAACGAAAGCTTGTGAGAATATTTCAAATTAAACCATTCTGAGCAAACTGTTCTGTGAAAAGTATAGCATTTAATTCTGTTCAGAATGAAATACTTTTTTAAAATGTACTCTTTTCATATACTAAGGAGTCTGAAGTATTGTAGAAAAAGAAAATATATACATTTATATGCATATTTACGACGTAAGTATAAAATATTTACATCCGAACATGTTAAAACCCATTGAACTCAATGGTAAATTACCCAATGTTTTGGTCACCAAAGAAGGGATTGCCAGTGCTTCAAAGCAGCGTGTAACGTCTTAAGCTATTTATCGACCCTCACGAAGTTCTCAGAAAAAGAATGACCACCATGAAAGTTCCCACGGACATAGTATTTCTCAGCGAATTCTCGGAAAGAGGAAGTGACCAGCAGTCACAAAACAATCTTAGCTTTTTGTTCCTCTTATAGTTGTTCGAAAGGAGACATTGTTCAGTTTCCTTTCACAAATTTATAGGTTCAGTGTCTAAGACCACCCGGTTTGAGACCCCAGTGGGAATCGGAAAGTTCCCACGGACTTTTTCCCAGGCTGTCTTCATCATATACAGTTGTTAATCAAAGTGCTCTCCCCAATCAAGAGGCGCTTCTAAAAATTATGGACAAATAAGGATCCTGGAAGTTTTTCCGACACGCCCAGGACAATTTGAACAAAATCACGGAATGCAGTTCGAAAGAGAAAAAAAAAGTGAGAGTTAGTTGCAGTAAGTAGAGAGAGAAACATTTTCTCGTGATTTTTCCAGCTCGGCCACGAGCAAATTTTTGTTTCGCTCTGTGTAGAGCGATACTAATATCTCAGTCACGAGATTTATAGCGAGGTAGCCGGGCTGCCGCTACCTTACGAAGAGCACCCTACTCGGACACAGCTCAGTCCGGCAACCACCGGCCGAGAGGCTCGATTTATTCAAGACAGCCTCATCTTGAGCCTACCCTCGTTTTGAACTTTCCAAACCAGAACTTTCATCTAAACACCAACTTATTCACCTTACTGTGAGAACAATATTTTATAAGTTTATTATAATTTTTTTTTTTTTTTTTTTTTTTCATATAGACTAGAAAGAAATCAAATAAACCATCTACGCTACCCCTTGTCTTTCAAATTCGTTACAAGGGTATGGGGAAACCGGTTTAGGGCGACTCCATCTAACTTCCTACCTCCATGACTAATCCACACGAGAGGACTTTCAGTTCACTGTACATTTAGAGTGCCACCATTCCGGAATGACACTGTACATTTACAAACATATATGTCTTCTCCGGGATTCAAAAACGGGATGTTCTGTACTGTAATATGTTCCGCTAACCACTATACCGTCTGGGCTACAATCACAGATTACATAAAGGGAACTATTAACATACATTTAACACGCTGAAAGCCACAAAGGTCGCTGGTAACCAGCACTGTGTTTGTAGTGCACAGGGTCACTGGTTACTGGCAAAGCCAAGATTACTAGAAAAACACATAACTTGAGTAATTTTTCAATATATTTAAAATTTTCATTACTAAAAGTGTGTGAAGAAATTAATGCAATACAGAAGAGCATACAGAAATAATTTATTTATATATATAACATGTAAGTTTAAATATTATGCATTCATTTTGTGATACATTACATTGAAACACCCCAAGCTTGGATAATGGTTCACCACCAAAGACAGATGAACCAATACAGTCTCCACGGTATGTCACAATTTTTTTGATACAGTTGTTTGCCTTTAGCCTACTAAGGTTTATGAATTTTTTTTCACAGCACATTTACAAAATCATCATGTTACCCTAGCTTTTATTGGCATCTTTTTAAGTGCATGACATGGTAAGAGTTGGTAAGTTCATTAACTTGTCTGTTGTAATCAATATTTAACCAAAATATTCTACACGTAATGTGAAACTCATGTTGGCCAGACTCATCTCGGCAAGCCATGGAGGGTTATCTGCATTTCAGGAAGAACTTTTCAGGGAACTGGCTCATACATACGTTACACGGGGTAAAATCGCGAAAAACGCCCAAGCAGCCAGGCCGTTTACTGGGTTTCAAACCCCGGAAAGAACTATTAGTGTTCAATGACTTTACCGCTCGGCTGCTGGTGGACTTAAATTGAAAAGCAATAATTTGAATACTTCAAATAGGCCTTACTTTTCGGGCACCGGCCTTCACATTTGTAGCACTGATGTTTGTTGCTCTCATTTACTGAATATCCTGGAGGGCAGGAGGGAAGACATTCTCCTTGAAATGGTTTCCAAATTATTTCTTCTATGTCTGTTGAAATAGAAAGCCGATTCTTAATTTTCTTGCACTCTTCTTCTTCAATGCATCTTCGACCTAGATACTTTATGGGAATTGAAAAATACTTAGTAGCATTCAATAATAAAATGCAAATAATGTTTAAATCAAGCAATGCTGTATTTATTTTAACAATTTTATGTATTGTTAAAATATGCTTGATTAAATAATACAGCATTGCTTGATTAAGTTACTACTATATATGGTTATAAACTTAACACTGTCTGTACAGAAAAAGGCATATCAAACTTCACTATTTTTTATTTAAAAAAAGGAGAAGGGTTCCAGTAATGGAAGGGCTTTCATTGTATTATTATAATAATATCAGGAATGAAAATAAAAGTGAAGATACCATTTTTACAAGCAAAAAAGAACTAAAAATATGAAACACAACATTAATATTATTAATAATTTTGAGTTCAATGACCAAACACTAATGATTTTAATCATCAAAATACTCTACAAATTACCTCAGATTTTATCTTTGCTACAGTTTATTTAAATACCGTAGAAGTACATTCATAAAATCTATTAAATTATTTAATTCTAAAGACATTGTAAACATCTCCAAATGATGTCATTCTAGCAGATGTAAGGGAAACTTTCTTATACATTTTAGAACATTACTGAATTTAAGATACCTCATGTAATGTTTTGTCAACCATGAAACTCTCATGAAGCAGTGCAATTTAGCACCATAAACAAGCATGCTCATAACACACTTAAAAAACTTTTAATGTAACTTTGACTGATTCTCAATAAGCCATGCTTTGTTTTTATGAATAAGGATATAAATTAAGAGTTATCTGTACTTTTTTCTTGCATTTTGGGGAGGGGGGATGTTCAATTTCAGGACCTGCTTTCTATAGAATAACAAGAAGTGGAGTACTAAAGTTACGAAATCCTACCATCAAAAAAGTCTCCATTAATGAATACAATATGGCCTTTTATTTGAAAATGTTGAAACAATGGTAACGAAAAATTGCGATAAAAGAATACCCTTTCAAAAAGGAATGTGGTCGGAGGGCCGTAGAATCACATTCGTTACTGCATACCACTTCATTTACAGCTGGTCAGCAGAATCGATATCAATTGAACGGAAAAAAGAACAAGTGGATATGGCCAACAATGGATATGAGTGTCAGGTTCGTGATCAACTGGATAATATGTAAGTACAGTCAGAAGTCTTTAATCCGCATATCCATCATCCAGAATGATCTTTAATCTGGACCTCAAAGCTAAAAACTTTCTGCGCATGCGTAAACGCATATATGCCTTTACGCATGCACGGATGGCAAAGTGAAAGCATGTTCCGATGTCCATTAAACAAAAAGTGGAATTGCTGCAAAAAATGGATAAAGTCATGAAGAAAGTGACAGAGAGGTGATTTGTTTCTCTAATCATTCTGAAATCTGTTTATCAATTTCACGCTGCTCTGCGGGGGGGGGGGGCAATGAACTGGAAGTTGATCTGTCAGCACTATCCTTATCTTCAGGGCAGATGTTTTTATTTTATTCGGCTTATAATTTCTTACTAAATGTATTTTATCTCGATGTACTCCGTCTTTGATATGATTTAAATCAAATTCATCCTCATTATAAATATCACGAATACACATCAAATAGTTTTCTGGTTGCAATTTCCTAATTTCGACTATGCGTAATGTATGCTTTACGCAAGCGTGCGTTGAAAGAAATGTTTAATTAAGTAAACAAATAAATATTAAGATTTTTTTTAAATTTTGATACCCTTTAGATCATAATTGCTCTTTATTTCATAAATTACGGTTTCATATTTTTAATTTTATAATTTCTGCATGCCATCTTACCAGATTTAAACTGATGATCTATAATCCGGAATCGCCGAAGTCCCGACGAGTCCGGATTAAAGACTTTTGACTGTAATTTAATACTAATGTGATTACAATATTTTAATAGTGACAGATACATAAATAGCATTTACATGAGCCTTGCACGAAAAATCCTTTCATAAACTATGAAATGTCATAAAACAACCACATTTTATTAAAACGAGAATCTTTAATGTAATCTGTGTCAATGACATGAAAAAGATGTATGCAATAATACATTTTAAGTGAGAAGGCAATAAAATTTTAACACAGAAAAGAAAAATAAAATTTAAAAGATTTATTTAAAAATATATACTTTATAAGTTCCTAGTGGACAGCTTTTCATGCACTTTCCATTGTAAATCACATGTCGACAAGCAATGCATTCCCGAGACAATGGTCCATTGCATCCACCAAGACATTCAGGATGACAGCAGTGATGTTTTGAAGAGCATGTCAAATTCTTATATTCACAATCTACACTGCACACTAATATTTAAATGAAAAATTACATATAACAATTTTTGATAAACATATTTTATAATCAAACACATCATTATATAAATAAATCTATTATTAAAATAATCTATACAAAACCTACAGAAAATAACTGAATCTTGCACGCCTAAAAATTAATTTACCCACGTATTTTTCCTCTTAGCTTTAACACAAGGTTTGGAATTTTTTTTTTTTAAGTATTCATATAACTTTCCCTAAGGCACTCAAGAAAGTGAGTTTTCCACAATTTTATATTCGATTTGTTTATGTAGTGGTTGCTTTTGTCTTTCTAATTTATTTCATCATGTTTTTTTTTAGGTGCACGGCTATGAATAATGAAACAATAATAGTGAAGAACTTAAAAAAAAAAAGGGACAACAATAAAAGCAGACAAAATCCAAGACCCAGCAAGTAGAAATGAAGATATTAGACATGTGTAGTACTTATATGGATGTAATCTCATTGTATTGTACCTTTTTTTTTTTAAATAAAGAATATTAGGTTCTTATGCATTATCCCGTCAACTGGTCAAGTAGAGCGATTTAGTGTTAATTATGGATGACAGTTTTCTTTATAATTCCACAGTAATGACTGGCGATTGGTGACCACTGCCAACACTCTACGGAATAATATATAAGTACTGAATATTATGATATTTTTTGGTAATTTATCCATGAATACTTTTCGATTGTTATGTTTTTTATTGTGACAATATCCTTTGGAAATTAAACAGCTTGCAAATTTTTTGCCTCTTAATTTTTCAACTACAAATTAGTAAAAACAGTGAGGAAATACCCAAGTAAATATGGTTAATTCTTGTGAAGAACTTCTGATTAACTTCTGGCATTACTTTGATGATTAATCACTATAAACCAAATCACTGCATATAACTTTTTAAAGTGACATTGTGCTCACAATTTTCATATAAGTAGGGTTACCAGACATCCAGGACTGATCCAGATAATCCTGAATCTCAGATTTAAGAGGGGGAATCCAAAATTTGATAAGACTACATAAATGGTTATAAAATGTTGAACAAAAAATTAACTTATGGGTGAAGAGAAGAAACATTACAAAACTTCAGTGATGCTTTTATTGAGATAAAAGTATTCTGCAACACATTCAGGTGTTTTTTAGATCTTTATTGGGTAATATGATCAATAAAGCTTTACATCATACACGTTTTTTTCACAATAGATCTCCAATATGAGAAAACATTTAGGTAGCAATTCCAGAATAAAGAGAGCACAGATTTAGTTTTTAGAAAACATTTATTTATAGTCATAGAATGTATAATATTACAGAGAACGGCAATACCAGCATAGTTATATTTTCCTATATCTATCCAAAGCGTTGCCAATTACAAGTTAATAATTATTAAATGTTGCCAATTACAAATTATTAAATATTACATCTTCTGTTTTTTTAAAGAGTTCAATTTTTTTTTTTTTTTTAACAATCTAACATTAGTCCAAATACCTGGCCGGCTTTCTAATCACTCTCCCACTTCTAGTTCTTTGCTCATCATCCCTTGTTTCTGAGTTAGCAGAATTTGGTAGTTGTTCTTCTAAACTTTGCCCTCGGGAATATCTGGAATCATAGCCTTTTACATCTGTTTTTCTGTGCATTAACTCCTTGTTCTGTTCCTCTGATATTGTCTTCAACAGCTGAACTGTTTTCTCTAATGTCTTTTCTATTTCTTCTCAATACTGATGCACCTGATCTCAGTATATATGATCTAGGCATCTTATATATTTCTTCTACAACTGCTGGTTTCCAGTGATTATCTTGATATAATCTAACACAATCTCCTTTATTTAGTGATGATAATGTTTTTGTATGATGATCATAATATGACTTCTGTTTAGTTCTTTCTTGGTTGATTTTTTCTTTTACATTTTTCACAACTTGAGGTTTAAGTAATTCTTCGGAAGTAGGAAGAATCGTTCTTGGTCTTCTACTCATAAGTCGTTGCGCTGGTGATCCTAACATCTCATTAGTTGGAGTGTCCCTATGAGCTAACAATGCTAAATAAGGATCAGCATGATCTACTTGAGCTTTCTTTAACAATTTCTTTGCCGTTTGTACCGAGCACTGTGCTAATCTGTTCGACTGTGGATGGTATGGACTGCTTGTTATATGTTTAAATTGTTATTTCTTTGCAAATTCTGCAAATTCTTTACTTGCAAACTGAGGTCCTTTATCAGATATCACTATCAATGGTATACCGTATCTTCCAAAATGAGATTTCATGTAACTGATCACTGTCTGACTACGAGTATCCGGTAGTTTGGAGATTTCAAAAAAGTTGGAATAGTAATCTACAATTAATAAGCATACATCTTTGTTAACCTCAAATAAATCTGTTGCAACTTTATACCACGGTAAATTGGGAACTTCATGTGGTACCATAGGCTCTCTTATGTTTTTATTCTGGTATTCATTACATATAGGACATTTTGAAATTTCATCTTCTATCTGCTTGTTCATAAGTGGCCAAAACAAAACATCTCTAGTTCTTTTCTTACATTTTTCTATACTAAAATGACTCCCATGAATTAAACTTAACATCTCTTTTTGAATAGATAGAGAAACAATTACCCTTTCTCCTTTAAAAAATAAGTCATTTTCCATTGTCAACTCATCTCTGTAGTCCCAAAATATTTTGACTTCAGGTTCCATCTGATGTTTCTTTTCTGGCCAACCTATAAGAATATATTTCTTATGCACTGTAGTATAGCATGACATTCACATTCTTTTTTCAGTTCATAAATTTTATCAGAGTACAAATTTCTGTATCTTCACCATTCATTATCTTCTTCTGTAGCATTCAAATATGCTCTACTCAAAGTGTCTGCTATTAATAAGTCATTTCTCTTTTTGTATCATACATCTAGATCATATTTTTGTAAATTTAAAAGCATTCTTTACAATTGCTGTGGCGCTTTAAAAGGAGGTTTCTTAGTTATGCTTCCTAATGGTTGATGATCAGTTTCAACTGTAATACATTTGCCATATATATATTGATGAAATTTAGAACATCCAAAATTAATAGCTAAAAGCTCTTTTTCTATCTGAGCATAATTTTTCTGACTTTTTGTTAGAGCTCTGGAAGCATAAGCAATTGGTTGGTTTTCTTGCAGTAAAACAGCACCTAATCCTTCAGAACTTGCATCTACTGAAAGACTTACATTCTTATTAACATCATGGAATTTTAATATGGATGCTTTTGGAACAATTCTTTAAGTGTTTCGAAAGCTTTTTGATGCTTTTCAGTCCAGTGCCAGGGAACATTTTTTTCAAGTGGAAACTGTCTTAATGGTGCAGTAATAGTAGTTAAGTTAGGAATAAATTTGGCTAAATAATTAATCATTTCCAAAAATCTTTGTACGAAGGCACATCTGTAGGTTCTGGCATTTTAACAATTGCTTCCACTTTAGAAAAATCAGGTTTTAGTCCATTTTCACATAACTCGTGCCCTATATAATTCACACGATTAACTTTTATTTTACATTTAGCCTTATTGAAATTCAAATTAATATCTCGTTCTCTCTGGAGTACTTTTTCAAGTCGTAGCTCATGTTTCTTTTCATTAGATCCCCATATTAAAATATCATCTATAATACATTCAACAACACCTATTATTTGGCTTAATTTTCTTTGGCAAATTTCTGGAGCTGAACATATGCCAAAAGGTAATCTTTTAAATTTGTATCTGCCAAAATGTGTATTGAATGTACACAAATTACTACTTTCTTCATCAAGCTGGTTTTGCCAAAAAAGCACTATTAGCATCTAAAACAGGAAATATTTTTGCGTTAGGCATTCTAGTGACAACTTCGTCAATGGTTAACATTGGATAATGTTCTCTTTTTATAGCTTTATTTAAATCTCTAGGATCTAAACATATTCTTATTTTGTTCGGTTTGACAACTGTGACCATTGAATTTACCCATTCAGTTGGTTCTCTTACTTTCTCAATAACATTTAAATTTTCCATTCTTTGTAATTCTTTCTTAACTTTATCACGTATAGCTATGGGTATTTTTCTTGAAGGATGAATAACTGGTGTTGCATCTTGTTTTAAATGGATTTTGTATTCTCCATTCAAACAACCTAAGCCTTCAAATACATCTTTGTATTCCTCCAGTAAGTTTTCAGTGTAAACAGACATTAGTTTTTGAATCAAACCTAGTTTCAAACATGATTTTAATCCTAATATAGAAGGTACTTCTTTGCCAATAACTTGGAATTCCCCAACATAATTAGTATTTTTTCCATATTGGCAGTTAAGTACTACTTTTTCTAAAGTATCCATTTGATTCCCAGAGAATGTAACTAATCTTTTAATTTCAGACTTCTATATCGGAAGATTTAGCAATTTCACTTTGCTTTTAGAAATAACATTGCACACTGCTCTAGTATCTAACTGCAAATTTAGTTTACTTTTATTTACATTAACATCAACAGTCCATTTCTCTTCCTTGTTATCTGAATTAAGGTTTAATGTGCCTACATAAAATTCTAACTCTTCCTCAGGGATTTGTTAATTTAATTTTCCTATCTTTTTTGTTTACCTTGACTGCTTTATTTTTTATTACATAGCTTTTACACTGATTTGCGAAATGATTTGCCTTTTTACACTTTTCTCATATGCTGGACATTTTCGATACTCACGAGATGTTTCACATTTAGAACAAACTTTTGTCTTTTCTTTCTCGGTATTTACCTCCTTGTAGGTATTCTTATTATGTTTACTTAGTTTCTTTTTCATTAAGTTTACAACAGTTTCCTCATCTTATATGATTTTCATTTGATGGCACTGATTTCAGCAGATCTGCATATATTAAGAGCTTTTTCTAATGTTAATTCTGCTTCATGTAACAATCTTACTACATCATCTTTAATACCACAAACAATTTTATCCTTTATTAAACTATCCGTTAATTGTGCAAATTCACATGTTCTAGCTTTATTTTGAAGGTCAGTTACACATTCATCTATGGTTTCTGACAGAGTTTGATTTCTAGTAAAGAATAAATGTCTTTCATATGTAATATTTTTCTTAGGAATACAATATTTCGTAAATTTTGTCTTAATTTCACTTAATTTCATTTCTTTACCCTCTTCTATAGGAAATGTATTACATATTTCAAAACCACGAATTCCTATTACATAAAGAAAATTATTAACTATTACCTTCTCTTCTTTATTATGTAATCCACTAGCTACTTCATATATTTCGGATGATTGCAGCCATCTTTGCCAATTTAAAGCAAGATTTCCATGAAATTTCATTGGCTCTGGTGGTTTTAAACTTTCCATTTTGAAAGCAAAATACTCCTCACACCATATAGAATAATGAGGGTGCACATTTAGTTTTTAGAAACCATTTATTTATAATCATAGAATGTATAATATTACAGAGAACTGCAATACCACCATAGTTCTATTTTCATATATCTATCCAAAGTGTTGCTAATTACAAGTTACTAAATATTGCCATTTACAAATTATTAAATATTACAGTAGTTAAGTTACATCATTACTCTTCTGTTATCAGGACCTGTTAAAAAATGTACATATGTATGCACATGTGTGTGTGCGCACACACATACATATGTGCATACATATATACATTTGCATAAATGAATACACTTCTAAACGTTCCGATAACAGAACAACAGCCTTACATAAATGAATTAAAATAAATAGTTATGGTTAAAGTTACATATAAAGATCAATTAATTACAGTTCCACTTAGTTATACAGGTATCGGACCAAAATGTTGCCAAATGGTCGCTATGTTTGGTGACTTCTCAGCAAATGTAGGAAAAAAACTATTTGCCCAAACAATCGGCCAATTTAGCAAAATAGCCATTTGCTTGTTAAATAGACTTGTCCATGTAATCTTATTTTTCTGACACAGCTTCATCTCTTTGGACTTATCATATTACATTATACAAAAGATACTACAATTTCAAATATAATTTCCCTAAAATTATTTAAATATATACAAAATTTAAAAAATATTTATGCACAATGAAAAAAAAAATAATAATACTGGTACATCTTGGCTTACTTCTTTCCCTTTTCTTATTTTTTAAAACAGATTCTAAGATACTTAACATGTTATCCCATCAACAAGCCAAGTAGCATGATTAAACAGCAATTACGGAAGATCACTTCTACAGTAACAATTGGTTACTGGCAACCAGTGCCAAAATTTATGCTAGTGTCAACGATATTGTAATATTTAATAATTTGTAAATGGTAACATTTAATATTTAGTAACTTGTAATTGGCAAAAATTTGGATACAGATATGAAAATAGAACTATGCTGGAATTGCAGTGCCAATACCTTCTTAAACAGAAGCCCAACTACGAGATCGTGACGTCACAAACTGGCACCTGACAATCACTGTTGGTTACCTAATATCTGCCTTTAAAGTATATATGTTTTTAAAGCTTTAGTAACAGGAGGGTATTTTCTAATGATGTAGATACATATTATTTTTCATTTTTTACTTTATATATATTGAAAATATATATTTTCAATTCATTCGCGGATATAATATTGGAAACACTTTCCTTTGCACAAAATATATTATTAATTTTTCTATGATCTTATATTGTATGTCTACAGTTAAAATAATGCTTTAAAGTACTGGCTGACTTTTGATAAGTAACAGTAAGGTAATGTTGGAATCTCCCTCCATACTAATAATATTCAAGTCACTTAACTGCATAAAATTATATATAAGAAGGATGTGTGGAAATATTTTTAAGGATATTAGAAGTTTTTTAATTTTAGCAAGGTAGTTTTATAAGCACACACATTACACGAAAAACCTAAATTTTCTAAACCTTTTATTATTTTCACAATATATCCATGCAAAAATTGCACTGATAATGATTTTACTGGGACAATACTTATAACATCCTTATATGAAGATCTAATACTCTGCAGCATAAAAACACACGCAGAATTAGCAGCATTTTCACAATTATATTTTGCTACATTCCTATTATATTTTCACCTTTGAAATCTAAGAATGGCTTAATGTGAATCAGGAAATTTTCAGGAGTTTGCTCCACTTTAGGATCAACATTATATTTAGAATACAATCTTTTCAATGTAGAAGGATGTGGCAAAGTAACATATGCACTATTTCTTAAAACTTTATAGCAATGTGGATAAATTGAATACATCAAACTTGATAATATTAACAGATCAGAACTATACCTATTATTATTTTTATGCAAAACGAGTAATGTCAGCTGCTCAAATATAAACTGAACTACTTTCTTTTTATGTTCAAGGGCATTTTTTTCTAATTCCCGAAGGCCTTGGAGTTACGAATAATAAATTTTTAAAGCTATTTTCATTATTATGACCTTTAATTTTTGCAACTTCTTTAAGCAATGAACAGAGATTATGCACATCATTAATTTTTAAAGGGAATTCATGGTTACTAATTTTTGTTAATGGAATATCTCTAAAATATGCTTCCACTTGCAGATCATTATGGATAACGACTGATGCAGATATAAAAGGAGCAAATTCTGTGCTTTTTGGAGGAAAATTATAATATTTTCTTTAATCACAACTGTTAAATCATCAGGTATCTTAACATTTTTTAGACATGATGAAAGCTCACTCAGATTACTAATTTTAAAGTAATAAAAGTAGGATTTCTAGTAATGCAATTTATATTTTAACAAAATAGGTAATAGCAAGCATATGTGTGTTTGTCTCCCACTCGGGAAGGGGGGGGGAGAAAAGGATTCTTAGTGACATAAGTTATAATAATATTTGAATTTTCATGCATTAGGAATTTAAATTATTTCTTGTTTTATGCAAAACTGTGCACTTTATATTACAATTTAAAAAACCATAAGCATAATTATTGCCTTCACAGTTTCTTTAGAAACACTTTTAAAACCAAAATAAATTAAATATTAAGCTAAATAATTTCATTTGCTGCCATATACATATGAAGTTAAAAGTTCCAAGTTATAAAATTAATCAGAAAGTAAAAAATTGGACATTTTAAAAAGTAAGTGAATATTTAGCATGCAATTCGGTACATAATTATTAACCATACAATTCAATATATAATTATACTAATTAATTACACAATATTATACACAATGTATTCTATAAAAATGAAATTCCTTAATATTAATGTATCCATCCTTTTAAATGTAGAAGCAAATACCTTAATAAATTTAAAGTTCAATTTAGGCTTAACTTACCCGAGAATACTTCGAAATGATAAAATTTTCTCGCGGTATCGATTTTAACCATCTACATAATACATCTTGTTGCTTAGGAAATCTATATACTGATACTTTAGAACCATTACAATAATTTTCTCGCCATAATGGCCCACAGCACTTTAAAGGCATGATTGAAATAATAAAAAAAAATATCAATATCAAATTAAGGCAACATGGTTCACGCGCCTTCTCACGACCAAGGACGAATTTCCCCTAACTTGCTAATGCCATCTAGATGGCCTTGGTTTACGGGCGATTTTTCGCACCCCATTGAGAAGGCCAACAGTTTGTGACGTCACTAAACTACGAGCCTTCAGTAGGGAGGCTTGTGTTTAAAAAGGTGTTGGCAGTGCTCTGTGAATATGCATTCTAAGATTGTAAATAAATAGTTTCTAAAAGTGTACTCTCATAATAATATATGGTGTCACGAAAATTTTGCTTTCAAAATAGAAAGTTTAAAACCACCAGAGCCGATGAAATTTCATGGAAATCTAGCTTCGAATTGGCAGAGATGGTTGCAATCATTTGAAATATATGAAGTAGCTGGTAGATTACAGAATAAAGAAGAGAAGGTAAGAGTTAATACTTTTCTTCATGTAATAGGAATTTGTGGTCTTGAAATATATAATACATTTCCTATAGAAGACGGTAAAGAAATTAAATTAAGTGAAATTAAAACAAAATTTACGGAATATTGTATTCCTAAGAAAAATATTACACATGAAAGACATTTATTCTTTACTAGAAATCAAACTCTGTCAGAAACCATAGATGAATGTGTAACTGACCTTCAAAATAAAGCTAGAACATGTGAATTTGCACAATTAACGGATAGTTTAATAAAGGATAAAATTGTTTGTGGTATTAAAGATGATGTAGTAAGATTGTTACATGAAGCAGAATTAACATTAGAAAAAGGTCTTAATATATGCAGATCTGCTGAAATCAGTGCCATCAAATGAAAATCATATAAGATGAGGAAATTGTTGTAACTTAATGAAAAAGAAACTAAGTAAACATAATAAGAATACCTACAAGGAGGTAAATACCGAGAAAGAAAAGACAAAAGTTTGTTCTAAATATGAAACATCTCGTGAGTATCGAAAATGTCCAGCATATGAGAAAAGTGTAAAAAGGCAAATCATTTCGCAAATCAGTGTAAAAGCTATGTAATAAAAAATAAAGCAGTCAAGGTAAACAAAAAAGATAGGCAAATTAAATTAACAAATCCCTGAGGAAGAGTTAGAATTTTATGTAGGCACATTCAACCTTAATTCAGATAACAAGGAAGAGAAATGGACTGTTGACGTTAATGTAAATAAAAGTAAACTAAATTTGCAGTTAGATACTAGAGCAGTGTGCAATGTTATTTCTAAAAGCAAAGTGAAATTGCTAAATCTTCCGATACAGAAGTCTGAAATTAAAAGATTAGTTACATTCTCTGGGAATCAAATGGATACTTTAGAAAAAGTAGTACTTAACTGCCAATATGGAAAAAATACTAATTATGTTGGGGAATTCCAAGTTATTGGCAAAGAAGTACCTTCTATATTAGGATTAAAATCATGTTTGAAACTAGGTTTGATTCAAAAACTAATGTCTGTTTACACTGAAAACTTACTGGAGGAATACAAAGATGTATTTGAAGGCTTAGGTTGTTTGAATGGAGAATACAAAATCCATTTAAAACAAGATGCAACACCAGTTATTCATCCTTCAAGAAAAATACCCATAGCTATACGTGATAAAGTTAAGAAAGAATTACAAAGAATGGAAAATTTAAATGTTATTGAGAAAGTAAGAGAACCAACTGAATGGGTAAATTCAATGGTCACAGTTGTCAAACCGAACAAAATAAGAATATGTTTAGATCCTAGAGATTTAAATAAAGCTATAAAAAGAGAACATTATCCAATGTTAACCATTGACGAAGTTGTCACTAGAATGCCTAACGCAAAAATATTTTCTGTTTTAGATGCTAATAGTGCTTTTTGGCAAAACCAGCTTGACGAAGAAAGTAGTAATTTGTGTACATTCAATACACATTTTGGCAGATACAAAATTAAAAGATTATCTTTTGGCATATGTTCAGCTCCAGAAATTTTCCAAAGAAAATAAAGCCAAATAATAGAAGGTGTTGAATGTATTATAGATAATATTTTAATATGGGGATCTAATGAAAAGGAACATAAGCTATGACTTGAAAAAGTACTCCAGAGAGCACGAGATATTAATTTGAATTTCAATAAGGCTAAATGTAAAATAAAAGTTAATCGTGTGAATTATATAGGGCACAAGTTATGTGAAAACTGACTAAAACCTGATTTTTCTAAAGTGGAAGCAATTGTTAAAATGCCAGAACCTACAGATGTGCCTTCGCTACAAAGATTTTTGGAAATGATTAATTATTTAGCCAAATTTATTCCTAACTTAACTACTATTACTGCACCATTAAGACAGTTTCCACTTGAGAAAAATGTTCCCTGGCACTGGACTGAAAAGCATCAAAAAGCTTTCGAAACACTTAAAGAATTGTTCCAAAAGCATCCATATTAAAATTCCATGATGTTAATAAGAATGTAAGTCTTTCAGTAGATGCAAGTTCTGAAGGATTAGGTGCTGTTTTACTGCAAGAAAACCAACCAATTGCTTATGCTTCCAGAGCTCTAACAAAAAGTCAGAAAAATTATGCTCAGTTAGAAAAAGAGCTTTTAGCTATTACTTTTGGATGTTCTAAATTTCATCAATATATATATGGGAAACGTATTACAGTTGAAACTGATCATCGAATATTAGAAAGCATAACTAAGAAACCTCTTTCTAAAGCACGACAGCGATTGCAAAGAATGCTGTTAAATTTACAAAAATATAATCTAGATGTACGATACAAAAAGGGGAAAGACTTATTAATAGCAGACACTTTCAGTAGAGCTTATTTGAATACAACAGAAAAAGATAATGATGAAGTTACAGAAATTTGTACACTGATTCCAGCACCTGAAGACAAAATTTATGAATTGAAGAAAGAAAGTGAATGTGATGCTACACTACAGTGCTTAAAGAAATATATTCTGAAAGGTTGGCCAGAAAGGAAACATCAGGTAGAACGTCAAGTATTTTGGGACTACAGAGATGAGTTGACAATGGAAAATGACTTATTTTTCAAAGAAGAAAGGGTAATTGTTTGTCTATCTATTCAAAAAGAGATGTTAAGTTTAATTCATGAAGGTCATTTTGGTATAGAAAAATGTAAGAAAAGAGCTAGAGATGTTTTGTTCTGGCCACTTATGAACAAGCAGATAGAAGATAAAATTTCAAAATGTTCTATATGTAATGAATACCAGAACAAAAACATAAGAGAGCCTATGATAACACATGAAATTCCCAATTTACCTTGGTATAAAGTTGCGACAGATTTATTTGAGATTAACAAAGATGTATATTTATTAATTGTAGATTACTATTCCAACTTTTTTGAAATCTCCAAACTACCAGATACTCGAAATCAGACAGTGATCAGTTACATGAAATCTCATTTTGCAGGATACGGTATACCATTGATAGTGATATCTGATAATGGACCTCAGTTTGCAAGTAAAGAATTTGCAGAATTTGCAAAGAAATAACAATTTAAACATATAACAAACAGTCCATACCATCCACAGTCGAACGGATTAGCAGAGTGCTCGGTACAAACGGCAAAGAAATTGTTAAAGAAAGCTCAAGTAGATCATGCTGATCCTTATTTAGCATTGTTAGCTCATAGGGACACTCCAACTAATGAGATGTTAGGATCACCAGCGCAACGACTTATGAGTAGAAGAACAAGAACGATTCTTCCTACATCTGAAGAATTGCTTAAACCTCAAGTTGTGAAAAATGTAAAAGAAAAAAATCAACCAAGAAAGAACTAAACAGAAGTCATATTATGATTGTCATACAAAAACATTATCATCGCTAAATAAAGGAGATTGTGTTAGATTATATCAAGATAATCGCTGGAAATCAGCAGTTGCAGAAGAAGTATATAAGATGCCTAGATCATATATACTGAGATCAGGTGCATCAGTATTGAGAAGAAATAGAAAAGATATTAGAGAAAACAGTTCAGCTGTTAAAGAAAATATTAGAGGAATATAACAAGGAGTTAATACACAGAAAACAGATGTAAAAGGATATGATTCCGGATATTCTCAAGGGCAAAGTTTAAAAGATCAACTACCAAACTCTGCTAACTCAGAAACAAGGAACGGTGAGCTAAGAACTAGAAGTGGGAGAGTGATTAGAAAGCTGGCCAGGTATTTGGACTGATTTCAGACTGTTAAAACTTTTGAGCTCTTTACAAAAATGGAAGATGTGATATTTAATAATTTGTAAATGGTAAAATTTAATATTTAGTAACTTGTAATTTGCAACACTTTGGATACAGATATGAAAATAGAACTATGCTGGTATTGCAGTGCTCTGTGAAAATACATTCTAAGATTGTAAATAAGTAGTTTCTAAAAGCTAAAAGTGTACCCTCATAATAATATAGAGATAACATGTAAATATTGTTTCTGTCATGATACAAATTAAATATCATTATCAGAGTTGTTTTATAGAATTCTAGCCACTGCAATGATGTCAAAATCTGATCGTGTTTCTGTGCCAGGAATACCACAAAGCACCATAAATCTGGTAATGTACCATAGTGCATCCATAATCTGCCTCAAAACAAAGTTCTGTTCAGTTTGGAACTTTTAGTGTAGGATTTTCATGAGTGTGCGCAGACCAGACAAGCATAACACAGCACTGGCCGCCAGATGGATTTATAAATGAGTAATTTGTTACCTATTGATAGAAAATTGTTTTGGTAATTTAGGGGGAGCATCTAGCTTTATATGAATCTGAAACTTCTGAATACATGTGTGGGTACCATGTGAGAGAATTTGTGAGGATCACCTGAATATAAGGGACTTGCTTGGCCCAGTAGAGGCGAATGAACTGCTCCGGAACTGATTCACTCTACTTAACAAATGATCAGCACTCCAAAAAAAAAAAAAAAAAAAAAAAAAAAAAAATGGAAAGGCACTTCTTTAACACTTCATTGAGAGCTATTGTTGGGAAGGGTGACAAAAAATGTTTTTATTTCTCTTAATGTAAACACTAGCACTCTTTCCTTTATTGTTTTACTGGAAACACTTCTGATCTATTTTTATGTGCGTATGTGTGTTATGTATGTATATCTGTGTGCTTTTGGCTTGCTTGTGTTCCAACCAGTATTTAAAAAACGAAACATAAAATACACTGATGCATCTCAGCAAAACTGATCACCCCTGTTTGCAAATGGAAGGTGTTTTTTCCCTTCATCTGGCAGTGGGAGGGTCTATTTAAAGTATGTACATTATAGGAGCTAGTTCCTCTGATTCTCAGCTGTCAGCACTCCTACACTAATCGCAGATCTGGGTCCTTCAGAAACGTGATTATTCACATGCTCCTGCTCTAGTTGCAGACCTCATTCCAACAGAGTCTTCATTATTCCCTCTTTCAAATCTGGCTCCTTCGAAGTCTTTGATTATTTGCTCTTTTTGCTTCCTCGGAGCTGATCCTTGAGTTTCATTTATATTCTTTAAATACTGTGTCATAATATAGGTATGTGTATTAGGTTTTACCTTTTTTCATACAATATTACTGCAATATTTATGTCAAATAATAAATTAAATTTTTATTTACTTATTTTACTAACGTCTTGTAACCAAAAGCTATGAATTTATCTTTAACCTTCTTTAGAATTAGTATATACAGTCAAAAGTCTTTAATCCGGACGTCCATAACCCGGAATGATCTATAATCCGGACCTCAAAGCTATAAACTTTCTGCGCATGCATCAATGCATAATGTGTTAACGCATGAGCATAAAACCTTTATGCATGCACATAATACGTTTACGCATGCGCGTTTAATGTATAACGGACGGTATAAGCTAAACTAAAATTATCTAATTATCTATTTCAGTTAATGTTACAGATTGCGTTGTTCCTTAATCTTCTAATTGGATCTGGCTTATTATTTTTTCCAGACTGTTAGAGCAATTTTATAAAAGTAAGCTTGAACTTCCGATTATGTCAAAAAGAATTTCCGATTCTGGAGCTGCCAAAGGATCTACAAAGCGAAAGCATGTTTTGATGTCCATCAAACAAAAAGTGGAATTGCTGCAAAAAATTTATAATGGCATATCCTTTGTTTCTCTAACCATTCTAAAATCTGTTTATCAATTTCGCGCTGCTCTGCGGGAGGGAGGGGGAACGTCGCGGCGCGCTATGAACTGGAAGTTTATCTGTCAACACTATCCTTATCTTCAGGGCAGGTATTTTTATTTTATTCTCCTTATAATTCCTTAATAAATGTAGTATTTCATCTCGATGTACTCCATCTTTGATATGATTTAAATCAAATTCATCGTCATTATAAATATCACAAATACACATCAAATAGTTTTCTGGTTGCAATTTTCTAATTTCGACTATGTGTAATGTATGCTTTACGCATGCGTGCATTGAAAGAAATGTTTAATAAAGTAAACAAATAAATATGAAGCTTTTTTGTTAAATTTTGATACCCTTTAGATCATAATTGCTCTTTATTTCATAAATAACAATTTCATATTTTTAATTTTATAATTTCTGCATGCCATCTTACCAGATTTAAATTGATCATATATAATCCGGAATCATCGAAGTCCCGACGAGTCCGGATTAGACTTTTGACTGTATTTATAAACATAAATTTTTCCATCTAATGTATTTTTTCAAGGTTGCAGAACAAAATGTGGATTCTACCGAACAGAAGAACCTCGAGCGATATTTGTTATCATTTTGTAGAATTTCATTAAAAAAAAAAAAAAAAAAAAAATACCAGTACTATCAGCAGACAATTTTTTGTTCTTTGGAATCTGCCTCCAATTTAAAATCAATTTTTACATTTTGTTTTATGTAGCAATAATATATCGATTATAGTAATCAAATAATGTAATCTTTAAAAAAGTGACTTTAGTTTTCCTTATTTTTTAATTTATGGCATTTTTTAAATTCCATTTATATGTGCGAAGGATTTTATTGTAGTTCTATGTAGAAATTTTTTTGGGGGGGGGGATCTCAAAAGTACAGTTGAAAGAAATCAGTCCAGGGATTGAGTGGTTTTGAGTTGATTCCAGCGTTTCTACTCCTCGTTCAATCCTTTCTGCTTCCCTCCCGCACCTTTGTATACCGGCTCTGATCCACGTCTGTTCTGAGCACATTCGTCCAGGTCATTGTTAATGAGCGATGAATTCTTAAAAAGAACTCATTCACTTTAGTGAGCGAACAGTTCTGTTCTGATACCTTAAGAGAGCGTTTTTGTCCATGTCCTATGAGCCCAAGGGAAAGTTTCTCCATAAAACTGCAGATGCTGATTAATCATCTTTGCCTCATAAATAATACTGCAAGAGTTTTGTTAATATTTACCTCACTTTTCCATTTTTGTAGCCAGGCCTCTAGTGCATGGAAGAAACTAAGCAACTAAGAAATGCTTTCTGAGTAAGGATTGCTGTATCATCAGCGTACACTGCAAGTGTAGTGTTGGGGGTGTAAGGAATGTCATTTACGTAAATGTTGAAAAGAATGAGGCCTAGTAGGGATCCCTGTGGAACACCAACTGAAATGCTGAAACAGTATGGTAAGTAGAGTATCTGTTACAGGCGGGAATAACAAAGTGGTCTACCTGACAAGTAGGTTTTAATTATCTGCATCTTGGATGTCCATCAGAACATCATATACATGTTGTCATTTCCATTGGAAACACTTACAAAGTTCTGAAATTTATACAAAAATTACTTACCCTTTTGACAAGTATGAGAATTCCAACATAATTTCTGTAATCTTGGAGGTTTCGACTTACTACTTGTTGGGCAATTTGTATCTGGACAAGTATCTGGGCATTCTTCATGCTGTTTATTTTTCTTGATGAAATGTCCACCATGACCAGATTTTGCAAGTATATCCCAGTCAATGGTATCCACATAGCACAAATGAGGATTCTTCTCAATACGAACAGAGCCTCTTAGTATTGTGGTCAAATTTACCAATCCAATATCCAGAAGAGAAAACATTTCATAAAGTACAAAAGCATAATTATGAAATAAGACATCTCCTCTGATCACTGCTAAATTTGGAAAAAGTTTTGACAATGACTGAATACCTTGTACTCTGTACAAAATAAGATAACCCGTAATTTCCTGTAGTTTTGGAAAAGAAATGTTCTCAAAATCTTTACTTCCAGCAGTGTCAATCAAGAGGATTTGGACAGAACCTTCAACAACAGAACAGTTTTCAAGCTTGTGAAAAAATGAAACGTTATTCCGAATATCTATATTTGAACACACTGAAAGAAAGAAAAATTTTTAAATTAGTTCTTTAACATAACAACATCAAATTTACAAATTTTAAAATTGCAACAGTTAAAATTTTTTTTCATGACTTACATTTTAAAGACAAGTTATGCTTTAAATTTATAATTTAGAACTGTAATTTTAGCAGTCAGAGTTTAATTATAACAAATACCAAAGGATTACTTGCTTTAGGTAAAAAATAGATTCTTTTCAGAAAAAATATATTACATTTCAATTTATATATTAGACACTAATTACGAAAAAAATTATGTTCTTATTTTAAAGAGAATTAAATTCAGAAATAAGTAATCTAGAACTATTTTACTGCCTAAATCATAACATATTCTTAAAAACAGAACACACTGCTGTTGACTAATAACTGCTTATATAGCACCACGTTTTAGAAGTTCTTATAAAAATACAAAATAACAATGCTTTAAAACACATATTTCATATTTTATACAAAATGTTTCTTAAAGAAGTAAAGATTTCGTTATTTTTTCCTGGGTAATTTAATTTTCCTGTAAGTAAAATAATAGTGTTCCAGCATGTGAAAAATTATTATAGATTATAGAAGCCTGGGCACCAAGGTACAAATAGCTTTCAGGAAAACCGAATGATCATTTTCTTTGTTTTGAAGACAAAAAAAGGGAAGAGATGCAAACTTATAGGATGATTCTGGGCCCCCTTAAAATCTGAGGCAAAAAAAGTGCAGACGTTGTTGATTTCAGACAGTAAAAATGTCCGGTGAAAACATAAAAGTGTAAAACCATTTCCAAGATATCTGGCATCAGTAAGGTTCCTATACTATCTCAAAAAGTAGAAAGATGTGCATTCGCGTACGCTCTCGTTTGTGTCCTATATTTATAAATACTGGCTTTTTAAGTTCAGAAATTTTTCTCAGACACAGATGGAAAGTAAACGCATGTGTGGACCATGTTATTTCCACATCATGCTCCTGGCTGCTTGAAAGTCAATATTTTTAGTCGACCACACAGCAACTTACGCTCCTATGACTCCACGAATGTAAACAACAATGAACTTTAGTGCTAACGCAGCTTTATTGTTTCTGCGTGTGCTTTGAGAAGTTGCCATCAGGCAGCTGTGCACATTTTGTTGAATTATGCACACAGAATCCAAATGCCGTAAACATCAAAAACTCCATCGAAAAGGGAGGTCACGAACTTTAAAAGCATACTGCAGTCAAAAGTCTTTAATCCGGACTCGTCGGGACTTCGGCGATTCCGGATTACAGATCATCAGTTTAAATCTGGTAAGATGGCATGCAGAAATTATAAAATTAAAAATATGAAACCATAATTTATGAAATAAAGAACAATTATGATCTAAAGGGTATCAAAATTTGCAAAAAGAAAAAGCTTAATATTTATCTGTTTACTTTATTAAACATTTCTTTCAATGTAAGTTGTTTAAGTTTTGCTTCGTTTCATGTGATAATACTTTCTCTTTAATTCTATTAAACAGACATAATTTCTTGTTCAGTTACAAAGTTTCGCTGTTCAAGTCCTATAATTGCTGTGTCGAGAATACTGACTAATTTGTCAATCGAAATTTTTTCGTTTTCAATAACCTCTGTCACTTTCTTCGCTATCGGAAGCGAATTATAATGACGAGGAACTTGTTTTAAATCATATTAAAGACGGAGCACATCAAGATGAAATACTACATTTGATAAGGAATTATAAGCCAAATAAAATAAAAACATCTGCCCTGAAGATAAGGATAGTGCTGACAGATCAACTTCCAATTCATTACGCGCACGCCGCGGCGTTCCCCCCGCCGAGCAGCGTGAAATTGATAAACAGATTTCGGATTTCAAAACATACTTTCGCTTTAGATCCTTTACATATTAACAAATATATATCGGAAATTCTATTTGATGTAATCGAAAGTTGAAACTTACTTTTATAAAATTGCTCTTACAGTCTGCAAAAAATAATAAGCCGGATCCAATTCGAAAATTAAGGAACAACGCAATCATCAACATTAACTGAAATAGATAATTATTTAGCTTATACGCCCATTATACATAAAACGCGCACGCGAAAACGTATTCTGCACTTGCGCACACTCATATGCGCAGTCGTAAAAGGTCTTACGCGCACGCGTAAACGCCTATGCGCATGTGTCAACGCGGCGAATGCGCAGAAAGTTTTTAGTTTTGAGGTCCGGATTATAGGTCATTCCGAATTATGGGTGTCCGAATTAACGACTTTTGACTGTATACTTTTTCATTATTAGGTAATTTTTCATTATTAGGCAGGAGAGCTTTTTGAAAATTTTACAATCCTTGTCGGTGATTTTAGTTTGCTATCTGATTTGATCGATGCAGTATTATGCATGGAAATATTACGCATTAATGCCATGAACTACATATTAATACACACAATAAATAAATAAATTAAAATCAATACGACACTGATGAAGCTTTTGATTGATCTTGCATACATAAGTGATGACACCATGAAACAGAATTTTCGCTATTTTTTAACGCTATTTTTAACGCTCTTTTTAAAATCAATACGACACTGATGAAGCTTTTGATTGATCTTGCATACATTAGTGATGACACCATGAAACAGAATTTTCGCTATTTTTTAACGGGTTTAAAGATTCAGAAAATTGTCATGCATTTTCGTGAAGTTTTTCTAATTTATGAGAAAAAAGGAGTGTACATGGATATGGTGAAGAGTGTGCGCAATGCCATTTTTGTGCAATTGTGGGATTTTTTTTTTAAGTAAAAATAAGTCGACGTGTACATGGTTTAGTGATATTTTAATTAAATGATAGTTATTTTGTGAATTTTATGTTTGTAGGAATTTGGTATACGTTTTAGTTGAAGTAAACGTGCATGGAAATAATTTAAATATTTGACACTAAGTATTTGTTATGATTGCGGTATGAATTCGTTGGTGACATTTATAATATAATAGGTGATTTAGAGGTAAAAGTTTTTGGATATTTTATTTATTTTATACGTGGAAATGTTCATATTTGGAAAGGGTATATACTTTTTCGCGATCAGGTAATTTCATATATGTTCTTTTTACCGGGTTTAAAGATTCAGAAAATTGTCATGTATTTTCGTGAAATTTTTCTAATTTATGAGAAAAAAGCAGTGTACATGGATATAGTGAAAAGTGTGCGCAATGCCATTTTTGTGTAATTCTGGGATTTTTTTTAAGTAAAAATAAGTCGACGTGTACATGGTTTATGTGTATGTGTTATTTTGAAAAACGCGTAAGGAGTATGGTATTGTGCACTTTTTCCCAATTTTGCAGTGAATATTTGTCATGATTAAGCAGTTTTGTTAGATAAAATTTCTAGCATAAGTGTAATTCGGCTAGTAGATTGTTGGAAGAAGTGTTCAGTAGATAAAAAGAAAGAAACATGTCTTTACTTCGTGAAGACAAAATGGCGGCGGAAAAAAAAAATAGAGGGTTGCTGTAGGAGAGTTGGTCGCCAAATTTTCGCCAAAAAATCGCCAAGTTACCATAATGTAAAGATCAACCATATATTTTATTACATAAAAATCATATTATAATTAATAATTCAAATTATGCATTATAAAGTGATTTTAAGTAAAATTTGAAAATAGTACTCTTTTGAAATCTGCCAGATTACAATATTTGAAGACTGGTGATTATGAGCTACGTATAGATTTCAGTCGACTACGCTTCCTTTTTCAATGTAATTTATTCGAATTATAATGAATGCTTTTGTAATATTTTTATACACATTTTCGTTCAAGAGAGAAGCAAACGGAAGGAAAATATCTAGCATTTTAAAATTGAAACAATTTACTCAAATTCGATATCCAACTAAATATTTCTCAACATCATTACGCTACTATGGATTTTTTTTTTTTTTTTCCCCTAATGTTTCGATACTACACACACGCGCGCACCCCCCCCAAAAAAAACATTACGTTATATTTATTATACAAACAAATTACAATGATTTTTGATTTCAAGCAGAGATATTGAAATATCGAATAGCCCCCACCCGTTTTTATTCGGCACTTATAACGGCAAAAGGAGAGCTTTTTGAAAATTTTACAATCCTTGTCGGTGATTTTAGTTTGCTATCTGATTTGATCGATGCAGTATTATGCATGGAAATATTACGCATTAATGCCATGAACTACATATTAATACACACAATAAATAAATTAATTAAAATCAATACGACACTGATGAAGCTTTTGATTGATCTTGCATACATTAGTGATGACACCATGAAACAGAATTTTCGCTATTTTTACATCACAACACCTGTAGGCAAAAATATATATATATATACGAGTATTATTTAAATAAATTGCACCAATTTCCACAAAACTACACTGTTTGAAACTCACCACACCATTTGGCCACCTTTCTCGCTTCTCCATGTTTTTCGTTAACACACAGGGCATTACTTTATAATATTTTTACAGTATGTACAGGCATTACAGATGCAGTATCTGCAGAAATTAAAAAGTAAAATGAGGAAAGTGGGAAATATTCAGAACTACTACCAAAGATAATAGGGTCAGTCTAAGTAGGAAGTTTTCAAAAGTAACAGTGGAATCTAAAAAATCGGATTATGGATTTTTTGTTTCCCTCGGCTCAGGGTTCGTAGCCCACATTTTAGTTAACAAAATAAGCACCTATAAGCACTTTTCAAGCACATTTTACGGAAAAAAATAAGCACCTGTCTAATTACATTATACACAACTGGATGATCTTAAAAGAAAAATTAGACTTGTAATTTAAAATATGAGAAATTCAGTATTAATTAAGAGAGAATGAGCATTACTCAACCACGGAAAACAATTACATTATTTTTTTTTTAAATTTTAAATAACAGTTCAATTCACAGAACTAGTTTACAATAAGAGGAAAAAAATACATGCAGAACTAAATCATATTACAAGATTTAATGACGAAATTTCTGTTCAAAATAGAGAAAATAAATAAAAATAAACCATATTTATTACATTCGCTTGGCACCTAAAATAAATACAATTTATTTTTCCAATCTTATTAATATTTAAATAACTTAAATCAAAATTCTGAAAATTTTCTAAATTTTCATTGTATAACAGTTTTCGGTACTTTTCCGTTTTGCCGGCGCAAGCGATAAAGTCGCCAATAATGGTACAACCGATGCCAAACAGAATATTCTCGCTGGTAACCTTTTACGCCTCATTTTCAAAACAAGGCGCAGCTTTTTCTTATCAGATTGATTGTTTCTTTCAATACTGGCATATAATTACATAGAATTTTTATCAGATAGTTCAGTTTTATGTCTAAGGCCATTTTCGGTAATTAAGTCAATTAGGATGCAATCACAGCGCTTACCCGAAGCCGAAAATATAGAAAAGGTAAAGTCAAGGGTTAAATTCATCGATTCTAAGGAGAATGCATTAGCGAAGTTAAGCACTGAAGTTTTGCATAATTTCTGAGTAAGCTATTCGAACGAATTGAAATATTTCTTGCATTTAAACTTGTGTTCCAAATTAAGATTTAACTTGAAATTAATGTAGATAATTACTGAGAGCATTAGACTTTTGTAGAGTAGTTTACGTGAGATGAGATCGCTTGGGGTCACGTGATATGAACCGGCGAATCAGGATGTTGAACCATAGTAAATTCTTAAATTAATGTCTTTTTACAAATTTATTGTCTTTATTTATTGGCTTTTTATAAAATTTTAAGCGATATTAAAATGTTTATGCCTTCAAAAAAAGATTTCTTAGAACTAACATTTTTTTAATATTTTTTATGTGTATACTCTATGTTGTCGCCAATAAAGTCTGCTTGGCGAGATTTGCGCCGGCGAAACGGAAAAGTACCCAGTTTTCCTTTAACAGATATTGCACGCAAAGTAATTTAAGTAAAAATAAGTAAAAAAAAAAAGAGTTTTTTTCTGAAATCAGAAGATGGGAAATTTTTTCATGCAGTCATCCTTTAACAGTAAAAGTTTAACTAAACGGCATACTCGGAAATTTCCGTATATCTGAAAATTCCGAATAGTCGAGCATAACTGGTAAAAGTGGAAAGGGGGGTAAGGCTGTAGCCATTCTTTAGATTTTTCAGCTAAATAATGCTCTTGACATTTCGATATGTGCATCATATAAAAAATAGTCCAATGGAACTGAAAATTAATCTGCTTAGCAAGCACAGTAAAACTCTTTTATCTCTGTGAAATATCACAAACGTTAGTGCGCAATACGTGCGCCTTAATTCTTCCGCACGAATCGGAATCAACAGCTGCCGGTATTCGGAGAATAAACAACTAAATAAAGGAAAACGCCCCTTTGCTTCGTCCGGTTTTCACCGTCATGCGCCCATGTGGCATATTTATCATTGAGCAGGACACGTTGCGCTCCGCGCGATATCCCTGCCGTACTCATACTGATTAATAAAGAGATTAACCAATCTGGGGTGCTTGTCATTCTAATTTTGAACAGACTGCGTTAAATTTCCGGAAAAGAATCATTCTTCGCTTGGTTTGGTACACCGCAGAACTTTTAGTCCTATTTAATCCAGATGGAAAAATAACCAAAATTAAACAAAAAAAAAAAAAAAAAAAATTACTTGCTTTGCTGAGAACTGTAACGGTTTCAATATTCGTGATTTTGCGAAGAAAGGGGAGAACCCCCAACGTCCGTACTGTATAATGCATTGACAAGGGAAAAAAAAAAAAAATTATTTTGACTATTCGATTACTTTCACTTTATTTATGCCATTCCGAATGTTATTCCTTTGAAAAATAATTTGTGTTAAAACACACTTTACCCATTTTTGAAGTTTATCTATACTTCAGTTACTGCAAATATAATATTATAAATATTCATACATATGTTCATAATATAAGCATAGCGATCATAATAAACGCGAATATGAACTTACCGCGCGGAACGAGAATGTAAATTATTAAAATCTTGATAGAAATTCAAACGTGTATAGTATTGGGGAGCAAAAGAATACGGAATGTACCGGAATTTTCTATCGTTTCCGCAATTCTTTGACCATTAGAGCGACATGTACAAAACTATTTCTGGGATTATGATTCACCATCTGACGTTTCATATAAGTAAGAAAAGTTGTTTATTTAGTTTCGGCTTTGGTACGGAGAAAAAGTTTACGCTTAAAAAAAAAAAAAAAAAAAAAAAAAAAAAAAAGCACTAAAAACAAAAAGTAAGTGCTTTAGAAGAAAAAATAAGCACCTATAAGGGCTTTTATATTTTATTTTCAAATATAAGGACTTATAAGCACTTGTAAGGACCGCTACGAACCGGCTTGTGTTTTACACCAGCATCTAACGATGTTGCTTTTTTCGTAAATCATAACTTTGTTTCATAAAATTATAAAAAAACAGAAAAAGTTTATCCCCCCCCCCAAAAAAAAACTTAAAGCATTTAGATTTTAACGTCACACCATAGGGTTCGTTAAGGTTTTTTACGCACGCACTAAGTTCGTACTTTAAAAGGGTGTTGGATGATGATTCTACGCACCCAGGATTTGGCGATTGGGTCCCTAAAAACCCCAGTTGAGCGTGCCTTCGTGGTATAGTGGTTCTGCAAGCTGCGCAGGTGTTCCCGAGGGGCCCGTGGTTCGATTCCCGACGAAGGCAGTGCTAATTTTTCACCCTGCCTGCTTCCAAAAATACCTAATGTCTCTACAGCGGCGCCCGAACTAAAAGGGTGGTGGATGTTGATTTCTCCTCACCCAGGATCTGGCGATTGGGTCTCCTAAAAACTCCAGTCGCTCTTTAAAAGGGGAAGTATGTAAGGTATTTGTCCCGCCTTCCTAGCGTAATGGTTCTGCACGCTGGGCAGGTATTCCAGAGGTCCGTGGTTCGATTCCCGGCGAAGGCGTTTGCTAATTTTTCATCTCTCTTGCTTAAAAAAAAATCCTAATGTCTCTATTGTGGCACCCGAACTAAAATGGTGTTGGATGATGATTCTCCTCACCCAGTATTTGGTGACTGGGTCCCCTAAAAACCCCGGTCACCCTTTAAAAGGGGTAATATGTAATGTATTCCAGAAGTCCGTGGTTCGATTCCCGGCGAAGGCGTTTGCTAATTTTTCATCTCTCTTGCTTAAAAAAAAAAATCCTAATGTCTCTATTGTGGCACCCGAACTAAAATGGTGTTGGATGATGATTCTCCTCACCCAGTATTTGGTGATTGGGTCCCCTAAAAACCCCGGTCACCCTTTAAAAGGGGTAATATGTAATGTATTTCTCCCGCCTTCCTAGCGTGCCTTCGTGGTGTAGTGGTTCTGCACGCTGGGCGGGTAAGGTTCGTGGTTCGATTCCCGGCGAAGTCGATTGCTAATTTTTCATCTATTCTGCTCCCAAAAATATACCTGTCTCTACAAAGTGTTGCCATACAATTTTTATATTCGCTACGTGCTTCCTTTAAAAATAATACAAGGCGATAACATTTTGTTGCAACATCCTTTTATCTATGTTTCCACACGTTTTTATATTCATATGTAATTTTTTTTAAAAATAACACGTGGGAATTACATTTGGTAAAAGCACCTTTTTATTAAAAAAGCGATACGGGCACAAAAGTGAGGATCGTGACGAACAGCACCTCTGGCGCTAAAAAAAAAAAAAAAAAAAAAAAAAAAAAAAAAAAAAAAAAAAAAAAAATGCAAATAAATTTAAAAAATAACAAGATTACAGAATGTTTGTTGTTGTTGTGAGTTCTCTCACTTATTTGACAGTAACATCAGAACAAGCCCATGAAATTCATCGTGGCAAGGAGTGCAAGATTGCGCCTGTCGTTGGCAAAAGCCTTGAGCACAATACAGGCGACTTTGCTCAGCTCCGCCCACAATTTTGAAGGAGGACCCCAGGAGGACGGTTTCGAGGGTCTTCCACCCCTATTCCCCTACCACTCGAGATACCAATCTCTCGAGACGACATTCGGCTCGCCACCTACTTAGAGTGCCCGTATGCCGCATAGACACTACATATTTACAAACATCCATGCCTTCTCCGGGATACGGACCCGAGCGCTATGGTTCGGGAGTCACTGTAGCTAAGCACTATCCCGGTTGGGCGGCACAGAACGTTTAAATGCCCCATTTACAGAATGTTTAAAAGCCCGTTAGGTTAAGTTAGGCTAACTGACGGCAAAGCAAATTTAAACTGCCTATGGGAATTAAAAACTTAAAAAGAAAAAACTTAAAAAGAGAAACTTAAAAAGGTGCTCCAAGAATTAAGAGAAACTCATTCGCATCGACATTACACATGCGAAAAACAGCGAAAACTCCTATACAGCCAGGCAGCTTCCTGGAATTTGAACCTACGTCGAACTATCTATGTCCAGCGACTTTACGCCTCAGCAGCTGGTAAACTCAGTACTACAACAGATCCTCGATTACCGAACAGCGATTATCCAAATCTTTGTTTACCCAAATTAATTAAAGTTTATGTGAATAGTTTTCAACGAATCGGGATAAATTAAGGAATAAGACAAAGGTGTGATCTGAAATTCTTCCAAATCTTTGATCTCCATTCTCCGATTAATCAATAATTTAGGTATAAGTTTTTTTCTGTTCCGCCCTTCCCCCGATTTATCTTAATCACCGTTATCCTATCCTGCCGCCATACCACTGATTTAAACAATTATTTCTTGTTACTACGAGTATTAATATTATTCAGTCTCCTTCAGTATTTGCAAACGACAGAAAAAACGTCTCCCGTAAATGTATCATTCTTCATTACAGCACCAAAGTGGAAAATACCTGCGTTTATGATCAAACACAAGTTAACAATAACCAGTAGTTTCTAACGCATAAAAGGCGAAGCAGCCAGTGCATAAGCTACGGATTACAAAATGGCATTATATCATAAAATTACGTAAGATTATAAAATAAAAAATTACACATATTTTTCAGATTAATTTTATGTTAATTTCATTAAAAAATACAGATCAATGTTGAAATAAAATGCTTAATTCTCAAAAATAAAATTGTGTTTATGTAAAATTAATAATATAATGTTCAAGAATAAATAATTTATTTAAAATCTTCATTAAATATGTATGTATGTTATGTGTGTACATACTATATAACATATATGTAATAAGATGACTTGGTGAAAGTAAGTTGCAACGGATTGACGATGGTTCTCAGCATTATAACTTCAAGAGACTTTACTGCATAGTTAGAAGGATGACACTCCAAGACAGACATGTAATAGAAACAGACTTAGAAGCAATAAAGAGCAGGAATTTTGATGACGTAGAAATGCTGATCCATAATGAACACAGATTGGCACCCGAGGCACTCCATTTTACGTTCAGTAAACGTATTGCGGCTACAAACAACTTGGCACATTATTTGTGCCAATTTCAAGAGTTTTACATTTTTGATAACTTTGCAGCAAGAAGGAAGCAACAGACAGCAGTCCAGCTAGTAGCGAGCATATGTGTTAATTTTCAAGGTGAAATCTTAATTCAGACTGAGTAAGTTTTGGTTCTCAATACATTCTAATTGGATAATTAGTACTGCTGTAAAATTATTATTGGCATTTACATCATCAGAATTATGAGTCATATGACATGGATTAATCTCGAAATGATGCAGTGCAAATAGAAATTACTATTTTTAGAATACAGACGGGAAATTAATTTACGTTGCTAATTTAAATTATAATTTATCTTTTACATATTTTTTTGTATTTTTCTTACACATGCATATATACATGTGTGTATGTATGTAATGACGCAGACATAGATGTAATGATATAGGTATGTTTATTTTTGTTTCAATTAATACTTTGCGGCCGCAGTCAAACTGGCACACTAATCGTACCTTTTCAAGAATATTTACGTTTTTGATATTTTGCAATAAGAACAAAGCAGTGAGGCAGCGTCTTAGCGAGAACAGAGGTAGAAGCGAAGTGCGCAGTTATCCAATATAGCAGCTTATTATGAAAAAGATTTCGGTTTTCGAAATTTTAAGTGCCGAATTAGTTACGTCATCATCGTTATGTAAAAGTCATATGATAGGATTAATTAGAAATGGCGCAGCCCAGAAAAAGTTATTACTATTTTCAGAACAAGAATTAAAATAAGGAATTTAGGGGCTATTGCTAATTTAAGCTGTAATTTTGATTTACATAATTTTTATCTTTCATATCCCTTCCCATTCAAAGCGAAAAAGGCTTAGCGACAGACAGGGATGTCTCCCATATGCAAATGTAGGCCTGACCTCCGTCCCTTTTATTTCATTAAATGTAAGGTTTAATGAAAGCAATCCATAATAAAAATTCGTTTCGTTAATAAATTCGTTTCCTACATTTTAAATTCGAAAAATCATTAATTATCTGTTCAAAATCAACTGTTAATAATATTACATTTTCGGTACTCATCAAACTTAAATTATTCACATACGATTTCTCAATTCATTTTTGGCCAGTTTGAGTTTTGGAAATGAACGCTCACCACTTGCGTTAGTAATCATCATCGACAAGAAAGTTCCCATTCCAATATTTAGGAACACTGTGAAGAGTCTTTAATTATAGATGTATGTATAAAAAGTTTGTTGATACCAATTCTAATCTCCTCCATCCAACAACTGTTCTTTTTCCGCATTTGTAAAATTATATTTTCTCATGAATCTCCTTTCTTCCATGTCTTCTCTTTGTTTTTTCTTGTTTTTCGCCATCAATGATTAGATGTATTTGAAATGTTGACGTTCCAAATTCAGTTCCTCCCCTCTTTATTATAAAATTTCTATATTTTCTTGCACGCTACTGCAATTTCGCTCTCATCCAAATTACAATTTTTTTCAAAAAACCCAAGCAGTTCTAATACTTCTTCGTATTTTTCACTGCGTTTTTGTATGTTGTAAATTAGACAGTCGATTATTGGTAAAACAGTTTATAATTTAAATTTCTGGCTGTGGTTGCCTTCAAAAGTTACGTCTGTGCCTTTATCTCCTTCAAGGAAAGTTACCCTAGTACTGCGTTACCTTCTACACTTTAGAACATTTTGACACTCTTTTTATAAAGGATTATTCTCTTGGTTTTTGACTTCTAAAAATCAAAAGAGTGTCTTTTGGTTTTTATATAAGTCATTAAAGATTTAAAAAATTTTACTGTTTTTAACAAATCCAGAATTTACTTTGGACGAATAAATTCATTTTGTCAATACGAGTCAAAATCTCATTCGAAAAGATAGTTAAAAAAGAAGTTTCCAATTCACACATCTTGTTTCCCAAGTTCTTTTTGCAAAAAGTCGGGTACCCACTGCCTGTGATTCATCATTAATTAAACAATCAAGGTTCATGACGATTTCTGTATATCCTTCGCGTAAAGCTCTAACTGCATCGCGTGCAGACCAACCTCCTTTTGATAAGCTTTTCAATACATTTTTATTTTTATCAAAATTCAAATTTTAAGTCAGTATATCCAAACGATGGGTTGACGATGAGCAAAAATTGTAGAGATTTTGAACAAAAATCGAAGTAAATCGTTACATTAGAGTTACATTCACTGCTTGAACACCAATTAAATTCAAAGAATGTCCTGAACACGGTACGTATACAGGGTATTTATTCTTTTCTTGAAGTCGGGCTTGAAATCCTGAATATTTTAGAGACATATTCCGAGGCACTGTTGTATGATTTGACCTCTACAATCACTGAGTGAAATGTTGTTATTTTCCAAAAATGAAACCACAACATCCATCAGATACTCTGAAGTATGTCCACAAATATGAATAAACTGCAAAGATCTCTCAATTGGTGCACCAGTATTTCAGTGACGATAGTTGCCAGGTCTTTTGACGCCATGACTTCTATGCATTCCTCACAAATTGTATCAGATATATAAGAGGGGTTACTTTTCCCAGAATTGCCGTACTTTTTTATATCATCATCCCAAAACGAATCAAACTTACTTAGAAGTTTCAAATTTCCATTTTTCACAGAACCAATAGTTTCATTTTCCCTTCTGAAAGGCACTCCTCTTAAGTTTATAACGGCCACTATTCTCTTCAGCACTTCTTTCCTAGTAATGACATTCATCATTGAATTGCATATGATAAGTTGTCTATCTACACGACTAGATAACTGTAAAGGACTGTCATAGCTCATCATACATTTTCTGTATTCAGGTTCTAGGGTTTTTCTTGTTTTGCATAACAATTATTTTAAGTTTGACACCATTCCTGAACCTCTTATTTTCCTCTCACATTTCTTCGCCACGATGCAAATTTAAAGTGAAGTGAAGTGAGTATTTAAACGGGTGTAGTTTATTCAGATCCTAAAAGGTGAGTTTTCTTATTCTGAAACGAATCAAACTTACTTATTTGCATGCTTCCAGTCATTGCATGCAGCCGTCACGCAGTCGCTAATGCCGTATGTAGAATTGATAGATGAAAACTAAACAACTTACAGTACAGTTTTCCTTGTGACGGAGAATATATTAGCTATTCGTGGGCTACAACCTCACCATTATGTAACTCTTTCTTGAACAAAATCGCAGAAAAGTATAATGTTTTAGTTTTATAATTTCGTTTGTTACATATACATGCTGATTTTTCAAAATCATTATGTTTGTTGGAACAAACTGACGGACCTTTCTAAACACAGTATCACTATAAATTCCTGTCGATATATGAAGGCCATAACCTGGATCTGTACTTTCAGGAAAAATATCTGAAATGTCCATACCTTCATCAGTTATTGTACTTATTTCAGTAGGTTTTATTGTTTCTTCTTCAACACTTAAATAGTCTGTTTCTCGCTGTCCCTGTTCTTAAACTTCAGGTTGTATTGTTGGATATATTAGTAGAAATGGTAGAGGTAGATGTACACTGGTGTGCAAAACTTAAGCAACAGGTGTTCTTTTTTACATAAATCCACGAGATATCATCTGAGAGACATGAAATTCAGAAATAAGAGACAGCATTTTGTATTTAAACGATGACGAAAGCATAATTGCGCAAAAAAGAATATAATGCGTAGAGTATGGAATTAAACAAAAACAGGCTTTATTGAACTCATAGTATTGTTACACATGATTGTCTGTATAAGAGGAAGAACAACAAGCAGATGTTCTTAGTATGGGATATGCCCTACCCTTACTGCAATGGTTGCTTCTCACCGTCTCCCCACACTCAGCACCAGATTGTCCAACAGATCTTGAGGTGAGAGTGCCCATTCCTCGATCAACATCTGTTTCAGTTGTTGGGTGTTCGCCGGAGGATGTAATCGTACCTCAAGGAGTCTCCCCAAAGCATCCCATACAAGTTCTATGGGATTTAAATCAGGGGAGTACGCTGGCCAATCCATTCGAGTGATATCTTCACTTTTCAGTAGTTTCTGAGCAGCAGGAGTCTGGTGTTTTCGTGCACTGTCATCCATAAAAACGAAGTCTGGTCCAACTGCACCTCGGAACAGACGCACATAGGGAAGGATCACCTCCTGACAATAGCGACCTCCGTTACAGAACTTCTGTCGAAAATGTGGAGCTCTGTCCGCCCGTTCAGCATAATGCCTCCCTAGACGAGATCTCCAGGACACCGTAATGGTCTCTTTCCGTGACGTTACTAAGATTAAACCGTGTCCTTACCTCTCTCCAAATAAGTTGGCGTTGAGAATCGCTTGGGGCACTAAAACGACTTTCATCCGCAAGGAGGACACCATTGATGAGATGCCTAGTTTTTGCGCTCCTTGAACCACTCTAAACGGTTGCGCTGATGGCCAACTTTCAAAGGGATGCAGTGTTCAGGACGGCGGGCGAGTAAGCCATCTTTGTGAATGCGTAGAGTATAATGCGTAGAGTATGGACACAGTAAACCACGACAATTATCGCCGTTGCTGTACACAGTTGCTGAGCTGTGGAGCTTGTTGACTGGTTTTGGGCTCTTTTCGCCTGTACTACGATATATCGGTTATCTGCTACATTTGTTGTCCTGGAGTGGCCACCACCAACCTTTCTAATAGCTGTGTACCTATGGTTTGGAAAGCTTTCCAAGCCCGTGAAACGACACTTTTGTTGGTCACACTACGCCCATCCTCCAACTTTCCGATCATTCTTCCACTCGTGAAGTCATCCAGATGATTTCTAGCCATATTTCACGAAAGATTTCACGTGTACTTGCAGAGAATGTCTTTAATTGCGTCTTCATCCTTCCTTTTATGGTAGTCTCAAGTGGAGAGCACGCGTTTTGCGTACGATGACGTAGCCTGTGATGTTTTTTTCCGGACATTTGCATATGCATGACCTTTCTACTGAATTGCGTGTTCATTGCACCGATAGAAAGAACCTCTTTTCTGCAACTGCATAGTTATCTGATTAAAATTTGCATTGTTGCTTAAGTTTTGCACACCAGTGTAGATGCAAAATTTGTATTAATGAAAAACTGGGTCATCTTTGGTAATTTATCAATACATTTCTCCTTTACCATCAACTTTTTACGTTTCGCTGCTTCACTTTCAAAATGTTTCATTCAGACTTGTCCTGAATCTGGAATAGTTAAAATAAATGTTGAAAGTAATTATGATGGTTAACTTTGTACTTACCTATAGATTTTAAGTACACAATATTATACGCTGTCAAATACTCGTACAAACGCTAACCCGTAATAAATGTGTGTGACTCACATCTCAGAAACCGAATCGACAGATTGCCGCTTTTCGATTAAATGAGTAATGATAGTATATGGCGGTAGGACAGGCCTAGACACGGACAAAGTACAAGACATAATAATGTAGTCTTGCCACTGTTGCGAATTAGTATGCTGTTGGAAATTCCCAGTTTTTTTAAGAAAATTTACGAGAACAGAATTTATCGATTAAAATTATTAGCATCATGACATTACTGAAGCCGAGTCATAAACCAGACAAGCCCCTCTCAGACCCGTGCCGTAAAACGTCCCTGGCGACAGAGAAAGAGGAAAAGCGTTAAAGAAGTAGCAAATGAAAAGAAATATAATTTTGGAAAATACAAATCATAAAATTTTGACCAACTTAATGATTTAAATAATTGCAGAGTGTAAACTTTGATAATATTTTAAGAGTTATATTAAATTTTCAGATCAAAAGTCTTCGTGTTTTAGAATCCACATAATCACATTTGTTCAGGGAAGGCTTTTCAAAACTTTTCATATATTATCACAGATATAAAAAATTTAAGTACTCCTTACTTATTTTTAAATATAATCACAATAAATTTCAAAATTTAATAACATACTAATTTCCATATTTAAAAAATACGTTTTAACATCATAAGCATAGAAGTAATATTGTTGAAATTATGGTTTCACTGTTATTGTCTCATTTCTTATTTTCTATTTTGCACAAACTGGAAGAGCCCATAGCTTTCACCAAGTACGAACTTTTCCATCTATTTAGGCACATCCACTAACGGATGCATTAATATTTATTTGTGGTTAAGAGATGCTCGAAATTGACTTAAAGGTCTCGTTCATTGCATAAGGAATTTTGTGAATTGCACTAATACATACTAATAAAGAAAATATAAAATAATTATAATATTTTAAAAATTGCTGTCAATCATAAAAGACAGCCTTCAACATTATCTTGCATGACGATGGTACGAGGAACATTTCTACAGATGTAAAAACAGGCTTCTGTTTTTGTATCAGTGCTCACTCAACAGACTGCATTTTAGAATTAATTAATTACTTATAACATTTATTTACCATAATCCCAAAGTAATTTTTTCTACAAATTTTACTTTTTCAATTACATTACTCATATAAATTTTGTTACAGTTATTAATTTCTCAAATTTTTAATTATTCACTATTGATCATAACAGTACTCAACATTCTAAACTTTGTCTATTTTCATCATTATACTTAAGTTTACCATATTCTATATTAATTTTTCAAAATTATTTCATTCATTTATTTAACTCATTCTTAAAACATTTATTAAATTCTTAAAATTCAATTTTTCGAATAATAATCTCATTCTTAATTTAATTCCAAAATCCTTTTTTAGGTTTTTAAAACAATAATTCAAAATTAAAATGATTTAATACCGTAATATTTTAATAACCTTCCCTAAATAAAATAATTAGAAAATTTTAAATTCGTTAATTAATTTCATTAAGCATAACTTTGAAAAATTAAATTATTTGATACTATAAAAGTTTAATTAACTATAAAAGTTTAATTATCTTCCTAAAATAATACTAAATTTTTAAAATCCAGTATAATACGAAATCAGCATTAAATATCAGCAATTTTCTACATGATGCTAATATAATTCTAGCTGCACTAATTAGAACCTTACTAGACTCATAAAACACTTGATGTAAAGTTTTAAAATCCACAGCACTATTACAATTTTTTTTCCACTGAAAAGTGAACCTGATCTTAGGCTAATAAGTTTGAGTTTTCGTTTGACGAACTATGCGATTAAGAAATGAAGTGAAAATAAATTTCTGGCACACAAACCTTGAAGTATATCCTTTAAACAGAGATTCACTGAAACTAAAAACTTGGATACTGAAAGATCAAGAGCGATGTTTCATATGGACGCAGAGTAGAATTAAATGAGTAGTCATAGCAAATCTTCAATCCTTGTCGTTAGTTAACGCACTTCATTATCACACAGATGAGGTTTCCTCCCGCACTTACGTCATACAGTTAGACTAGATGTAATAGTGTAGATACATTGATTGCATTGCTGAAATCCATAATGAAGAGCAAGTCTGGCAGCCACGACAGATTAAAAATTCATTTTTTAAATTAAATATTTTGTGGCCAAAAATAAATTGGTACATTAACGTGCCGTTTGTTTTCAAGAATACTTACATTTTTCATACTGATGCAGTAGGAAGAAAGCAGCGAGGCAGCATCTTAGCGAGAACAGAGGTAGAAGCAAAGTGCACAGTTATCCAGTATGGCAACTTATGAAGGAAAGTTTCGATTCTCGAAATTTGAGTTACTTTTTTGAATTTTTAGTTTTACATTAACTCTTGTTACCTTAGACATCTTATCATCATTAAACTTCATAATATTGGACTTATTACCTTCATTAACTATTATACCTTTAGACACATTATTTTCATTAGATATATTATTTTTATCAACACTTATTATATCAGAGATATTACTTCTAGGTTTTGTCTTAACTGATGGCATTACATTACTGTTTTTTTCAAGTACTTGATCAAGTTGTACATGCAAAGAAACTCTGTTATTTACATTTACAGAATTTGAAATGTTTTCATTTCTTTGAGTTACCACTAAATTACTACAATCAATTTTTAATTCAAATAATTTACATTCATTTAAACCCAAAAGAACATAATCTAAATTAATATCTAACACTAAGAAGTTAATTAGTTTAATATTTCCAATTTTCATTTGTAATCTACACATTTTATCAATAGAAAAATTTCCTTTCGTTTGCCTAATTTTAATACCTTTTACCTTTTGAATTTTTAACTGTAAATTGTTTGCAGATTTTTCTGAGATGATAGACAATGTCACGCCAGTGTCCACGACACAGTCGACTGATCTGCCATGGGATAAAAATCCCTTAATTCTTAGTTGTCAAATTCCCGAAGAATCAGACCCCGAATTTTTGTTTTCCACATTAGAATTAGTTTCAGTTTCGTTGTTCTCATTTCGGAATGAGCAGATTTGAGCCCAGGGCAATTTGGTATCCCTTTTTTGGTACATATTCTACAAGGTGATGGAGCTATACCGTCAAAATTACTATTAGTATGGTGACTTACAACTTTCTTTCCGTTGTTGATATTGCTGTTAGATTTATTTCCAATTTGTTGAAAACTATGAGGTTTGTAATTATATGCATTGGGTCGATTATCAACAAACTGACGATTATTATTTCGGAAATTAGCTTGTCTGAATTGTTGACTATTCCTATCTCTGTTATAATTTTGCGAATTTTCATTTTTAAATTCATGAATTTGTCGAAGTTTGTGGACTTTTTCTAGTCAAGTTATCGAATCAGCGGGACTTTGAACAATCATCAAAAGCATTTGAGTGAATTATTTGAAATAATTATTCAAGAAGGTATTAAACTGAGTTAATGTGCCTTTGCCAAAGATAAAATCACTTTTCTAGGTTATGAAATTAGAAAGGGTAAAGTTACCCCAGATAACCAAAATATTGAAAGTATTAAAAATTTGAAATATCCAAGTAATGTAAAAGAACCACAAAGAGTGTTAGGCAGTGTAAATGTTTATCATAGATTCATACCTAATTATGCTAAATTAAGATCTCCTCTAAATAAATTATTGAAAAAAGATGTACCATGGCATTGGGATGATCAATGTCAAACTGCTTTTGACGAACTGAAAAATATTCTTATTTCAAAACCAGTCTTACAATTGTATGATCCAAATAAACCTTGTCATGTTTTTGTTGATGCATCACAAATTGCTGTGGGAGCTGTCTTGAAGCAGCCAGACGAAAGTAATGTATTACACCCAGTTGCCTACCATTTTAGAGCTTTAAAAGATTACGAAAAAAAATTATGCAATTACAGAACTTGAATGTTTAGCTATTTTTGATGCATTATATAAATTTTATTACTTTCTTCACGGTCAAAAATTTATAATCCATACCGATCATGCAGCCCTTGTTTGGCTTAAAAATGTTAAGAATTTAAGAGGCAGATTATTCCGTTGGTCACTCCGACTCAGTATGTTTGATTACGAAGTTAAATATCAAAAAGGCTCTACAAACGTTGTAGCTGATATGCTTTCTAGACAACCTCTTTCTCACCAGCTCCAACATTCTGTGTATTTACTTAATCGTGATGAAATTATACAACAGCAAAAAAGTGACAATGTGTGTGATAAAAAATATATAGAAATAAATGATTTGATGGTAATTAAGAAGAAAAAAGGTTATAAAATTGTGGTACCAAAATCCTAAAGATTAAAATTATTAACTGAAACTCATGAAAAATTCGGACACCCAGGTATTCATGCTATGTTAAATTTAATCACCCCACAATATTATTGGCCCTACATTAGTAAAGATATTGGAATTTTCGTGAAACATTGCCATGTTTGTCAAATTAATAAAAAGAAAAAAACCAAAAAATTTGGACTTATGCAAGAAGTCCCCCCAACTGATAAACCTTTTGAATGTCTTTCTATTGATACAGTCGGCGGTTTTAATTATTATAATTGTACTAAAAAATATTTACATCTTGTGATCGATCATGCCACAAGATATGTCTGGGCTTCTCCATCTAAAAGTGCAACTACAGAAACTTATGCTAATATTTTGAAACAAATTTTTCAAAATCAAGTCCCCGAAAAAATCCTTAGTCACCGCAATGCCGCATTCACCTGCACTAGATTCAAAAAATTTCTTAGAAATTATAAACAACTTCTAACTACTGCTCATCACCCCCAGACAAATGGTAAAGTAGAGCGTGTGAACCAAACCCTAGTAACCCGTTTAAGATGTAAAGTAAATTCTACATCATCGAAAATTCCATGGACGAAAATTTTGGATCAAGTTATTAATGAATATAATAATTCCCTTCATTCAGTAACTAAATTCACCCCTGCTTATCTTTTACTCAATAAAACTTCCTTTCGATTCTCCCCTAGATCAAAATACAGTGGATGGACAAAAATATGGAAACACCTTGTTAAATGCATGTTTGAAAAGAAAGAGTGATTTTAATAAAATATGTAGGTGGCGCTGGCGTTTTTGACTACTGACGCCACCTATACAACTTCGTAAATGTGCTAAACAGTTCAGTTGTTGTCGGAGTACTGTTATGTGAGGTTGTCATTGCATTATGTCAGAGTTAACAGACTTCGAACGTGGGTAAATTGTTGGAGCACGTATGGTAGGTGCTTCCGTAAAGGTCAGTTTACACCTGTCAGAGCGGCTCGGAGCGAGTCGCTCCTTAAGATTACTTTGACAATGTAAACGCTCACTTCGACGGAGTATAAACGTAGGGGAGATGAGTCAGCGCTTCCGTTTCTACTTTGAACCTGTTGAAAAATCTCTCCGGGCAGTTACTCCCAGCAGCGTTCGCAGGGACGTCGTGACAAATAGTTCTATAATCTGAGATTAAGCGATAGCCAAATCATGGCATTTTTTAATGCACACGCATCTTATGAAGTGTTTTACTTCTATAATTATGTGAGCTTATATTCATTTTTCTACAAGCATCCCTACATGAGGATGCAATAAATATATGATAAACTATAAAAATAAAAAATAAAAATAATTATGAAAAAGATATGTAGATCTGTTTTATTGGGGATATTTAAATTTCTTGCTTTGTATAAAAACATTCTGGGCTATAATTCGTTACAATTCCGCTAGGATGTGAAACATGTTCAGCTTGGATGTGTGAGTGCAAGTACTGAAGGTGTATTAAGGTTTTTATACAAATTATGCTAGATGAATTCTAATCTCCTTAAACTATCCGTTTTAGCATTTTAAAAGTAAAGTATAATCAGTATATTTACGGATTATTAATTTTGTTGATATCACTTTGTGCGTTGTCCAGAAACACAATTTCAGTAGGATCCAAAAGTAACAATTTGCGATAAATATCTTCCTCTTAGAACTATGTCATAATATATATAATCTTTTACCTGTGGTAATATATGTAATGCTCCCAAGTTTTTTGCTACTTCTTATTTATTTAAGATTTTCTGAATAATTAGGTAGATATCATACAGTTTACTTCTGTCGTGTTAATGGTAGCTTTGAATAAATATTCCATGTGTTAATTTTGCATTCTTCTCTAGAAATAACACAGTTCCAGTCAGAACTCTCCATAATTAATTCATGCACAGAAAGCTACTGATTCTGTGGATTCTGGATGAATAAATATATTCTTTCTATTAATAAATAATAAAACACATTATTACTTTTACATTATTTTGTAAATGATTAATTAGGTGTAAATAAACAGTTGTATATAGTAGAAAAACTTTGTTAATTTGACTTTCAGTAACCACAGTTGACTAAATAACTTCTCTCAAACTGAGTTTCTTTTAAATTCTTGTATCTGATATGCAATAACTTTTTTGTAACTTTGGACATTCTCGTCCGAAATTCATTTAATAGTTCATTTGATACTCCTAATTCATAGCGGCAAGCTACCCAATCACGTACCCATTTTCTTCTTCTTCTTTTTTTTTTTTTCCTCCCAAGAGCAGAAATTAATTCGTTTGAAACTGCTTCACAAACTTCAAGCACTGCAGCCTAAGAACATCTATTGTATGTTCAATGCATATTCTTTCCTGCATCTGCGACGTCGGTATCCATTTCGTAAGCAAACGGAGGCGAGTTGTCAGTCCACTCTGATTGGTGTAAACAATCTATCAGAGTACAGGTCCGTTCACTCTGTTCGAAACGCCCGGACGAGCGGCTCGCTACGAGCAGCTTTGACAGATGTAAACTGGCCTTAAGCAAGGTAGCTGAGGTGTAAGTGTTTCAAGAGGTACTGCATCGAAGATTTATTCCGCATATTTGAAAAGCGGAAAAACAACATCTGCTAAATCACAGCGCGGACGAAAGTGTGTCCTGAGTGATCGTGACAGACGATCATTAAGGGCAATTGTGACGAAAAATAAGAAGACCACAGCTGCAAAAGTTACTGCTGAAATGAATGTTGTGTTACCGAACCCTGTGAGTACCAAAACAATTAGAAGGAGCTTCATAAACAGGGAATTGCTGGCCGTGCTGCAATTGAGAAGCCACTCATCAGTGATGCTAAAGCCCGTAACAGGAAAAGGTGGTGTTTAAGTCATAAAGCCTGGACTATAGAGCAGTGGAAGCGAGTAATATGGTCTGACGAGTCTTCTTTCACATTGTTTCCCACTTCTGGCTGAGTTTACGTCTGGAGAACGCCATCTCAAGCCTATAATACAGACTGCTTGTTGCCAAGAGTGAAACACGGCGGGGGTTCTGTTATGGTTTGGGCAACCATATCGTGGTTCTCTGCTAGCCCCATGATAACTATGTCAGGGCACATGACTGCCAAGACTTATGTGAACATTTTGGCCAATCAAGTTCATCCCATGGTACAAACTTTGTTCCCCGATGGTGATGGTGTCTCCCAAGACGACAAAGCCTCTGTTCACACAGCTCACATTGTCCAGGACTGGTTTTCTGAGTACGAGGATGAGTTGTCCCATCTCCCCTGGCCACCACAGTCACAAGACCTGAATATTATCGAACCTTTGTGGTCTACATTGGAACGGAAAGTGCGTTCTCGTTATCCACCGCCAACATCGTTATCTGAACTTGCCACCGTTTTGCAGGAAGAATGGTATAATATTCCCTTGGCAAACATACAGCAACTGTATTTATTCATTCCGAGAAGACTGCAAGCTGTTTTGGATGCCGACGGGTTTCCTACACCATATTAAGCAAAGAAACATGTTTTTTTAAAGGTGTTTCCATATTTTTGTCCAACCCCTGTACTTACCCTCCGGTTGACATAGCGAGAAAATTAGCTAAAGAGAGAACTATTGAATATCATAAGAGGAATAAAAGTCGTTATGATACAAAATTTGCAGATGTAGATTTTCAACCTGGTGATCTAGTTTTATTTGATGAATTTGAATTTCCGAATACACGTAAATTGACACCTCCCTATTCTGGACCATACCAAATTGTCAAAAAATTATCTGAGGTTAATTATGAATTGATAGAAAGAATTACCATACAAAGAAACCTACTGATATTGTCCATGTTTCCAGACTACGACACTACCAAGGACCAGAAAATTTTAAACTACACCGCCAATAGGTAGACACACATTCCTTTTGGTAAACGCTCAACTGGGGTTGCTACTAAAGGTAATTAGAGCACCTCTAGTTATTTAATGTCTAATTTTCTGTGTTGTAAATTTTTGGTGTGTTGTTTTGTATCTTTGTATTTATTTTGTATTCATGTGTCAATTTTTTCGCAATGACTTTAATGGTAATTATAAAATACTACTGAAGTTGAAAGTTGTGTTGAACGATAATGCAGTATATGACATAATTGTCATTGTCGATAGTAAAAGGTAAAATATGAATAAAATTATTGTGTAAAATGATTATTATCAAAATAAGTGTTTTATATGAATAAATAGTCAAAATGAAATACTGTAAACAAACTAAAAGTCAAAAGGAAATGTTAAGAAATTAGTCAAGTATTGCAATTGTCAATGATATGAAGAACAAAATAGAGGAATATCTCACCTCAAATAGAAATTTTTAATATTAAAGCCACGGCGAACTGGAAATGAAAGATTTGTAAAATAAGAACTGCTCTAATGTTTTGCAGCAATCTCTAAAGACCTGGATCCAGAACTGAAACTGTTCTCGAGAAATGTTTTCCCAATACTGCATGCATAATGTTATTTTTCTTTATTTTCTATAAATGTCAATATATTAAGGTATATTATTTACAATTTATATATTGATATTATTATTGACTGTGTTATAGTCAGAGTGTCTATTTAATCTTTAAATAAGATTAATATTATTGTAACTCGAATTCTGGATGCGAGTTCTTCAAACGAATTAAGCAATTATTTGAAATATTTTTTCTATCTGGAATGTATTGTGGTCGAGGCGCCCGACTCCAAGCCTTTTCAGATGGGGGGAATATTTGTAATAATAAAATTCTGAGGTCAAGAATACACTTAAAATTCTAACTGTATGTTCTTTTCATTTTTAATGGCGATGTTCTCTTATTTGAAAGTACGTGGAATTAAATCCACAGCCCCGTAGTCAAGTTGTTTTTCCCGCCTTTTCTACACGTACAGTTATAGAATGTTTTGGAAATATTTAAAGCGAACTGGATTGACTGACGAGGCTGACGTCATTTCTTGGAAGCTCCGCCTTTCCAGAGGCTATAAAAGGACTCGCAAAGGAATATCGGGAGTTTTTTCTTAAATGTCACGATGCAGTAAACTTCATACAAAAAGTTATTAGTAATTCTTTTTATTCACTCCGGATATCTGATTTTGTAACTGCTATTTCTACTGAATAATAATAAATGGATCCTGTTTTTTTTAAACTGATAATTTAATAATTTTTTATTTAATCCATCCATAGGTACTACTTTGGTAGACGATTGCACGGATTTTTGGCGATTTATATTGGCGCTGTTTTTACAGTCGTCAGCCATCTTGAAAAATGTTGTTTTTACGTATTTCACGCATTGTAAAGTATTCGAAACTTTAAAAAAATAAATATTGTTAAAAATAATGGATTAATTTTTTTTGTGGCAAATGTAAGAGTTTAATTAACTCATTTACTAAAAGTATAAAATGTTAAAGTAAGGTTAAATTATTACTTTCATATAATAGAATAAAAACACTGCGCCAACATTTAATTGCAATAAAATATTACTTAAATTGAATATTGAATTAAAAACATCCTACCAACGTTTAAGAGAATTAAAATTTTTCAATTACTTAAATTCAAATCCTTTAAAATAAGTTTTATAGGATATAATTATTTACCATTAAAACATATGTGGCAATAAATATCTCAGGAATTTTCGAAAACAGTGTATTAATTTTTTAATAAAAATTGAAGTATACAATAATAAAGTAAAAAAAAAATATGTACTTACATTTTTCTAACTATTTTACCTCACTTATATTGATAAACACCAGAAAAAAAAAATCTTTATGTGTTATCCACATCTCACGCACTTCAGTGAAGAAGCAATTAGCGAGGTTTCCTCCAAAAATTTTTAATAAATTTCCTCCTACCCTTGTAACAATAAATAAATCTTTGATTAGGAAATCCAGATTGGCTAAAATAAGGTCTCAAATGGCAATTTTTTTAATTCCGATACCAATAATTCTTGGTAATTACCAATAACGACATTCATCTTCGAAACTGACACATCCATTCGCTTTGAAATCTGAGGAATTCGAAGAGATGAATAATAAAATTTTAAAATGGCGCTGCAATGCACAAATATTCAGTAACCAATCTGGGAGCTGATTAAATCACGCATAGAATTATAATTATTTAAATAATCATTCATAATAAAATCATATTTAAAAAATTCAAAATTAAATTGTATTTTAATATTTAACAACCATAAATAATGTTTAAAACGCTAGATTAAATTTATAGTATTAAAACCAATTACTTTTAAAATAATGTGACGTCATTCGTTACATCATTCACAACATAAAATTCCATAAAATATCATTTACAAAAAAATATTTATTTTAAATAAAAATGCAAAATCATAGTCATAAATAATATTTAAAACACGGAATTTATGCATAATAAAACGCATTATTTTTTAAATAAAATGACAACAAAGTATCGGTTACCATAAATAACTTGTCTAGCAATGGGTTTACCATAAGTTCTATCGCTCGCCAAAAAGAATCGCCAAAATCCGTGCAACCGTCTACCAAAGTAGCACCCATCCATATTTAATTTAGGACTTTAGATAGTTCATATATACGTATTTTCAGCCACTTCTAATAAAAATAAACAACGCACTTACCCGCGATATAAGTTTCGATTTCACTGTAAACAACTTCCCATCATGTTTTTGTTTAGAATATCTTTACTCACGCTGCATGGTTCTCCAAAAAAGATTTTCTTTTTTATAATCAACGACGGGCTGCGCCATGTGTTGTATTTTATATATGTTGGGTATGTGCTCAGTGACGATTACATGATGTACACAAACATCGTTTATTCTACATTGCTCATCTACCATTCTATATTACAGTTATGATTAAAGATAATAATAGATACAGTTACAGTGTAAGGATCTTAAGTTTTACTAACGTTTATTTTATTTTAAATCTTTACTATCACTTCTTATTTTCTACTTCCGGCCTGGCGAAAGCCAAGTACTTAAGTTGTGGCTTTTTGCCAAGCAAGAGAGAGGAAGGAGTTAGTCGAAGCAGGCCGCTTGCCTTAGCAGTTTTACTCGGTTGCTGGTTGCCTTCCAGGCCAGAGGTTTAATCCTCTTGATAATTTTAAACGTATTGTAGTGTTAACAGTTCTCTGTACTACATACGGCTTCCTGTTAATATACGGCCAATCTTCCACGTAGGCCCTTGTTTATTATTCCAAAGTTAAGTTAGAGTTTAGTTAATATTTTTATATTCCTACGTTCAGACCACAAGTGGTTGGTCTCTGTATTCCGAAGTCCGGAAATTATTGTAAAGAGTGAAAAATAAAGGGTTTCGTATACCCTTCCTGTGTATCTTGTCTACTTCCCACATTTATTGAACATAGCTTTAGTAAGCTCCCTGTTCCGAGTCAGGTCTTTGCATGTTCCCAAAGCAAGTAAGGCGGAACACTGAACCTGATAACAGTTACATATATAACAATGTTGGCGCTTTTTTTTTTCAGTTTGCGCCAAGAATAGCTCTTGGCGAACTTCTTACTATATGGCAACCTATTTTCCTTTCCCGTGAGAGGGAAAAAAATCACAGCGTTCTTTCTTTCAAATAATGTTCTTTATACAGTCAAAAGTCTTTAATCCGGACTCGTCGGGACTTTGGCGTTTCCGGATTATCGATTTTTCCGGATTATAGATCATCAGGTTAAATCTGGTAAGATGGCATGCAGAAATTATAAAATTAAAAATATGAAACCGTAATTTATAAAATAATGAGCAATTATGATCTAAAGGGTATCCAAATTTACCAAAAAAGAAGCCTAATATTTATTTGTTTACTTTATTAAACATTTCTTTTAACGCGCGGATGCGTAAAGCATACCTTACTCATAGCCGAAATTAGAAAATTGCAACCAGAAAACTATGTGATTTGTATTCGTGATATTTATAATGACGAGGAATTTGATTTAAATCATATCAAAGACGGAGTACATCGAAATTAAATACTACATTTAGTAAGGAATTATAAGCCGACTAAAATAAAAACATCTGCCCTGAAGATAACGATAGTGTTGACAGATCAACTTCCAGTTAATTGCGCGCCGCGACGTGCCCCCCCCCTCCGCGCAGAGCAGCGTGAAATTGATAAACAGATTTCGGAACGGTTAGATAAACAAAGGATATGCTTTTATCCATTTTTTGTAGCAATTCGTTTTTTGTTTGATGGACATCGAAACATACTTTCGTTTTCTAGATCCTTTGGGAGCTCCAGCATCGGAAATTCTATTTGACATAATCGAAAGTTCAAGCTTACTTTTATAAAATTGCTCTTACAGTCTGCAAAAAATAATAAGCCGGATCCAATTTGAAGATTAAGGAACAACGCAATTATCAACATTAACTGAAATAGATAATTAGATAATTTTAGCTTTTACCGTCCGTTATACATTAAACGCGCACGCAAAAACGTATTCTGCACTTGCGCAGATGCATATGCGCAGTCGTAAATGTCTTGCGCGCACGAGTAAAACGCCTATGCGCATGCGTCAATGCGGCGCATGCGCAGAAAGATTTTAGCTTTGAAGTCCGGATTATAGATCATTCCGGATTACGGGTGTCCGAATTAACGACTTTTGACTGTACTATAATTTTTATGTTATTATTATAAATATTTTTTCTTCTTTTTCGAATTTCATTTTAATTGTTTCAGTTGCATGGTTTCTTTCGAATAACTGTTTTAAAAATTTCTATTTACCCATTCGAACTGTGTAGTTTAGATATAAGGTGCATAGTTTATTTTTTTAAATAGTTTTCTTTATAATTTTTTGGTCACAGTTATTATTTTAGGTAATTTTTTAATTTTTAGACTTTTATTTTAATTGTTTGTGTTGCACTGTCTCTTCAAATTTTCCCTTTATTCATTCGAACTGAGCATTTTAAATATATTTATTAATATAAATTTTCCAGAATTTTATTTTATTTATTTGAATTGAGTTTCTTTCGGAAGAATACTTTTGTGTCCCAGACTACGATGCATCTGAAAACTGAATATATTAAAAGAGAAAATACAGTAAAGCGCAGTTAACACGCCTTTCAATGCTCTGTTCAGAAAAGATATATAAATGAGAAAGATGTATAGCCGACATTTTAACTTATGATGACTTGCATATATTGCTTTAAATAGCTTTAACATGTTAAGGTGCCATAGGTACCTATTATATATTACATTGTGCTCATTGCTTTACACAATTTTATCACCTACATTTAATTTCTTAAAATGTTTTTCATACTTTAGTCAAATATTTTATTTTTGAAATCGCAAGGATCAAATATCATAAGATTAAAGAGTTTTAAATTAAAAAAGAATACTATATTTTATGCTAAAATTTATTTTTTTCTTCTTAATGGCTTACTCTTTTTCTTCAGGCATTCTGCAAGTATATTAAAAAGCACCCAACTTTTCTAAACATCATCGTATTTCTGACATCAATTTTGAATAAGTTCTTGCTTTCCATTTCAAAAGGGCCCATAAAAGAAAGTTCGGTACTTTTCCGTTTTGCCGGCGCAGGCGATAAAGTCGCCAATAATGGTACAACTGATGCCAAACGGAATAGCCTCGCTGGTAACCTTTTACGCCTCATTTTCAAAACAAGTTGCAGCCATTTCTTATCAGATTGATTGTTTCTTTCAATACTGGCATACAATTACATAGAATTTTTACCAGATAGTTCTATTTTATGCCCTAAGACCATTCGTGGGAATTAAATCAATTAGGATGCAATCACACCGCTCACCTGAAGGCAAAAATATAGAAAAAGGCAAAGTCAAGGGTCATCAGTTGTAATGAGAATACACTAGCGAAGTAAAGCATTGCGGTTCTACATAATTTCTGTGTAAGCTTTTCTTGCGGATTAAAATAATTCTTGCATTTAAACTTTTATTCCAAATTAAGATTTAACTTGAAATTAATGCAGATAATTACTATGTAGCTTAGTTTACGTGAGATGAGATCACTTGGAATCACGTGATATGAACCGGCGAATCAGGATCTTGAACCGTGAAACCATAGTAAATTCTTAAATTCATGTCTTTTTACAAATTTATTGTCTTTATTTATTGGTTTTTTTACAAAATTTTAAACGATATTAAAATATTCATGCCTTCAAAATACAAAATTCTTAGAACTAACATTTATCAGCTTTTTTTTATGTGTATACTGTATGTTGTGGCCAATAAAGTCTGCTTGGCGAGATTTGCGCCGGCGAAACGGAAAAGTACCGAAAGTTCTTCACGAATGCATCCCTCTTTTTAGGGTAGATAGCCCTGCTTTGCCGTAACCTAATAATCTAATTCAATCCATGTCATCAGTACTTAGTCTGAGCCTTTATCAAGTCTCGTTTCCACTACTGCGTACGAACGCGTTGCGTCAATTGAAGACACGCCTACGTCACCCGTCCAAGCGTTTCCACTGCCGCGCATCCGTAGAATATTTTCATTTTCCGCCGCTATGTATCACTGTAATATTTTGGCGCCAAACAAGCAGTTCGCGAGTTACGACGCTGAACATCTTAATTTTTCCCGTATAAGCGAGTATTGTTTGTTTTGGATTTGATATGGATCCTGACCTAAAACGCAGAAAAGTTTTGTTACTAAAGTCCATGTTATTGGAAACTTTTATTTCTGCTTATGAACTGCGAAAGTAAAGTACGCTAGCAATTTTTAGATAAGTAAGGTTATACTGCATATTATGAACATCACTAATGCCAAAGAAGCTGAAGTAAATTTAAAAAAATTTTTTTGCGTTTCTAGAAGCCTTAAATATTAATGAAATAATATATATATTATTAAAACTAAAATGTACTGTTAGTGAAAAAATAAACAAATAAATAAAATAAAAAAGTTAAAGGAATTAAAAGATAGTTGGTACTTTAAAAAAACAGAGCAAATGTAAAGAAAGGTTCACAATATTTACACAAAATTTTCTATGCTTGTATACCGCTGACTTCAGGGTCATAGCTGGATAATTTATTAGAAATCTCGTTTGTTTTAAAATGCACTATGCGCAGTTATATTTTATGCATAATCTATAAAATATTATTTTTAATTCACATCTCCTTTTATAGAAGAAGTTATAAAAATAAGCTTTTTCTCTTTATATATACACATATCAGGTAAAGAAAATGGAAATATTTAATTAATTAATTCCTGCGCTTCTGCTGGAGAGGACTGAATTTAAAAGCAATTATTATAGTAATTTTTTGTTAAAAAATGTTTAGGGCATTAATACTGTCTCATGTTAATTGGTAATGAAAGTTTGGAGTCGTAAACATCCCAAAGTCTGAGCACATGTATATACATTCACATAAAAGTGAAACGAATATATATATATATATATATATTTGAATTTAACAAACATTCTCTATTCGAGGAAAGCAAATTTAAAGTTAATTAAATTTAAATGAAATTTAATGCAAACAAATAAATGATTATTTATTGCTGCGAACTAATCTACAATATCATTTAAATTCTGAGAGCATATGTAAATCAAGTGCAAGTATCAAAATCCATGAATAAATATATAATTCCAAAAATTTATTTATCCTATTATTCACTTATGCATTTTTATAAATTTTTTAGGATTAATAATCTATCCTATTATTAACTTATGCATTTTTATAAATTTTTTAGGATTAATAATCTATCCTATTATTCACTTATGCATTTTTATAATTTTTTAGGATTAATAATCTATCCTATTATTCACTTATGCATTTTATAAATTTTTTAGGGTTAATAAATTTTTGGAATTACATATTTATTAGTGATGAGTCGGTAGTACCGAACCGGGTATTTTGTAACGGGTACTTAGTTATAACGGGTACTGAAAATCGGTAAATCCAAGTACCCGTTACTTCAGTACCGAAATCGGTACTTTTCGGTATTCGTTACTTCTGTACCGAAACGGGTACTTTTCGGTATTCGTTACTTCTGTACCCAAACGGGTGCTTTTCGGTATTCGCTACTTTGTAACGAAAATATGCGTCTCTTTTCAGTATTTCGGTATTCGTTACTGGAGGATCGATGAGGGTTCAGCTCACTTCGGTTTTGGTACGAGGACAGTAGTATCTGGTTGTATTTGCGAAATGGTGATATGCGCTCCTTGTGTCCATGAATGACCTTGAAATAGGGCATGGAATGGCAAACGTGAAAGGGGGAAACTTCCGTCCCTTTCGTCACGGAGACTAGAGTTTGAGGTAGTATAATTAATTGTGCGCGGGTGGGCGAGTGTGAGGAAATTTTTCGAAAGGCCGTTCGTTGTGTGTGTGTGTGTGGGGGGGGATAGTAGCAGTTGGAGTCACTGTCGCCGGCATTGCTCGCTTGTGATTGGAGTCGGTATAGTCAGGAGGGAAAGGGAGGGGAGCGTTAGATGATTTGCAATCCGAATTGTGCATGTTTTAATTTTTCATCGTTTGTAGGAGAAAAACTGCGTGGATCTGAAATGATTGATTTGGTAAGTTGCTGTTGTTGGATTGGTGAATGGAATCAAGCACTAACTAGATTACTTCCTTTTCCTCAACATATTTTTAGCATAAGCATAAATCACGAAAAATATTTTTCGTTTGCTTGCTTAATAGGGCAACGTAAATCATATGATCCTTTTTAAATAAATATGATCCTTTTTTTATTCCGCTGTATCTACTTCAGAAAATGTGACAGCATCTAGTGGATCACTAAGCCAATCAAAATAAAATACAGACGCAATTTTAAACTTTTCTAATGAAAGAACTGACCCACTTATGATAATTCTTCCCCCTTCTAAAAACAGATTTTCATCTCGCCAAAAACTAAACCCAGGTCACGTGTCTAACGCAGGATTGTCAACGCCTCCTTTACCCCCCAGGACGTGACGACGCTCCTCCGATAGGAAGAGAGGTGAACTTTGACCTGGCAGACCGAATCTTCTTCTTTTTTTCTTTTTTTTAACTCCCTCTGGAGCTTATTTGAGGGGGGAAAACTATCGAATGGAACACCGGAAATTATCCGGACATGTTTATGTAAACATACATGTCCCTCCCTTTTTTCCTTTGCATTTTTTGCTCTTTCATGCCTGATTAATAGAATCATTACCCGATATTACCCTTACCCTTTTCACAGCGTATTGCTGATTTTACAATTTGCAGCTGGAGTGAACAGCAGAAGTCGTTAATAGAATTTTGTTTATGCTTATCTGACGATGCTGATGACCATCTCCCAACTTCGTCACTTTTCCCATAAGATTCATTCTTGTCTCGTACTGGTGAGTATCGGTACGTTATAGAATTGCTTAGTCTCTATCAGTTTCTTACGCCTCAGGAAAAAAAAATCGAATTACAAAATGTCTAGTAAGAAAAGGAAATTCAGCTTGGTTTGGCAGCACTTTTCCTATACTAATGAAGACGAAAAAGTTATGTGTGACATTTGTAAAGACCTTTTATCCATCAAAGGTGGTTCAACAGGAAATTTAAAAAAACATTTGCAAAGGAAGCATCCTTGTGTAAATCTGCATAAGAACGCGCTTTGCCGAATCAAGATGATGATATTGATGCCACTCCAGCCCGTTCTGTCGTCACTAGCCCTGCAGATGGTGGGCAACCATGCACATCTCAGCAGACTACACAACTTACGGTAGACAACAGTGCTTGTGATATTGTTGGTGTATTTTCACAAAAATCCCAGTCCAGCATAATGCAGTTTGTCCAGAGAAATACGATGGATGTACATAAAAAAAGTAATCGATCTCGCACTGATCAAAATGGTATATAAAGATTTACAACCAATAAGTATCTTAGACGATGAGGGATTTCGAGAATACTCAAAGGCTTTGAATCCAACCTATTCTTTACCTTCACGGAAAACGATTTCTAAATCCTTGCTTCCTGCTGCTTATGAAGAAAAAAAGAATAGTTTAAAAAACGTTCTTAGTGCTGTACAAAATATCTGCTTGACTGTAGACTGTTGGAGCAACCAAAAGGCTGAAAGTTACATGGCCGTGACAGGCCATTTTATTGACGAACACATGCAAAGGAAAACGGTACTGATTGACTGCTCAATTTTTGATGAACGTCATTCAGCCAAAAATATTGCAGAAAATATCATACACATTTGCCAACCATATTTTCCGATGGAAAAAGTGACTGACAATGCCAAAAATATGATTAACGCTGTCGACAGCGAACTAAGTTAAAACATTTAGGATGCATTGCACACTCTCTCAATTTGGCTGTCACAAATTCTGTAAACGAGGTTAACGACCTTCTAACGAAAATTAGGGATATTGTGATAGTTTACAGGAGAAGTAATATCGCTGCAAAATATTTGCGAAAATATCTGTGCTCTAGCGAGGAGAGAAAAGACTTAAAAGTCATCTTAGATGTGAAGACTCGTTGGAACAGCACGTTTTATATGGTAAAACGTTTTCTCGAACTGAAAGACGCTATTCGTTCTACAATGGGTTTGATGAACGACCCCCCCCCCCAGAGGCTCTTGATGTGCCAGAATGGGAAAGTGTCCAACATCTTTGTGACGTTTTGAAATCTTTGAAAAGGTGATTTTGCGAGTTGAGTTCGGAAAAATACTTGACAGCATCTATGGCGCCTGTGTTAATCGGCGGACTTCAAAAAAATCTGTGAAAATCTGCTTAGTAAAAGTGTTAATGAACAAGTACAAAATGTGGTACTAGTACTACAACGTGAATTGGGTAATAGATTTACAACTATCGATTCAAGAGAAGACATTGCTCAAGCCGCTTTCCTTGACCTCCGAATAAAAAAATTGGGGCTCAAATGTGATGTCGCCAAAAAAATTGAAAGTGATATTATCTGTGAGTCATCGGTAGTTGCACAAACTACCCATAATCTTGTTGAGGATGTGGAAGAGGATGATGAAGAGATAGACGAATCATCGGTTTGGTTCGAGTTTGAGAGTAAAGACTCTCGAACTTCATCAGCTCCCGCAGCAGACGCGGCGATCGACAAAGCTGCGGCAGAAGTGAAAAGATACCTGCTAGAGCCCATTCTTTCCAGAAATCTGATCCACTGGAGTGGTGGGAAAAGAATAAAAATGTATTTCCTAATTTGTATGAATTATCACGGAAAAAATTAGGCCTTGTGGCTACTTCAGTGCCATGCGAAAGGGTGTTCTCTAAAGCTGGATTAATACTGAATGATCGGCGAAACCGTTTGAGTGGAAAAAAGTTGAAACAACTAATTTTCTTACATTACAATTATAATATTTAATCATTTGTTGACCTTCTTAAAATTCCGACCTAAGTTCAGCTTAAAATGTTTATTTTCGCTGCATTATTTTCAAAACTGTTTCTGGGAGTCAATTTTTTTATGCTTAATTTTTCGTTACATATTTTAACTGGTCTTTATAAAAAGAAATAGAAGGAATTAAATGCCTAAAATATCCATAAAGTTAAAAAATTTGATACTTTTATAACGTTTTGCACAGCCTATCAAAGTTTTATTTGTTTTAATTAAGTGAAATATTACTTCATTCAAATGTCAATTTCTTAAAAAAAAATATTATTTTGAAATTGTATTTAGATTATTAATATAACATAAAGTTCTACAGTTCCATTATTTACTTAGCTGTACTCACATATGTTAAGTTCTCATATAGTTGAAAGCATGCTATCTTATTTTCTAGTGCTTAAATCATGTTTAATTTAAATTTTTATATCGAATGTACTTATTGAATTCCTATAATGCGATTTTACAAATATTTTTGTTGCTTTTTGCTGTTACAGCATCCAGATATTACGTTCTCGTAGTTTTAAAGACATGCTGCCTTATTCCCTAGTGTTTTTAATAATGTTTCACTCAAAATTCTTATGTCGAATGCGCTTTGGCTGTAATTTGAGTTTTAAAAATATTTTTTACCATTCTGTTGCATTTTTGATTTTACAGCAGTTACTGCATCCAGGTATTGCGCTCTCACAGTTTTAAACCCTTTGCTATCTTATTTTCTAGTGTTTTTTGATAATCTTCAATTCAAAATTGTTATATTGAATGTGCCTTTTAAAATCATATTTTGCATTTCACTTTTCAAAACATACCTCATTTTCTAGTGATTTTGGTAATTCAAAATGTTTAAATCAAATATATATGTTTATGCCTTTTTTAAAATCATATTTTTTGTTTTTAAAAATATTTCTAATCATTTTGTTGTTTATTGTACGGTGCCAAATCTCCAAAAGTACAAATTTAACTCAAAATAAACCTAAATGTAATTTAAAAAGGAACAGTATAAACTTTTTTGTGGAAAAGCTCTTCAACCATGTGTATATGAATAAATGTGTAAATTTTATTTTATGCCAGTATTGTACAATTAAACACACAAGGTCATTTATGTTACATTTAATGTTTAAATTATCTTACTTTTTTATTCAGAATTTTTAATATATATAGGGGAGAGTAGAGAATAAGAGATTTATCTTTTTTAAAATTTGGTAGCTTGAATAAGTTTTATTTCGCAGTGGTACTGAAGGTCATTATCTTATCTATAAGTGGGATAAAGGTTTGTGATTATTTTAATGTCTAGACCCTACGCACCCCTATGCCCTTTACTACCGAATTGTAGGTATTAAGCGACTTCTGTGGTATGTTATTTATCCGTATAAATAAAAAATACCATGTTAAAACAGATTGATCATTAAATTTCTGATATTTACTTAGGAAACTGCAAATTATCGGGTTGCTACACAGCTAATTATAGTTAATTTTCTATTTTAAATTTGCGATATTTTTACTCATAGTATAAAGTTGCATCAAAGTTTCTATTTTCCGATTTTTTTTCCTTTGTTTCCCTCCAACAACACAACACAGCCGAAAAAAACATAGTGTACCCTCCCTTCCTTCAATATCATACAAAGAAAATTTTCAGACGTTTTCAATGCTCATTTGGGGCTGTCCATAAATGATGTCACACATTTTGGACACCCCTCCCCCTCTTTGACACAAAGTGTCATACTTCAACATACCCCCTCCCCCCCTTTGTCACATGTCACGCAATATTACGTAAACTTATACTTGCAGTTCAAAAACGTAGCACTACGTTATAGATCATATTTCAGACTTTATTTTTAAATCTAAACTATATGTTTTAATGACATCTGTAAATATAACAATAATAATGATTCGTGCACTTATTTGTCATGAAATAAGAGAAAAGTTTACAGCAAAAACATAATTAATACACAATAGCAATAAAATTACAATTTCTGATGCTACCCTATTCTCAAAACCTACTCTGAATGCCTTTTTTTTTTTCGGGGGGGGGGGAAGAAAGGAATGTAAGTAAATAAAAAAAATCACATGCAAGTTGCTTTCGCCCCAATTAAGGAAATACCTTGAAATTTTGGTAATTTTAAAATAACTTCAAAATTCAATCTGCTGATTTTAAACATTTTTATTTTAATCAAAATATGATTCCCCCGTCTTGTCACAAACAGTCAAAATTTCACTAACCCCCCTCCAAGCATGACATCATTTATGGACGACCTCTTTCACGAAATTGATAGAGCACCCATCGATTTTGCTGCACCTGCACACAAGACACAACCGAAAGCGAAAATGTTTCCATCCATCCACTTCCCGCGCCAATCCTCCCAACCCCCACTGGCCATCAAAGACAATCTACACAAACCCAACACCAGAAACAACCCGCCGCGCTCTCCTGCTCCTCAGACACTTCCGTAGTTGACATGTTTTCTGACATTCAAAATCTTACTCCGTACAGATAAAATCAAACACGTGGTGACGTGGCAGAGTTCCTTCAGTGCGCAAAATCGCTAGCTGCATATTTCGGTACTCCAAATCGTTACTAGGGTACTTCGGTACTCCAAATCGTTACTAGGGTACTCCGGTACAGCAAACCGTTACTCCGGTATTTCGTTACTTCGGTACTCCAAATCGTTACTTGGGTACTCGGTACTTGAAATCGGTTTTCGGTACTTTTCAAAGTAACGGTTAGTTGAGTAACGGGTATTTGGTACCGGGTACTTGTCTGTACCCGTACAAGAAAGTACCGAAGTTGCCCATCACTAATATTTATTCATGGATTTTGATACTTGCACTTGATTTACATATGCTGTCATAATTTAAATGATAATGTAGATTAGTTCACTGCAATAATTAATCATTTATTTGTTTGCATTAAATTTCATCTAAATTTAATTAACTTTAAATTTGCGATGAATTTAGTAGAATTAGTGGAAAATCGCCAGTAAATTCTCAGAATACGTTGTGTAAACAAAGTTGCTAAGGCGGAGCTAAGTGACGTCCATAAATGGGTGGGACTAAATTTGTGACGTCACAATGTATTTTCCATGGACCTTATAAGAAATAGACTAACTCAAATGGGTTTTCTCCCTCGTCTGAGGCGTTCCCGGCTGTCACCTTGATCACATCCGAAGGAGTAGGGACGACTTGCAGAAATTTAACAGTGGTTGCCTATTGCAGCGTGTATAATTGTCAAGAAAAAGCTGGTTGTAGCGCCTCATTTCACAATTCAGAATTTCTCCATATTTTTATTTTTGAAATTGGGATTGATTTTTACAAATTTAGCATATTTATCAAGCATAATTAACGTTCCAAATAATTATAAAGCTATTGCATGCTTTCAGGGCTGGATTTTTCTAGCTTTTCCTATGCTGTAAGGAAATTTGTAACTACTTCTTTTAGAAAATAATATTTTAAATCTGAACAAATAGACAATTTCAAACAAGCAATTTTCTCTTGCAATTTTATGCTTTTTATTGGTGTAAATAAGTTAAAAATACTAAAATATTTAAAAACGAATTTTTGAAAGCTTTGTTTAAAATTCTAAATTGTGTTGCTTTTTTTAAATTATTGATGAATATTATAGCACAATTTCTATACAGAAATTTTATTTCAATTATATTTCAGAATATATCATAATGATAAACACTTTTGACACCTTAATAATTTTTACATTTAATTCTAATATTAAAAATGTATTTAACCGTAATAATTAATTTTGCTTGTATTTTATACTGATTATTTTTTTATATTATTTTTAGTTCTGCATAAGATTTTTTTTATTTACTGTTAATTTAATTTATTAGCCCAAAGTTGCGGTAGCCTAGAAAAACTGTTAGTTTCGAAGCGGCATTTTGCGCTCCCCCGTTCATTACACTCAGAAACTTTTATGCTCCGAATTTTATAAATTACTGAAATAAATATTGAACTAATGTTAATAAGTTAATGATGATATAATCAAATAAATGATTGTTTTGTAATGTTATTATAATTTGGAAAATCACTGGTAGTTAGAAGATAACTACTGTGATATATTGTGATATTGCACGATTATTTGAGGACATTTAATCACATTTGTTGTGAATAATAAATTTTCTTCATTTTTCATCGGACTTGTGCATTCATTTCGTAACGAACCCGTACGCACGCAACAATATGTTGGTCAAAAATATATATTTATAAAGGGAAATACAAATTTAACATACTCTTTAATGCAGTGGAATATTTAAAAGGCTATCAAATTTAATTCATAATTAACGTTTTTAGTTTTATCCTGTTTCAAAAGAAAAAAATAATAAATCTTTTAATCATATCTAATTTGCTATCTAATTGATATAGTCAGACATTCATTTTCATTCAAGGTAAATGAGTATGCAGAACTAGGAAATAATTGTCAGGACAAATTTTGCTATTTCATGGACTTGGAGTATCTTATTTTTCTTATCTTTTTTTTTAACTAAATTCAGCTGATTGCTGTCTTTTTCATTACGCAGATTTCTCGCTATAATGTTAATTCAGAAATAAGTATTTTTAGCAAAACATTCTTTCCCTAAGCGAGCGTTCATCGTTACTTCTGCCGCCATTAATTTTTGGTGATTACACCTGATTGCTACTTTTTTACCACGTGACCCCAACGCATCCGTAGACATACGGATAGAAGTTGAACATTGTTGAATTCCATCCGTACGTCATCCGTCACCTTGTTGAATTCCATCCGTACGTCATCCGTCACCACACATCGACCGGATTGCAGATGTCAATCAAAGTGAATTCGCTCGCTGATTGGAGAAACCCATACACACCGCAACGCTTACGCAGCAGTGGAAACCGGCCTTCGGTCTTTAGAGGCTAAGCATTTTAAGGCATGAGATGAAAGATTGGCTTTATCAAGAGGGAAAACGTCTTTAGGTGACATCACTGGATAAATTACTGAATATTCAAATAATTTGACTAAGAAATCATGGGATTCTCCGTTTATGATGATATGATGTTCTATAACGTAATTTAAATTTATACAAACATATACCCGAAATCCAGTCGCTCTTCACTTTAATCTGCAATGATATCGTTTTTGTCTTTTCCAATGATACACATTGCATGATATCTTTTCCAATATCATATCATCAATCTTTTCTTCTTTATATCTTCTATCTTTTCCAATGACGGACAATATGATATCCTTTTGCCATTTAAATGCACAAGCTCAATTGATAGTATTTTCTGGTGTACACGTCCAAGTGTTTTCTCTTTGAACACCCAAATCCCTTGAAGTATTCTGCAAGTATATTGAAAATCATCCAACTTTTCGAAACACCTTGATATTTTTGATTTGCAAATTCCCCTTCAAATTTTTGCTTACTTTTCTCCATAATTTTCTTCTTTCCTTCTACATTTATTTTCAGTGCTCACCACAAGAAAATTAAGATTTTTCGATTGTTACACTTCAATAAATTTTGCATTCTTGTCTTCTTCTTTTTTTTTTTTTTAAATATCAATTACATCAACTGCGTTTCAGTTGACAGCTTTTCATTTTCTAGGCATTTTAACTATAAATAAAGTTTAAAGTTAAAATAAATAAAGTCCAAAGGATAAATATTTTAATTAAAAGATTTTTTGTTAAATGACAAAGAAATAAAACAGTCCAGCAATGTTTATTCTGTACCACTGAGTACCCCGATTATTATATCGGCTACAAACAATCTAAATCATATTAAAGATTATGTTTTTATACAATCTATAACACGAGAGAAAATTAGCTACTTAAAACATTCTTTCGAAGAGGATTAATGTAAAAATTTATACATATATATAAAATTTTTAAAGCTGGGACATGACCCAAACTATCAACGTCCCGTTTGCTTAAAAGCATTGTGAAAATAAACATCAAACGAACTTTCTCAGTTTTAGACAATTCAATTTCAATACAGTTACAGCAAAGTAGCAGACGATAACACGGCGAAGGTAAAAATTTGCTCTTGCAAATATTTAAAAAAAAAAAAAAAAAAAAAAATCTGAAATGTTTCAGATTTTAAATTACGTCCAAAGGGGCGTTTTTTAACATTTTGTGTGTTACCTTTCTTTATTAAATATCATGTTCCTCGCACTTAAACCATAAGATCCAGTGCAACAGCAATATCGCAAAATAGTTTTAAAACGAGCATATCTTTAGAATTTCCGATACAGAGACTCACGCGCTGGAGATAAAAATGTTTTTTCTGCACAACGTTGCCATTGCTCGCTTTGAAATCCTTGAGTTTGTTAATCAAAAATTCGTCAAAGTTTTAAAAAATAGGAAATCGATCATAAAACAAATTTCAAATTTCAAATTTGGTCTTCCACATGCTCATATTCGTTGGAGGATTACGTTATTCAAAATTCGATGACTCTATGTACCGTTGTTTTATCACAATACGAGAAATATACATACATTTATGCAGATTTTTCATTATTTAATTTCTTCAAATATAATACAGGACTCTAACATTTTGTGGCAACAGTTTGAAAAGTGAACCGACATTTATGAGTCCGACGCAAAATGCCAAAACGAAACTAATAGTCCTTCGGGATTCAAATCCCTTTGGACTAAAAAAAAAGAAGAAGAAGAAGAGAGAGAGAGGCGGAGGAGGAAAAGGGGAAAAAAAAAAGAAACTAATAAAATGTTACAAATTTGAATAATATCATCTATAATTTTAAAAAAAGTAGCTTTTCATATAGTATTAATAAATATTTACTATGCATCATTGAGAAAAAAAATTCATATAATTAATTCTCCTTAAAAATTTATTTGGAATTTAAGGTTAAAAAATAGCGGTGGCAATTCACTTTAAGAAAAATCCATAAACCACATTTGGCGTTATTATCGCTCAAAAAAAAGATGCCAAATTTCAAAACGCGAAAATATGTAAATTCATGTATACTGCTCAAAAAAAAAAAAAAGGGGGGGGGACAGTGATATATCTCCCATTCTACTGGGCATATTGACAAAATTCAAACTGCGTTTTTCATGTCTCGAAAGCGCGACTTAGGATATATATTAGATTTATATATAGCACTATTCTAACATAGGTATTTTGACACAAAATCGGACTTTTTCTGAAATAACATACCAATTTTTTTACATATTTCGATTCTACGACTCAAATTATGCCAGAATACCAAGTTTTGTAAAAATCGTACGAATAGTTTTTAAAATATTAGCTCTCAAAATTTTAGTTCCTCAATGTTAATTGAATTTGGCAAATATTTATTAATATCTCTTTTTTTATTAAACTTTTTTGATTTTTTCTCTCACATTTCGAAATTTTGGTTCATTACAAATAAAATTTACTCATTTTTTGCGTTTTATTTTTTAAATTTCTATTTTTAAATAATTTCTATAGATTTTTCGAAAAAAAATTTGAATTATAACCTATAAAATTTTTACCATCATCTTAAAGTAGGTGTATTTTTAAGCATATCTGCAAAAAATTAGACTTTTTTATTCAAAATTTTCTAAGATATACACGAATGTACATATTTTCGCGTTTTGAAATTCGGCACCTTTTTTTTGAGCGATCATAACGCCAAATGTGGTCTATGGATTTTTGTTACACTGAATTGCCACAGCTATTTTTAACCTTAAACTTCAAGTAAAATTTTACGGAGAATTAATTTTATGACAGTTTTTCCCTCAATGACGCGTAATAAATATTTATTAATACTATATGAAAGGCTATTTTTTCAAATTATAGATGATATTATTCAAATTTTTAATTTTTTTTTTTTAATTAAATTTCTCTCGTATTTTTTCTTTTTTAAAAAAATTTAAGAGTAAGTTTTTGTAAGAGTAAATTTTTACCTTCGGCGTTTTATCGTCTGCTACTTTACTTCGTTTAAAGCGAATTGTCTAAAACTGAGAATTTTCGTTTGATATTTATTTGAATTTTATGACATTAACTGCATAATTTATTTCTAAACAAACTGTTGCTTTTGAAGTGGCTGAAAGGGCGCCTGATACTATTATCCATATTTTTATAGAAACATAATATTTAGAATAATCATTTTTTATAAAAGTCAAATTATGATATAAACATACAACCCTCTAGAGACTGAATTAATGGAAGTTCAATGGTTATGTAGAAATGATCTGCAGCTATTTAATGGCTGGATAAGTCAGCAGATTCTGTGGACAAGTAAGAATAATTATATAAACGACACCAACATTCTGGATTCAATAAACAACGAGGATACGATGTTTACTAAATGAATTTAAGAAGTTTTAAAGCATAAAAAATCAACTCATTTTTTTCCTAAAATGTATTTTTGTGCGTAGCGTATTTTCATTATATCCTTAAAATTCTAATTTAGAATGTAATTGTCAAGAACTGAATCCTAATCATCAGTAATATAATAAGTAATTATTACGGTTATTAATAAATCCTTCTTATAAAGTAATTGCAAATATTTCAAAAAACTTTCTGTCTGAATGCAAACATTTTTCTATGCAAATATTTTTAATTTTATATTAATCAAGATTGCACACCATATTACTTATTTCCACTTCAATTCTTACCGTCAGTTCTAGTAGAATTTACAAATCAATTATATTTAATTAAGGATTGGATTGAATTATTTAATTATGGCAAAGCACACGAGGGCTATCTGCCTAAAGAAAGGGATGCCTTCGTGGAGGACTTTCTAAGGGAAACTTGCTCGTATACACGTTACACATGGCGAAAACCACGAAACCGCCCATGCGGCCAGCCCGTTCCCGGGATTCGAACCTCGGACTGAACTACCAGTGTTCAGCGTCTTTAACGCTCGGCCGTTGATGGGCTATTTAATTAAGGAATGACCATCTAAGTTAAGAAACAGCGTACCGTAACAACATTTCAATTATTGGCGCCGTATCTTTCATGTTACTCCCGAATGGCTAGCTACATGATTTTTAATGAGTATTCGGATTTTACCAGTAACTTCACTTGGAAATCGCGCTTAAACTAGGTTAGTTGGTTATTTGAACATAGAAAGAACATGGGAGCTATTTGATTAAAGGCCTCATTCAATTGAAACATTTAGTGATCGTTAGTCGTCATACGTCATCAGTTGCGATTGATTTTGCTGTTTTGGTATTCAATTGAAACGCAACGATCACTCTGAGCTCGCGATCGCTCGTTCTCATAGCGATCACTTGGGACCCATCATTCCTCGGCGAAAAACGATCGAATCAATATGGCGGCTGTGTTGTTTGTGCTTTCACGAGGACAGAAATCAAGTGTGCTAAAGAAAATGCTTTAGATCTGCTGAGTGAGCATCAACTTATATCAAAGTATAGGGCGTAAAAGGATCCTAGCAAGGGCAGCCGACACATCATGTGTGTTGTATCTAAATTAAGTGCACTTGTTGCTAGTGGACATTGATTTAGCGTTGTGTTGTTTACATTTGTGTTGATGGATTGCTACCTAATTCAGAGAAATATGCGTGGATGCACTGCATCAAATTATTCATATCGTTCCAGAAATAACTTTAGTATGTTCTATTTCCCGAGAAATGAAGAAATACGAAGAAAATGGGTAATTAATTCTTGTCCATTGGAATAGATTCCGATCGCAAGACCGTGCGCTTTTGAAGTAAGTTCAGCTTCGTATGTTTTCATAATTGTTAAAAAAATAAGTGTTCATGTTTCAGCGAAATGTGTATTATCATTTAAGTATTGCTAATTAATGACAAACTGATTTTATATGTACAAAATGAATATCAGAATGTGTATAGTCAATACACAGATACCGACGGCGATAAGTAGATGCTGATGTGATTTTCTTTATTGTTATTATCGCGAAAGGACAAAGTTTAAATAATTATATTATACATTTGATTTCAATTTTGTGCGTGATTATAACTACGAAGTGCACTTTTTATTTAAATTTTAATGCGGGATTCATGGTTTAAAATCGTATGTTATTTTTTGACCTTATTATATTGTCGCCAAATCTGTCAGTCGGCCTCCAATGTAAAAAAAAAAAAAAAAAAAAAAAATGTAAACATTGGATAATATGATTGAAATTATGCATTATATAATGTTTCCCTTAAAATAACATTAATATATCGTATTTATATTCATTTTGAAGAAGGTAAGCATCAATTTAGGTATTTAACGAATAATTTTGACTGTATTTATACATCATGTAGACTGTATTTCCAGCTCTTTCATTTAACTGCGATTGCTGTCAATTTATTTCCAATGTATCAACATAAAATATGTTTTAAAATGTTGTACAAGCTTAGTCAGTGATTCTTAATTTAATTCAGACAATTTTTTATGTGTAATTAAAATAATTTAATAATATATGTTACTGTAATTTACTATTTTTGATTTTAATGTTTTAGAAATTTGCTAAATCAAGTTTATTTTTGTGTGACCTTGCATCAGAGGCGCCAATGATAAATCTGTTTTGGCTTTCACTGCTAAAGTTTTTAATGAAAAAAGTATTACTGATGTAAAAGAATGAAAAAATGATATTTACTTCCTAATCAGTGCCTTATGATATTGCAATAACTTAAAAGGCTTCTTACTGTTTCTTAAGTTGCATAACGTGTTTTCATAACTTCTTGTCATCTTTATATTTTATTCGTCTATGTTATCAAATAAATATAAAAGGTATGTTTCTAATTACAAAGTCTTCCTTTCATAGCAGTGTTATGTACCATGATGTGATATGTGTTGGCGTTTATTATATAGTTATGAACATTAGAGTCTTATAGAGTTTTATGTATTTATTAAATATATGTAATCTACATCATTGTTTATTATATAATTTTCCTTTTAGAATATATTACATTGTATTTTTTGAGTTGTTAATAGAACTAGGTACATTTTTCTTTTCTTTTGCTTTAAAAGGTCTTTTGAATCACTTTTTTTTTCAGTATTCAAAAATTACTTGACCTATATTTTTCACATGTATATGATTTATGTGAATGGAATGTGTCTTTTAGGTTAGCTGTTTTCATAAAAGAATTAAAATAAAATAATACCTTTGAAGAATTTTCATAGATAAAACTTTGAAACAATAGCGCTGAAAAGCCAAAGATGGCACACGAAACGTGAACTGCAACCCTAAAGAATGGTTACGAGGAGTCAACCTGCACATCTGGTAGCTCTTTCATTGGTTATTTCGATACAAACGCAACTTCCGACCACGTGACAAACAGCATCGCGCATCAAGTAACCTCTGGCAACCCCTACGAGTTCGACTGGTAGGGAAGTGTTTCCAATGAATACGAAAAATCACTCGTTTTCAAAAGTGATCGCTAATGCTGGATACAACAATCGCTGTTTGAGCGATCATCGCTGTTTCAATTGAATGAGGCCTTAAGATGCTTTCATAGAGAATCTTTGTAAAGAGAACCTAAAAAACTACGAAAACCAACCATGCAGCCTGGGTTAGACTGAACAGCAAACAATTAGTATTTAACAATCTTTTCTTTTTCAAATGCTAGGCAACTGATGAGGCTCCAATTAAATCTCCAATTTAATATTTTATTTGTAAATATTTAAAATATTGTTGTATTCTTAGACACAAAAAGCAGAATTTAAGTTTTGTTAACTCGTTAGTAAACTACCAAGCCGTAGTGCAAATGAATATTCAATTTCTTTGGCAATAATTGTATTCACTTAATATTCTTGGAATATGAGCTAAAGAAGGAACGTTCTCGGAAGATTAAAGAAGTGTTTAAATCCAGTGATATTACGTTTGTCTTACAAGCTCAGGATCAAAACGATTCTGCAATTGCCCGAGTAGTTGACTTGTAAATGGATGTGAATTAAGCAGATGACTTTTAATCTTTCGTTATTCAGCCAGAAAACGTATTCCAAATGTTTTGTATTGCATGACAATGCATCTTTTCATTATTCAAAAACCAGTCGGAGAACCGCTTGTGTTCCGAAAATAAGTATGTGTATTCAATCGTCCTGCATGTTCTTCAAATTTGTCTTCTTGTGATTTTTTTCTTTCCCAAAAACTAAAGTTGCTTCTCAAAGGAAAGTTTTTTGACATCGAAGAGACAAAATTAATATGACATCTACTTTTAGAGGCATGTCAAAAACAGATCTCTACAAACCTTCTCTTCCATTACATGTTGTGCAGTCAGACAAAAAGTTACATCAGCGTAAATTCTATAATCTATTTTTATTACACTCTGATTACTTTATTAACATACAGTGAATATGTACTAAATCTTTTACTTTAGCTTAAGTAATTCGGAATTTTTGACGGAATTGTTGTCGGAACTAGGACTTAGAAGATAAGTCAAATTAAATATTTCGATAACCCAGTAAATTCAAGTTCGAAATTTCAATATTTTATTTTTGGAGAGAGGGGAAATGTTTTCAGTTTTGGTCCATAATACTATGTAAATTTGCTTCGATTTTTTATTTTTCCATAAAAGCGAAAATTTTACGCATGGTATACATATAACGCATAGCTTCAAATTAAAATTTAATAATATACAGAGTGGTTATAATTAAAGTTCCACATTGAAACGGTCATAAAAGGAAAACTACTGGATCAAATGTTATCAAACTTGGAAATCGTGTAAAGGAGGTCATGAGAATTTATTTTCCGCGAAAAAAGGAAGTTCGAAACCTCACCACCAGGGGGGAAATGGCGCTGTATGCAATATTGTTAAACGAAATATGGGTCGGAATCTAACTTAACCTTTTGTTAAACGGGTTTAATATGTTGTATACCCTTAAGAAACTTTGAAGTAGGCAAATTATTATTTAAAAACGTTAAATTCGATAAATGTCGAGTGCGCCATCCCTGTAAGTGAGAATTTCGTCTGTGAAAACCACGAATTAGCGATTAGAAAATGTGAGATCGCAAATCACTCTCACAAGTGCGTACAATCTGGAAATCGTTTTCTTACAGATCTCTAATTTGTAATTTTTTAAGCCTGAATTCGGCACTAAAACATGAAGATACTGATTCAAAACGCTTTTAATAGATTTGGGCCAAAGAAATCTCTCATGTTATCTATCTAGTTCCATTGCATTCTCCTACGGCATTCGATTGCATAACAGTCATTTCACACCGTTTACTGTTGAATGACAGCTAGTTTTATAACTGAACCATTTTTTTCTGAAGAGCAGTCGACAGCTGGACTACTGCGATTGCAGCTCACTTAGAGCCAATATTAAAATGTTTCGTGATAATGAGCTGCAGTAACGGCATTTTAGATACTACGATTTTTATGCAGGGCTGGGCACCACCTCAAGAGTGTCGCATAGTTACTTAGGCAACATTTCACGAATGAACGTCTTATAGGCCAACACTTCCTCTCTTCCCACCAGACCTCAACCTCTGTGACTTTTGTCTATGAGGTTATCTCAAAAGCACTGTTTATGGTGTTAATCTAAACAATTTGGCAGAAATGAAAAATGTGATACACTGATAACATTCCTCCTGATATGCTATGTGTAACGTGTATACGAGCCAGTTTCCCTTAAAAAGTCCTCCACGAAGGCATCCCTCCCTTAAGGCAGATAACCCTCGAGTGCTTTGCCGTAATCTATTAAACCAAACCAAAACCAAACCTGATATGCTAACAGCTGCTGTTGAGAATGCAGTAACATGATTTAACTTGCTTTTGGAAAATGCTGGACGCTACATTGAACATGCTTTGTAACACGTTTCGGAAAATTTTAAACACATTTTAAACAGATGTTTTCGTGTCTTATTTCATTTAACAATATTGTATACAGCGCCATTTTCCCCTGATGGTGAGTTTTTGAACTCTTTTTTTTCCTCCGAAAATAAATTCCCATAACCTCCTTTACACGATTCCCAAGTTTGATAACATTTGGTCCGGTAGTTTTCCTTTTATGATCATTTCAAATTGAAACTTTAATTATAACCACCATGTAAAATAAGCTTTAAAAGTCTGACAGTTTGGTTCAAGTCCCAACTTTAAAAAATATATATATAAATATAAATTTTTATATTAATTCTCTTAGAAAGCATGTTTTAAGAAGCTAATTTTTCTCTCGCGTTATAGACTGTATAAAAAAAACATGATCTTTAGTATGATTTAGATTGTTTCAGCCGATATAAGAATCGGGTCACTGTGTGGTACAGAATAAAGCCTGCTGGACTGTTTTATTTCTTTGTCATTTAGCAAAAATCTTTTAATTAAAATATTTATCCTTTGGACTTCGCTTTAAACTTTATTTATAGCTAAAATGACTAGAAAATGAAAAGCTGTCTTTAGCTGAAACGCAATTCATATAATTGATATTTTAAAAAAATTGACAAGAATGCAAAATGTATGGAAGTCTAGCAGTCGAAAAATCTTAATTTTCTTGTGTGAGCACTGAAAATAACTGTAGAAGGAAAGAAGAAAATTAGGGAGAAAAGTAAGTAAAAATTTGCAGGGAAATTTGGCTGTCAGACGTACCAAGATGTTCAAAAAGTTGGACGCTTTCGAATATACTTTCAGGATACTTCAAAGAATTTAGGTGTTCAAAGAGAAAACACTTGGACGGGTACACCAGCAAATACCATCAATTGAGCTTGTGTTAACAGAAAAGACAAAACGATATCATTGCAGATTAAAGTGAAGAGCGACTGGTTTTAAACTATATGGTTGTGTAAATTACATTATAGAACATCATATCGTATCATAAATGGTGAATCCCATGATATCCTCAGTCGAATTATTTGAAGATTCAGAAGTTCAGTGATGTATGTGGATGTCACTTAAAGATGTTTTTTTTTCTCTTCCTGATGAAACAGCGGCCGAGCGGTAAAGTCGCTGAACACTGGTAGTTCTGTCCGAGGTTCGAACCCCGCGAACGGGCTGGCTGCATGGGGGTTTTCGTGGTTTTCCCCATGTGTAACGTGTATGCGAGCCAGTTTCCCTTAGCTGTCCAAAACCAGCTGTCATACGCGGTACACATGAGAAAATCCACGAAAACGCCCATGCAACCAACCAGCCCGTTTACCGGGGTTCGAACCCCGGAGTGAACTACCAGTGTTCAGCAACTTTACCGCTCGGCCGTTTGTGGGCCTTTATGAAATGGAAGGCGATAACTTTATTTAAAATGATTGTCAGAAATACCAAAATGTTTCGAAAAGTCGAATGCTTTTCAATATACTTTCAGAATGCTTAAAGAAAAAGAGAAGAAAAATAAATTTTTTCGTAAAATTTAGTATTCGTATTTTTTTTAATTTAAAACTTTTCAATCTTATGATATTTGATTCTTGCGATTTCAAAAATAAAATATTTGACTAAAATATGAATAACATTTTAAGAAACCAAATGTAGGATAAAATTGTGTAAAGCAATGGACACAATGATAAAACTGTTTAAAGCAGTGTATGCAAGTCATCCTAAGTTAAAATATCGCTTATACATCTCTCTTATTTATATATATATTTTTTCTTAACGGAACATTGAAAGGCGTGTAAAACTGTGCTTTACTGTATTTTCTCTTTTAATATAGTATGCAGTTTTCAAACGCATCGTAGTCTGGGTTACAAAGTATTCTTCCGAAAGAAACGCAGTTCAAATAAATAAAATCAAATTATGGAAAATTGATATTAATAAATATATTTAAAATGTTCAGTTCCAAGGAATAAATAGAAAATTTTAAAACAATTATCTGAAGAGACAATGCAACACAAACAATTAAAGTAAAAGTATAAAAATTTTAAAATAACCTAAAATAATAACTATGACGAAAAATATATATAAAGAAAACTATTTGAAAAAAAAAAAAATAAACGCTGCACCTTTATTTTCGCAGTTCGAATAGGTAAATAGAAATTTTTAAAACAGTTATTCGAAAAAATAAAATAAAATAAAATAAAATAAAAAAAAAAACGCGCAACTTAAACAATTAAAATGAAATTCGAAAAAGAAAAAATTACTTAAAATAATAAGTTATAATTAAAAATATAATATAAAGAATACTATTTGGAAAAAAGGAACGATGGTGACTTTTTTTCCTCTCACGGGAAAGGAAACTAGGTTGCCATATATTAAGAAGTTCGCCAAGTAATGTATTCTTGGCGCAAACTGACAAAAAAGTGCCAACATAAATTTGTGAATTTCTCCGTAAATTTCGCTCCAAATTTTACAAAATTTCATATTTAGGCGTAATTTGAGTCGTAGAACCGAAATATGTAAAAAAAAATTGGTATGTTATTTCAGAAAAAGTCCGATTTTGTGTCAAAATACCTATGTTAGAATAGTGCTATATATAAATCTAATATATATCCTAAGTCGCGCTTTCGAGACATGAAGAATGCAATTTGAATTTTGACAATCGGCCCAGTAGATCGGGAGCTCTAGGACTGTCCTTTTTTTTTTTTTTTTTTTTTTTTTTTGGAACAGTGTACATCTTAGAAAATTTTGAATAATAAAGTATAAATTTTTGCAGGTATGCTCAGAACTACACTTACTTTAAGATGACGGTAAAAATTTTATAGGTTATAATTCAAAATTTTTTTCGAAAAATTTATAAAAATTATTTAAAAATAGAATTTAAAAAAAAAAAAAAAAAAAAAAGGGTAAATTTCATTTGGGATGAACCTAAATTTCGAAATGTGAAAGGAAAAATTTTTAATGAAAAAAGAGATATTAATAAATATTTGCCAAATTCAATTAACATTGAGGAGCTAAACTTTTCAGAGCTAATATTTCAAAAACTACTCGTGCGATTTTTACAAAACGTGGCAGTCTCGCAATAATTTAAGTCGTAGAATCGAAACATGTAAAATAATTGGTATGTTATTTCAGAAAAGTCCGATTTTGTGTAAAAATACCTAAGTTAGAATATAAATCTAATATATATATCCCAAGTCGCGCTTTCGAGACATGAAAAAGGCAATTAGAATTTTCTGAATCGGCCCAGTAGAACGGGAGATACAGAACTGTCCCCTCCCTCTCCCTCTCTCTTTTTACTTCCTTGTACGAAGTAAAAAGGAAGTATTGTAATCGCGAAAAGTTTCAGGCAGCATATTTCAACGAAAATATCCATTTTGACCGCTATCGAATGCAATTTAACGATGTTTTTGCGTGATATCTGTACGTAAGGACAGAATAAAGGACTCTTTTCCTCCAAAAAAATTATAAAACTGCTTTAAAATGAATTCTGAAGAGAATTTTTCGTGGCGTCTGTACGAACGTATGTACGCACCTATCTCGCATAACTCAAAAACGAGTAGCTTCAGAACGTTGAAATTTTGTATATAGGACTGCTATAGCATGTACATGTGCACCTCGTATTTTGGTTGCAATCGGCCGCACCAAACGTATATAAATACATTTATATATATATCCACTCTGTTACATGGCTCGGTGATCTCAGTTCCTTTACTCTTATATGTTTGTAAATTGTACATTTTTTGCTTTAAAAATGATTGAATTATGATGTTTTTATCTTCCGGTTAAGGTTTTTATGCCTTTAGTAAATCTCTATGCAATATTTTTAGAATTATCAACAATTTTAAAGTTGTTTAAGAGCCTCTAAGCTTAATCCTTTTCTTGATGGCGGCCATTGTTTGTTTACATTTGAAACAGCAGACTAGAGGATTTGTTGCCAATCTAGAGAAACGTAGCTTCGCAACAACAAAGATAACGCCTTCATTTATTATTGCGAATTAAATCATGCTTAATCCTTTCTGGAATTTTTTCGATGAAATAAGTGTTTAAGATTTACTTCGCAATTTTTAATATAGATATTTTGAGTTTTTACGTATTTTTGCCTTCTTGAGAAGTGAGAACTGAATTAATTGAATGAGAAATACTCAATCGTGTATGAAAAACTGTTTCTTTTTTGTTTTGTTTGCTTAATTTCTTTTATACATCGTTCTAGCTTTATTATAGTATTTGAATAGAACATGTGGCAACGATTAGATAATTCTATTCTTTAAATTACATAAATTTTGTGCATTATGAGTCATAATATGAACGGAATATAATAATGTTAAGTGAATGTAGCGCCAGAGTGTCGCTATGGTAAACAAATACTAGAGTGAATTTTAAAGAATGCATTTATTCTATTGTGGTTTATGCGCTGTCGGCGAAGTAGATTTAATTCAATCCAATAAGTTTAAATGAAATGCAAGAAGAAATGCGTATAATTTAATATTCCGTACAAGGAAATCATGTGATGTACACATCAGATTTTTTATATATACTTTAATAAAAGGAAATGTGTTCCTTCATTCTATAAGAAAAGGAACCCATTTTCCTTTCTAAACCTTTGAAAGTCGCCAACGCTTAAAAAACGATAAACTACGCCAAGGTAGTAACCCGCTTTAAAAAAAAAAAAAAAAAAAAAAAAGATTTACTACAAAGCTTAGTTCGCGTACGTAGAATCCGTTCTTTTCGCTTGGGTTCAAATGACGGATCTGACAACTCAATGTGCATGCGTGGCTAATGTTGGTGCGAATAGCTTAAGCGGCTAATCGCACCAACGGTGCGAATAGCATCGGCCTTTTTCTACAGTAAAAATACTTCTCCGATTTTCTGTTTGGCAGTGGAATCTTTCTTTATTTTCAGCCATGTCCTGTTTTCCTTAGCTTCGAATTATTTTTATATTATGATAGTAATTTTTCTCTTAATTTCCTCTTGCCATGATTCAATCTTTTCTTGAACTAACTTGACGGCTCTTTCCATCATTTCTTGTCCCGCTTATCTCTTCTTGAACGAAATGGAAGGCCCCCTTCCATCTTTTTTTGAACTGATTTCATGGCTACATCCAGCTTTCCTTAGCTCGATTTCACCCCTTCTTCCAAGAACCTTTCATGCTTTCTTGGAATCTAGCAAAGGCTGTTACCAACTGTCTTAGTTATTCTTCCATCGCTCCTGCATCAGCATTCAATCCGACTTCTGACAACATGAAACTGTACGGGTTCTAGCTTTATTATAGTATTTGAATGCATACACAACCGATGAGAATTTAATGAAATTTATTGTTTCTAAACATAATTATACATTTGACAGTTCTGGAACTTTTTACACAAAAGTACTCGTACAGCATTTCTCAATCTGATAGAACACAATCAGTAATTACCACTCTAAACTACTTAAACTACTAAGAACGTTGAACCTAAGGAATTGTAAAAAAACCTCAAATGCATAAGCTCGTACAGTGAACTCTCACTACTCTGAGCTAAACTCTAAACTGATGCTCTCTCCGGTCTTATATAATTTTCCTTCATCCGCCGAGAGAGAGAAAGCGCGGAGATCACGCAACATGTCATATCTACATGCTGTATCATATGTCACAGACTAAGTGGGTTTTTTTTTAAAGGCTTTACGGACGTAAGTTTCCGAAAGAAGCATATTATTGATTACAGTTCTACTTTACGGAAACCACTCTGATATGCTTAAATTACAATGTTATTTTCCAAAGAACAGCCTAGGCGGCGATTTGCCATTTTTTCAAGTAATTTGCATATGCAGCTCATAAATGAAATGGGCCACTAGTTCGAGTGATTCTTCGGGTCTTCCCTGAAAATGACAACAGCTTTCTTCCATGCACTCGGAAATGTGTGATGCTTCCATATTTCGTTAGGAAGATTCAAAAGAGCACCCAATGATTTACAAGAGAGCTAATTCAGCATTTCGTAACTTATATTATCTGGCCCTGAGCTAGACCTATAAGTCTGAATAAGCACTTTCCTTAATTTAGACAGAGTAAAGTTGCTATTATAAGGTAGGCTCAGAGTTCGAAGAGTTGAATACAGTGAGATTTCTCTGGAAGTGTAGTTTGATTAAAAGAATGCTGGTCGGTTAATTGCTGATAGAAGAAACAGCAGTAAAACTCTTGCCAATAGTGTTTGTAATTTCTTCTGTAGTTTTAAGCACTTATTTATCTTTTTCCAAAAAGGGAAGTGAGTGGTCTTTATAATTCTTCCCCCCCCCCTACACTCATTTAGTTGGCGTAGATGATGTTATTGATCACACATCCACGAATCCTTCTGGTTCTTGCGCTTTACTTTTCGAACGTTTGCTTTGGTTTTTTTTAAGACTAAAAGGTTTTGACAAAGTGGGGGTATTTATGAAATGTTTCCCAAGCCTTCTCTGTTATTTTTATTTCAGCGTCTCCTGGTATTCACCATTCCACCACAGTTTTGAATATTTGGATAGCTTTGTCACAGTTTTGAATATTTGGATAGCTTTGTCAATCTCAGAGGAAGGGAGTTTAGCTGCCTCAATTATAGTATCACTAACGGCTTCCAGAGCATCGTCGATAGGTACATCTTTAATCATTCCTTCTGTGATCTCTGAAAGAGATAAGAGGAGTTTCCATTCTGCCATATAATACGTGTACGTACGCACGTACACGTATCTTGCATAACTCATAAACGAGTAACCACAGGACGTTGCAATTTTGTATATAGGACTGCTATAACATGTAGATGTGCACCTCGTATTTTGGTTGCAATCGGCCGCACCAAACGTATATAAATACATTTATATATATATCCACTCTGTTACATGGCTCGGTGATCTCAGTTCCTTTACTCTTATATGTTTGTAAATATTACATTTTTTGCTTTAAAAATGATTGAATTATGTTGTTCTTATCTTCCGGTTAATGTTTTTATGCCTTTAGTAAATCTGTATGCAATATTTTTAGAATTATCAACAATTTTAAGTTTGTTTAAGTGCCGCTAAGCCTAATGTTTTTGATGGCGGCCATTGCTCTTGTTTGCATTTGAAACAGCAGGATAGCGGATTTGTTGCCAATCTAGAGAAACTGAGCTTCGCAACAACAAAGATAACGCCTTCATTTATTATTTAAATCATGCTTAATCCTTTCTGGAATTTTTCCGAGGAAATAAGTGTTTAAGATTTACTTCGTAATTTTTAATATAGATATTTTGAGTTTTTATGTATTTTTGCCTTCTTGAGAAGTGAGAACTGAATTAATTGAATGAGAAATACTCAATCGTCTGTGAAAACTGTTTCTTTTTTGTTTTGTTTGCTTAATTTCTTTTATACATCGTTCTAGCTTTATTATAGTATTTGAATCTAATTGTTGCAACGATTAGATAATTCTATTCTTTAAATGATATAAATTTTGTGCATCATGAGTTATAATATGAACGAAATATAATACTGTTAAGTGAATGTAGCGCCAGAGTGTCGCTATGGTAAACAAATACTAGAGTTAATTTTAAAGAATGCATTTATTCTATTGTGGTTTATGCGCTGTCGGCGAAGTAGATTTAATTCAGTCCAATAAAGTTTAAATGAAATGCAAGAAAAAATGCATATAATTTAATATTCCGTACAAGGAAGTCATGTGGTGTACACATCATATTTTTTCCCCCGCAGTGTACGTTCTATGAAGTTTTTAAACAATGGAAATGTTGAAAGGCCAACCACTTCTCAAAACTAAAATAAGACCTTCATAACTAAATGTGTACGAAATGTGTAAAACGCGTGGTAGCAACTAAATGTGTAAGAAAAATGTAATTGCGATGAAATGGATTGACTGTTAATTAGCAGTCACAACTTTAGAATAACTTGAATGCTCCATCGGCAAGGTCTAGCATGTTAGTGAAAAGGTTGTCACAAATGAACCATAAACCAAGTCACGGAAAGAAGGAAGGAAGTGCAACTCCATTTTTCGACAGCTACGAAGAATGAGCCACGAGTTATCTTCCACTAAAAGCTGATCTATCCATCACACATAATCGATCCTGTAGACATTGCATGCTCTACAGCATTTCTCAGAACTCGATTAAACCAGTTAGGACCGATTTCTCCAAAAAATAGCGTACTATGTCGCTGCTGCGCACTTCGATAAATATCACCCATCTTTGCGATTCGGTGTGCAGCTAAAGCGTTGACAGAAAGGCCAGCAGAAACACTACTACCCTCCTTGGCGTATTAATAACTTAACAATCAAAAGTGGATTAAGGGTAACAGCTCTAATAAAAGACAGCTTCGTAATATAAGAAGATTCAGCACTTTTTAACGAAATGTTCTTGCACGTATGTCTGTTCTCGCATGCATCTTGTTTGAAATGTTCTTGTATCTAAAACAGTCTGGCATATATTAGCTTTACACTAGAGGCTGATTTATTTGTTTATGGCATAGCATGCGAGCACTATCTGCCTAGAGGAAAGGGTTCCTTCGCGAAGGTCTTTCTAAGGGAAACTGGCTGGTATCTACATTAAACGCAGGGAAAACTATGAAGACATCCATGCAGCCAGCTCATTCGCCAGGATTCGAACCCAAGTCGAATACCAGTGTCATCGAATTTACCGCTCGGCTTCTGGTGGGCGATACTTTAATGGCAACAAGAAAAGATAAATGATCCAAGTATTATACTTATAGAGATAAGACTAAATGGGTATAATTCATTACATTGCAAAAAATACGGGATAAGCAAATTTTATATTTTTCAAATATTGCTCCATGCATATAAGATAAGCTTGATATTTTAAAAGGCCTTTTCAAGTGAAAAATAAACATCATAAAACATCTAATGCAGAATTGTCAAGGGACTATTTGGGACAGTCACTCTAAATGTTTGATTAATACTTTTGGAAAATTTCGACTCATTTCGGCTTTATTCAAGAAGAGGACAACAGTTTCCACTGGTTTCCAGATTGTCGTCTTCGATATAATTCGCAGCTCAGATGTTGAGCCGAATAAACATTGACGCCAATGATATCTCAAAATTTGAAGCTTCGCCGATGAGCAATCCTCATGATTGTCGGAATACTGGCAAAATTTCAGCCACACTCCACTAGAATGGGGTTTCTTTTATTTGTTTATTTGAATGGGGTTGTTTGTTTGAATGGAGTTTCTTTTATTTATTTGTTTGTTTTATTTTATTTGTTTATTTGTTTCTTTTATTTGTGGGTTTCTTTTATTTGTTAAAATACACAAGGTTATGCACTCTCGCGGTTTACAGGTTTGAAGTAAAAAATCTCCTAGCCGGATCAACGAATTTGAAACTTTGGAGTGAAGCATGCTCCACGCGGGTATCTCGTGATTTAATAAAAATTATTACTATTAAAAAATAATAATTTTTATAAATTTCAAATTATGCCTATTTTCTTAATGCATCTTTCTGACTCTGAGGATCGCTAATACACAACTGTTCTCATTCTGAGGCACTTGACAAACAAAACAAGCGAAGGAAACTTTTGTTGAAGAAACAATTGATTTCTATGCTAGTAGGCTAGTAAACATATATTTAACAAGTAGTGTTAGGTCTTAAGGAATTTTAATTTCCTTGAGCTTGTTACGAGTGATATTATACTTTTCAGACGAATAATTTAGCTCATATTCAAGAAAATGTTCCTGGGATCTGTGAGAAGAAGAGAAGTAAAATTCATTGCAGGAAGTAATTCTAAGTTGAAACTGCAAATTTCGTTTCATAAAGCAACGTATTCGAAGCATAGTTTAAATGATTAAATATATATGTGGAACATCATCTTTTGCTAGCCTCTGTCATCTTTCAGATGTCTTTATTTTAAAAAATCAGATGTGGACAACACACGACCTCCTTGCATGGCGTATTAAATTATACACATTTTTGCTGCATTTCATTTAAAATTATTTCCTCGAATTGATTAGATATATATTTCTCATTCAATTAATTCACTTCTCACTTTGCGGCAAGGCAAAAAAATTAAGTGTTTGTACGCCCCCCCCCCTTAAAAAAAAAGCAATTTAACCAGCATGCAGGAAGACAAAATTTTCGGTGCACAAAACTGAAAGTTAACTTTCGGTCCCACTGGCCACTGAAGTTGGCGCACCAACTGGATCGAATTCACTTTCCTACTGAGAGTTTCAAACGTAAACAAATGGCGGTTTCGTTAGGCTTAGTTCCACTTAAAAAACTTTTAAATTGTTGATAATTGTAGAACTACTGCAGGCAGTTAACTTAGGCATACAAATCTCAACCGGAAAATAAGAACAACATAATTCAATCACTTTTAAAGCCAAAAGTGCAAAATTTAGTAACATATAAGAATAAAATAATTGAGCTCACCGAGCCGGGTAACAGAGTGGGTGTTACCGATTGCAACCAAAAAAAGGGAGGTTGACAACTACATACAACTACATGTTATAGTAGCCCCATATACAAAATTTCAACGTCTTACGGCTACCCATTTTTGAGCTAAGCGAGATACATACATACGTACGTACGTACGTAGAGAAGTCAGAAAAAAAAATCTCTTCTGAATCCATTTTACAATCGTTTTGGAAGTACAATAGTCACGCAAAAACATCGTTCAAATGGATTCAAGAATGGTCAAAAGAATATTTTCGTTGAAATATGATACCTAAAATTTTACGCGATTAAAATACTTCTTTTACTTCGTTACCAAGGAAGTAAGATTTGTTTAGTTATTTATATTAGTATTATTAAACCTCATGAATACATTTAACATCACTCCTCCCTTCTTGATTGTTACAACGTCACCAGCGCATAGTACTCATTATTGTTCTTATTCCTCTTGATATTCAAAAAATTAAATTAGCAATAAGTAAAACAGTCAAAAGAATTAAGATCGTTATTAATTTATTTACGCATTTAAAAATTTTTCTTATTTAAATAATGTCAACAAGTAGTACAGTAGAATATATTTTTTAAAAGACTATTAAATTAATTCAGAGAAAGGCGTACACATACAGACCGACGTGTAATATTCTAAAAATACGTAATATACATAAAGTAAAAAGAAATTTATTTTGTGAGTTGCCGGTTAGACATACAAAGTCTTTTTTATAAAAGCAGATTTAACAACCGTGACGACAATTCGTCAATTCAATGCTACTTACAGAAATAATTTTTATCGTGTAATATACTGCCTACCTACAATTTTATTATATTAGTCCTCTGGTGATATGTTTCATTGTTCTTTGTTCGTTGCTCCCTCATTTTGGAGGATATTTTATTTTTAATTATAATACTTGTTGAAATAAAATACACTAAGGGGAAAAAATTTAGATTCCTTCATTTGCTTTACAATGAATATGTATTTGGCCAATAGCAAGGCATTAATTCTAAGGATTTTTCGAATATCCAGATGGGCTGCAGCCCCTGATACATAACGTTCTACTGAAGTTCATGCATGAATAAAGTGATTATTTACCACCCCTTTAAGTAAAATACTCTAAGTGAATATAAGAAAAGTAGAATAACTGTAGCAGTCCATCTTGAAACAACATAAGGAGTCCAGCAATCTAAAGTATACTGGTACTTCTGTGACAGTCATTGAAATAATCTCGCAGCTATTCCTTTCTTTGGAGATGAATCAACGCATCCATGTCCTTCAGTTTTTAGTTCAGAAGAAAGTACAGCCATGAGCCAGAGGTACTGAAGTCACCCAGTTTGATTTACATAATTTATCCTACTCAAATAATGACAATACAACACAATCAGACACACAGACAAAATGCAAGTAGTTTATAAAATAATCACCTACAGAGTTGCTATCTGGACCTTTCCCATGACAGCGAGAAAAGTTCGGACTATTAACTCAATTCAAAGACCTTTCTTGATCAATATTGCCCGATCATTCTCAACAACTGCCAGCAACGCACTGCAAACAATAGCCGGGGTGACCCCACTACCAATTCAAACAGAAATCCACGCATTGTCCACAATGATCCTACAACTCAAGAAAACTACTACGTACAACGGCGTCATTTTCAATCCACAAGACTGTGAAGAAAAGCCACCGAAATATAACAGATATCCCGCTCTGGGTCTTTACACTCTCCATTGCAACCCTGACAAGCCACCTTTATCAACTGAATTTACAGCATACACGGATGGCTCAAAGATCGAAAATAAGGTAGGAAGCGGTGTCACCATAAAAACAAAAACAAGCCCCCACTCCGAATGGCAAGGTTACCTCCGGCCGCAAAACAGCGTATATCAAGCAGAGCTCATAACCATACTAAACAATATTATGCAACTTAGAGACTTAAAAACAGATACCATCCATGTAATCATCGACAGTCAGTCCTCCATACATGCCATCAAGTAACAGCACACAAATTCTCCAATAGCCCGACAAATTCAAGACATCAGACATCATAAGCACAAGTAATAAAAATTTTGTCATGTTATAGACCAGAGGGCACAACGCCTGTGAAGGAAATGAAAAGGCCGATTTTCTAGCAAAACAGGCAGCACTAGAACAAACAGGATCAAATTTATATCCCATGGCCTAAATTCGCATTAAAGTACAAATTAAAACAAATGGCGAATGAAGAGTGGCAATGTCAATGGGAACAAGGACGACGTACATTCGAACTACTACCCAAGGCTGTCGAAAATACCACAATATCAATCTACTTCCTCACCCAGTACATCTCGGGTCACAGTCCCTCCCCCAAGTATTTTTATGATCGCAAAATGGCTACGTTGAACAGATGCATATGCGGGGAAAGCGGAGACCCTGAACATTACATGTGTCAGTGTCCGCTAACGTCAGCTCATCACATTCGCCATCCCACTGATACTGGAATAGAATTTAGAAGATTCATCATTAAGCACCGTAAAGTCTTCCAAAACATCAAAAAATATTATTGATTGTGTGCTGGCCATTGCGCCGCGAAGGCATATATATATATTGTTAAGAATTTAAATTTGTTTATATATATATATATATATGTATATATATATATATATATATATATGCATAGCAGACAACCCAAAATAATTCTCCAAGTTCAGAAAACGTAACAATAAGAATATCCACTCCCACCCTCATACTATACAGGAGTGCCTTTAGAAAACCCACTTAAATATCTCCATTTAATTAGACAACCGTGACTCTCCAGGACTGTGGAGTCAGAATCGGAGTTGGGCAGATTTTGGGGTAAAAGGAGTCGGAGTTGCTAAAAACAGGTCGACTCTGACTCCAGTTTTTGTTGGACAGTTTGAATTTGAAATGAAATTAAAGTGAATTGAAAAACAAATTTAATGACAAACTGTTATTAAATTTTTATACATTTGTTTTTACATATATACTTATGGACTGTATGCATTAATAAATAGTTATTTTCTATTTTATTGATATATTAATAAATAAATAATATAAGGGAGGAGAATGGATGTGATATTTGCTATCAGTGATTAAACTGATTCATTCAGTTACAAATCTCACTGGTAAATATACAGCAGCAGGAGTAATAATAAGTAGCAATAGCAGCAAGAACTCCCAAAATTGACGCCATTCTTACGAAGCGAGCAGGAAAAAGAGCAATTATTGATTAAGCAAAGCGATGAAGAAGTTCATATTTGATAATATAGTGGTTGTTAGAATTAAGAACTTTTTTAGAAGATGTAGATAACCCTAATGTTTCACTAACAGAAAGGCTGTGGAATGATCTTTCAGAATTGGAAATTCTTTCTACACTATATATAGCCACAAAAAGCTACAAAATTACAATCTGAAGAATTAACAGGAGGCGAGAATGGAAGAATGTGATGTTTGTTCTTTCTGAAATGGAAGGTTAATTGCAGAAGGAATCATTTCTTCAATGAAGAAAAAAGAAACTAGTTGCTAGACAATGAGATCTTGCTGGGTTCAATATATGTAGATCCAAAACATCGAATTTTATTGGATGATGAACAAATTAAGAAGGCAAAGAGAGACACCTATGAACTTTCAATAAGAATGAAATTATTTTCAGAACAATTGGAATACTCAAATCAGGACAGTCAAACTGCAGACGACATTGCAACTGAGTCTCTATCATCCTCTTTCAGTGATGAATTAGATTCTGAGAAATAATTTTAGATAATATTGAAAAGGCTAAGGCAAAGCGAATGAAAATAAAGAGCCTTTAGATATGAAAATGAAAAAATACAAGCAAGATTTATAGACGGCCTTTTAAGAAATAGAGAAATATGATTGCTCTTGCAAGACACCAGTTTTAGAAGTTATAAAATCCATTCTTCTATCTATTATATTAAATTCTATTCCTACTCAAGTCAGTGTGGAAAGACTTCTCAGCTCTGAAGTTTATCAATCGGATCTACGGTACTCCAACAAAGAAGATTATGCTGTTTGAAGATTATGCTGTATAAAGCTATGCTGTTTCTTAGAAATAATTAATGCCAGTTTTTCCATTTCATAATAAATGCTAATTCATATAAATAATTTACTATGACATCAATTTTTTTTCTGTAGCATCTATTACTTATTTTATATTAAAAAATAAGCTGTAGCCCATGTGTATATGTTTACATATATATGAGGGAGGCGGAGTCGAAGTTGGAGTCTTTAAAATTCTAGGAGTCGGAGTCGGTCATTTTTCCTACCTACTCCACAGCCCTGCTTTTCTCATACCTACTCAAACTACGAACTATGAACTACTTTATACTGTGCAATATGTGACAGATACACCAGTTCTACGCATTCAACACTATGTACCATGAAATGAATCCATAAACTGTGTGCTGAAATATGAACTGTACTATGAATGAACTTATAAACTGCGAACCGCGTAACCCCCCCCCCCCCCGAAAAAAAAAAACCGAACCACGTACCATAATCACTCCCTCCCACCAACAAAGCTCGAAACCGAAACACAAAAGAAATATGTATATAGTACATCTATAAATAACTTATTGTAGTTATTCATGCAACTGCAAAATACCCGTTTAAAGTATATCTTTCGTCAATATTGTTTGTAATGGAAAATATGCACCATTAACATGTAACTATTATGAATGCTACAATGTAAAAAAATGCCCGAGCCTGACGTTAGCGTGCCCTGTGAGGGTGTAGCTTTTCCATTTTATGTTTACTTTTTTTTTTTTTTTTTTTTTTTTTTTTTTTTTTTTTTTTTTCAGATGTAACAGCAAAGAAAAAAAAAATGAATGTTCTGGTGTAGGTAAAGAAACTATAAATAGTTGTAAATAAAATTTTCCGTGTGATAAAATGCCAAAAGAATTTCAAGTGTCCAGTGGTCTTCTCGAAGAAAAGATAACAGTATTTGGTAAAAAAAGTTTTCTTACCAAATACTGTTAGATGTTGAAGGTAAAATTAAGTAAATTAAACAAAATGTAAAATTAGGGGGGGGGACAGTGCCTAAGTCCCGAGAATACCAGTGATCTTTAGATAGATTATGATTTAAATATTTATTATTGTTCGATTAGTGACTAATTATTAAGATTTACAATTTAAAAGCGCTAAAAAAGAAGCATAGAATGCTAAAAGCGTCAGTTACGAGATTGATCGCTATGAAATGGGAAATGTAATCAGATAATATTCAATTTGTTTCGTTAGAAGATGACTTATCAATCTTAAACGAAAATGAAAATGATACTGTAAGATGTATTATTTAAATTAAACAATTATTTATAATTTTAGCCTTTATTATAAATTCTTTCCATTTCCTCACCAGAAATGTAAATGAGAATCTAAGCTCAAGTCTTTGGATTGTAAGACACAGCGTATTTCAATTCTTGCGGGCAAGATGCGTAGCTTCTGCCACTTCTGATAAGTTCGTAATTATTTCTTAATTTGAGTTATTGCTGCTAACATTTAAATACAAAACGCCGGCTGGAGTTTTTGAGCAAGCTTAGTTGAAAATTTAATTGTGTAGTTTTTGACTACTGGCCTACGTTTCAAATTTGAAACTGACGGTTATTTTGGTTATATCGCCACAAGCTGCGGTTGATTTTGTGAGCACAAGAAAGTGCATTTATGTTCAAAGCTTGTACTTAAATAAAAAGGTTTATCTTAAACCTTTTCAACAATCTGTAGTTAATGTCAGACACAGCGATAATTCGCTTTACGTCGGCTAGGTCTTTGAAATTAATATATGCTCCCAAAGGAAGCCAAAATTTACAGAATGGAAGCTAAAAATGTAAGACTTCTTTCCGATTTAGTTTGTCATAAATAATTCACATCGCAAAAAGTATCAAAATAGTTAAAATTAAATAATATAGAGAAAGAAGAACTTCAGTTGTACAACTTCGGCTCCACTAAGCTTACGGCTAAAAGGCTAAAAGTGTTATTCTTAAAACGATATAGGTGAATCCGGGGAAAATATTAATTGAAGCTCTCGAAACTCCAAATATTAGCCAAGCTGTTATTGGCGTGCTAAGAAAAGAAATATTTAATTATTGTAAGAAAAATTCGATAAGATGTGCTGACACTGCAAATACCAAGAAGTCATAGCCTCAAATATCAGTTATGATAATTGTTAATGATTTTTATTGAAAAATAATCACTGGGAAGTTAAAAAATTATTAAAGGGTCTTACTGCCTCTGAAACATGCGCACTACAATTGGAATTGAAGCTTTAAATAATTCCTCTACATTTCATTTCGCAGTTTCGGTAATTAATGCAGTTGTGAATATTTCAAATGCATTGAAACTAGTGCAGCTCTAAAATGGTTAAGGGATTTAGAAGCAACTAAAAATAGTTGACACTGCAATAAATGAAAATGACAATGAAGATATTAAGAAGACTTATAGAAATGATTGAATATAAGAATAGTATCTGTTGCAGATAACGAAACTGCTTCTTTACAAATTCTGTTGAAGCCTGAGGTCAGATATTCCGTACGGTTTCTCTGGGTTGCAAAGAAAATGGAGGTGCAACAAACGATTTTAAGAATGGCACGTGTTTTTTGTTTGCATCTGAGATTAATTGATTAAAGCTCTAAATTAGAAAATAACCAAACGGAAGATTTTTCAAGTTGCAGGCGAAATATACGATCCTATCGGTTTCATATCTCTTTTTTGTTGTTGCAGCTAGAATGATGATGCAAGATTGTAGCAAAGGAGATACCTAAGGGATGTACAATTGACAAAGAATTGCAAAAACGATTTAAATGAGACTGATGTATTATAATAATATTGCTTAGTTAAAAATGTTGAAATTCCATGACATTAGTTCAACTGTCTATCAAAAAATAATCTGTCGAATATTCAATTGCACTGTTTTAGAAATAGTGGCCAAAAGGGATATGGCGTAATGCCATATTTAAGATACAATGAAAAAGCGCTAATAAAAATATCATTTGTCATGTCCAAAGCATGAGTAGCCCTCATAAAGAAGGCTGCGCTATCTCGATTGGATCATTTGGGAGCAGTCTTAGAAGCTCGGATCATTACATTTGTCCGACATTCGTTGATGAACTTAGAAATGAAAACACATTTGCGGACAGATTCAGAAATAGTACTACACAGGGTCAAGAGCGATTCGATGAAAAGGAAACAAGTTTTACAAAATAGAAGTCTGGAAATCCAAGAGAAATCTGATCCAGATTGGTGGAATTATTGTCCTAGCTGGGAGAATTCATCGGATTTATTGACGAGAGTAGAAGAAATAGAAACCCTTTCAGAAAAAAAAAAAAAAAAAAAAAAAAAAAAAAAAAAAACTGAAGTGATATGGCCCACCTTAGCTTGTTAAAGATAACACCTTTTTGGCCCAGATCTCCAAGGACTCACAATGAATATGATGAAATAACAAATTCTGAGAAGCGAAAAAGAAAAGAAACAATAAATCTTAACAGTAAACTGTATTGTTAAGAACAGCGAACCTATCTTTCCTATCAAGGACTTCAGTAACAATAAGAAAGTACACGCATGTAATGTTTTCAGATTTATCAGTAATATAGAAAAACCCAGAACTAAGAAGAAATGGACCTATTCAAGACTGAAGAGATGAAGTAGAGAATTTCTGGATCTCAGGCTCAGGAAGAAGAATTTAGAAAGGAAATAAGGAAGTTAAAGCTGAAGTAAAGCATAGACAGTTTAAAAATTATTTGCATTTAAACCATTTGTCGACTCAGGGGTTTCCAAACTTTTTCAGTTGGCGGCGCACTTACAGGTTTAATACTTTGTCATGGCACCCTAGTCGTGTTCAACGAAGTGTTGTACAAGGTTTGTGCTTAACAATCTGCTTACTACATAGTGTCATAGCAAATCACTACATTTCATTAAATACGACTCGACTGTATATTGATACTAGTGAAAAGGCACAGAAATGAAAACAACCACAATCTGAGGCTCATATAGGTATATATTGAACTGATACACACAAGAATATTATATTATCATTATTAAAGAAGAACAGGAAAAAATCAATTGGACGGGTGAGCTTGCTGATTTCCACAAAATTTTTCAAAGCGTGGGATAAGACTTGATACTGCCACTCTCATTTCTGGCTCTACGTTTATCTTTGAACGACATTTTCTCTTTATTAGAACTGCAGCTGAAAATCCGGTTTCATATAACGCAAAAGGAATGAGAATCCTTAAAGCTTTTGAACTTAGAGTTGGATATTCATTGCTGATGACTATTCAAAACTCCACCAAATCGGAACAAGCGGCGTTTTTTTTTTTTTTTCCCCAAACCATTCAGTGAGCTTCGAAAGGTGTTCATGAAGAGAGACAGCAAATTTGAGAGACAAGGAGCTCATTAGAGGATGCGTATTTTTGCGATTCGGGGAAACAATTTTAGCCGCCATCCTCATTAATTTTTCTTATCCACAACTGCAGTTTTCTTGTAAACGCCGCAATTTTCTTCAATAGTTTCAAGATGTGCATATTAGTGCCTTGTAGAGACACATTTAAGGCATTCAGTTTGTCAAATATATCGCACAAATATGATAGTTTTAGTAAAACGTTTGGTTCAGGAAGGTCACTGGAATTTTCATGTTCTTCTTCTCTTGCAGAAAATTGTCAATTTCTTGATTTAGCTCGAATTAACAGGATAAGACATTTGCACGTGAAAGTCATCTTGAACTGCAGTAATATAGCAGTGTTCAGCTCCCATATCCATCACAAAGTTTGTTGAATAGTTTGGCTTTCAGCGGTATAGTTTTTATGTAGTTTACTACGTCTACGATACGTCACAATACCAAATTCTATTCACAGCTCATCGACTTCAATGCAAGTGCTTCCCCTATGGGCGATGCAATGGGTGCATACAGCATGCGATGCTTGCGATGAACACTCGAGACCACTCCTGTCGATACGACGTGATGGTTGAAAGTGGGCTTTTGAAAATCTCTCGCGTCGGCTCAGGCAAACTTCGTTCCTAAGTATGTTCTCACATGTGAGCGCTACTCTGGAGTAAACCTATGCCGATTTTCGAATTCGTAGAGTTCCCAATGCATAGGTGATTAGCATAATACGTGAAACAGGATAAGCAATTATGGCACGGGTTGAAGAAAAAGTCCAAAGTTAGTGATGAGTCCAAACCATAACAATATGCTACGGTTGTAGCCGATTTGCCAAATCCGAAGAATACTTGGTACGAGCAAGCAATGTAGTGAAGGAAATGCGAAATTAGTAGCAGTATATAAAAAGAAACGCCGGTATGCAAGATCACCGTGAAAAATGGTTACAGAAGAGCAACAAAAAGGCATACATACAAATACACAGCGAGAAGTGTTCAGGATAATGTAAAATTTAACATATGGAATAATAATGCAGAATTAGGTACGGAGGTATAAATATGTCGAATTGGGCTAATCAACAATTTACCGCTTCTTCATTTTAATTTTAATTTTATTTTTACCTCGATCAATTGATTAGTACTTTTACTATGTTTTAAATATACTTAATTAGTTTAATATATAGCTTACTATTTTTGTTAATTTTTACTTTCAAATATTGAAATGTTGTATATTTCTCTTTTAACACAATTTATTGCAACTAAATTTGCTTATGTTGAAGTTTTCGTGGAGCCACAGTTTTTTAGCAACTTTTTAGCGTGCGTACTAAAATTTATCTTCTAATTTCCTTAATTTTGCAGCACAATGCGCAAAATTTTGACCACATAGGTCTTTTATCGTTTGTTCTTTCTACTTTACTTTAAATTACATATATATTTAATTATAAGAATAAATTGAATTTAATTAAATAAATTTAATTTAAATACAAATTTAATTAAATAATTATTTGCGCCATTGCTGCAAGGAATGAAATTTAAATTTAAACAAATTTAAATTTAAATTTTAACAAACACGTATAAAATTAAAAAAGCAAATTTAAAGCCAAAATTAAATTAAAAGCCAAAATAATTTAAAAAAAAATATTTAAAAAAATGTGCAAACATATAAAAGGTTTAATTCTCGAACTAATCTACAATATATTTAAATTCAGAAGTATAAGCAAATCAAGTGCAAAAACAATCCATGAAAATAAATTCAATAATTTAGCAAATTAAAATAATTTTTTTTTTAAATGCATAAGTGAATGACTGTTCAGCGGGCAGGAGACAGACTTATCAAGGGGAAGTTGCCTCCAAACCTAACTCTCCAATCATTCAATTCGTGTTTCGTCATTTATGTAGGCAAGGGTAAAAGTCAAAACCAAAAGTAAAAAGTGAAGAATGTCCAAAAAGAAATACCAATAAAGTGGTACCCTTAGAAATTAGCATTTAAGAATTAAAGTTCTAAAAAGAAAAATACTAATGAAGTCTTTTGATAAACAAGCAAGTGAAGTCAAGTATTAAATTAAAAATTTTTTTTAAAAAAAAACTAAATTTTTAAAAAAATAATTTTTTATAAAAAATAATTTAGAAATCAATGTATTTTAGAATCCCTTGTCTACAGAAACCTCCCCGACACGAATATGCATATCAATAAAAAGAAACTAAAAAAGAACTAGACATAATCCATATAAACCAATAAGAAACAAAAAGAACTAATTCACAATTTTTAAAAAACAAATATATACTTAAAAAATAATTTCATATCTAGAAAATACTTAAATACTACATAAAAATTTTTTAAAAAATACTTAAAGCAAGTAAATAGTATGTTTTAATTCTAACTTACCTACTATATGAGCGTTGTGGTCTGCAAAAGTGTTTTTGAAGAGAAGTAAGTGTGTTCTTCAAATTAATTATATAGATGGCGCTTATGTAGGCAAAGTTGAGTGCCAAGCTGCTATCTTTGTTATATTAAAAAATTTTCGCAAACATTAAAATTAAAATAAATAAAAATAAATAAATCTAGAAAAACTTAAATTAAATTAAATTAAAAATCCTAAAGGTATGCAATTCAAGTTTTAATTTTAACGATCAATTATTTAGGGAGTTAAGCCAATCAAGAGATGTAAGTTTGCTTGAAGTAAAATAGAGTTGAATGGTGATGTGAATTAATAAATGTAAACTGTTTGTAATGTGAAATGTGCGTTCTGTTGAAAAATTGTGTAAATATTGCAATGCAAATAATTAACATAATTAAGTAAAAATGAAATGCCTTAAAACTTATGTTTTAAAGTAAAATTTAAAAAGTCAAAAAATTTCCTAAAATTTTTTGAAACGAAGTCCTTAAAAAACCTCTAAAAAAATTCCCAGAAATTTTCCAGAAATTCCTTAAAGAAGTTAAATTTAATGAAAGAAAATATTGAAAGTTTAATTAACTTGATTTCAAGTAGTATATCAAAACTTAACTAAATACTGGCTAAAGTTTTTTTAGGAAAAACATTTTTAGGTTTTTTTTTTTAGGATTGCTGAGTTTCTAATAAAATCGATTGTCTAAGTATTAAATTTTGCAAAATTTGAAGTTTGTTTAATGATGTTTTATAGGCATATCTCCAGACAGAGCAGGCATAGATAAGTATGGGACGCAACATGGTCTTATAAATGAGTATTTTGTGGCGCGTCGGCTAGCAAAGAATTCGATGTTGCCAAATCCAATCCAAATTCCGTACGCGGGAGGACAGCGATGTTGTCCGTTTCCTACGCAACAACGATTTACGCAGAGCAAGCGATTTCAATTTAGATTCCGTAAATGAGTAAATAGGAGCTCCTCGCGGCGCCCCTGTTTACTCTTCACGGCGGCCCAGGGCGCCGCGGCGCAATTTTTGGGAACCCTTGGTCTAGCCTAATTTCAAAAAATTTCTTCTGTCCAGTAAAATATTAATTTCAACAAGAGGAATGTATGGAGTGATGCATTCTAAGAATGTAAAATCTTTCAAAAAGGGCAGAATACAGAAGTTTAAAGGTAATGAGTGGAAGTTCAGGGTGCAGAAAGTGGCCTGATGGGGTAGTTTCTGGAAAAGGCTAGTTAGATCTATCAGGTCATATTTGAAGAAAATACTCATGAAGTTCTCACTTATATCTGAAGCGTTGCAAACAGTTTTAATTGAAACTCAGGCAATATTAAAATCATGGCCAATGATTTATGTTTATAGTGATGCCAGAGAAGCAGAACCGCTAACACCATTCCCTTTTCTAGCTGCAGGAAGACTGATTTTTGCCCTCTGGCAAAATTCTTGAACTAGATTCAGCTACAGAAAATTTAACAAAGCGATATAAATATCAGTTAAGATAATTAGGTTTTTGTAAAAGACAAAAAAGTAATATTTTATTGAAATTAGAAACGTAGGAAAGTTCAAAGAGGTAAAGGCGTTATAGATCTTTCGAAACGATCTGTAGTTCTAGCACATTAAGAGAAAGAACTACGATTATTATGGAAGGGAGTTGTGCTAGAGTGTCACCCAAGACGAGATGAAAAAATAACAGCTTGCATTGTCCGTTTAGTGAACAGAAATCATCGTCGTCAACCTGTGCTGTTATTGTATCCTTTAAAAGTGACTTGAACAAAACGCAGTGAATTTAAATTATGCACAATGATTCAATGAGCATTTAAATTTTAGAACGTTAAAAACATTTAGTGTTTAAGACAGCTTCAGTGTTAAATTAGTGATATGTTTAGTCTAATAGTTTGATGAACTAAGAGTTAAATGGAATGAATGTTAGTTTTAAGTTGTCGGCCATGAGAGGGCGGAGTTTTTTCATTTTATATTTATTTTTTTCCTACCGCTTTGCCTAAGAAAAAAGATGAATGTCCTGGTTGTAACCAAACGAATTGTAAATAGCAGTAAATAAAATTTGCTATGTGATAAAATGGCAATGATTCCAAGTATCCTGTAGTCTTCTTGAAGAAAAATAAGCAAAAACGTTTTCTTACCTAATATTATTAAATGTTGAAGGTAAATAAGACAAAATACAAACTTAGAGAAATCAAAAAGGTACATTATTCAGTTATAGCAGAACATACGAGTTTCATCTGCCTACATAGTCATCACAATTCTGATCGATGCATTGTAAATGAATCAATAAAGTGAATGAAAATCTCATAGAGTTGTGATTTCTAACCGCATTATGTACACGAATGATAAAAATGCCACGATAAAAAACAATGAACCAAGAGAAATCGTGATTGAAATGTGTTTACATCATGCAGAAAAATACTCAATGGTGATGCGGGGGATGAACTAAGATGATGAGAAGATGCCGAAAAGCTGTTATCTCAACCAGTTCCATAAATTTCCCATCAGTTTGCAATTAGTGAATTTGGGTGAACGCAATCAAAAACTGCAAAGGCGTAACTAGGAAAAAGGCAATCAATGAATTCTAAGTTTGTTTTTTACAGTTCGTCTCGGAACTGGAGAACGAAGGAGCGAAAAGAAGGAAAGAGGTCGCGACCGGCTCCGTTTTTTGGCAATGTGCCAGACTAAGGAAGCTGTTCCAAAAGCTCAAACTCCGCCCAAAAACTATAGAAACGAAATACTTTTATTTTTAACATTCCTTATGTGGGGTCTCGTTTTATGTTCGCTCAAAATTACGTGCCTTGACGAGCAAAATCTTTCATCGTAAAAAGCATGATTACGCCTTCAAGTTATATCCAAGTTTACAAATCTACCAAAATTACCCTATGTTATTCTTAAAATTTTTTACTTACATTTCATTACTTCTAGCTGCGTTCTAACGCACTGAAGAACCCCGCGTGTGACTGTGGCTCAAAATATATCACTAATAATAGCACACAAATTAATTTTAGAAACAATAGATTATTGCATTCTTGATGACAGCTGACATTTTCCATATATCACATTTCATTCTAATTATTTCATTTAAATGCTGTTCGCAACAATGAATTATCATGTAATTTATGAACAAATAAAATAAGCCCCTGTTCTCTAACGAATACGCGAACGAACTGGAAACGGAAGAATTAAAAACAGAGACGTAGTAAATCCAACTTTAAAGCTGTATACATTTTGAGACTTGGCAATAAGATTAAACAAACATTAAACAAAATGAAGCAATAAATAAATAATATTAAATAAAGATTAAACAAGGCTAGATCAATTCATACATAACGCAACAATGAGCAGCAAAGTTAACAAAACAAAGCCACTCAGGATATTAATAAAAACTTCACTGTACATAATAATATTTCCTATAAAAGCATAGTTGCGTCCACGGCCATACACATTCGTCTTTTGCAATACAAAATAATATTTTTAACGTTCATCTTTCGGTAAAAACGGATTCAGTCCCGAAACTAAAAGAGCACTGAGAAGGGGGGGGGGACACAGATTATTTTTCGAGTGCGAAAATAGGATTTGGGTTGAGGTTTTCAATGACTGGCTATTACAAGAGTATTATTAGACCAAGGGAAGAACTATCAATTATGCGGAAAAGGATCACGGCTCAAAGAAAGCGTTATCAAAGATGTACTCAAGATGAAGAGCTTAGAACCTATTACAAGCAAATATATAAAAAGGATCTCGCCCATTATAAACGGACGTTAATGAAAGCTAAAAGGAATATGTGGAAAGTACTAGAACGATTGTCCAAATTCTCCATTTGGCATACACTATGACATGGCAAAAGGAAACATGCAAAATCCTTTGCAATTAAAAGCGTTGTTAAAACCAGATAATACCAAAACAAGTTCAAATGAAGAAACAAACTATTAATGGACTTTTCATTTTCCTAATGACTCAAGAAATGATGACTCGGAGTATCATACTCAAATTCGAACTAATTTAAAGAACAGTTATGGCGAACCAAATGATATTCCTTTCACTTTACAAGAAGTGGAATATACAATAAAAATCCTTAAATCCAGGTAAAGCACCTGGAATAGACCTTCTTCCAAAAGAAATAATAGCTGAAGCTTTCTATGCAAATCCTATACTTCAAACAACTCTTGTTCAATGAACTTTTCCGGATTGCTGGAAGACAGCAAAATCAGTTTCATTTGCAAAAGAAGGAAAGAATGGCGAACTACCTTCTAGCTTCTAAACGACTCAAGATCTCCAATCAAACATTATCTATGGACATTTTGGAAAGACTAGTGTTAAATGATAAAGGACGTTGTTTACTTTCCAAATTTATGGAATATATCTATCATAACGAAAATCAATTGCATATTTAATCAATTGACTGTAATCTTCTTTTATCAATTACAGCAAAATGCTTTATTAATAATTGGCATTATTAACTTAATGAAATTATCTTTGTATTTCTTTTAGTATGTTTTATGTTTTCGATCTATGATCTATAATTCTTATGTTCCCATTGTAACAAAGCGTTATTCAAATTTTGTATTATCTAAAACAAAATATCATGATAATTAATAGACATGTAAGTGATATTTTGTTTTAGATAATACAAAATTTGAATAACGCTTTGTTACAATAGGAACATAAGAATAATGTAAATAATTTTCAATAAAGATATTGGTGAGGCCAACACATCTTCAAGTCAGAAGACATCAAAATTCACACCAGGTGCTTGAAAAAATTTCTTTTAAACAAGATTATTTATTTCATTGAGCGTTAAGCTTTAAATTTGCAAACATCTTAGCCTATGGCTCTGGTGATACCTCTGCTTAAGAGGTGCGGACCAGATTCCCCATTTTCATGTTGTTAATTGATAATAGATAGGTTTGTTCCGCTTGACAAATCCGTTATGACAATAACTACTTTTCCAATATTTAAAATTTTTTACTGTTGACTTTGGTATTTGCGATTAGGGATTTTTCTCTACACATTTTTATGGTTTTTACTGCAATAGAGTTCTAAAAAATACTAATTTAAAATACTGACTAAAAATTTATTGTTCTTATAATAATTCATGGTTTTAATTGAATTTCTGGGTAGGATACGAACTGCGTGAAATTTGATTGAAGATATTTACATGTCTATTAATACCTCCCTCTTATCTAATACACGATCTGCGCGACGTTTTCCTGTCCCCTCTTTCTAAGAATTTTAATTCCCAAGAAGATGGGCGCTACAAAGAGTCATTTTTGTAGCGCCCATCTTCTTGGGAATGGGACATTTAATTACTAATGGGACATTTTATTGAGACTGCAAGCCTCTATTTCGTTTATCAACATTGTAAAAATTGTGCATACGAAACAAATACTAATTTAAAATCTGGCGAAGTTTTATGATGCTTAAAAGAATAACGAGCCAGACCTTTTTTTATTCTCTGTAAGAATTAAAAATATTCCAAGCTGCAGATTTTAGCTGCTGATATATATATATTATATATATAAGTTTTGAATAATAAAATTGATAGATTAATGGCATACATAAAACTGATACATAATTAATCTATCAAATATCGAATTTGTAGCGTAACTTAAATAAGTTTTCTTGTCTAGATAAATATTAAAAAATCTTCTTAAGATAGCAGAATGGCTTTAACTTGCAAATTTACCATTTTAGGTAAACAGTTCTAATTTAATTTAAAAAAATTCTCGTTATTAAATCTAAAAATTGGATTTCTTAAGTGGTTCTAAATTCACATTAATATTATTGCAATATATGCCGTATTAAGCTTTCCATTTTTAGTCATTGTGAAGTTAATTTAAGGGGTGTTGGAACCCCAAAATCTTAAAAACATTGTGATTTCAGTTTTTGGCATTTTCAAATTCTCTACATTTTTATCTTTCTAAATATATCATTCTTTCATCTCTATGAAAATTAGATCTGTAAAAAATCTAGTTTTAATTTGTCATCGATTGCTTTGATCAATCAAGATTTTTACATAAAAACGCGTTTTTCTCCAAACGTGACTTTTTTTCATACTCGATGTACCTTTTCTCAGGAACTACTGCTCACAGGTATCTAAAAATTTCCTAATATTTACTGAAATGAGCTTTTTGTGATAAACTTAAAAAAGTATAAGAAAAGTGCTAAATTTTACTATGCCTTACAAAATATTCTGTAAATTACATTAAAATTCAAAATGTTTCAAAAGCTGATTTCAGTATAATCAGATAGGTATATTTTAATTACAGAAAAAATTTCAAGCTTGTATCTACAGCAGATTTTGAGAAAAGGTACATCGAAAATGGCCAATTTAACATTGTCGGTATAGAAGTTGCTGAAACCTCTTAAGGTTATTTAACTTTCTTACAAATTCCTTATTTTAATACTAGAAACGTTTAAATATTTCTGTTTTCCATAAATCGAGTTGCATTCTCAAAAGTATAATTCCAGCCGTCAAGATAAGCTCTTGATGTGAAGACTTTTTACTTTTCTCTAACATTTGTTTCTTTTCTTACTTTCCTTTACAGATTCCTTCTATAAAAAATTTTTAAAATTTCTTACAAGCGTTAAATTCACCTTGTAGGAGATTTTGAACTCGCCTTCGCCGATTTGTTTCGCTAGTGAAGCCAAACTTCCAGCATCAGTTTTGAATCTAACGTTTCTGTTCTCTGTTTCGAAATTCATAGTTTGATCACAGTGTTTAATTTCTAGTAGATTTTGTATTTCTACACTTTAATTTCAATTTTAATCTTGCATTATGAGAAAGCATATACTTAATTACTTACTTTATTCACATCTGGGATTTTTTTCATTTGAATATGCATTTTTCACTACGGGATTGCTTCTCCGTTCTCTGAGTAAGTTTTAAATTCATGCTCTCGGTTTATTATTATTATTATTACTATTATTATTTGTATTTTTTATATCTCTACTTAATTTTAATTTTAAATTCAGTAAAAAATGTCTAATTTAATTCCTTTGCTTGATCTGACATTGGGAATTTTACCCTGCCTCGGGGAAAACTTCAAAAATTTTCAGATGATCTGTTATAATTAAGTACTTTAGAATAGTTCATCAGCAAATTTTGGATGCAGAAACGCAGTGGTTTTCAAGGGAGAGGGGATTGTAATTGAGTTTGATGTATCCTCCTCTTCATAACGTTATATCAGATTTGATTGAATTCCTCTTCTTTTATATTTTTTCTGGTTTTGATACATTTTTTGCAGGTTATTGCTACTTTTTAGGTTTTAGTTTCACATTTCTTTTATTCTTATTTTGCATATTAAATGGAAATTTTGAACTTTGTTGGTATTGAATTTCACTTTTTTTGGGTTTTTGTGTAAAATTGGTTTTAAGTTTCTTACTTTTTATCTATACTGATCAATTTTCAGCAGCATATTGCACGGAAATACTCTGAATAATTTATTTTTAAATAAAAGAAATTGTGATACTATATATATGTAAGAAAGATACAAAATATGTGAATTTAAATCAGCAGTAGCCCCGTAACTTGGCTATTTCCCCTCTTTATTCTTGAAATAGTAATCGCTTTCTGCACTGCGTAATTTCGAGACTAATCCATGTAACGTGAGTCTAACATAACGTTGGTAATGCAAATGGAACTAAAACTCAAACAACCAACAATAGTTTTACAGCAATATTAATTATACGATAAAATCAAATGCACTGAGAAACAAAACTAACTCATTCTGAATTAGTATTTAATCCTGAACACCGTCACTTGCTTTCTACACTTCGGGCTGGCTGAACTGCAGTTTGCTGCTCTCTTTTTACTACAAACCTATCAAAAATGAAAACATTTTGAAACAGGCAAGAGTAATGTGCCAAGATGCTTGTGCCCACAACATGTTTTTTTTAAAATAAAGATTAATATTTAATCTGCCTCGGCTGCATATACACAAACACATAAGTCATACACGTAAGTTAATTCATTTCCTGACCTTTAATGTATATTGTGTAAATTACTACTTCATACACTTATATATTTCCTTTTAGTCTTATGTGAATATCTTTTTACTCACCTTTTATTCCTTCATTAATGTTAATTATTTTAACGAAGGTTACATGAGTTAATATGATTAAAGGCGAAAGTGTCGGAGACCAATTTTCTCATGTAAGAAAATAGAACTCTTATTAATTTTAAGAATGACTTTAAAACCTGATCGTACAGCTAATTTCTTACTGAATTCTAATTAGCAGTTTCACTTAAACTCAACTTACGCAACTTAAACTCATCTTACTAAAAAGCTTTTTTATCATAATTCGTACCTGAAGAAAAGACGAAACACTTTCGTATTTATTAATTAGTGTTAATTGATCAGAAGTTAGTTTGTTCCCCTTGAAAAGTCAAGTAATTTCCGGTCAATGACGGCAATTACTTAGTTTACTGATTGCATTTTCACTTTATTTATACCTTTTTAATGTTTCCATTATAAATTTATTCAAGATTCAATTTTTAAATATGCTAATGAATTACATAATTTAAACAGAATTCTAACGACTTCTGTCAAAGGAGATAATATACTAAATAATCTATTTCTAAACGAACAAGCAACCTCTAATTAAATTGCCGCAATTTCAGGATCTTTCCCCTAGACCAGTGATCAACAAACTTATTAGCCAAAGAGCTAAATATGAACATTACAACAAGTAAAAAAAATTTAGGAGCCAAATCTGCTTGTTTAGTAAATTTTTATTACACTAAATAAAACTAAATTTAATACTTAATAAATATTTATTAATGTGAACAATGTGTTTGCATCTCCTTGGAAAGTTTGAGTAAGTCAGGTTTGTATGTTGTTGTTTTTAATTTTAGGCATGATTCCAAGTTCTCATCAATAAGACGACTTCTCAGTTTACTCTTGAAAATGTTCATGCTTGAAAAAAGATTGTTCGCATATATATGTAGATAAAAAGGGAAAGAACAGCAAACGCAAGCTTTTTCAGCTGATCGTAAGGGGCAGGAATAATATTCTAAGCGTTAAAATGATCATGTCTTCCTTCTCCAAGTCATTCAAAGCAGACCACTAAGTTGTGAACTAAGATCACATTTTTTCTTCTCCAATATTTCCAATTCAACACAAAGTCGTTCGAACTTAGAGCGCCATATATCCTTGCTTTTTTAAATCCAGCAATTGCATTTCAAAGCTACCAATGTCAATTTCAAAAGGAGAAAATTTCAACTCAGTTATCGTAGCGTTAAGAGGATTTTTGACAAAAGCTAAAGTTGCTCTGCTCTTTTTAAATTCCTGAAACCTGCTGATCAATGCTTCTCTCATATTTAAAATTATTGTTTTAAAATGGTGTTTATCAATAGAGGAGTTATTTTCTTGACGATGCTTCAGCAGGCTCGGAAAGTGAAACAATGTTTCCCTTTCAAAATCCTGTGCAAAAACGGATAATTTGTTTTCGAATGTTATTACTTCTTCTAACATCGAAAAAAATTAAGTTTCCTTTCCCTTGTAGTTTATGATTAAGCTGATTTAGATGAGACGTAACGTCTACCATAAAATAAAAGTTTTGGATCCACTGATCATCTGTTAGTTCTGGATAGTGAACGCTCTTCTCAAGGAGAAATACTTTAATTTCCGGAAAAAGGGACGCAAAACGTTTTAAAACGTTCCCTCTTGATAGCCAACGTACCTTGTTATGAAGCAGAAGATTAGCGTACTCACTCTCCATTTCAAATTAAAATTCTTTGAATTGGCGATGATTAAGAGCTTTAGCTAAAATGGAGTTGATAATGGTAATCACTAATTCCATAACTTTATAAATTTCTTCCGGAAATGTTTGTGCACAAAGCGCTTCTTGGTGAATGATACAATGGTAAACATGTATCTCGTGATTAATTTTTTTCTTTCAAAATAGCAACAACCCCTTTTCTTACGTCAGTCATACTTTTGGCCCCATCTGTTGAAATCGACATAATTTTATCGAGGGGAATAGGATATTTATCCATACACTCAATTACACAATATTTTCTCCACGTGTCTGACCTCTGAGTGGCAATAATCCTAAAAGTTCTTCTTTAGGGCCTGAATGAGACACAAATCTTACAAAAAGTGAAACTTGCACTGTATCATTTATGTCACAAGACTCGTCAACTGCTATGGATAAAGCCGAAACCAATTTCAGATCTTCGATATGCTGCGTGGTTATATTCGAACACATTTTAATTGTTCTATCTTTAATGGTTTTGGCAGACAATGGTAACTCTTTAATTCTTTTCAGAATATTTGCTTGTTTTTAAAATCTCGAAACAGGTCTTCGGATGCATTTATAAAACAATTTTTTATGTATTTGGCGTCTGTGTATGGTTTTCCTCTTAGCAATCTCTTGGCTACAAACAAAACTTGTCATATTAATATTGAGGGAAGATTGCATCCAGTTTTTAAACACAAAAGTTCTGAAGTTCCTCAACTGCTTTCTTCCTTGCATCATCACCGGTAGGATATTTAGTGCTAAATGACGCGTGCTTTCTTGTAAAGCGTCTCTCTAAATTTGACTTCTTGTTATGCGCTAATTTCTCCTTACAAATAAGACATGTCGTAAGTCCATTCAAGTTTTGAATAAACGCAAAATTCTCGGTCCACTCAATTTTAATTTCATCTTCCGTTTTTCTTTGCTTGCTTTTTTTTTTTTTTTTTTTTTTTTTTTTGTAGCCATGTTAATTGGGGTGCCTATAAAAATATTCCAATTATATTTTTTTTCTAAAGCCACCAATCCCAAATTATCATTATTAAATTGATGAAAATAAAAATTAAAAAAATCTTTTTAAAAAATACAATTTGAAAAAAAATTTTAAAAAATACACTCTGTTACTTGCCTCGGTGAGCTCAGTTTTTTTATTCTTATATGTTGTTGGTAAATTGTCCATTTTTTGCTATAAAAATAGTTGAATTACGTTGTTCTTACTTCCGGTTAAGGTTCTTGTGCCTTTAATTAACCTACATGTAATAATTGTAGAATTATCAACAAATTAAAAATTGTTTAAGTGAGACTAAGCCTAATTTTTGCTTACAACAGCAGTCATGTTTGTTTACATCAGCAGTCATATTTGTTTACATTTGAAACTTAAGAGAATAGTGGATCTGTTGCCAATCTAGAGAAACTAAGCTTCCCAACAACAAAGATAACATCTTCTTTTATTATTGCGAATTATTTCATGCTTAATACATTCTGGAATTAACATTTAGGTTATTAAGTTATTATTTCATATATTGACTCAGCATAGCGTCCACAACAAATTAAGTAAGTTTCTACGCCTTCAGTGTCTTTTTGCCGAGTGAGACCAAAAGTAAACTTTCAGTTTTGTGCACGGAAATATCTGTCTTCTTGCGCGCTGGCCGAATTGCTTGTTTCTGCATAATTTTAAATGCAAACGTTGTTCTTTAAATTGTTTTCGCTGTATTTATGCTTTATATTTTTCAATTTTTAATAAAAATATTTTGAGGTTTTATGTACTCTTGCCTTGCTCGAAGTGAGAATTGAATTAATTGAATGCGAAATATATCTCTAATGAAATTCGAAGAAAAAAGTTTAAATAAAATTCAGGAAAAAATGAGTATAATTTAATATTCTCTACAAGGAAGTCATGTGGTGTACACATCAGATTTTTTCGTTAAGCGAAGACGGTAGGATACGAACTGCGCGAAATTTGATCTAAAATCCCCCTCCCTTATGTAATAGACGAACTGCGCGACTTTTTTCTGTCCTCTCTTTCTAAGAACTTGAACTGCCAAGAAGATTGGGTGCTACAAAAAGTCATTTATCGCCATTAACGTGGCATTTTATTGAGACTGCAAGCCTCTATTTTCGTTTATCAATATTGTACAAAGTAGAGCATACAAAACAAACATTAATTTAAAGTCCGGCCTTTGTTAAAGTAAAAATGAATTTCTTTTACACTCAATTTAAAGTTTTATCATACTTAAAAGAATGATGAGCCAGATCTTTTTTATTCTTTCTAAGAATTAAAAACTTCTATCAGTTTTGAATAATAAAATTGATAGCTTAATGACATACACAAAACTGATACATAATCAACCTATCAAATATCGGATTTGTAGCGCACCTTAAACAAATTTCTTGGTCTAGATAAATATTAACAAATGTTTTTAGATAGCAGACTGGTTTTAACATTCAAATTAACCATTTTAGGTAAACAGTTCTAATTTAATTTAAACAATTCTCTTTAAACCTAAAAATTGGATTTCTTAAGTGGTTCTAAATTGACACTAATATTATTGCAATATATTGCCGTTAAGCTTTCCATTTCTAGTCATTGAAGTTATTTTAAGGTTATTTAACTTTCTTACAAAGTCTATATTTTAATACTAGAAATGTTTAAATATTTATTCTGTTGCGTCTGAAGAATTTTCATAATTAATAAAACATCCCCCCCGAAAAAAATCCGAACTACTTTTTTTTTTCATGTTTTGGGATTTTGAATTACCTTTTTATCCATTCCTTTTTCACATATTGTTGCACTGTATTCAAGTTTTCATGTATGCAGGATTTATAATATATTTTGTATTGTATTTATGCCAATTTATATTTAAATAATAATTTTTACAAATTCTTGCATCATAACTCTAGTTAAGAGAAGATATTTCTAACACCTTGGTAAAGCTTAATCTTCAGCATGCAGCTTTTTTTCTAACCTAGTTTCAGGCTGAATTATTTGTAAAATTAATTATTTGAAATTATTTGTTAACAAAGATGGTCCCTAAAACACACTAATAATTTTCTTAACTGTTGTAATTTATAATGCAACAAGTTTATAATAGATTTATAATAGAATTCATTTCTAATTTTTTCAGCAGTATTGAAATTAATAGCAGACATTGATAATGTTATACATTTAGATTACAATGATTTAGTTTGCCACTGCCTTCTTCGCTGATGCTTTTATGCTACATTCCTAATATTTCATAATGGCATACAGATAAGTTTAACTCATTCACCAAACATGCAAATCTCTAATTACACCCACTTTTCTTCTTACGTTTGCTGTATCTCCTATTTTCTTTAATATATTGTCCAGCCTAATTTCAAAATGTTTTATAATCAAGCGGAAAAGTCACTAAACATTGGTAGTTCGACCCGAGTTTCTACTCCCAGAGATCTCCCAGCTCTTTCCTTTTTTGTAATTATTTACTGTGTAAAAATACTTTTAAAATTTATTCTTTAAAAATATTGCAAAAATTTTCACCTTAGCATATCTTTTTACAAATACCACTGATAAGAAAAAATAAGAGAGGAAATTAACTCGGTTTCGGTGATTGATACCTCAGTGCAAATTATGTGTAACGTTTTCCAAAAGCATAGAGTTTATATGGATATCAATAAATTATGGATTATTTCTCATCTAATTTTCTCTACATGGTGTAACAAATCTGTATACAAAATTTCGGCGTTCTGAGGCTACTCGTTTTTGAGTTATGAGAGATATATACACACATACGTACGCACGTACAAGACACCATCGGAAAATCTATTCTGAGTCCATTTTAAATCAGTTTTAATTTTTCGTGATTACAATACTTCATTTACAAGGAAGTAAAAAAGTATAAATTAAAACGACCCGCTAATTTTATTGAGTATATTACACAAATTTTTGCATCCAAATTTTAAATTTTTGGTTAAAAAATATGCTTTTATTTATTGAGAGGCCTGATTGATTATATTAATTTGCAGTACTGTTTATCTAATTCTTTCTTCTAGATAAATTTTAGAAAAAACTTCTTATGATAATAATTTAAATTTATTTGCAATTTATACGTCAGAGTTCCAAACGCATACTAATGTTATAATAGATTTCATGATAAGCTTTTTTTAAATTTAAATATTAATTTCTGCAAACATTTACATGATTACTTTAATTAACAAAAAATATTTCTAGCACACTTTGATACGGAATAATCTTTTGCACGCCAGTGAGCTATACTAAATTTTCCAAAGATGTTTTGTAATGCTAATATGTATGTTTTACTAATACCTTTTATTTTCTTTGTTTGCTCTCGCATTTATTACTGTTATTCAAGTAATTAGCCTGCTTGTTAATTTGCCTGTTGTTCTTTGTTCTTGTGATTGTGATATGTAATTCTATTTCTTTATGTTTCTTTTTCTGTTGGCTACAATTGTCTTCGAAAAATAAAATTGTAACCCTGTAGGCAACGGGGGGAAGACATTTTTATTTGCGCACTTGGACTATACCAGGACGAGGGGGGGGGTTTCATTGGCGCAGTTGGAGTACACCCACCAGAAGTTTATTCTTTAACATTCATGTTTCAGGTATTTGAAGATGCGTCTAGTTCTTAGCATGGAGGTAAAAGAGCATCGCATCAAGCTATAGTTCGACCGCCTCATCCGCGACCATGAGCTCAAACACGCATGCGCCATTCGGACCGAATTATTCTCAAAATAGGGTAGAAGGATGGGGACATTCTTTCCCTCCAGCATAGCTCTTTCCGAAGAAGAGAAGACCTTTCACGTCGCAGCAAGTAATACTGCTCCTTTTGGACGAGTCTATGTGTTTTGGCAGAATGCCAACCAGGGTTGCGCTTCAGACGGTCGAACTATACCAAAAGTCGAATTCCGTGGTGAAGATTTAAGGTCGGTGGAGAGGTAAGAAAGGAAGAAATGCAACATACAACTTGAAAACAATTAAAAGCTACCACCTTAAATTAATGAAAACAGATTAGGTTTTAGATTTATCACGTTCCGGTCGACCATCAACATTGAAAAAAATATTATTCAAGTAAGAACTATGTTTGAGTAAAACCTTTTTAAGTCCATCTGTCTGATATACATAGAAAGTCGGCTAACACGACATACTGTTCAAACTGTGTAATGCCATCCCTGGTAGACTCAATGCGTCCACTGCTTACGATGCTCTTTAAAACAGGTAGTGATTTTTCCGGTACCTTGTACACATTGTTTTCGTCCACACTACATTTGTTAGCAAATTAAAAAAAACTAATCGGCAATTGGACATAGCAGAAAAATTTCTGCAGTTTTCAAGATTTAAGAAATACCATTTTCTAAACATCATCTGAAATAACAGGGTGGGAAGAATACATGAATACAAGATAATAAATAAACCCAACCAACATAAGCATAATTAAATAAACCCAACCAACCAAAAATGTACATCGCAAATTCATCATTAAATGCTCTAAGATGGAAAATTTAAATACACACCTATAAAATCAAAACGTGTTAGGGATTGTTTCTCCGGCAACGGATCGCTGTAGACTTTCTGTCAAAGGTGTTCTTGTAGTAGACAGACAGCACACTTTTAATTTTCGTGCCTGTACTATCGTGCAGACACTACAATGCAAAAATAGAACTTAAATACAATAATCAGTTTCTGATGTTTAGACATTAATAGGTAAAGCAGCATTAGCTTGTAACCCAGAATTTCTTCTAGAAATATTGTTAAACTTCTGACCTAAAACTGTGGATATTTTCACGGCAGTTTTTAGAAAATCAAAACAACCCTCGATATGATAACCCTTCATTTAGATTAAGTTCCTGAAACTATAGAATTTAGCACACTAGTGACACTCAGCATCTGGGCCCGCATAGCCTGCATTTTAACCCAGTGCTGACTGTATGTATTTTATTTCTCCTTCCGTTGGATTCTCCCTGAAAATATTTCTTTGCAGCTTTATTTAGAGTGCTGTCGTAGGCTTTCGATATTTTTTTCATCCCTTACCTCGGCAAAAATACATTTTTTTCCTAGTAACAGCTTTATCTACAGCAACAAAAAAGTCTCGCTAGTTATAGCTGATGCCAAATGGAAAAAAAGAGAACACGACCACCCTTTCGTTTTACTCCACGAAATGACTGACGCTCAAGGCTATATAGTCGGGGACAATGACATGATCTCCAAAGAATTCGAAAACAGTGATCCAAAAGTATTTTCAAGGCTTGACGAATGCCTTCAATTTCTTCGGAGGTTCTGCTCTAAAATGGTACTGAAAATTCTGTTCATATTACATTTCACACATGGAACGAACAAACGCTTCCTAAAAATGTTTGACCGATGACTGTACCCTAAAATTTCCTTGAACATTGCGATACAGTTTTAGCAACAGTTTTCTTGAAATGATAAACGTTTCCCTCATTCTCCCTTCCTTATAAATTAACTATTTCATTCTCGGCAGAAAAGGAAACGGTGAAACGTATTTGCAAATACTTCCATCAAAACTACTGAAAAATGACATGACGCCCACAGCACTACAGAATCCAGACAGATTATTTCCACAACGCCGAATAAATATTTTTCATGGTTAGCAGCAAACTCCCGAATTGCAATCAGATTTTATGAGGCAATTTAAAACTTTGCTAATTTTTTATATCTAATATAAGGCACTCTACATGCAAATTCGATTCTAAACAAGTGTTATTTGTTTGTCAGTATCAGAACTAATTTTAGATGGAATTTTTTTTAAAACTGAAAATTCGGGACCTTAATCTACACCGTTGACTATCAAATACAATTACACAGTTATTTTAAAGTACAAGTTTCTTCCACGTTGTGAAAAAACAGAGTTCATCGAAATTTTCCACAAATCAAAACAACGTAAAGGATGAAAAACAATTAAGACTAATTCGAACGGAAGAAAGATATCAATGAGTTCTAGATCTACCAGGAAGTCTGTCATAACATAAACATCTCTTAATATCTTACAGTGAAAGGAATAATGATACTGTATATACATACATCATATAAATATTAGAAAATAGCATATTTACAATGTAGCTATAACTTCCAAAACTGGCATCTGAACTATTCTAAAGGCAATGACAGTTATTATTAAGCAATGAGCAGTCTAGAGATTCGGTAATAGAAGCTATAGAGCTTGAGATGAAAATCTTCATCTTCCGTTATTTATCAGGATATGCCTATACCAATGTAGAAAACTGAAATTTATTGTGCTCTGACTGATGTGAAACATCTTGAAAATAAGATAGCATGATTGGCTTCTCAGCGTTACTCATTTCTTCTAACAATATAAATTTCCGTTTGCCATCAAAATATCTTGGAAAAAATTGTTTTAGATATAACAAACGTACGCAGGGAAGGGGCATTCGAAATTAACTCAAGATCAGTCTGCGAAAACTTACGCAAATCGAAACAATGTAAAGATGAAAAGCAGTTGCCATTAATTCCCATGGAAAGTTTTATACAACAGCAGGTTAAAAAAAAAAAGGAAGAGAAGAAAAATTACTCATAAGCAATAAAAAATACTATTAACAGTTTACGTTACTTCTAAGCAGTTTAATTTGGAGGCTTAAGTCCATCAGTTTACAGAGGCTGTTCGCACATTTTTTAGACGATTTTGGTAAGCGGTAATAAAAAATCGTTTGCTGCAAAAGAAGTAATTGCAATTGTACTATGTTTTTAAAAGTCAAAATTATCGTCTGTGGCTTAAAAGTTTTGTTTTTATTCAAAATGGCGAATTTAACAAAGCAGTGGTTCGAAAGCTACATTTACGCTCTTTCCGAAGAGAAATATGCATACTCCATTATCCAAAAACGATGTGAGAGTCATGGTTTTGTGATATCTAAAGCGTCGATGGGTAATATCATCAACAAGAAAGGGAAAAAAAATGTCAAATTGGAGCCTCAAGTGGGACAAAAATTCCAAATAAGTATCCAAGGAAAAAACGGACATCTTCGACTATTGCAAAGGTAAAATGCTAAAAGAAAATCCCCCTAGTCAAAGGACAGTTTCAAAATCATTAAAATGCTCGGTGTCCACTGTAAACAAAATGATAAACGTTGATTTAAATCTTAAGACAGCGAAAAAACGCAATGTGCATCGTCTTCTTCCAAAGCATATCGCTCAACGCAGGACACGCTGCAGAATTCTATATGAGAAACACTTATCCAAAGAAAAATGGAAAACAACTGACACAATAGATGAAGCATGGGTGTATTTAAATGATTGTAACAAAAGAAAAGCCATTTATTATCATAAAAGGGGAGAAAAAATTTTAAGTACATGGTTCAAAGAATCGAAAGAAAGTTTTTCTAAGGGATTCATGATTGTTGCTGGTTTTTCTTATAATGGCAAGTTAAAAATAAAGAGAGTGCAAAAAAATGTCAAGATTAACTCCAAATACAATCAGGAACATATTTTATCGCCAATTTTTCTGAATGAAATACCATTGCTTTACCCATAGTGCCATCAATCTGTGAGACTCCATTAGGACAAAGCTAGCAGTCACACATCAAAATCCACTGGAAATTTCCTAAAAGAAATGGAACAAAAAAATGGTATCAAGGCCATACCCTTCACTGATATCCTACATGTCACCTATGGATTTTTGTGCTTTCGGACTTTTAAAAAATGCATTATCCACACGTTGTCCCCAAACCTTAACAGGACTCTGGAAAGCTGTTCGGGAGGGATGGGATAGAATACCTCTTCTGCCATTTCAAAAGGCATTATTATCCTGGAAATTGCGGTGTCGAAAGATAGTTCAGAATAAGGGATGTCAAAGAGAACATTTAAAACAATTTTATGTAATTTAGTTTTGTGAATACAATATACATCGTCTAAAAAATGTGTGAACAGCCTCTGTAGTATTCAAAACAAGAGCAACACACTTCAGATCAGAATGAGAGTTTTTGTTACTTTATCATAATTCCCATATTTTAGGTGTCTTGCGTAAACGTAATCTCTTGTATTTCGATAGGAGTCGACACAGGATTAATACCCGTGCATCTAACTGATTTTTGCTATTTAGCTGTTTATTTTAAGTGGATGATTTAATAATATTTGCATATTCTAGAGTATGCACAATTAAATTACATAGTATTGTGGATAAAAACAATTCCTAAATATTGTGACATCATCTGCTATAGCTGCTATTGGTCTCATGCAACTTCTACTCCTTCCTATAAATTTTTCTAATTTTGATGGTTTGTGACAGAAATATTTTCATCGCTCCATACTGATTTCCACTTGGTTAATCCCCGCCCGGTTAGTCCAGAGTTTGCTGTATTAAATGACAAGTTTTAATAGATATCAGTAGTGTTTTGGCTATCTAACTGAATCCCCATATACAGCCAGTAAAACTTTAACATGTGACAGCAGTGAATCAAAAGCTCAGCCAAATATTCAAGATTAGCAGCTACGCTGCCAGCCTTCGTCTTGCTTTTAAATGTACCGGAAAAATGTGTGAAAGGAACAAACGTTAAATTTAAAAACTGCGCAGAATTTTACTCTGCAACTTCAACTTCATTACAAAAACAAAAACAAAACAAAACAAAAAAAAAATATTGCATATAACAAAATTACAATGAAATAAACAATACAATATCCCTTAATACAAATATTAGTTATCCTCATAAATAAATTAACCAACTTCCCGTTACCTTCTCTCAACAAACGTCCAGGATCCAAGAGAAACATTAAATTAAAAAACTGCATAGAATCATCTCCCTCATTTTTCCAAGTGGCAACAGTGCTGATTTTCAACAGTCGGCAGTCCAGTATACAATTGAATGAAAAACTGTAGCCAAAACACATTTCTAAAAGAACGTGTAGTGTCATTAGGTTAATTGGTTGCAGGAAAGATGAAAAATATGCAACCGCCTTCGCCGGGAATCGAACCACGGACCGCTGAAATACCGCCTCAGTGTGCTGACCACTACACCACGAAGGCACGCTAGGGAAGCGGGAGAAATACCTCATATATTCCCCCTTTTTAAAGGGCGACTAGGGTTTTAGAGGACCTAGTCGTCAAATCCTGGGTGCGGAGAATCATTATCCACAACCCTTTTCGTTCGGGCGCCACTTGTACAGTCATTGGGTTAATTGAAAGCAGGAAAGATGAAAAATATGCAGCTGCCTTCGCCAGGAATAGAACCACGGACCTCTGAAACATCGGCTCAGTTTGCTGACCACTACACCACGACGGCACGCTAGGGAAGCGGGAGAAATACCTTATAAATGAAACTATTCAAAGTGATGCGATAAAATCGAAAAGATAAAATTTTTTAAAATTCTGATTTGAATTTTGAAGAAAATCGCTTTGAGGTGCACTGGCTCTTTTCTAGATGCACCTATATACCAAATTTCGTAGCCCTGGTCTTACGCGCAGCACGAACGACAGACACACAGACTCGTTCTTTTATTATATGTAGAGATTTAAAAATACAAAGTGGTTTGTACGATATAACTAAAACTAAAAAAAAATTAAAATAATTATTTAAAACAGAAACATTATTCTTATGCATTTATGTAATAATGTAGGGAAGAAAATATCTTGAAGTTCCTGAATGGCCCTTTCTGCAGCGCTTCTTTCTTCACTGCTTAGTTGTGTATTCCGCAATAAAGCCGATATTAGGATCTCCGAAGAAGCAGCGACTAAAGAACTACTGGTTCGTTTAACTCAGGTCACTGGAATACATGCAGCAGACACTTCACCTTTCCTAACGACTTTCGCTTTATCACTTGCATCGGCAATTCTCATCGGGAGGACGACCCTCGATAGATCGACCAGTGGCTAGGGTACTGGTACGCCTTTCGGGCTGTCCTTAGGATATTCCAGTATCCCGCACCGGAATTTTCTGTTTTCAGCTAGGGATCCTAGTAGTGAAAATTCTCTTGCTGGTACTGTGATATGGTTCGTCAGCTACTATTTGGTTGACAGATTTAACTCCTTTGATTCAGAATAGAGTTATGCCCCGAGAGGCTGAAAGCATTTCATTAAAGACCAATGAGAGACGGTATTTCTTAAAGCCTAATCCGAGCATGCAAGGGTCTGTAATATCTACTACATAAGCCACGTGATGGTAGGCGGCACTTTCAACATATGTTAACGCTTACCTTTCCGATTATTTCCGATTATGTCGATTTTATCACTGAACACAGTTTGGAGGTTAACACAGAGCGGTATTGAGATGAGTTTACCTTCCAGTCTGTAACGTTTGAGCAAGAAAAAGAGACGAGATGTCCTTTAAATATTTATTTTTAAACTTAACAAGATTTCATGATTAAATGAAAATAAAAAAAAAAAAAATTACAGACATAATAATAAACTGGCCACTTGATGCGGCTTTTCGGCGCTGGCGCGACTTCACTCAAGTCTCTCTCAGCATAAAATCTCACACAAAAGCCTATTTCTTTCCTTTTAAGTTAGCGTCTTTAGGAAACGAAATCATAACGGGTCTTTAATGACTTCCTTTTGTTGAGTACTTTGGCCATTTAGCTTTAGCGGACAAGAAAATGACAGTTTCGCCCGGAAACCGCCCAGGGGATTTCCTTAACGCATTTCCACAGATAATTTACTAAACACAGGAAGTCCTCTAATTAACTGGATGTTTATCAGAGGTGAGAATTTTGTTACAAATCGTTAATCCAGATCATGGTAACATTGACTCTTTTATCGAGGTCATATTGCAAGGAACTCCATTTATTTTCCCGATGTTGATGAGTCCATAACTGCCACCTCTCACTGCAGAAATCTGAAGAATCTGCTTTAAAATTGCACTTCTCAATATCTAGAAATCTCTGTCCCGCGACATAGCCACTAATTTGTTTCCGGCCTCCTTGCTGGGGAGCGGTCTTAGGTTTCGTACGACCTTCATCACTGCAGTTCGAACATATTAGGATCGGTTTATTACCGCTTCATATCGCAGCCTCAAGGCATTGACTTGCCTAGTTAAATGCCTAGACGATTTGCCACTTGATCCACTGGCTCCTGGACATCAGCAGCTCTGACTGGGCGGCAGTCTCTACAAGTTACTTGCAGAGCTGCCTCGAAATTCATGTCATTTAATTTTATTTCATGGCACATAAATAAAGCAGTTTTTAGATTTTTGTCTTTTCGTCATTCAGAGAGCTTTCTGTATCTCAGGATCCCGGATGCCATCGACAAAGTACTGTAAGGACTGAATTTCACTTGTTTTTGTTGGGCAGCTCCCAAAAGGCGAGAAAAGACAGCCTTTCAACATCCGCGGCGACCTCCTGAAGTGTTTCCGTGGGCCTTTGTTGGTAGGATTTTAACTGAAGCCTGCTATAGTCTTTAAACACTTTTCACTTTTCGCTAAAGGACAGCTCTGATGCACCGAATACAGCTTCGATGTCTAGCCTCTGATTTTAAGGCATCGTTTTAAGGGTGTCATCTACGTCTACTATCAGAAATGGGACAAAATAAAGATTTTCAGTTTCGGAATTCCATCCATTTGCCACTATAGAGATCTAAGTCTTGTACACTTCCTAAGGTGGCTTCCTATCGTAAGTGGGTAGCTGAGGGTCAAGAAGACATGGGAAGAAATTTAAACCGCCAGAATTGTTTCCTGCTGTTGCTATGGATTTAAGTTGGTAACCTCCTAGGGAATAGCAGAAACGCTGTCATCGAGTTGTTGTTCGACAGCAGAAACTATTTCTTTAATTTGTTGTTTAGCAGCAGAAGCTCTTTATCCGACTTGTTTTTCTACCGCAGTGGCTAATCGCACCGACGGTGTGAATAACTAAAAGGATATTCACACCACCTACGCTCGCGCATGCTCACAATCAGCCCAGGTACCAGCATTTTAAGCTGATTTCCGTAGGGCAGGCGGTAGAGAGAGCGAAGGTTGTTAACCCTAACTCAGCAATAGAAAGATAGCTCACCAGCAAGAGAATAATTTTTAAGTAATAATTATTGATTACAAAGGCGAGGTCAATCTATATACATGATAATGTTTAGGAAATGATTAGATAAAATAGGGATTTAATGATGGTTCTAACTGCAAGCGAGGACGTGTAATTTGTTAAATCTTTAATTTATTGACAAAAAGGCTACAGAAATTACTTAAATTCTTTTATTTAACAGAGGAATTTTTGATGCAAACTTAGACCCTAGTCTTATAGCATGGGACAGTCGGAATTATTATTCAATAAGAAACCTTACTGAAAACTATAATATTCTTATATTTATTCATCACTTTTTCAGTATCCACACATGTTTATAGGTTAAACTGTCATATTTCAAAATCAAAGTTATTTCTGAAATAAAACCTTATAAATTCTGATAAATCATTTGTGTATGCAAATTTTTAAATCTAAATCTTTTACATTAAATTATTTCTGTCTTTTAAATTACATTCCATTATTTATTCCAATTTAATTTATTAATGTGCTTGTACTAATATTTCAAAGTTCTTTGAACGACTTTTTGTGTCCTGAGAAAAAATAAACAGGCATACAGAATTGTTAATAACTAATATTATATGATTTATTATTCATTTAATAGTTGATTTAATCGCTTTTAACTTATTTCATGTCTAAATTTTCTACACAGAAATCCTTTGTCTAATTTTTATTATCTTTTCTGGGAGTTAGAATTTTTATTATCTTTTCAAAGAGGAATGAATTAAAGTCTTGTTTGCGCAAAATACATCTTTAAAGCTAAATGTATTCTAATAAGAACAAAAAAAGTAAACAAGATTTTGTCATCCCCCCAAATCAGTCATTTAAACTATTCCCAGCGTTTAGGAAAACGATAAACATTGCGAACATAAAAATCTTTTCACTTCCTTGTACGTAGTAAAAAGGAAGTATTGTAATCGCGAAAAGTTTCAGGCAGCATATTTCAACGAAAATATCCATTTTGACCGCTATCGAATGCAATTTAACGATGTTTTTGCGTGATATCTGTACGTAAGGACAGAATAAAGGACTCTTTTCCTCCAAAAAAATTATAAAACTGCTTTAAAATGAATTCTGAAGAGAATTTTTCGTGGCGTCTGTACGAACGTATGTACGTACGTATCTCGCATAACTCAAAAACGAGTAGCTTCAGAACGTTGAAATTTTGTATATAGGACTGCTATAGCATGTACATGTGCACCTCGTATTTTGGTTGCAATCGGCCGCACCAAACGTATATAAATACATTTATATATATATCCACTCTGTTACATGGCTCGGTGATCTCAGTTCCTTTACTCTTATATGTTTGTAAATTGTACATTTTTTGCTTTAAAAATGATTGAATTATGATGTTTTTATCTTCCGGTTAAGGTTTTTATGCCTTTAGTAAATCTCTATGCAATATTTTTAGAATTATCAACAATTTTAAAGTTGTTTAAGAGCCTCTAAGCCTAATCCTTTTCTTGATGGCGGCCATTGTTTGTTTACATTTGAAACAGCAGACTAGAGGATTTGTTGCCAATCTAGAGAAACGTAGCTTCGCAACAACAAAGATAACGCCTTCATTTATTATTGCGAATTAAATCATGCTTAATCCTTTCTGGAATTTTTTCGATGAAATAAGTGTTTAAGATTTACTTCGCAATTTTTAATATAGATATTTTGAGTTTTTACGTATTTTTGCCTTCTTGAGAAGTGAGAACTGAATTAATTGAATGAGAAATACTCAATCGTGTATGAAAAACTGTTTCTTTTTTGTTTTGTTTGCTTAATTTCTTTTATACATCGTTCTAGCTTTATTATAGTATTTGAATAGAACATGTGGCAACGATTAGATAATTCTATTCTTTAAATTACATAAATTTTGTGCATTATGAGTTATAATATGAACGGAATATAATAATGTTAAGTGAATGTAGCGCCAGAGTGTCGCTATGGTAAACAAATACTAGAGTGAATTTTAAAGAATGCATTTATTCTATTGTGGTTTATGCGCTGTCGGCGAAGTAGATTTAATTCAATCCAATAAGTTTAAATGAAATGCAAGAAGAAATGCGTATAATTTAATATTCCGTACAAGGAAATCATGTGATGTACACATCAGATTTCTTATATATACTTTAATAAAAGGAAATGTGTTCCTTCATTCTATAAGAAAAGGAACCCATTTTCCTTTCTAAACCTTTGAAAGTCGCCAACGCTTAAAAAACGATAAACTACGCCAAGGTAGTAACCCGCTTTAAAAAAAAAAAAAAAAAAAAAGATTTACTACAAAGCTTAGTTCGCGTACGTAGAATCCGTTCTTTTCGCTTGGGTTCAAATGACGGATCTGACAACTCAATGTGCATGCGTGGCTAATGTTGGTGCGAATAGCTTAAGCGGCTAATCGCACCAACGGTGCGAATAGCATCGGCCTTTTTCTACAGTAAAAATACTTCTCCGATTTTCTGTTTGGCAGTGGAATCTTTCTTTATTTTCAGCCATGTCCTGTTTTCCTTAGCTTCGAATTATTTTTATATTATGATAGTAATTTTTCTCTTAATTTCCTCTTGCCATGATTCAATCTTTTCTTGAACTAACTTGACAGCTCTTTCCATCATTTCTTGTCCCGCTTATCTCTTCTTGAACGAAATGGAAGGCCCCCTTCCATCTTTTTTTGAACTGATTTCATGGCTACATCCAGCTTTCCTTAGCTCGATTTCACCCCTTCTTCCAAGAACCTTTCATGCTTTCTTGGAATCTAGCAAAGGCTGTTACCAACTGTCTTAGTTATTCTTCCATCGCTCCTGCATCAGCATTCAATCCGACTTCTGACAACATGAAACTGTACGGGTTCTAGCTTTATTATAGTATTTGAATGCATACACAACCGATGAGAATTTAATGAAATTTATTGTTTCTAAACATAATTATACATTTGACAGTTCTGGAACTTTTTACACAAAAGTACTCGTACAGCATTTCTCAATCTGATAGAACACAATCAGTAATTACCACTCTAAACTACTTAAACTACTAAGAACGTTGAACCTAAGGAATTGTAAAAAAACCTCAAATGCATAAGCTCGTACAGTGAACTCTCACTACTCTGAGCTAAACTCTAAACTGATGCTCTCTCCGGTCTTATATAATTTTCCTTCATCCGCCGAGAGAGAGAAAGCGCGGAGATCACGCAACATGTCATATCTACATGCTGTATCATATGTCACAGACTAAGTGGGTTTTTTTTTAAAGGCTTTACGGACGTAAGTTTCCGAAAGAAGCATATTATTGATTGCAGTTCTACTTTACGGAAACCACTCTGATATGCTTAAATTACAATGTTATTTTCCAAAGAACAGCCTAGGCGGCGATTTGCCATTTTTTCAAGTAATTTGCATATGCAGCTCATAAATGAAATGGGCCACTAGTTCGAGTGATTCTTCGGGTCTTCCCTGAAAATGACAACAGCTTTCTTCCATGCACTCGGAAATGTGTGATGCTTCCATATTTCGTTAGGAAGATTCAAAAGAGCACCCAATGATTTACAAGAGAGCTAATTCAGCATTTCGTAACTTATATTATCTGGCCCTGAGCTAGACCTATAAGTCTGAATAAGCACTTTCCTTAATTTAGACAGAGTAAAGTTGCTATTATAAGGTAGGCTCAGAGTTCGAAGAGTTGAATACAGTGAGATTTCTCTGGAAGTGTAGTTTGATTAAAAGAATGCTGGTCGGTTAATTGCTGATAGAAGAAACAGCAGTAAAACTCTTGCCAATAGTGTTTGTAATTTCTTCTGTAGTTTTAAGCACTTATTTATCTTTTTCCAAAAAGGGAAGTGAGTGGTCTTTATAATCCTTTCCCCCCTACACTCATTTAGTTGGCGTAGATGATGTTATTGATCACACATCCACAAATCCTTCTGGTTCTTGCGCTTTACTTTTCGAACGTTTGCTTTGGTTTTTTTTTTAAGACTAAAAGGTTTTGACAAATTGGGGTATTTATGAAATGTTTCCCAAGCCTTCTCTGTTATTTTTATTTCAGCGTCTCCTGGTATTCACCATTCCACCACAGTTTTGAATATTTGGATAGCTTTGTCACAATTTTGAATATTTGGATAGCTTTGTCAATCTCAGAGGAAGGGAGTTTAGCTGTCTCAATTATAGTACCACTAACGGCTTCCACAGCATCGTCGATAGGTACATCTTTAACCATTCCTTCTGTGATCTCTGAAAGAGATAAGAGGAGTTTCCATTCTGCCATATAACGTATAAAATGTAGGAATCTTTACATGAGATTTATTCCTTTTCGTGCGAGAGATGCATAAATAGGAAAATCATCACTATTAAAGATTATTTCCAAAATTAAATGTATAAAAAGCCAGAAGAGGTGATGTATTGATGGCAATTTAACAGCATGAAATGTATGCTCGTGGAAGTAAGTATCCTCTCCATTATTCAGAAGACAAAAGCAATGATCTGCAGTCATTTGTTCAATTTGTCTACCTTGACGATTTGTGTATTTATTCTCCCAGAGCGGATTACGACCATCTAAGTATCTTATAACAAGTGATTCTGACAGCTGTTCAATTAAGTAATCTTAATCTCGCTGATCGATATGATCATTCGGTGAAAAATAAACAGAACAAACCATGACCGCTCAGTTTCGAATTTAAACGGTGACCAAAATACGGAAATTCGTTTGTACAGCGACAGTTTGGAGGTATGTTGTCAAACGATGAACATCTGACGAATAATATAGTGAGGCGAGGACATCCTCAGCTCCTTTCACAAGCTCACCTATCACATTAACTTCCTTGAACAAAGCATACCACCAAAGGTCTGTATATTGTTCTTGTTTCAAAATCGCGTTTTTAAAAAGCGCACAGACATGTGATCCATCATCTGCCTGATGCTGACGAGATTGTAGTGGAAGCCGCGACAGTTGCATGAGATGAGAGGGGCCATTATGTTTGATGTTTCGGTGCCTTTTTTTTAACCCTTCTTCAATTTCCATATTACCTGAGTGAAGAGAGTCTGAAATAATATCCTTAATATTACTGACTTCATATTTTTGAGAGGTACCTTTTGGGTTTTTCTGAACAGCGTGAATTCGTTTTCCTATTTTTAATTGCAGTTTCCTGGCTTTTTGATGGTAGAATGCATGTTGGCACACATGAATGCAGAGTAGACGTTTGAGTGGCGAAAGACCTAGTGGATTTTATAGCACTGGCAACAGATTTATTTGAATGTTGCTGAGAAATTTCAACTATCCTTCTTGCTTCGGAATAAGATACATTCCTAGTTATTTTAGTCGCCTAAACTTCCCTTGTCGATTTCTATTTTGGACACAAAAGAGACGATGTCGGGTGCTCAACCTTGCAGTTTATACATACCGACGTAGCAGCGCAATTTTGGCAATCGTGATACTGAGCACCGGGTGCATGTCAAGTTGCCATGACAGGACATCTTAAAATTACCAAAACGTTGGCATTGGAAGTGTCACATAAGGTTTGGAACACACGCTTTCACCGAACAACCAACCTTAATAAAATTAGGCAGATCATGCGAGTTGAAGGTCAGGATCACGTGTTTCGCGTTGATCAACTGCCCTTCCTTAAGCATCTTGTCCGCAAACACCGCAGGCATTTTGGTTTATGGTTTCGACAAAATATATCAATATGGATTGAGTATGGCTGCGTCAAAAATTGGAATTTTTGTGCGCTGACTAAGTTACAAGCGTTTGTCCAAGTTTGGCTTGACGTAAACGAGAAGCAAACAGAGTGGCTGAAATGATATCAATAAGCAAATTTAAAATGATGCTTTATGTTCCTTGTCTCACTAATGCATGAAATGATGTATTTGTTTACTAGGAGAGGAGATATCTTTTGCAGTTTGCCAGAAGGGCTAGTTACAACTAGAAAACATGGATAAAAGCTAGTTTCTTCAACATTTGCTACGGTATGTATCATCTTTACTGCACATGTGTATTTGGTTTCATTTAAATGTCTCGTTTCGTTATTACAGTAACTGAAGTCTTTAAAAGCAACCATGTTTAAAAGGAAGAGGGGAAAAAAAAAAAAAAAACAATCTGGGTCCGATCGCCTCAACCACGATAGAACCCAAAAAGGGAGCATAGATCCCTGTGTTAGGGCCTCACGCCCGAATTTCTCGAACACAAGAATTCTCGATCATTTATTCTCAGATCTTCGATACTATGATCAGACCCAAGGGTCCGTACAGTTTGACCTTGGATCAGACCAGCGGATTGACAGGGTAAGGATAACAAAGTGCCTCTCGTTTAGATGAAGTAGAGGCTAAAGCACTGTGTTCGGAACAGTACCTCGCCTTTCAACCACCAGACCCCTCCTTTCCAATAACAAGAGTTTAGCACACAGGTCGACAGTTTTCTCGCCATTCGGAACAGGATACCAGGGCTTGTTATGACGAGCCCCAACATCTATAGAGAAAAAACACAAGGAAGGAAAAGGAGCAGAAAATTAAAGCATCGAGAAGGGAAAACAGAAATGAAGATCACGGGCCTTTAGAATCGTGATACTCGTCTTGCCGAAACGATGATGCTCTGACGAGACGACTATCATATGCTTCCGTATATAAAACGGGAGATTTTACAACTGATAATTTTGAGTCAGTTTATTCAAAAGTGGTTTTTCAAATTAATTTGATCACATAAAAGATATTACACATTAAATAAAGGGGGAAATATTATTTTTCTTTAATTCTAACGGACATTAATAATAAAATTTCTTATGCTGAAGGTGAAGTGGCACTTCCTTTATCTCGTCTCATATGTTGGTTGTTACCTGGATATGGCAAAACATTTGCCTGAAGGAAAGGATACTTTGTGCAGGATTTTCTCATGGGAGCATGCTCTTATTCGCATTACATATGGGGAAAAGTACGAAAACCAACCATGCAGCCAATCCGTTCGCCTGGATTCGAACCTGGGACGATCTACTAGTATTCAGCAGATCTACTAGTATTCAGCAATTTTCAACTGCTCGATTATTCGCGAGACCTCATCTGATAAGACTAGCTAAGTTGGATAATCAATTATTCGCACTTATATACTGTTACATATATAGCTGGGTTTACAGAGCCATTTTAAATTCGGTTTAGATGCGGTCTTTCAATTTTGGTTGAATTTTAGCAACAAAATTATATATCTCGACTTATACACAGATCGACTTAAATTCGGAAATATTCGGTAGTTTATTCTGCGATTTTAGAATGATAGTAGTCTGTATGTGTTAATTGCTAGCCGCTAGCTAATTTCAAATCTAAATCAAATCCACTTTAACAGGTAAACAATAGTACTGTATATATACTGTCATTCAGAAGATATCAATTAAATGAATATTTACAAGTAAATTAAATCAGTTTAATAAAATTATTTTTAAAAGAAGCCGAGCAAGTAATTTCAGATTCAAATCATTAGTTTTGGGACATTACCTAAAGCAATGTTTTTCAGTCGCGGTTCTTTAGAAGCCTTGCTTCCAGAAGAAATCACAATAGGTTCCGAAAAAAAAAAAAAAAATTAATGACAAAAATGGCTAAAGAATGACGTCATTCTTTAGCCATTTTTGTCATTAACTTTATGTTGTTATTATTGCTATCTATAATTGTGCTAATTTACTTTGATATACTAAATTTTAGCAATCACAGCAATTTATTAACTATCACAGTTTAACTCTATTATCATAATTTAATTGGTTTATTTTTCCAACACTGTCAATAAAAGATTAAGTTATCACTTTTTTTTTTTTTTTTTTTTTTTTTTTTTTTTTTTTTTTTTTTTGGTCAACGATTAAATTACTGCTTTATTACCTCAATTTGCATCTCAGTATTTATTATGAAAAGCAAACGACATTTGATACACATGCCGAATTTTTTTTCTTAGCATCCCTTTGGTAAACAAGTAGCCCAAGAATCGAGTTTACAGGACTGAAACACAATTTCTATGCATAACATAACTCTTATATGATACAACTTCTTTCCACAGCGTCTAGAATGATTAATGATACGGCAGTGCACAAAGGACAACATAATTAACATAAATTAAAAAAAAAAAACTGATTCTGGACTTAATATGATACAAGAGGCCAAATCAAAGATTGTCATCACACAACTAAACTATGTTTGGAAGGGAAAAAAAAAGAATCCGGGTCCGGACTCTGGTTATGTGAACTTCCAATGCACTACACAAGTGACAAATATTGCTGATCCCTTCATAGTGGGTAACACAGCTGCTATAGGAAAAAAGAAACGGAAACAAAAAAAAGGTGTGTGTGACGCTTGCCGTCTGATAACTAAATAAATAATCAAATGGTATTTAAAATAAGTGAAATTATAAAACAGCATAAAGTTACAATGTGGCCTAAGGATAAAGTAAGTCTCAAATGAGACATGCTTCGGGAAAAGTACGCTGAAAATTACCGACAACCATATTGCGATGATTTGCCAGCTTAGTCAGTACAACTGAAAAATAATACTCTTATAATTCTGATTTATCGCCTTGTCAGTTCTCTAAATTTGCCTTACTGTAAAAGGAATACTAAAGTTTCAAATAATTTCATGACAAAGGATCAAAACAATTCCCACTTTCCAAAAAGGCATTAATAACTATGGCGAATATTTATGAAATGTTAATTTCAGAGAGTTTGATTTTAAAACCATTTTATTTAAAAGATCATAAACGTGATCTATAAAACATAGAAACAACATGAAATTATTTACTCACCTTCAAACTCAGAAGAGCTTCTCACTTTTGGAACATCCGCTAGACGTAGGTCTTCTGACTTCAACGGAAGCCATAACGAATCAGAATCAGGATGGCACTGCATCAAATCCCCCAGCAACAAGCACCAGAAGAGGAGCCACATATATTTTGCCATGTTGCTCATGATCTTGTCAGCAGACTAGATGATACCACACACTGGTGGTAATGCAAGTAATGTTGGTGGCATTGATTATGATGCCTCCAAATACAGAGGTCCGTAAATCCTAGAAAGGAAATACATATTGTTAATAGAAATAACACGTATTTACATATTGTAAAGCCACCATACATCTTTCACTATAAGAAGGAGGAGGATGAAGAAAAATTAAACTAACATCATTTCTTTAACATGTAGGGTTTCTATTTATTTTAACTAACATTTATTTTAAGTTTAAGCTATCTTTCCTGTCAAGCCTTTACTTTCCCATGGAATTGCCAATGCCAGAGTATGTAAATAGAACGCGCAGAGTATTCAAATTTTTAGCAAAAGTAATTTGAGTTAAATAGAAGGAAAACGAGATTTGTAAGTGTGCTTCTTGAATCATGAGCGTGAAACGTTGCTAGGTAGAAATTTAAGAACCGCACGTTTCGGCCTGTGTGCCTATTTCGACAGTTCGTTGAATCCTTCAACTTCTTAATCAGAAAGTTTGCTGAATCTCAGCTGTATCTTAGAACGCGGTTAAGATAGTTACAATTATAGAGCCTCGTAGATAGTGACTTCGTTAGTTATTCATCCTGTCATTCATTTTTAGTTGTACTTTTCTATTTTTGTTTAACCGCCGGTTCCGCGTAGTTTGTGAGCGTCGAGTGAACGCAACTGTGACTTCTAAAGTGAAATAAAAAGGGAATTAAACCCTTCTTAAGAGTCTGTGTAATTTCCAGTTCATAGCAGTCACTACTACTGTTGCTGACAAGTTGGGGCCTCCCAACATCACATTGGCGCCCGAACACTTTACGAACTGAAATGGCCGAAAACTGGATGGAAGCTCCTGTACAACTCCAACAACAACAAATGATGAACTAATTAGAAGGATTTGGATACCTGGTCCTGACGATGAGAGCATCAATCAAGCCAAACGTCAATTTCGACGGAAAACATTCGGTGGCGATATTTTTAGAAGGCCTAGAAAATCATTTCCAGCTATACCCTGTGCCTGAAAGACAAAAAGTTGCCATTGCCACGTCTGCACTAAGAGGACAGGCCTCACTATGGTGGAAGAATATAGGGAAATTTTTATTAGGGGAATTCGGAGGCCAAACATATACCTATGAAAAGTTCAAAATATCATTATTAAAGGCCTTCCCCATAGTGAAAGACCGAGCAAAGCTAGAAGCCGAACTGTATAGTTTTTATCAACGTAATATAGAAGATTTAACGGACTTCATTCTGCGAAAAGTTAAGCTGATAAACATGCTGTATGGGAAGAAACCCGACGCAGAGATTATTGAAATAATCTTACCAAGATTGCTACCTGCTGTCCAAGATTACGTCGAAATCCGAAACCCAAGCACCTTGCAGGAACTCTTCGAGTTGGCGGTCAAGTTCCAAAATCGCAGAATAGCGGAAAAAGCTAGAGGTGCATCGTATTCTCAAAGTCACCGAAGGCAATCCTCAAATCAACAGACCGGAAACACAAATCGCTCTTATGGGGTAAAGAGCTATCAAGCTAACTCATCGAAGCTCGAAGGTCAAGGCCCAAAAAGAAAATTTGAAACAACCGTCCGCGTACCCAGAAGACAGAAGTTGAAAGGAAAGCTTTAAACGAGTAGAGGGGCCTGTAAAAGCGAGGGCCCGGATCCCGGAAGTTTCGAAAAAACCCTCAAGAAGATACTTAAATACGGTCGTGGTAAAGAACTCACAATTACCGATAATACAAGTCCTGGTTGGCGATGTACCAGTAGAAGCCCTCATCGATATAGGGGCAGAAGATAATTTTATGAGTGATACATTTTTTAAGAAGAATTTTAATAGGTTACGATTATTTAAAAATAAAAACACAGAAATTATAGCAGCGCAAGGAAAAACTTGTCAATGCATTGGAAAATTATCATTACAAATACAGGTAAAAGATGAAAGCCTCAAAGTATTAATTTTTGTGGTCAAAAATTTGCACAGTCATTTTAGGCATGTAGTTTTTAAAGGCCGCGAAGGGCAAACTGAATTTTCAGGAAAATTCGATTATGCTGGAAATGAATCGGAGGGTGGTGGAGCCAGTGAAACAACCGCAAGTGGGCCTTAGCCATTTGAATGACCATGAAAGCCAAGCCATCCAGCAAGTGGTGAGTACTTTTTCGAACTTATTTTCAGAACGGCTTGTTAATTGTCAAATTGTTACGCATGATATACAATTAACTGCTGACAAACCCTGTAGGACTAAACCTTACCTGTATGATAAGCAAAAAGAACAAATAATTGAAGAACACATTCAGGAAATGTTGAAGAACCAGATAATAACGCCCATAAATAGTGAGTACGCGAGTCCAGTCGTACTATGTAGGAAAAAGAATGAGTTCCCTCCTTCGGATAAAAGGGCTTGGAGGTTTGCTATCGATTACAGAAAGCTTAATTTAACAGTGTTACTAAGTTCCCAGTTTACCTTTTGCCGGTTATAGAGGAAATTATTAGAAAGATTAAGTCTACGAGATACATGACTACGTTGGACTTAACGTCTGGCTACTATCAAATAGTTATGAGACCCGAAGACATACCTAAAACCGCGTTTATCACAAAATCGGGCACTTATGCATTTTTACGCATGCCCTTTGGGTTGTGTGGGGCCCCGTCAACATTCCAGAGAGCTATGGATATTGTTCTAAAGCCTGTCCTAGGAAAATCGACTTTAATCTATCTAGATGATATAATTATAACGAGTAGTTCGTTGGAACAACATATTAAAGATTTAGAAGAGGTTTTTAAATTATTAAAAGAGGCCTGTCTTACAATTAACGCATCAAAATGCAAGTTCGCGACTAAAGAACTTAAATATCTGGGTTATAAAATTTCGCAAAAGGGTATAGAAACTCAGGATTCAAAAATAAAAGCCATCAAGAATTTCCCACCTCCCAACACCGCCAAGAAACTTTCTTCTTTCCTTGGGTTATGTTCTTATTATCGGTCGTTCATAAAAGATTTTGCGAACATTGTTGAACCGTTGTTAGTAATTAAAAGAAAGAAAAGTAAGTTTACGTGGACAGCAGAGGCAAATACTGCATTTGAAAGGTTAAAAGAATGAAATTCTCGGAAGGGGACGAAAACCTGGAAATTGTAGCAGATGCGTCGGACTATGCCATAGGTGCGGTTCTCATGCAAAATGGACATCCTTTGGCATTTTTTAGTAAAACTTTAAACTCTACGCAAAGGAATCATACAGCTACAGAGAGAGAAACATTAGCCGTATTAATGGCTGTACACAAATTTCGAGTTTATTTCGGCAAAGCGCCAGTAACAGTCTTTTCGGATCATGCGGCTGTTGGTAGACTTTACTCGGGGAAAAACCTAACGTCCAGGTTAATAAGATGGGCTTTAAAACTTCAAGAGTATAACCTAATAATTAAATATAAACCAGGTAAGGGAAAAAATGTTGCTGACGCCCTGACGATGAAGGCAATGAACTCAAAAGCTCTGTGTTGACTTCAAAAATTTTAGATTCTAAAGAAACAATTATTGCTGAATTGAAAGTTGATCCTGAATTTGGAAGTATCTATGCGTATTTGAAAGACCCCGAAAGCTTTGAATACACAGATATCAATGCGATAAGAAGTAGAGCAGAAAACTATGAAATAATAGATAATTTATTGTTTTCTACGAAAGCAACAAAGGAAAAAATACACCAGTCATCCCAGCCTCGCTTCGATTAAGCATTTTAAAGGAATTACACGACGCGAAAACAGCGGGTCAAAGCTGAATATTTAATCTTACTCGGTTGCTAAGTTTTTCTCTTCACAGATCTAGCTTCTACGGCATCAATATTACAACGTTCTTTTCATCCACACACACACACACACACACATAACCCTAACGTTTAATTCATCAACTCTGCTTAGCAAGAATGAGTAACTTTTTAAATACATAATAATAAAATATCCTATAGGCTGCATTGTACACTTTCACAGTGTATGATGTCTCTCTCTCTCTGATACGTATGAAAGTATGGCATTCAATATTTTAGCATGAACCTCAATAAACAGCGCAGTAATAAAAAAATATCATACATGCACTGAAAATTTCCATGTACAGTTTCGAGGGATAGATGACAGAACAACAAAACAAATTTTCCTTAAAAATCATATTGCAAAAGCAATGAAACAATGGATCTCAATCGTGCATATACATTTGAATTCGGGATAGTTGTTGGAAAGTACAAAGCAAGTTTGAGTTACTGTATTTCATCATACTAAAAAACCCGCTCTCCTTGCCGTACATTTTGAACCAACTTATTTTTTTAATTAAAACAGAATGTGTGGCATTAAACTATCTATCACCAAAAACTAGAATACGGAAGCACGTTTCATAAGTTAGAATCACGTTATATATATATGCCGTAAATCTCATTTGATTGCATTTGATATTATGTATTTAGTTACGTATTTATTTATTTGTTTCTTTTAATGTGATAATTCAGGGTTTATTTTGTGTTTAATTGAATTTATGGTGACATATTTTGTAAATAAGAATTTATTTCTTATACAGAATTGTAGTTCTTCCAATTCTGAGTTTAATAACATTTAAATTATAAAAATAGCTCAAGTAAAATGAGTAGCGAGTAAATAAGCTCTTCATGCGACTTGGCGATCGATCCTGCCAAAAAAAACTTCCAGAAACCCGTACTATAACAGATTCCAGCCATGTTACACTATACATATACGGCTCCGAGTGCATGGAGAGTGTCTGTTAATTAGCTGGGAAAATTTTAATAGTTAAACAACATTAGATAAACCGGAATTTAGAGTTTATTTAGAAAGTGGCTTTGATAATTGACAATTTTTTGTGCACTAATGGAGATGTTAATATTCCCATTCCACTGCGCTACATATTTTACTGCGTGGGTTTTTTTTTTTTTTTTTTTTTAAATAAATTGACAACTATTTCCTGCTTACCTGGAGTGACTGTTTAAAGAGACACCAATTAACCCTTAGCTCGCAACTAGACCAACTTAGAGACTACAAATTAATCGAAAAACAACTATCGCTATGAAGACTATTTCAGAAATAGTGAGACAAGTTACTCCTCCCCCCCGAAAAAAAAGGTTTTGGAAACTAAAAAGATTAATTATATTAAAATTAAGAAAGTATAGAAACAGCAGTTTAGATCTTGAATTTCTATTTTAAATTCAAGTTAATTATTTAATTATGCTGTAAATTCAACTTATGCTTCACATCGATTTTGAATAAAATGACTCGATCTATTTTGAAAGTAACGGCCTCTCTTCTTCAATTTATTTTCTTCCTAATTATTATTAGCATCAGTTCGCAGTAACGAGCTATAAAGTAAATACATTTCGGCCCAAAAAAAGACATTCTGAAGCTAAAATATTTGACTATTTTTGCATTTTTGCAATGGGAATACTAGCAGGTAAGGCATTAAATTTTCGTTTTTTACTTTATTGAACACGGACTGATTATCCGAATAATTCAGTCCTTTCCGTCGAAGAGCTAATACATATTTCATGCAATGCAAGAGAGGAACCTTTATTCGTTCAACATATTTTATTTCAGCAAAGATTATATATTGGTTAAAAATATATTGCATACAAAAAACCGTTAGGTTTTAAAACATATTTATTTAAGCGAAAGAAAATATTTTGGATTTCTCCAATGGTTGAGTGTGATCTTCATCAAAGTGTTTCAATTCGTCGCTGTAAAATTCTACCGATTTTCTTGAATTTATAAAACAAATATTGTTTCAAAATAAGTTGTAACTTAAAATGCTGCAGATGAATTTAAGGGCGCCAATATATATATATATATTCTCAAATTGTAAAGCTCCGTAAACAGAAAAACTGGCAACTAGTAAGAAATTGGCAATAAGACAACTCTTTCAAAAAACGTAAGATAAAACTATGAAACAAGTACTGAACAATAATTAAACAATTTTTTTCATTTATTTTGGCCTGACACATATACCATTTCTATATCAACTAATATCAAATAATGACATAAATGAAACAAAATAACGTAATCGCATTAAGTACATCATTAAAAATACTACTGCATTGAGTTTAAAATTATTTAAATTAATAGAAAAATTAAAAATACGTATATATATTAACAATTAATTTCATTTGTCTCGCTGCACAGAAAAACAAATAATCGTCATTATTCCCATGCGGGATATTCGGAATTACAATAACTGGAGTTTATTGCATAATTTTTCAAGTGCATAATTTTAAATGCACGCAAAATCTTCCTCGTCTTTACTTATCAATGTTCTTTAATTAACAATTAAGTGATGAAATATTGTGGAAACAATCGCTAGGTACAAAACTAACAGGTCGATTAACAAGTCTTCAGTATATGAGAATGTAACACTGCTAAAAAAAGGGGGGGCAGTTCAACATCTCTCGTTCTACTGGGCCGATTGACGAAATTCAAATTGCGTTCTTCATGTCTCGAAAGCGCGACTTAGGATACATATTAGATTTATATATAGCTCTACGCTAACATAGTTATTTTGACACGTAAACGGACTTTTCCTGAAATAACACACCAATTTTTTTTTTTTTCCATATTTCGATTCTACGACTTAAATTATGCCTAAATATTAAATTTTGTAAAATTTGGTGCGAAATTTACGGAGAAATTCAACAATTTCTGTTGGCACTTTTTATTCAGTTTGCGCCAAAATTAGTTCACTTGGCGAACTTCTTAATATGTGGCAACCTATTTTCATTTTCATTTTTACATAGTGCGTGAGACGGAAAAAAGGACCGATCGTTCCTTCTTTCAAATAATGTTCTTTATATTATATTTTTAATTATAATTATTATTATTATTAATTTTAAGCAATTTTTTACTTGTTCGAATTTCATTTTAATTGTTTAAGTTGCATGGTTCCTTTCGAATAAATGTTTTAAAAATTTCTATTTACCCACTCGAACTGCGTAGTTTAAATCAAAGGTGCATCGTTTATTTTTATTTTATTTCCCCCCCCCCCAAATAGTATTTTCTTTATGCTATATTTTTAGTCACAGTTACTATTTTAGGTAATTTTTAGACTTTTATTTTAATTGTTAGTGTTGCATTGTCTCTCTTCAGATAATTATTATAAAATTTTCTATTTATTCATTCGAACTGAGAATTTTAAATATATTTATTAATATAAATTTTTCAGAATTTCATTTTATTTATTTGAATTGCGTTTCTTTCGGAAGAATACTTTGTAACCGAGACTACGATGCGTTTGAAAACTGCATATATTAAAAGAGAAATTACAGTAAAGCACAGTTAACACGCCTTTCAATGTTCCGTTCAGAAAAGATATATATAAATAAGAGAGATGCATAACCGACATTTTAACTTAGAATAACTTGCATACACTTAACAGTTTTATCATTGTGCCCATTGCTTTACACAATTTTATCCTACAGTTGGTTTCTTAAAATGTTATTCATATTTTAGTCAAATATTTTATTTTTGAAATTGCAAGAATCAAATATCATAAGATAATTATGTTTTAAATTTAAAAAAATACAAATACTAAATTTTTCACAATTTTTTTTCCCCCCCGCTTTTCATCAGGCATTCTGCATCATTCTTGCTCTTTTTCTTTAGGCATTCTGCAAGTATATTAAAAAGCATCTAACTTTTCGAACCCTCTTGGTATTTCTGACAATCATTTTAAATAAAGTTATCGCTTTTCATTTCATAAAGGCCCACAAACGGCAGAGCGGTAAAGTCGCTGAACGCTCGTAGTTCACTCCGGGATTCGAATCAAGGTTCGAATCAAGGGCTGGTTGCACGGGCGTTTTCGTGGATTTTCTCATGTGTAACATGTATGCCAGCTGGTTTCCCTTAGAAAGTTCTTCACGAAAGCATCCTTCCCTTTAGGCAGATGGCTCTGCTTTGCCGTAACTTAATAATCCAATTCAATCCATTTCATCAGTATTTGGTTAGAGCTTTTATCAGTCTTTAGAGGCTAAGCGTTTTGAAGGTATGAGATGAAAGGAAAGACTGGTTTCATCAAGAGGTTTTGGTTTATTTAATTATGACAAAACACAATAGGGCTATCTGCCTAAGGGGAGGGACGCCTTCGTGGAGGACTTTTTAAGGGAAACTGGCTCGTATACATGTTACACATGGGGAAAGCCACAAAACGCCCATGCAGCCAGCCCGTTCGAGGGATTCGAACCTCGCACCGAACTACCAGTGTTCAGCCACTTTAGTGCTCGGCCGCTGTTTCATCAGGAGGGCGAAAAAAAAGAGTCTTTAGGTGACATCCACATACATCACTGGATAAACTCAATCATGGGATTCTCCGTTTATGATACGATATGATGATCTATAACGTAAATTTATAGTACAACCATATAGTCTAAAACCAGTCGCTCTTCACTTTAATCTGCAATGATATCGTTTTTATCTTTTCTGTTAACCCCCAATTGATGGTATTTGCTGGTGTACACGTCCAAGTGTTTTCTCTTTGAACACCTAAATTCTTTGAAGTAATCCTGAAAGTATATTCAAAAGCGACCATTGGTACGTCTGACAGCCAAATTTCCCTTCAAATTTTTGCTTACTTTTCTCCCTAATTTTCTTCTTTCCTTTTACAGTTATTTTCAGTGCTCACACAAGAAAATTAAGATTTTTCGATTGCTAGACTTCCATAAATTTTGCATTCTTGTTAATTTTTTTAAAATATCAATTACATGAATTGCGTTTCGGCTGAAGACAGCTTTTCATTTTTTATCCATTTTAATTATAAATAAAGTTTAAAGCGAAGTTCAAAGGATGAATATTTTAATTAAAAGATTTTTTTTGCTAAATGGCAAAGAAATAAAACAGTCCAGCAGTGTTTATTCTGTACCACCGAGTGACCCGATTCTTATATCGGCTGAAACAATCTAAATCATATTAAAGATCATGTTTTTTTATACAATCTATGACGCGAAAGGCGAGAGATAAATTACTTTCTTAAAACATTCTTTCTAAGAGGATTAATATAAAAATTTATATTCATATATATATATATATATATATATATATATATATATATTTTTAAAGCTGGGAGTTGAATCAAACTGTCAAACTTTTAAAGTTTAATTTACATGATGATTATAATTAAAGTTCCACTTTGAAATGGTCATAAAAGGAAAACTACCGGATCAAATGGTTATCGAACTTGGGAATCGTGTAAAGGAGGTTATGGAAATTTATTTACCACGGGAAAAAAAAAAAAAAAAAAAAAAAAAGAAAGAAAGAAAGAAAGAAAGGAAAAAAAAAAAAAAAAGAAAAGAAAGAGTTCAAAAACTCACCACCAGGGGGAAATGGCGTTGTATGCAATAATGTTAAATGAAATAAGACATGAAAACATAGGTTTAAAAGGTGTTTAATCGTTTCCGAAACGTGTTACAAAGCATTTTCAATGTAGCGTCCAGCATTTTCCGAAAGCAAGTTAAATCCTGTTACTGCATTCTCACCAGCAGCTCTTAGCATATCAAGAGGAAAGTTACGGGCATATCGGTGTATCACATTTTTCATTTCTGCCAAATTGTTTAGATTATCACCATAAACAGTGTTTTTGAGATAATCCCATAGCCAAAAGTCACAGAGGTTGAGGTCTGGTGGGAAGAGGGGAAGTATCGGCCTATAAGACGTTCATTCGTGAAATGTTGCCTAAGTAACTGTGCGACACATGTGAGGTGGGGCCCAGCCCTGCATAAAAATCGTAGAATCTAAAATGCCACGTTACTTCAGTTCATCTATCACGAAACATTTTAACATTGACTCTAAGCGAGCTGCAATCACAGTGGTCCAGCTGACTGCTCTTCAGAGAAAAATGGTTCAGTTAAGAAACTAGCTGTCATTCCACACCAAACGGTGTGGAACTAGGTTGACAATCGAATGCAGTAGGAGAATGCAATGGAACTAGGTAGATAACATGGGGGATTTCTTTGGCCCAGATCGATTAAAAGCGTTTTGAATCAGTATCTTCATGTTTTAGAGCCGAATTCAGGCTTCAAAAATTACAAATTAGCGATCTGTAAGAAAACGATTTCAAGATTGTACGCACTTGTGCGAGTGATTTGCGATCTCACATTTCCTAATCGCTAATTTGTGGTTTTCACGGACGAATTTCTCTCTTACACGGATGGCGCACTCGACATTTATCGAATTTAACGTCTTTAAATGGTAATTTGCCTACTTCAAAGTTTCTTAAGAGTATACAACATATTAAACCCGTGTAACAAAAGGTTAGGTTAGATTCCGACCCATATTTCGTTTAACAATATTGCATACAGCGCCATTCCCCCCCTGGTGGTGAGGTTTCGAACTTTCTTTTTTTCGCGGAAAATAAATTCCCATGACCTCCTTTACACGGTTACCAAGTTCGATAACATTTGATCCAGTAGTTTTCCTTTTATCACCGTTTTAAAGTGGAAATTTAATTATAACCACCCTGTATATTATTAAATTTTAGTTTGAAGCTATGTGTTATATGTATACTATGCGTAAGTGTTTCGCTTTTATGGAAAAAATAAAGAATCGAAGCAAATGCACTTAGGATAATGGACCAAAACTGAAAAAATTTCCCCTCCCTCCGAAAATAAAATATTGAAACTTCGACCTTGAATTTATTGGATTATCAAAATATTCAATTTGACTTATCGTCTAAGTCCTAGTTCCGACAACAAGTCCGTCAAAAATTCCGAATTACTCAAGCTGAAGTAAAAGGTTTAGGTATATTCACTGTATGTTAATAAAGTAATCAGAATGTAATAAAAATAGATTATAGAATTTACGCTGATGCAACTTTTTGTCTGAATGTACAACAAACATGTAATGGAAGAGAAGGCTTGTAGAGATCTGTTTTCGACATGTGTCTAAAAGTAGATGTCATACTCCTTTTGTCTCTTCAATGTCAAAAAACTTTCCTTTGAGAGGCAACTTTAGTTTTTGAGAAAGAAAAAAAAAAAAAAAAAAAATTCACAAGAAGACAAATTTGAAGAACATGCAGGACGATTGAGTATACATACTTATTTTCGGAACACAAGCCGTTCTCCGATTGGTTATTGAATAATAAAAAGATGCATTGTCAAGCAATACAAAACATGTGGAACACGTTTTCTTACTGAATAACGTAAGATTATTCAGTCATCTGCTTAATTCACTGCCATTTTACAAGTCAACTACTCGCGCAATTGCAGAATCGTTTAGATACCTGAGCTTGTAAGACAAACCTAATACCATTGGATTTAAGCACTTCTTTAATCTTCCGAGTACATTCCTTCTTTAGGTCATATACCAAGAATATAAGGTGAATACAATTATTGCAAAAGAAATTGAATATTCATTTGCACTACGGCTTGGCAGTTTACTAACGAGTTAACAAAACTTAAATTCTGCTTTTTATGTCTAAGAATACAACAATATTTTAAATATTTGCAAATAAAATATTAAATTGGAGATTTAATTGGAGCCACACCGGTTGCCTAGCATTTGAAGATTGTTAAATACTAATTGTTTGTTGCGAAGTCTAACCCAGGCTGCATAGTTGGTTTTCGTAGTTTTCTAGGTTCTCTTTACAAAGGTTCTCTATGAAAGCATCTTAACCAAATAGCTCCCATGTTCTTTCTATGTTCAAATAACTAACCTAGTTAAAGCGCAATTTTTAAGTGAAGTTACTAGCAAAACCCGAATACTCATTCAAAGGTAGTGTACGAAATGCGCGAAATTTGATCGAAAATCCCGCCCTCCTTCTTATCTAATAGACGAACTGCGCGACTTTTTCCTGTTCTAGGAACTTGAATTCCCAAGAAAACTGGGTGCTACAAAAAGTCATTTATCGTCATTAATGGTTCATTTTATTGAGACTGCAAGCCTCTGTTTTCTTTTATCAATATTGTAAAAAATTGTGCATACAAAACCAATATTAATTTAAAGTCTGGCGTCTGCTAAAGTAAAAATGAGTTTCTTTTACACTCATTTTAAAGTTCTATGATGCTTAAAAGAATGATGCGCCAGATCCTTTTTATTCTCTGTAAGAATTAAAAACTCTCCAAGTTGTAGATTTTAGTCGCTGATATATGCATCAGTTTTGAATATTTTAATTGACAGGTTAATGACGTACACAAAACTGATACATAATCAACCTATCAAATATCGGATTTGTAGCGCACCTTGAACATGTTTCTTGTCTAGATAAATATTAATAAATCTTCTTAGATAGCAGAATGGTTTTAACTTTCCAATTTATCATTTTAGGTAAACAGTTCTAATTTAATTTAAACAATTCTCTTTATTAAATCTGAAAAATGAATTACTTAAGTGGTTCTAAATTAACACTAATATTATTGCAATATATTGTCGTATTAAGCTTTCCATTTTTAGTCAATGAAGTTAGTTTAAGGTTATTTAACTTTCTTACAATGTCCATATTTTAATACTAGAAACTTTTAAATATTTATTCTGTTCTCCAGTTAATCTACCTGATGTACTTTGGCATACATTTAAATTCTAATACACATTTAACTAATAAACTGATAATTATGAACATCTGCAGAATTTTCATAATTAAAAAAAAAAATAAATAAATAAATAAAACCCCCTCCTTTCCCCCCCATGTCTTGGGATTTTCAGTTCCCTTTTTATCCATTCCTTTTTCACATATTGTTGCACTGTATTCAAGTTTTCATGTATGCAGAATTTATAATATATTTTGTATTGTATTTATGCCAATTTATATTTAAATAATAATTTTTACAAATTCTTGCATCATAACTCTAGTTAAGAGAAGATATTGCTAACACCTTGGTAAAGCTTAATCTTCAGCATGCAGCTTTTTTTCTAACCTAGTTTCAGGCTGAATTATTTGTAAAATTAATTATTTGAAATTATTTGTTAACAAAGATGGTCGCTAAATCACGCTAATAATATTTCTAACTGTTGTAATTTAAAATGCAACGAGTTCATGTGATTTATAATAGAATTCATTTCTAATTTTTTCAGCAGTATTGAAATTAATAGCAGATATTGATAATTTTATACATTTAGATTATAATGATTTAGTTTGCCATTGCTTTTACGCTACGTTCCTAATATTTCATAATGCCATACAGATAAGTTTAACTCATTCATCAAACATGTAAATCTCTAATTCAGCCTACGTTTGTTCTTACGTGGGCTGTATACTCTATTTTCTTTAATATACTGTTCAGCATAATTTCAAATGGTCTCAAGGTCAAAAGGTTTCGAGATATGAAAAACCGTTAAGTTCAATTTCGTTAATCCGCTCAGAAGAATGGAACTGTCCCGTGCAAAGTGTATACATGCACATGTTCAAGTTCGAGGGAAAAATTTTAGGGGTCTAAGTTAAAAAAAAGGGGGGCGGGAGAATATAAATCATGCGCTTCAAGTATGGCAAAATTTGTGCAACAAGATTATTCAGAATTATTGAAGGTATTATTGGAGGTGTTAAGGCAAAAAGAATCAACTTAATATTCGCAAATTTTCAAAATTAAAACTAATTTCGAAGGCTTAAACACAGGACATTCCGCTTTAGCTGCAGAAGCAGAAGTGATGAAGAAGCCTGTACACTGGCGATAATGATGAGAGGCAGGGAGTCAAACTACTAGCGCCATTTATAGAAGAAAAATTAAAATAACTATGAAAATTTCCTTAAAAGCTGACCATAAACGTGGATTGCAACTGGGATCGTTAATTAGAACTGAAAGATTTTTATGAATGCGAAACGCCTCTAGAAAATCTAAGTTGCCGATGGGAGATGCTTTTTAAATAATTTTAACTACTGAAAAATGGAAAATGGATCTTCTGATAAAAAAATATCGGGGAAGAGGATTTATATATTTCATTTTTCCTAACATATGCTTCATGTTCCTTAAAGAGAAATGTTAAAGCTCTCCTAGTTTGTCAATGTAAATTAAACCACATGGCCAAGGAATTTGTATATAAGCCCAGGAATTCATATCCGGAATGGGGTCTTAAATTATGGAACTGAGAATTCTATTGATAGAAGAGAAAACGAACCGAAATTTGAATTTCTGTAAATTATGTGCAGTTTTATAGCTATTCGATGGAAAGAAAGGAATGACAATTCTTATAATCTCCTAAAACGAGACAGTGCTTTTTGATGTATTGAGATGAGAGGAGCAGAATTCTTATAATCTCCTACACTTTCGAATCTAGTGCTGCAAAGTTACGAATATTACGCTGATTCTTGTTGCCTTAATATCTCCAATAATTTCTCTTCGGCGTGTTTATTTTAACACAAACATTAAAGGTATATTAGATAGCACATAAAACCATTACACGATAGGAATATTATTGCATTTCAAGGTACCTACGCTAAACATGTAGCGAAACTGATTTTGCAGAATTACTATTTTTCAAAGAGAAAACTAGTTACCACATGGAATTACATACAGCGCGGTCAAGTGCTTTAATCTTCTAACTCTGTAGACGCGTCCATTCAAAGAGTTTTGAAATCTCATAGGTCATATACCGAATATCGATATTTTCGCATCTCATACGATCAAGTGACATGGATTCTAAAATTTCATCCTTATTATATGAAATCAGATGTATTTATATACCGATCCGTAACATGAAAAAGTATTCGCACATGCACATGAAATTTTATGATACAAATTAATTAACAAATGCACGACTTACCGAATGGAAAAATAAAAGTGATGACAAGTTTTTGGAATTTCAAGTAAATGCCAATAATTTCGTATATATTTGCATACTCTATAGCAGTATTCTCGTCTCGAACTTAAACTGCAGAATTCGACTTTGGACAGCATTTAAACATTTTATTTTAAAGTTTGAAGTTCAAAACATCACGCTCATGACATAATGATAATGAATGTAAATGTCAGTCCTAACATATGCCTCACAGAATGCATTATAACAGGAGTGGCCAAAGTGTGGCTCGCGAGCCTGATACGGCTCTCGTTGGCAATTTGTGCGGCTCGTTTTGCATATAAAATATGTATGAAATATGGTAAACTAAAACTACTCAGTGTCCAAAAGGAAGTAATTAATTAGTTTAGACTCCTTTTATAAAGTTATCAGGGATTTCTTTCTATTTGAAACCTCCTCCACTACTTCGATAATGATGCAAATATGAACTTGTAGCTTTTAGAAAATCTAGATGCGGTTCTCGAACATTCCTGAATTCAAATTGCTGCTCTTACTGACATGAAGTTTGGCCAACCCTGCATTATAAGGGCAAATTCGATGCATGAAAATGCAAGTAAATAGTAATCCAAGTTATAGAAACTTTCCATTTACTGTAATTACATTAAAAACACATCTTTCGTTCTAGAAAGAAATGGCTAACGGCTTCAGAGGTGTAGTGACAGCAAATTCATTGGCACATCAAAAGCTCTATGGGGTTCGATTCCTGGCAAAAGTAAATTTTTATATTCACTCAAAAGAAATTCGCTGAACGGCTCCAACTTTTAAAAAGGCATTTAAAACACATACGAATAGTTGCAACCCAAATAGAAAGTAGGATGAGCCTTGTACACGAACGATGAAATAAGCTTATAAAACCTTTACTCATCGTATTTTTTTTAAAAAATCTTCTGCTTCAGCGGAGTAAAGCTTGGATTTAGAGACCTTGCTGAAGTCAAATTTTTACTGATACAAATAGAATAATTCTGAAACGCAACACAATTCATAAACTTCGAATTTCTACAGTTAGAATATTCAAAAGTTTTACATCTGGCAATCAAACTCCTAGAAAGAGCTGGATGCTGATGAATTTTCTAGACTAAAAAGACAGCTAGGTAATGTTTTAAAATATTTACGGCATATTTCAAACTATCTAAAAATACTTTTTCGTATTCAACCCTGAAAATTCACGAAGTATGGTTTCTAAAATATCTACAAATGAACAGTTCTAATTCTTGCTCACATCTCTAGTAAATATTAACAGAAGAATTTTAAACAATCCCTAGAGCATCTACGGTCAACATTTAAAAATTCATGGGATGGCACACCAGTTTTCGGAAGTTACACGATTTAGATGTATGTCTCACATTAAAATCAGAACATGGTTTTGAATTTCATATTGTATAAAAAATGTTTAAATGCTCTCTAATGTTTGAAATCGAAAATTCATGAGGTATAGATTTAGAAATTGTCTCGTTAGTACTATCACACATATACAAAATGTCGTCAAAATTAAATTAATGATTGTATTATTCACATTATTAATCAAATGAATTTAAATTAATTAATGCACAGAATTCAGAATTACAATACTAGTTAGACTAAGAAGAATTGTAGAAGCAGAAATAGAACATATAAAAAATAAAACAAGTCCCACAGCAATATTTTATAAACAACAAGCATAAAGCAAAACCTGATTCTCAATCAGATTCCAGATTTAGCTAACAGTCTCATTTTAAGAAAGTCCCCCAAATCAGATTTTTAATTACCATCAAAAAGGAAAGTGGACGTTGCAGGCATTTTAGAAATGACTATGTCTAGGAACCTAGTGTCCTTAAATAGGGTTTTAAACTAATAACAAATATAAAATCTCATTATCTGCGGAAAACAATTCGCTGATAAATAAAATTAAAAAGGGGAGGTCTAATGCACTATATTAATGTTGTCATTAAGTTACTTAACCATTTTTCAAAATAAAATACGATAAACTTTGTAGATTTAGGATCGTTTTGGAAGCCGGAGACACGAAAAATGTGCAATGTTCTCGCCAGGACTCGAACCACAGACCTCTCGAATACGCGCCAAGCGTGCTGACTACTACACCATGAAGGCATGCTAAGAAGGCGGGAGAAATACCTTATATACTCCCCGTTTTAAAGGGCGACTGGGGATTAGAGGCCCTAATCGCCAAATTATGGTGGTGAAGAATCATCATTCACCACCTTTTTCTTTTAGTTCGGGCGCCACTATAGATTTATTAGGTTATTTTCGATGTCAAAAAGCTGATGTAATGTGCAGTGCCCTCGCCGGGACTCGAACCACGGATCTCTCCAATACACACCGAGTATGCTGAACACTATGAAAGCATGCTAAGAAGGCGGGAGAAATACCTTATAACTTTACGGAATAGATGAGACTACGTTCACAAAGAGTGCAAAGTCAGCAACAACTCTGAAACCTAAAGATCCACTCCAACGGAATAATGGAGGCTTACTGCACACGCTATTCAATCTGGGTTAAAATCCCAGATAAGGCATGGACGTATGACGTGACTATAGCGTCTTAATGAAATGGGACATTTAAAACCTTGTCAAGCTGAAACGTTCACTTGAGGGATCAGTGATAAGGGAAGTAGGCAGATTAAGATGATGGAAGATACACAACCTGCTTTTGTATTTGCTTGAATTAAATAATATAATTGAATTTTGAAAGCTAACAACAAAAATGCACCACGACCGAAAATGTATAACACTCATTTTGAAATCAAAGGATGGCATATAGTGATAATAAAATCACAGAATATCGACAATTACCATAGGCAAATCAAAATAGGGAGGGACACCAGAAGTTCACCAGTGGTCCGTACAGGTAAGAGACCCGCTCCACTAACTGGGCAGTTTCGCTCTAGTTTTGAAAAAGAGCATTATGCGGGAGGTTAGAGAGTCCCACCTATCTTCCTCTATCAGCAACCTCTTGAGAAAGCTTTCGGATCGCTATGTTTTTCCAGTACCCTCTTGCAGCGCAGCCACCATTCACTTACAACATCCATACCTTCTCCAGAATTCGATCCTGGGCCCATCGGTCAAGCAGTGAGAGTCATTAACTACTATACCGCATCGAAAAAAAATCTAGTTAGTTTTTGCTAAGGCGAGATTTAAGTGCCTTTAAAATTACCACGCAAAAATATTCAATTCTCGAAAAGTACTATTAAGCCAACATGGCTAGCAATCTGTTCCACTCACTGAAGACTTCAGTTTTGATAGAATTGATGCAGAAGATTACTAGATTCAAATTCAAATGAATGATCCGAGTGACACTGATGATGAAATGCAACAAAAACGTGTACGTGAAGACAACAACCAAATGAAAGCTTAAAGATGGAAGTTTTAAAGGAGATAACACACAAATAACTAAAGGGAATATTTCGCTATTCATTATCTCTTAAGCAGCAAGTAATGATTTTTGATCTAATGCTTATCGAAGAATATATTTATTTGCCGAAGCTTAAAGAATAATTTTCCTCCCTTACCATAAAATGTAAGGCTGATGGGGGAGGAGACATGACTCTTAATAGCCCTGCATTTAGCTTCAACAATTTGTGATAACTATGATAAGTACAACCATCACATTTATTTTGCATTCAATTTTCCTTCTTAAAAGAGTACATACTGTATGAAATGAATTGATAATTAAATACTGGTAATTTATCATGGAAACTATTTTAAGTTAACAAGAGAAATGAAAGAGCCGATTTTTTTGCAAAAAAAGGAACAATTATTCTACAAACCACTAATAACCGTATGACTTTTAATTCTGCAAGACTCCTAATTAAATAAGAATTTAAGAAGATGTTTCCTCCTACCTATCAAATGAAGCTAAGGGAAAGCTTGGGAGTGTCTCACTAGTTCAAAGACAGTTTATTCGATTTTCCTCGTCCTGCAGCCATGGCGTTATTTCATCGTTTGACTGAGCACGATTGTTTGAAAGGCCATCTTTTTAAAATTCGACTTAGGAACTCTTCTGTCTGTATTCATAGTAACTCTGGTCAGTCCATGGGTAAGGAGCATACTGACGAATGCATTGCACTATTATCTTTTAATTCTATCGTTCTTAAATATTAGGAAGCAAGATCAAGGTCTAGTGGTCAAATGTCTGGCATTTGTGCAAATAAATTACAGGTTAAAACGATTTTGATACATCAGATAACAACAAGGGATTAGTTAATCGCGTTAATCAAGCGGCACTGTACCATAACGTCTCTACAGAATTAAAACCATTAACAGCTCAGAAAGTGTTTCAATGTTCTCTGTCCACGGGTTGTTCTGAGTCGTGATGAGAAAGCAGGATAAAAGATCATCTCTACTGCGCTAAATTAGGAGAAGTGCTGCCTGCCATTCACAGTTCTGAGACCATTTAGCAATATTTTCGCTCTTATCCTCATCAACTGTCCACAGAGATAATTTTGGGCTGCCAGGGGAAAGGAATCTTTATAAATAAATTTTTATAAAAAAATAAAGGTCATGATCTTTATCCTCCCCCAACAGCGATCGAGTATGAAGTATGGATAATTATACAGAAGACAGTGGAATGCGAAGATGCATTGAAGTATCTTACTTTGACACAAAAATATTCCTGTAACATACGAATGTCAAAATTCTTAAATATTAAACTCATACTTAACCCAGAAATGGCAACCTATTTTCTTCTTCTGCGATGTTATATTTTAATTTTCAGTTCTTTTTAGAGATATACGCTGAGCCTGTGATCCATTGTGACAGGATGCTTTTGATTCTACTTTAATATAGAAGAAGTCAATGAATGTCATAAACAACACTTCATTCGTAGCGCTTTGTTTCAAAATGCCATCCCACATCTGCAACTTCAGTCGTAAATATAAAAACCAGGAGGAAGGGAAAGCAACCAGATAATAACTCAGCGAAAATCCCTAGCGCTACTTTCTCATCCTTTTCCGTTTCGGTTATGGTTATCTTTAGCAGTTCAACCCACCCGATGGAGAAACCAAATAATATGACCAGGGTGGGAGGTAATGGGGAAAAGAAGACACAAACAGCTACAATGTAGAGTGCGGGATAAGGGCGCGGAGTTCGGGGAAGGGGGAGGTCGCATGGAGTGCGGAGGCCGGCTCTGATTGGAGGAAATGGGATTTACGAAGCTACGAACTACAAGTAAACAGGACACTTCATCATTCGGCTGCTGGATAGCTTATAACAACGTGAGTCGTTTGGCATATGCATACTCATCTTTTCCCTACCGTAGGGGAAAACGACGACTTTGGAGAGGATTTTATCTATTTAGTTTTCCCTCATGGACCTAATTCAGAAACATCCTCACAGAAGGAAAAATAAACGTATTCTTTATTTACATAAAATCTGATAACACTTACAAGCTGCACGAAAAGAAATTGAACACACCAGCCCTTCAGGATGGGTAAATACTGCACATTCTATAAAAACACTTTATTTGCATGAACTCAAAATGAACAGCACTTATCAAGCTTCGCGGGAAGAAATGAGAGTACCCGCTTCGGGGTTGAGCAAATAGTGATAAACTCTCAATATTTTGAATTTTGTAGGAGTGACAAATATTCAAACTGCCTGAAATCCGATGTAGAGAAGTAGAAGTATGTTGATTATAAGTTGAGCGGTATTTCAATTCGCATAATCGATTTTTCTATTTGTAAAAAATAACTATTTCAAGCAACTCAAGAACGCTCTGTTACTTATTTAGGTTACTTAAAATTTATTTTTAGGCTTTAAACATTTTTTCCAGCATTAAAAAACATTTTTCAGCAAAATGGGGAGATGTAAATGTGTAATGCGCAAAAATGTGTGTAATGCGTAAAACACATACGCTGTGTTTTTTAAAATGTGACACTTTTTTTAAAGCGTACACTTTTATGTGCTTTACACTTCTCCCCTCTCACTTTTTCACGGATTTTTTTAACCGAATAAGTCATTTTATGCATAGTAACTGCTGGAAGTGGCTTCAGTCCTACCGGCTGTTCACTTGGTAGCACATTCTCACACATACTGGAGAACAGCCTCATGTGTGTGAAAAATGTACATAGAGATAGATCTCTAAAAATGAATTTAATACGTCAAAGATTTTCATTTAAAAAATATGAATTTTTGTTTGTTTTCTCTTCCGTATCTCTAATGTGAGGGGCACATCAGCAAACTGGAGCAGATTTATGCTTTTCAATCTAATAAGATACTGAAATTTGATAAATTTGATATGAAGCGCAATTATATCATTATAAACAGTACATAACTTTAAAATATCTTTCACTTTACCATCGAAAAACTCAAATTTGCTAGGAGATAAGAAGAGCGTTATACAATTACTTGATAATTTATTCTGTACACCTTTACTTAATTCATGAACACACCGACTGTTCATGAATTAAGTAAAGGTGTACAGAATAAGCATCCAACTCTTACGGTGCTTCTACATTACAACGCAGGTAAAGAAAGCCATAAAAATTTCTCGATTTGAGAAATTTAAATATTCTTAACATTATTATTTCTTTAGTCATTTACTTCCCCGGCTTCACGTCTGTTTTCATTTCGAATATTCTGATGATTATTCTGATGAATGAATTAAGTAAAGGTGTACAGAATAAGCATCCAACTCTTACGGTGCTTCTACATTACAACGCAGGTAAAGAAAGCCATAAAAATTTCTCGATTTGAGAAATTTAAATATTCTTAACATTATTATTTCTTTAGTCATTTACTTCCCCGGCTTCACGTCTGTTTTCATTTCGAATATTCTGATGATTATTCTGATGAATGAATTAAGTAAAGGTGTACAGAATAAGCATCCAACTCTTACGGTGCTTCTACATTACAACGCAGGTAAAGAAAGCCATAAAAATTTCTCGATTTGAGAAATTTAAATATTCTTAACATTATTATTTCTTTAGTCATTTATTTCCCCGGCTTCACGTCTGTTTTCATTTCGAATATTCTTCACATCACGGTTTTAAGCCATTTTCTTCCTTGGTTTCGTTTCTGCTTCCGTTTTCAACGTATATTCATTCTTGGTCCAATAGCAGTTCTAGATGTTATGAGTGAATAGTAATTACAAGAAGACAAGAAGTCATTCAAAACTATGAAGGAATGTACTGCGGTAGGAGCAAAGGCAAGATTTCGAAATAATAATTATACTTTTCACTTCTTGTAAGTTAGTCAGCAGCTCTTGAAACAATTGTAAAGTTCGGATAATCAACATTAGAATCGAGATCAATCGAGTTCGGATAACTTACCAATCAGATGATGAAAGTTTACAATACAATATTTATTTGTATGATTCAAATCCCTGAATGTTTTGCTGTGAATTAAAAAATACGTATATTCTCAATTATTATTATTATTATTATAAGTGCACAGCCCCGATCCTCTTAGTCGGCACAAGCCGGGCGTATGATAAAAAAATGAGACTGGCCAGGGAAAAATATATATATATATATATATATATATATAAGGGGGGGGAACATATAAAGTCCAAAATCTGAGTTTCAGTGCCGAATCCCAGTTTTATCTTTGTTCGTATTTATAATCATTATTGTCTCTGCAAAATCTTTCAAATTTGAATAGTTCCTTTTAAAATCTTAAATCTGTTTCGTGAATTAATATGCACCATTAAGAGTGTTCATAAAGGGATTTATCTGAGCTAACGGAGTCAGTTCCATGAGTCGACTAGCTCCTCTATGCGTGGAGTTTAGATTTTTCAACTCGCTGCCTTTGGGGAAAAACTGGTTTTGGAGATGGGTCGGCTAAGTCAGTCCGTTAGCTCAGATAAAAGCCAGTCTGAAAGGCCCTTTACATTGATACTTGAATAAACTTACTAAACTGCCCAAACATAGCAAGATAATCTCGAAATTTTCTTATACTAAAATAACGAAAACAGAACATTTAGCAAAACTGCTTACTAAAAAAGTACAGATATCGTCCTTAGGAAGACAGGGAGACATCAAGAATTTTCTCTACTTTTTAGAAAAAGAAGAGATATCGTCCTTAGGAACATCACAAATTCTCTCTACTTTTTTCTAAGTGACTGGGCACTATAACATAATACAATTATTCTTGTCCATATGTAATGTACGTAAGCAAAGAATATCAACAGAAATAACGAGGATGGATAAGTTTTAATTCTATACTTAATGCCTGATAATGCTCAAAGATAAATTAATATGCAAGTCTCACAGACAAGTTCAGAATAAAGGCGACAGAACATGGAAAAAAAAAAAAAAAAAAAAACTTGGCAGTGAAGATGGATTCAAAGCTCCTAAATTCATCGTTTGCTGTTAGAGAAAATAGTAGCGTACGTCGAATATTGTATATACGGTTTAGGCATTTATATATATATATTTATATAACAGAAAAAAGTACTTTTGCAATATGGATGATGTAGAACGTAGAGAGGTAGAATCCATAATAAAGAGCAAGAATTTTGATGGCGTAGAATGCTGAAATGACGATCCACAATGAATAGGAAAATGGCACCCGAGGCAGATTAAATCTTCATTTTATTTTCAGTAAACACGTTGCGACCACAAACAACTTGGCACATTATTTGTGCCCATTTCCAGAGCAGTCACACTTTTTGACGCTATTGCGATAGGAGAGAGCACAGCGGAATTGCGTCAACAGAGGATGAAGAGACGTGCACATTTATCCAATATGGAAGATCGCCAAGAGGAAGGTTTTGGTTTGGGTCAGAAAGTTTTTAGTTCTCAAAATTTTGAGTATGGGCCTCGAATTACCCACGGGATCAGCGTTGCCCAGGCCATGCAAGATGGACTGATGTAGAACCGACGCAATAATATAAAAAATACGTAAATCAATATTGTAATTCAAACTAACGGTAACCTCTTAATTCTCCTTCTCTATTCTAAAAATTGTAATAACTTCTCTAGATCTTCTCTTCTTTAAGCGCCACTATCTATGGTTCTAGATAATTTAGGGGTTCTGTCGATGTAGTAGTCTCAGAGAGGTGATGTTCAAATTGGTTTGGTTCATTTAGCTACTACAAAGGAAGCAAGGGCTATCTGCCTACAGCCTTCGTGGAGGACTTTATACGGAAAACTGGCTCGTATTCACGTTACGCATGGGAACAACATGAAAATGTCCATACAGTCAGACCATTCGTCTCGAACCGAACTCATGTTGAACTACCAGAACTCAGCCATTTTACAGCTCGGCAAGTCAGCCTTGTGTGATGCTCAGACAAAATGTTTTTGTTAGGTAGAGGGGAGCGAACGTTTTTTCTTATACGCATGCGTATTAATTATGATGGTGCAGCTGTTTCTTCTACCGACACATCCGTCATTCGAGCTTCGAGTGTAGGGAGATGCTGATATGTTATTTGCTGTGTGATGCTCAATATGATATCCTGTGTGATATTTTTATTCATTATTCATGTAAATAAAGTGTGTTGTCCTACGATGGCTTCTTTACTCTAAATATTGGCCTCTGAACAACAAATGGTAGCAGCTCCATGGTTTTGTCAAGAAGAATTGGATATTAAATACCAAGTCTTTGTTGTTCAGAGGCCAATATTTAGAGTAAAGAAGCCATCGTAGGACAACAGTTTTCGTTTTCAGAAATACAGGTCTTTTTCAGAAGTGCCGCCTTAGAAGATTGCTACTAGGGGGTTCACTATAATTATTTCATGATAGATAATGCAATTAATCTATTGTCAACTTGAAAGACGGCTATTTATCCTAAGAGAAATTTAAGAGCGATATAACTGAAATTTTTCTTCTATAATCCTCTGCTATACTGGTTTAATTGTTTCCTATATATTTTTCATTACATATAAGTGATGCATGCCCATACACATTCGGCAAATATACAGCGAAACGCATGGCAAATTATTAACAATTAAATTATAAAATTATTAAAAGTTAAAATACGAAAAGGCAAATTTAGGTAAATCACATGCGATTGAAAATAGAATTGCATTTCACTGTGCATCGTTCTAAAATTATTTCACAGCAATTAGCGTGGGGAAAGATCCAGCCTTTCGTGAGCAGAAATTTCTGATGAGGGGGATAAAAGAAAGCATCAAATGAATTGGGAACGTTTACTTCAGTAGGGGTTACTGATGAGGAGGATACTGATAAGAGCGAATGAATCAGCACAATTTTGATCATAGGATGCAAAGATTTTACAAAGAGCAATCCAATTTTCTCGTTGCGCAGCAATATCTCTTTAATTAAGGCAAAATATTAAATGACCATTTTGTTACCATTGGTCACAACCGTTTTAACAGTCATAAAGAGCACAACAGCCGGCTTATGTGACTTTGATTTGAACGATATCCTGGTTCATTGAACTGTAAGGGAACAATTTCGCTATATAAACGTTCTACGTCTTCGCTCTTGCTTGACGTTGGCTAAGTTTCAAGAACTTACGATTGCAAGTATTATCTCACCCACTTCCTAGAGTTTTGACAATACACTATCACATTACGCTTTGCTTCTGCTAGTGCAGCATTTTTGTTTCCTTGGCCTAGCATTTTAAACAGTAGCACCAAGCACCAATGTTGACACCGCACACGCCAAGTTCTAAAAATCCAAGCAAGTTCGATCAAATTCAGTTCTTTATTAGTGTAAATGCGTAGCAAATCTTGCTTCTTTCACGTTTAAAATAACGTATTCGGCTTAAAACATTCGGAGACCTTCTGAAATATCAAAAACTTAATCTAATATTTACCAAAAATAACGAAATTGTCAATGATAATCAGAACTTATCAATTTACTGAGCTAAATGATACTGCTATTCGGAATAAACTCTTATGGCAGAAAATATATAATTCAGTATTCAAAGTCAATCAGTATTCTAAATTGAACTTCTAAGTTGGCTAACTTGAAAAACGTTAACCGAAGCGGTCAAAATGTATTTGCGAACGATATATTATATGCATCTTCTCAAGTAATGATCACAAATTTCGGCATTTTCTCTTTTCCATCATTAACGTAACATTGATAGGACAAATTACAAGGATGAAAATTAGCATTAATTCCAGAGGCAGTATTTTAATTTGTCGTACAATTGATACATATCTTGTGTTTGGGAAATCCTTAAATTACCTTTATAGACGATACTCTAGATTAGTTTTTGCTTAATTATTTGAAAGTACTCAAAGATTTATTTTAACTGGATCATGCAGTTTTAAAGCCTTTAACTTCATGGCACCAAAAGTAGGGCCTACTTATCATTTAGACTCATAAAGCGGCAGCCTATAGCCCCGCAGTTCATCCTTATTTTCTTATAATTATTGTCTTTTCACCCAATTTAAAAAAAAAAAGGAGGGAAGAGGTTGGCGCTGGTGGACCTGAAAGAATAGAATACTATGCCTGAAGCCTACGTCTCTCTTAATCAGGTACCAGCCTGACCTGACTAAAAGAACATCATCGAATTTGAAAGTTAATATTCCATGGATAATGTCATAAGTTATTGCAATTAACCACACAAACCCAATGCATTACATAAAACTACAGAGGTGTAAAATCATTAGAGATTTTTTTAGCAATAATATTGAAATATTAGCCATCGCAGGGCATCGAATGTAAGACCTTCCAATTTCTAATTGGATGTCTTGGTCGCTATAACTAAAAGGATAAACGAGAAGGCAGGAAGGCTCGGTTGGTGCACTAAGAGGATAATTAACATTCAGCTTTTTTTAGTTGAAGTGCAACTGTAGAATCTTGTCAGCTAGAATCTGGAAAAATCAAACGTGAATCATATCGAGAATCAAACCGAAGATCTTCCAGTTGCTAACTAAATGTACTGAACATTACACTCAAGACCAAAAGGAAGGAATGCCTTTAAATACCACAGAAAAGTTTACTAGAGAAGAAAAGGAACTGCTCAATGCAAAATCAATCTAAATAGAAATACCGAAGGCAATGGCATTTTCCATTTGACCAAAACAGCCTTTTACATATTTTACTAAAATCCTACTTTGAGTAAAATGTAGCTCCCATTTACCATAAGGGATAAATAACCAGGAAAGCGATAAGACAGTCATTACACATAATAATGATGCAACCCATTCGATAGTCTACTCTTTAACCCAATGAAGGAGGAGGAAAACATGCTCTGAGACTGGCATTCCGAAACAGTCCTATTGGCCAACGTCCTGTTACTTTCTTGAGTTTCGAACAGTTAACTATTGTTCTAGGTCCGTGCAAAAACACACGTGTACAACCTCGTCAATGCGACCAGCAAAAAAGCAATTTACAGACTTCTCAAGCGAGAACGAAAGACGAAAAAAGGTATCAGATAGTTGGTTAGTTAGTCTTTTCCCACGGATGAGAAGCTCCAACGAAAAACTTTGTTGCAGACACAAAAGGTTAAGTGACCACCAAAGGAGGCGAAAAAACCAGTTTCCGATGCGTTACTACTCATACGAATGGAAGTAAGAAAACAAAAGAATTCGAGACGGATCAAAAGCTAGTTTGCCCAAGGTTTCTATCTCCGGTTGGCGATCACCTGGAACGGACGACGTTGAGAGGGGGCGGACAGGAGAAACACTGACGAGGCCTCATGGGGTAAAAAAAAATTCGATCGCAAAATTTCAAAACGCGTCTGAATGTAATTCTAAATGCTGTACATTTTAATCGAATCTACTATTACGAGATTTAAAGATGTCTAGAATTAAAAGCATACTTTTGGAAGAACAAAAAAAGGCTGTTGAAAAACAAATAGCAGTTCAGATGCCTATCAAATGATATAGAATAGTGATGAAATACTAACTAAATATCAGGATACTCAAGGGAAGAAAAACAGCTTTCCCTCCCCTTCGAAGCGAATTAATGATGATGTTAAGATTCACGTAAGTAAATTCACATATTAAAATGACATCTGAAGAACTTTTTTTTTTTTTTTTTTTTTTAAACTTATTCTGCATAATCTGGATATCGAGATTTATTTGCCGATGCATAGTCAACACACACACCATTAAAAAAGGAATCCTTAAATTGTTCAAAATAAGATTTTAGAATTAGCTTCGAGGCACAACGAAACTAAAGGCACTAAAATCCTTCCAACTCAAGGTTTTAATTTATACATTAAGTATTCATTCGAGAGGCCTATACACGTGTTTCATAACGTAAAGAAGTAAGCAGTCTTTCTTACCCGACAGCGATACTTACAGGCTTCCAAAATAATGGAGAATAGCAGTAAGAATTAGAAATGAAGACTTGTAAAAAGGAACCAAATATACTCTGGATTTTCATAGAAATTATAATATATATAATTGGTAAGCCTAACGCCCTTAATGCAGATATTAAAAATCTAATGTGTACACCACATGAATTCCTTGCACGGAATTTGTAGCAAAAAATGGACATTTCATTTAAAATTACGATTTAAAAAAAAAAAAAAAAAATTAAAATTAACGGAGCTGCCACTTTCACAATGAATTCTATATAGTCTACTAAATTCATCTCAGTTAAAATCTACCTCCTTGGATTAAACTCAATTTGCATAATACCAGTTTGACATAATTCTTACTTGAGTAAAATTAATAAATGGGAGACATCTTCGCATTTATTAATTATTGTTTACTGATCGGGAGTTGGTTTGCTCCCCTTGCAAAGTCAACCAATTTCCGATCAATGACGATACTTACTTGATTTGTTGATTACCTTTTAATTTTTTTAAATTTCTATTTTCAGTTTTTTCATAATTCATATTAGGTATTTCATTTTAAAAATATTTTCAAAATTCATTTTTAAATGCTTATAAGTTACTTCGTTCAACTAAAATTCTACTACCTTTCTCAAAGGTGTGGTGTATTTAATTATGGCAAAGCACACTAGGGCTATCTGCCCAAGGGCAGGATGCCTTCGTGGAGGACTTTCTAAGGGAAACTGGCTCGTATACACGTTACACATGGGGGAAAACCACGAAAACACCCATGCAGCCAGCCCGTTCGCGGGATTCGAACCTCGAACCGAACTACCAGTGTTGAGTCCTCTGACCGAACTACCAGTTTTTACGGCTCGGCCGCTGGTGAGCACCTTTCTCAAAGGAGATAATATACTCAATAATCCATTAGTAAATAAATTATCATTTTATTACCTTGCATCTTTTGCGCAACTATTTTGCAATTTATTACGATTAATTCATATATTTACTTCAATCTTATCTCTCTCTCTCTATATATATATTTATATATTTTGGTGCGGCCGACTGCAACCAAAAAAGGGAGTTGCACAACTCCATGCAGTCCTATATACAAAATTTCAACGTTCTTAAGCTATTCGTTTTTGAGTTGTGCCAGATACATACATACGTACGTAGAGACGCCATGAAAAAAAAATCTCTTTTGAATCCATTTTAAATCAATTTTATAATTCGTCTGGGGGAAAAGAGTTCTTTATTCTCTCCTTATGTACAGAGGTCACGCAAAAACATTGTTAAATTGCATTCGATAGCGGTCAATGGATATTTTTGTTGAAATATGATACCCAGAATTTTTTGTGATTACAATACTTCCTTTACTTTGTGCAATGAAATAAAAATAAGGTTTGTATAGTTAAATATTTCAAATCTCCCAGTGAAATCTTCAAAGAAAACAGTTAGTGCGAATTTCTATACAAGTAAAATACGTAGCATTTAAGTAATATAAATGCAATAAACGTTAAGACATAATTAGCAAGCACGATTTAATATAAAAATAAAATCACATGTTCGATAAAATGCCATCCATTCCAACTAATATTTTCTTTCCTTGCATTTGGGTGGTGGAGGAACTGAAATGTAACGCCAATATGAGGAAAATAACAGTTATCACGCAGACATCATCAAAAAGTTTAGAACAAAATTTAAATTTATCAGCCTAACAATTCTATTACTTAATATTTATACCACATAATATGTAATAAATATTACATAGTACACATATTTATGCCATTAATCAACGAATATAGTAAATTACCACAAAATTATATTATATTGTTAAAAATAAGAGTGCGATGCCATTATACAAGATATTTAGTAAAAACTATTAATTAAGTGAAATAATTAAATAAAAAAACATATAAAATAATAATAATACATCAAAATGGTGCATGAAAAGTATATTTTAAATTAAAATCTACGAATGTGAGAAAAAGAAACAAAATAATAAAACATGATATGGTGTATGAAGGAAAACTATATAATAAAACCATTTAACACAATATAATTTTCTTTAGCATAACTACACAACAAATTTTTTTATTCGAATACTTTAAGTTCCTTCTCGCATTTAAATAAGTCCAGTCGAGCGTCTGATTTTAACCAGTAAGAATGCTTACAAGTAAACAGTTTTTGTAACGATGTAATGAAACTAAGGCATGACTTCTTGCCTTTCGTATTTTGAACAACGGGCTTGATCTTAATTTCATACTGGAGGATGACAATGCTTAAATATCATTAAACTACTTTTTCTATTACAATACACTTCAGTTCCATGTAGTTATTATCGCTTACAACATGATATTTATCATTCAAGCATAAAATAAAGAAGTAACCACGACGCTAGGCTCGGTGCACTCCAAAAGAAACAGATAGCATAAAACAGGTAAAAATGGTCTCCTAAAAAAAAAAAAAACTAGTTTATTTATTTTAATATTTTTTATTAAACCGAGTATAATACACATGCATAGCAAAATACCTCATATCAAATTTCATCTATCATCAGTGCTTAAATTGAGCCGGAGCCTGCTTCCGGTACTTCTCAATTTTTAAGATAAATTAAAATTTTAGACAGAGCCCTAAATAAGATGAGCTTTGGTATTTCTTTTTATAAAACTGAACCACAATTTAAACGGAAAAAAATTTAGAATTCCTAACATTTTAGTTTAACAATAAGCTGGCCTTGCAATATTCTATTTCCCTAGAAATACGAACTCATGAGAACATGAGACGTTCAAGTAAAGTCCCCTCACTCACATGCAGAAACCTTTCCCTTTAAGAATGGCAATAAATTTGGGGAAATTTGGACTATATGAAGACGGTTAAATGTAATTATTCTTCGTCATACGCACTAAAATAAACCACAGAAATGACAACGCTGATGTGCAGCCACTGATTCAAATTCCCATTTCACATGCTTTATGTTGGCGGTGTTTTTTATCCTAATCTGAAAAGGCGGATAAAGGCGAGAATAATTAATTATACATGGGACAAGGAGCGATGCGATTTTCAGGTCATTCTATTTCGGAGCAGAAATCCAGGTTGCAGGAAATAATTCAAATGTTCTCAGAAAAATAAATTTATCCTATTATTTATTATGACTAACTACTAATTTACAGTTGCAGCATGTTCATAGAAATATGAGTTACCAATAAACAGAGTTCAAAACGCAGCCATTTTCGTCTGAAACAAGTTCTCTTATCAGAATCAAATGATCTATCTGGTGTTGCCACGCATTTCATAATTTTCAAATAACTGCATACCTGAGCGCTATCGTTTGGTCAGTTTCGCAACTAGGAGTATATTCGTTGGTCAGAAACCTTGAGCACGAAATATGGTTACAGTGTAATTCTAACTGATGCTGCAAAAATATTTCCTTACATTTAAAATAGCAACAGCAAATCGCATGATGAGAACGCGTACATTTACGTTTAAAATGAGTTTTATCCAATTTGCATGTGTATGTTTGATCCAGTCAAATAAAATGGCAATGTGCGTTACAAGATAAATAAAATACTACTAGAAAACCCGGCGGTCATACTAAATGACCGCTGTTCTAGATATTATAAATTGCAATTAAAATGATTTGTGCAAAGGTGACTGCTAATTTAAACTGAATTACCCAGGGCAGGCAGCGAGGTAAAAAAATGCCAACACGCTTAAGTGTTTGGCCCTGAGACTTATGGATGGTCATAGGAAAGGCAAGTTTTACAGGAAATTGTCTACGTCTCAACTGAAACGGCAACCCTGTGTCGTGGCAACTTCACCCCGTTGGCTAGTACGGTTACGCAAGCAACCAATAAACTATCGGCGGCAAACAGACACTTAAGCCGCATATATATATATGGAGTGAAGTAACATCATCTCCTCCGAAACGGCTGGCTTCCCGAGTTTAGCGAAACACAGCGTTGGATTCCGCAGGCACGTCATTTTGACCATTCGCGTCTTTTTGGGACTTTAATTAGCCAAGATATTAATTAAAAACTAATTTTTCCCTACGTTTTCCACTTTCTTTCTTGGGTTTTCCCTATTACAGGGATTTGGCTACATGCCAAATTCTTTTTTCTCGAATATCTACGGAACGGCGCCGAGTTGAAATTCGAGACGCGTATCCTCGGATTCCAAAAAATTCTCCGAATCCATCGATACCGTTCTCATCTTCGTACGACTTTAATCGGCCGAGATATTTATTAAAAACTGCGGAAACGTTAATTTCCGCTCTCATTTTTCCAAGTAGCAACAATAAACTATCGACGACACACACTTTAGCCACTTATATATATATATAAAGATTAGTTTGAAATAAACATATTTGATAACATTCAACCTGTACATCTTTACTATTTCGTTACACCTAATCCCAACCCAGTTTCGACCGAGAACATATCGACTATGGGAAAGAAATCTCCCAGTTGCGCTTACTTCTCTTTTCTTCTACCACACACTCTAAACAGAACTTTCACTAGTTAGTTGATTAACTAGCCACAGAAAAGCATGCTGGGAATATCTGCTTTAGAAAGTAGGCTTCCACGGATGGTTTTCTGAAAAATAGTTCACATGTATATTATTCATTGGAAATACTTCATCTAGCCATTTCATTCATTAAGAAACACATTTAGGACGAACTAGAAGCATTCAGCTGCTTATTCACTCGACCATTAGTGCGCAGAGCTTTCAGATTTTTGAAATTGCGCAGAGCTTTTGAAAACAGTCCTATTCCACATACGTTGATGCTATACTTCAGAGGTTAAAGCTGCTCTTTTCTGGCAGTAATCTTCACAGCGGTTTGAATGAAATCTACTAATGGCCGAATTTTTTAAAGCTACTGAACATTGGCAATTTTGTCAAACAGTCGATTCTGTCGCAGGAGGTGGCTATTACAAAGGTGGAATTAATATATTTAACCATGGAATATAACATAAAACTAGTTTTCCTGAAAAAAAAATTTTAATGAAAGTATCTCTTTTATATTTCTTACAATAAGCTAATTAAATATATATCCTTGGATAATGTCAGAATGATACTGGCTTTATAAGAAAGCTTTCAAAGAAATCCAACACCGACCTCTATACTTCATGGTGGACGATGAAAGACCTGCGACAGTTTCCTCTACTAATGTGAATGTAAGGTTGATAGTTGCTTATTTTTCAAGTCCAAATTCCATACTTAACGTTTAACTTGCACCTAAAGTTATTGTTTGTGCTTGGTATTTTAAATTATTAAAGCTCTCAGTTTAATCTTCTAGTTCTAAAATTACACAATTAATTTTTCAAACTTCAGAATCATAAAGAATTCTGAAGAATTATCAGGAATTTCAGAATTACAACGAAACGAATACTTCAAAATCATCATATTTTGTGCCCAATTCGTGTTACACTTTTAATTATCATTTGTTAGAGAAAATAAAATCTGTATAATTTTCTATTACATAAAAAATATAGATGTCGATCGTCAGAGTTGTGAAACCTGGAACCTGATGATTGACTCAGAACCTGATGAATGAAGTCTACGAATTGAACATTTTAACTATGTTTTGCAATCTTCAAAGTTTCTGAAGTCTTAAATCTCATTGAAGAAAGATGAATGACAGCATGCTCACTAATATGGAATCACTGGTACCAACTGAACATCTAGACTTATACCAAATTAAGACAGAAGAACAAATACTGACAAATAATTTTATTTCAAATTTTAATCAAAAAACAAAATTATTTATGTGCGAAATGCCAAATAATAATAAAAAAATATAACAGGCAAAAAATTTATTTTGTTAAATATAGAAAAGCAGTATCTTCAAACCATCTGAATAGGTATTTAGCGTAATTTACAGGTATTTAAATTCTCCACCCTCCACCCTCCGAAAAATCACTTGGACCGATTATATGGTCCCACAAACACAAATGCCATTCTAAAATCGTAGATGAACGGTTATGGTCTCAAAACCATTTATTTCTATCGTTTTCCCTTAACTTTTACACACACACACACACATATATATATTCTCCCTCTTTCAAGCATGCCTTCGTGGCGTAACGGTTAGCACACACGATGAATATTCGAGAGGTCCAGGTTCCAGTCTCGGTGAGGGAATAATTGCTCGTTTTTCATACCTCCTGCTTCAAAATAACTTCATCACTCTACAGTGACGCCCGAACTAAAAGTGATGAATGATGATTTTTCACCAACAGGAACTGGCGACTGAGTCCCCTAATCCCTAGTCGCCCTTTAAAAGGGGTTCTTTCTCCCTCTTTCAAATATGCCTTCGTGGTATAACGGTTAGCACAATCAGCGCGTATTCGAGAGGTCCAGGTTCGAGTTCCAGCGAGGGCGTTGCTTATTTTTCACGTCTCCTGTTTAAAAATAACCCAATGACTCTACAGACACACATATATATATATATATAACTCTCTCATTTTTACCTCAAATTTTGGTAGAGAACCATCTAATTAATTATCCTTAATAACACACTTTCAATACATGAAACTCAAATATATGAGGTTGTCCTTATATACGAGATCTGCGAATCACCTTTAAATGCATCATCGGAAATCTTTAGCCTTATATCTGGTTAAATATGGTAAACTTCCACCATAAGTACAAAATTAAAAAGTTTATAAGTTTATGCAAAGTTTAATCAAGGATTTTTTGGAAGTCTCTAATATAATCACATATATGTCAAAATATTAATGCACAGAAATGCAATAAGGAATAGTCGAATGGAATTACGGGATCTTTAAAAAATAACATTTAATAAAAAAAATTAGTAATTTATTTACTTTAGTGATGAAATATATATAATTATAATATAGTAATAGAAACCGGAATTCCAGTAAGTATCGAAGTGCATGCACAACCTTGGGTGCTAAAAAGAACTCTTAATATGGTCTCTTAACAAAAGTATTTGTCAACGTAAGCTGAGAAAGTGCCAGCCCATTTACACAGGGAATCAACAGAAATTCAGTGGCATTCTTCTTGGTTCATTTGTAGAAACATTAGGATTTTTGGAAGCCACAGAGATAAAACTTAGCAACCGACTTCGCCGGGAATCGAACCACGGACCTCTGGAATACCGGCCCAGCGTGCAGAACCGCTACACCACGAAGGACGCTAGGAAAGTGGGAGAAATACCTTATACATTCACGTCAAAAATAGCTCACGTTACCTAACTATTTCAAAAATTTCAATTGCTGTCCCTTATGTCTTCTTCAACTTCAGACCCAAGCCAGAGTAACAGTCCAGATGCATTAAATGTACTTAGGCTATTCGTCGAGAATGGGAAATTAAACAGCAACGGTCTTGAAAATGGGTATGACAGACTGATTATCGCGTCGCTTTTGTAAGGTGTTTACGAAAAAAATTGACGTCGAATGTGAATATGATCCTCTGCTTTTTTTCCCAGACAAAACCTGAGACAAAATGATTTTAAAGCAAATAAACTGTTAAGCAAAAGAAGGAACGGCGTAGATAAGGCGAAAATACATTCCATGATAAAGAATAAGATAAAATCACCATTTTAATAATGATTAAAAGCGCGTGGTAGACCCAAATACTAAGTACAGTGAAGCTCACCATACTGGATGAAGTAAATTCCCTTTCCTTTTCCCACTATTGCCGTGTGTAGCTTGCAGATAGCAAGCTGTATACCAGTTGTCATGAATTAATAAGTACACTGCAGGTATAGCAAATGCATGAGTGTGTCCGGAGGATGAAGTAAAGAACGATATTGAAGTAAATGGCATATAAAGAAGACCCTCAGTTTTGTAGGCGTTTCGCAAGGGAAGGTGAAGGATTGCAAGTCGTCCTTACATGAACGACCTTGACATAGTGAATGGTTTCCTACAAAAAGAGAAATGATACGATCTTATCAGAGATGGTGAAATGAAGCCGGAAAATCTTTTTATTCCGGTTCGCTTACTGTAATGATTTTAATAACTTAATTATATTGCTCAAAAGGTAATTATGGCTTACTTTTCTGTAATTTAGGCCAAAAATCTTCTACAGAATTCTATCATTTAGATAGAGTTTGTAAAGAGCTATGTATAGAGATTATATACAGATAAGTCTAGATATTATACAGACATCTGTGCACAGATGCTGTAAAAATTTGTATAGTTCCTAAAGATTTAAAATCTTATATAATGTGTATATAATAAACTAATCGAATTCTAGATACAGGTTACAGAAAACTTGGATATAATTTTAAAGAATTCCTAAACAAGATTCCTTGCTTTGATTTTCTATAAAAGATAGAATAAACGCTTTTGAATGCTTAAAAGCATTATAAAATCAATGAAACTTTTCTGTGGGACTTTAAACAATAAACTGTATTTTTCATTTTCGAACAGAGTTTTAAACCCATATCTTGAAATGATCTGTGACATAAAGGGGGATAAAATTTCTCGAAATAGACATACATTTTTTCCCTAATAAAAAAATTAAATATTGATTTTAATTTCAGAAATAAAATATTTAAATAAAAAATAAATATGTTTAAAATAATATTAAAGTTTAATTAAAATTAAGAATCTTTTCTGGGGTACACACACAATAATTAAAAGCATAAATTTCAAGAATTAAACCTTATAATTAACAACACAATCTTTTAATTAATTTTTTTAAACTGGTTTTATATTTTCATAATTTAAGCTGCTTATACAACACAAATTTAATTTTCGTATTATATTAGCAATATTGTATAAAAAATAGCACAAAATGTTACAAAAATTTAAGAGTTTAAAAAATCTTACGCTAAACGGGATAAGACGAAAATTCTAGTTAAAAAATGATTCAACACTTATTAGTAAAAGGTGTTTATGTTTTCTATTCTATATCCCACATATTGCATTAGCAACTAAAACTTAGATTTGATTAAACTCAGATTTCTATTGAATTTCATTCTATAAAGGCTTTGTAAAATTTCTATATGAATTTGCAAAGCAATATTTCTATAAAATTTTGTTCTGCTAAACATTACAAATACTTCTATGGAATTTTATAGAAGTACTTCTGTAGAAAACTATCTTATTGTGTACACAGTTCTACAGGAATTTCTGCAGAGCTTTATGAGTTCCTATACAAATACCTGAAGAGGAACTTCCATTTGCGCATTTGAACGCGTTGCAAATTATTACCACGTATCTCTAATTCTGGCAAAGTTAAAAATAAACTATATGACGATTAGTATCTAGTCAAAATCAAAATCGTTTGGGAACTTTCAGTATGCCTATCTAAGAAGACCCAGCCAATATCTTCTAGACCAAACATATCGCGGGCTTTGACATACTGTTCTGCGACCCTTCGTCCACCTCGACAAAGTGATGAAATATATATAATTATAATATAGTAATAGAAACCGGAATTCCAGTAAGTATCGAAGCGCATGCACAACCTTGGGTGCTAAAAAGAACTCTTAATATGGTCTCTTAACAAAAGTATTTGTCAATGTAAGCTGAGAAAGTGCCAGCCCATTTACACAGGGAATCAACAGAAATTCAGTGACATTCTTCTTGGTTCATTTGTGGAAACATTAGATTTTTGGAAGCCAGAGAGATAAAACTTAGCAACCGACTTCGCCGGGAATCGAACCACGGACCTCTGGAATACCGGCCCAGCGTGCAGAACCGCTACACCACGAAGGACGCTAGGAAAGTGGGAGAAATACCTTATACATTCACGTCAAAAATAGCTCACGTTACCTAACTATTTCAAAAATTTCAATTGCTTATCATTTCCAATGCTATGCCTATAAAAACTATGGCTAAAATCTTTACACATGATACACACAGGATAGGGCGATGCCCAAGGAGCCTGGAGAATGTGACTTCGTCACCTAATCTGCCAAAATTCAATGAAGTGCATATTTCCGAATTTTATAAATACTTGCTGCCCGGTTTCCAGAAAACTGCAAATTTGCATCATATATGATTTCCATGTTCGGTAGAAAGTACCAAAGTGAACAGCTTTTCTGACTTGTGATAAAGAACAAGTTCTCAACGCGATCCAGTTTAACAGACATTCATTTGACCTCTAATCTGAAAGTTTTTAGTTTAAATAGCATACGTTTTTAGATATCCGAAAGTTTTGCGGGAAAACATTTTACGTATTTATTCTCGTCACTTATCATTAAGTATGAAAATGGCTTTTTGTTTCTTCACAGCTGCACTGATTGGTCCCTGCTGAGATACCGAGTTTGACATTTCTCAGTTCTAAACCGTCTTCGAGACGGTATTCCCTCAGTGTTCTTTCGACGCCTTTATTTTTAACCAGAAACTCTATTCACGACAAGTAATTAATTCGTTCGAACAATTTTTTCACATTTCTTAATTTTAAAAGAAATCTTGTTAGTTTTCCTCTATTTTGTTACATTTAAAAATTAGCAGCAATTAATTATATTTTTACACGCATAATACATACAATTTATATATATTTTGTACAGACAACGTATATTTTCACACGCTTATGATAAATAAAAAAAACGTTATTAACATTTTTGGGGGCAGCCAAACACATTTACAATCTAAAAAGGCAAGATTGGGTTTTCAACTCAATGATTTTTTTGGTAACTGTCAATGCTCTAGACCAGGGGTGGCCAAAGTGCGGCTCGCTAGCTTGATACGGTTCTTGTAGTCAATTTGTGTGGCTTGTGCATATAAAATATATGTATGAAATGTGGTAAACTAAAACTATTCAGTGTTCAAAAAGAAGTAATTAATTAGTTTACACTCTTTTTACAAAGTTATCAGGGATTTCTTTCTATTTAAAACCTTCTCCATTACTTCTATAATGATGTAAATATGAACTTGTGGCTTTTAGAAAATCTAGATGCGGCTCTCGAACATTCCTGAATTCAAACGTGCGGCTCTTACTGACATGAAGTTTGGCCAACCCTGCTCTAGACCCTAAACTACCAAGCACACAAGGAATTTTCATATGTGCTTTGTAATTATCTAGACTAGACAAATACACAATGACAGCAATACAGACTGTTACATTAAAATATGCACTTCTATGTCTTTTCTCCCTCCCTCATTTCTGATCACACCGCGTGTCCTCATCGACACACAACACTTATATATATATATATTTTTAAACCTCATCTCAAACTATAGTTCACATCAGCCTTCATCCGCGCGCTTTTCATAAAGCGAAACAAGCTAAACAAAAATTAACTAGAGAAACCAACAATTAGAAAATCTGACCATCAGTTGCAGCTGTCGTTGTCCTGGTTATGAAGCAAGACAGGCGGGAGAAAATGACCGTAAAATGCCTATTTTAAAGTAAATGACTATAGTAATAAGCTATAGGGAATATTGTAACGCGTCTCTATAGACCTAGTCTCGGGCACACATACTTTATTACATACACAAAACATCTTTTATATATACATATATATATGTTTGTAAAAATATCGATCTATAATATCAGAAACGGATCAAATTCAAACTTTCTCCTGTTATGTCCCTCTTAATTTACTGTTCATAACATAAATATCACACTATAGAAGCTTCCATTAATTTATGAGCAGTATGACTCAACTAAGATACATTAAAAGCTAGACAACACAATAAAATTATATCAGGGTTAACATAAATTTATGTTAGAAATTTTAATTCAAAAATTTTTACTGAGAAAAAATATGAAAATATGCTTTTTATACAAACATTCTAACCATTCTTTTAAGTACCTTTCATTCTAATCTGACAAACATGATATCGAATACGAAAAAGTCATATCAAATGCATCCGATTGAATTCTTCCGTCTTATTTTATTTTTTATACACGGAAAAAATAATTGTTCACAAATATACATAATTCCGGGCAGAGACGTCACAAACAGGAAATAAATGCTTATGAAGTTTTGGAAATTTTATTTAAATAAGTACAATTTATAAAAAGCCCGCTTGAATAAATTTTCTTCATGTTGCTTACTTGATCACAGTTCAGTATTTACAAGCTTACTGCTAAGTTTGATGGCAAACGGAAATGGAATAGGAAATATATTGAAACACAGCTGATGTTTTCGCAAAATTTATTCTCAAAGCTCTCGAATAAAATGGCAGTTAATGTCGTTTGTTTTTTACGGATCATATTACTTTGCCCAAACAGAGTTCCTGAGTTAAATTACTGCTGATAATACGAGAGTGACTCAATTTCAACTTAAAAGCTGTTATTCTTTGAAACTATTTATTCGTTAAACATTAAAAAGACGCATATGCAGATAATTAAATTTAATTCGGTTAGTTCATCCAGTTTTATTTACTAGGTTTCAGTTTAAATTCAACATCGTATTCGCTCATCCTTTCATTTTTCAGTTATAAGATGGAGGCCACACAAACGGCTTTAAAAGTCGGGAGTTGGACACGTTTCTTCTAAAACTGCTTCAGAGGTACAATTACAGTGTTTCCATCACGTCATTTTAAATATTCCAAGAGCTGCGCATTTACAAAGGGAAGTATTTTAATATTTGGTTGAAACGGAAGTTTTCTGCCAAAAGACGTTCTTATTAAAGTTAGGGAAAAAACATGAAAGCAGTACTTTTAGTGCGGGTAAGTAGTTACCACCCAAATCTATGATTTTCTGCCAACGTTTTGGTAGTTTTTCAAAGCCTTCGGAACCAGAACATTGGTGGCCACGAGTCCAAAACAGATCAACCTCATTTCGGACATCCAGTGCAGAATAGACAATAGCACCACCAAGATGTAGCTGCAGCTGTGAAAAAAGTTAGAAGTCCGAAGGAGCGACATCGGGGTTATGGTGAGTGTAGCAAAAGGTTCCATTCCCGTCCATACAGAGAGCAGGCGGTTAATGCAGACACGTGTTCTTGCATTATCTTGATGGAACATTACCTTTCTGTGCCAGAGCTCAGTTCGACATTTTTCCTTGATAGCAGCGTCCACATGGACTAGCATCTCGCTGTACACGTTACTGTCGAAGGTTTTACCTTTTAACAGATACTTTTTGTGGATAATACCACGGCAATCCCACAAGACTTTTTGTTAGTCAAACTGCACTTCGCGACGCTGCCGACGGTTATACCGGGCGCAGACCAACCCCCTTTGCGGCCGGTATTATTGAAGTAAATCCACTTTTCATCTCAAGGGACGATCCAGTCCAGAATTCTGTCCTTGCATTGATATTCGAGCAGATTAGTGCAGTCCCGAGCACGTCTGTCCTTATCTGCTCGATTCAGCTCATGCGGTACCCAGCGATTGAACTTGTACGTCAAGTTTATACGATGCATAGCGCTACTAATGGACATGGCATTAACGTCTAACACCTTAGCAAGCTCTCAAGTAGTTGCATACGGATCTTCTTCCACAAATTCTCGCAGACGGGCTTCATCAAAATCTGTAAGCCGGCCTGAGCGCTCTGCTTCTTGAAGGTTATAGTCTTTTTTTTTTTTTTTTTTCTTTTCTTTCGGTACCACACCTTAACAGAGTCATACGATTAGTACCTATAGTACTGATTTATTACCTAAAACTGTACACATAATTTGGTGACATTCTGTAGCTGTTTTTTTGCAACAACTGGAAGTAAATGGAATTCATGAATCAGTTGCTAGAAAAGAAACGTTTCTAATCGAAATGAATTTGAAAAAACTGTCACTATCCTTATGTTTCGTTAAGTCCATGTTTCGGAAATTCAGGCTTCAAAGTTATTGCTGCAGCTCTCTCCAAACACCTGCAGTAAACAGTTGCAAATGCGTTCTTCAACCCACCATAAGCTCGTCATTCCGCTAAACGTGATACGCATAAAAATGAAAGAATATACGCTACGAAGCACATAATTCTGAAACCAACACTGCCAGGTGAAACAACCGAATGAAGAGGGGGGTACATTTTGACACGACATCTTTTTTCTTTTAGACTTCTTCATCTCCCCCCCCCGTAACAGTTTACGAGTAATCTGGAAAAGACGCAAGTGGTCCCTCAGATGAAGCAGCTGCTCTTGAACACTACAACGTAAAAAAACTGGCTATGTTTGGTCAGGTTACATTTCCAGAATCCCATTAAATTATGCATGTAATCTACACTTGTCAAGGAGTACTTTAAAGAAATCTCGCCTTTTTTTCCCGCTTCTAGGAAAACGATCCCCTTTTCTCTAATTTTGTTGATGCACTTAATTTCAATATCTGACAAAGAAGTCTTTCTTACTATCAGTAGAATATTACCATAATAAATAATTACGCATAGAGTATAAAAACATCTATATTTATTTACTTCACCCTTCTTCTTTGCCTCTAAAAACGATAATTTAAATCAGAGGGGGCGATAAGAATTTCCGACTGGTATCCTTTCTCCGCCCCTTTAAGTCTCTTGTTAGGCCCCGGTATACAGAATTTTCAATATCTTAGGAAGTACATAAAATACAAAATATTTTGCTCTAGTAACTAAATTTCATGCACTCATACTTCTGACGGTAATGGTCATGTTATAGAAATTCTGAGATTTGGAAAGTAACTCCCGATTATCCATGTTAATAAGTGGAGGACGCACATAATCCGGAAGTGGCTTTGCATGTGGTAGAAGTTGAAATTTTCAGACTTTTTAAAAGAAGATATGCTATTTAAAATAAATAAAATTTACATAATTGTTTCACTTTTTCTTTTGAAAGTCTCTATTACTTTATTTGCAAGCTGTATCGACAGTGCTTTCAATAACAGGAAGAATATTGCCCCAAGCTATCGTTAAATTCAAACTCAGCTTGTGACCAATTTCGTAGTCTAATTGCTTGCATATATACGGTGCAAAAATAAAATAAACGAAGTGCAGCTTTAGCCAGAAATCACAAGAACTTAAGCAGGATGATATAAATGGATAATTAGTTTCCCCCCAGGCAATCTCTTATCGAAGCGCATTGTGACTGTATGTGTGAGACAAACTCTACAGAAATATTTCTTATGGTCAGTTCTTAGTTAAAATCAGTATATTTCCCAATTAAAATATTATTCACCAGCTAGCAATGTTATACTTAGTTGTTTGTTGGATATCATCATATTTTACATTTCAGCACTAGCCATTTAGGAATTGGCCACTACTGAGGCCGGAAGCGGTGGTCACTTTTATTATGGAAGCACCTAATAGGTTGGCCACCGCTGCTTCCTATGAAGGGACAGATAATTTACATCTACGCCTTCTCCGAGATTTGAACAAGGGGCCTTCTTGATTTTTATTTCGCATTATTAATTTCTTGCTGTTCCAGAAAGAATATAAACATTGTTTGTGCCTTTTAACACCGTTATCACAATACAATTGTTAAAAGAAAAATAAATGGGAACATATTCGCAGGGCAGCAAGCGAGGAAAGGAATGCCACGTGTCTAAAACGAAAACTCAGTTTAAAAAAAAAAATAATTTCTGTTAAGCTTGTAGAGACATTAGCTATTTTAGGAAGCAGGCAAGATGAAAAATGAGAAACGCCTTCGCCGGGAATCAAACCGCGGACCTCTGGAACACGCGCACAGCATGCAGACCACTACACCACGAAGGTAGGCTAAGAAGGCGGGAAAAATACCTTATAAGCTTTGCTTTGGTTGGTTAATTTTAAGTTTCGGTTCCGAAATTGGACATTAGTATTGGCTACTACGTTATGTAAGGGTTTGAGTCATTTGCGTTATACAAGAATATTATGGTATGGATTAATTTTGGAATGAAGCAACTTAGAGAGATTTATTATAAAAAATTTCTGTTTTGGAGTCATGAAGAGGAAATGAAATAACCAAGTTAAAAGAAACAACAAAGACATTTTTTCACATTTTTAAAAATTCTGATCCATGTTTTATGACGAAACGCTTAGAGAGGAATATCTTGATTTTCTGCACATGGTTTTAGTATCTTAATCGATGACGCTCTTCTCACAATTTTTGCCACAAACTCTGTAAAATCTTCCACTGTTTTCAAAATACAAAATTTACCATCTTCAATTTACCGCTAGAGGAGCTATAAAGTTTGCGAACAGAAAACCAGTGGTGGCTTACTAGCTTTCGATTCACAAAATTTCTCTCTATTCCACGAACACGAAGTTCTAATGCATTTCAATCGAAAGTTCAACAGCTTGCAGAGGCCATTTATTTTAATAAAGAATCAATAACTTACTTAGGATTTAGTAAGAAATTTAAAACGAAATCACAGAATACTTTTGTTCTTTAAAGAGAGGTGGTCGATCCTGTACCAGATTCTCTCGAAATGAGTTAATAAATAAAACTTATAAATGCTGCAAAAATTGTGGTAAAAATACTTAATTTCGACAACAAGTTAATAGCTAGTTACTAAACGCAGCTAGAAGTATATACAGATATTTTTTTAATAAAGATAATTTACGATTAGAAATAAGCTCTTTCGATCTGAATTAGGAAACTGCGATAGCTATTTGCAATGCTACTACTTACTGAAGTTAGATGAAATAAATTTGAGAAAATTTAATACAATGAAAAATTATCAGAAGTCATCACTTTGATTTTAAAAACAAAAATGTTTAACGTGATTACTTTACTTACTTAATACAATCTATTTCATATCATCAAATAGATTTTGAAGCGAAAAAAATATATACATTGATAATAATGTTTCATTAAGTGCGAGAAAATTAATCGAAGAAAAATATCTGAATATTCAGGTTTTGCTTTCTGTATTGATTATTTACTATAACGTGTTTTTATGTAACTTGTAGGAAAACAATCAGTTATATTAGTAATATCACGCGAATGCTATTTAATTACCTTTCAACAATAAAGGCAATTCGGAAGATCAAAAGATCTAATAAAAATTTCTGCTTTCTTTATACAGTTATTATAATAGATGTTACCTTCCCGCGAATAACCTTCTCACGAAAAGCTTCTTAGGATATTAAAAAAGCGTTATAAGAAAAAAAAAAAATTCAGCACCTCAAATGTACAAAACAAAAATCACTACAACTATATGTTATCCTAAAGTGCTAAAATCAGTTGTTCTGCAGATAGATTAATCTGCACATTACTTAGGTAAAATACGAAAAACTCTTTCCGCCTTACCAAATCAGTTAATCTGCAGATTAGCTAGGTAATGTGCACATTAACGCTTTTCGTAACTTCAACAGTAACACACACACATATAAGTCCAAAAACATAACAGAACGACCCAACTCGTGGTTTTCTAGAGTTCACCATTCACTTTCGCGCATTTTTATTGCAGCTACATTGTCAGAATGACGAAAGAGATAACGCATGTTCTTTTATTTGCACAGCGATATCATGCAATACTTATTATGTCACAAGACAAAACTTATTCTGCTTGAACTTTTAAACTGTTTAGTTCTAGATCGTAAAATTTTGTGAATTTTTATTTATTTATTTATTTATTTTTATTAACCCCCCCCCCCAAAAAAAAACGGTATTAACAATAATTGTTACTTTGAACGAAGTAAAGAAAGTATTGTAATCGCAAAAAATTTTAGGTATCATATTTCAACAGAAATATCCTTTTGGACCCCACCCCTTTTTTTGTTGTTTTTGTGGCGTGTACGTGCTGACATAATAAAGGACCCTTTCTTTCAAAACGGATTGCAAAATGGATTCAAAAGGGATTTTTTTTCCGTAGCGTCTGTGCATACGTTATGTATGTACGTATTTCGCCTAACTCAAAAACGATTAGCAGTAGAACGTTGCAATTTTTCTTATGGGACTGCTATAACATATAATTGTGCACTTTAAAAAAAAAAATCTCATATTTTAAAAACCGGCAATACCAAATATATATATATACATATATAACGGGTGGCCATAATTAAACTGACAGTGCTCACAGTGTTTCTGTAGCGCGATCTATTTGCGAGAATGACGCCACATTTTGTAGGAAGGTTAAACAAGAAGGGGGACGAAGGATTCCGCGAAAAAAAATAGTTCCAAAAATCACCGCTAGGGGAATATTATTTGGCGCTGTGTAATAGAAAATAGAGTGTTAACAAATGCAAATCAATACGGAAATTACCTTTTATTTTGCATTCAAATGAGGTTCAATGTGGGTGCCGTTGTTGTGGACCACATATTGCATTCTGTGCACAGTATGCACAACAGCAGAAAGTAACATGTCTGCAGGAATCTCCCGTACAGTTCGTGATATGTTATCCTTCAACGTAGCCAGGTCCTGGACCACTCCTTGATAGACCTTGGACTTAAGGTCACCCCATAGCCAAAAGTCGCATGGGGTAAGATCAGGCGACCGAGGTGGCCATGCAGTTGCAAAGTAGCGGTTAATGATTATTTCTGTTGTGAATTTCTGTCGTAGCATCTGTTGCACCCGTACAGCAACGTGTGGAGGGCCTCCATCTTGCATGAAAATGATTTCCCCCAGGCATTGTCTTTGCTGAAATGCCGGAATGACAAAGCTGTTCAACATGTGGCGATATTTCTCTCCGGTAACAGAACAGGTTTTCGGTCCTGTCGGGGTAATGTTCTCATAGAAGAATGGACCTACGATGAATTTTATTCCGTATTAATTTGCATTTGTTAACACTCTATTTTCTATTACACAGCGCCAAATATTCCCCTAGCGGTGACTTTTGGAACTAATTTTTTTTTCGCGGAATACTTCGTCCCCCGTCTTGTTTAATCTTCTTACAAAATGTGGCGTCATTCTCGCAAATAGATCGCGCTACAGAACACTGTGAGCACTGTCAGTTTAATTATGGCCACCCTACACCCATCCCCTTTATCCAGTTTAAAAGTCCTTACCTGGCCTTTATTATTGCAGTCGCTGGTCGTTGTGATGTATTTCAAGTTACAGAAGTGTTTTAAATGATAAAAAATATTCATGTTTTGGCAATGTCAAATTTAAAAAAAAATTATTTTTAACAAATAACGAAATCTACCTACATAATAATAGTTTAAAGTATATGTAGTTAGTCTAATAATAAATTAATAACAATATTTTAAAGCAGTAAATTGTTGTAAATATCTAACAAATATTTAATATTAGTTTATCGTTGTTTTAAAAATATTTAATTAGCCGTACAAGGAAGTCATGTGGTCCACAACAGTCTTTTTTTCTAAACGTTGTTCGCTTTCTATTTTGTTTCGCGAATTGGAGCTGTTCTATAACACTGAATATTTCATTCCAACTTCTTACAAGGAAGGGGAAAAGGGGAGACTCTTATGAAACCATATATGTTTCGTAAGTTACATGCGAAAATTCTTATTATTCTACGGAATTAAAGGCATTCAATCCAATCGCCCTTGAGGTATACTGGTCAAGACATTCATCTAGCTCGGCGTTTTCCAGTCGCGACCCCTTTTTATCACTGATATTTTTTTCGCGACCCCAGGACCCCCATGATATTTGCGAAAATTTTGTAGGACCCCATACGCATTATGCAAATCCGACACACGCGTGAATGAAACTGTCAATTTTTTCACTTGTACTGTAATATACTATTGCAGTTTTAGGTCATTAACTTTAATTTCTATATTTAAGACATAGAACGATATGAAAATTTTAAGTAAGTAACATACGAAATGACAGCGTCACGTGCAAAGCAAGTAAAATGAGCGCTTACATTATAAAAAGAATGCGTTGAAACGTTTTCGTTTTTTTTTTTTTTTTTTTTTTTTTTCCTTTGTCTGTATTGTCTTATCTTTACCTATTTTCAGATATATTGTGTAAAAATATATGGTAATTGTAAAATTATTATAATAAGTTAAAGAAAAATCAAAACTGCTAAAATTTTTGCGACAACCTGCTGCAAATTCCGCGACTCCGTTGTCCATGGTCTCAAACAAACAAAAAATCGAACAGCCAGATAAATGATTTTCCAAACAGCCACGCATTTTATTTTCTAATCCATAGATAAAAATGATAAAATTTCAAACTGCATAATCAACTGTTCCAAAATACTATACATCGAAGATGATGACCTAGTAATACTCCCGAAATACAAGAGCTGTAACTGAAAAAAATTTATTACCATAGATATAAACAGTTACAACTTTTTGTCATGTATACCACCTTCTGTCAAAATACTAGAAGGCGTGGCATGTCCATTTCTTTTGATGCTCTACAGCGACAGAACTAAAACACGAATAATGTCTTCTCTACTGCTGTAATCGACACGAATAATGTCTTCTCTACTGCTGTAATGGATCCTCCCACTGGTTCTTTCATTTTGGCGAACAGCTCATCGTCACACAGTTTCATATCAAGAAAATATGGCGAGAAATCAGAAACTTCCACTGCCTTTGCCGCAGGAGATCGGTGACAGCACTCGCATTATAACACTACACGTGATCCAGAGGATCCGATTTGTCATCAGTAAGTGCAATCGCATTCTCCTGAGTGCTGGACTTTGATGCCATAATGCAAGTGCTGTCATGAAATTCACGTGATACTTACCCGATATGAGTCTCTATGACTATAAGCTCTTTACCAAAATGAAAGAACCTCTGTGAGGAATCCGTTACAGAACTACTGTAGAGAAGGTTATCCGTGCTTTATATGTGAGCGTCATAAGGAATGGTCATGACGACTTCCAGTAATTTTTTCAAAAGGTGGTGGACATAGCAGACAATCATACTGAGAGACTGTAAGTGTTTTTACCTACGGTATAGTCTGTTACTTTAGAATATGCACATAAAGGCCATTTGTTCTTCCCAAACCATGATTCATAACAACGGCAATGACTGCTACAGAAAAAGGTCAAATCCTCTAATTTTATATAATCTCTTAATTCCTTCTGCGCGGTGATGGTGGCACACGTTACGGTCGTAAATGAGGGAGGGTCGCTACGACCTTGAAGCACCTATTTTAAAGTAACAGACCATAATACAGTCTTCTCGGAACTATCGATATGTTGGCATTGCCTTTTAGCTAACACTTGCAATTGCTTCGATAAAACTTATTTCATTCCTTAAAATATCAAAAACCGTATTATGAATGTTTTTCTAAACAGATAAATGTTGTCATTGAACATCAGCTCTCTAAGGCGCCCAACTCCACAGGACATTAAAATCAATATGTCATTACAGTAGAGAGTGACTTTCGATTAACTGAACCTGTTTTTCTATCCCAATGCAGCGAACAGTTGTTTGTAGCACGTTGACGAGACTTTTGGTATACTACAGCCACCTTTTATTCAAGTCACAGAATCTCCATTTATATCATTAAAGTTAAGGCACAACATTACTGACTTTCAATCTTTTTTGCATTTCATGTGTTAATTTGAATTTGTCATCGCTTGTATTCATTTACAGTCTACATCCTTTTATTATTATTATTATTATTATTATTATTATTATCAGAGAAAATAAAGCATCTGTTTCAGTAAAAGCTGCTTTCAGATAATGGACAGCTTTAACTGTCATTGGGTGGAGTTCATTTGATCACAGATGATAGAAACTCAACTACTACTGAACAGCAGATGAATATGAAAAACAGCGCAAATCACTCACATGGTGATTAAGCAATTCGAGGATATAGCAATTATGCTTTTAGTGACTTGAGTTACGTGCATGTTTCTGATTATTTTGCCATTGAGCTATTTAATTTGGTTCGCTTCATATATTAAACAGACTATTATCTCCATTGAAGATTATTTTAAATAGCTTTTTCTTGTTACAAGCACATCCAGAATTAATGCGCGTTCGACTACGTACAATCTACCCCCATAAAGTGAATCTGGGAAGGAAATCAGAGAATTAAAATTTTTGATTTCCCATTGCACAGAAAATTTTTACCTTTGCACTATACATAGTTTAATTATAAAACAATGCGGATCTTTCTTTTCCTTCCATTTCTATTCCTTTCTATGTTTGCATGGTCAGTGTAATAGCCCTTTAAAATGCCTTCAAAAACTTTCCTGAACTCAAAAGTCATCTAATCATTGTAATAACCTAGTTTTTTGGGATTTTAGCACTGTAAACAGTGCCGTAGAGAGGCGCTAGTACAAATCACCGAAGTCCCGCTCTCTCAAAAGATCTGCACTTGGCATTCTGTTTTTTTTTCCCTTTAATTAACAGATACTGATAATTTTAAATAAATGAGACGACGTCTATAGTTCATATAAAATCACGGTTAGTATAGAGCCAAAAAAAGGGGATGGGTAAGAGAAACAACTCATGTTGCAATTAACAGAAAAATATTATTAACAATTTACTTGTATATATATATTCAAGCAGTTTATTCTACACAATGAATTCTTAGCTTAAGCAAGTTAAACTACTATTAAAAATAAAGAGAACACGTTATAAATAACGGAAGGAAAAAATTCGTTGCTAAATTGTTAATGATTACCCTATCTATCAATAAGTATTTGGATACCCATGCAAATGCCAATATCTGCGTTCCTGACATACACATCTCGCCTCGTTAAATATCGCGTACGAAACAACAATTGCGCTAGTCGCATGCCAAGACGCCACGAAGTGCAGAGTTATTTGATTTCGAGAAAGGTGTCGTCGGATATTACAAAAATGGCCGATTCTTACGGGGTATATCTAGCAAGACGAATTACCCAATCGACAGTGATTCAGAAGGGAGCGGTGAGCAGTGCTTGTCGGAATGCACCACGAGTCAGCATACCCACGAAACTGGGAGATATGACCGACGGGTGCTGTCCACAAAAATTCGGAAGAACCGCGCCCAACCAATGGCCCCACATACTCCAGGAGTTTCAAAAGGCAGGCAGGATTCACTGTTTCGATGAACACTCTCCGTAAGGAAGCACACGTGCTTTCGTCCTCATGGTCGTGCTGCCGCCCATAAGCCTTTGATCATAAAGTCTAACCGCGCTGCTCGGTTAATGTGGTGCAAAGCACGTCAACAGTAGACCGTACATCAGTGGAAACGAAGTCTCTGGAGCGACGAATCATTCTCTCCCGTTCGGATGGCAGGGTCTGGCGTCTACCTAGAAAACGCTTGCTGCAAAAATGCATTGTGCATATAGTAAAGTTCGGTGGAATTATGGTTTGGGGATGTTTCTGGTATGAACTGGGTCCCATAATACAAATTCATGGTAAGCTCAATGCGACTGCATTATTTTGGATAACAGTGTGCTTCCTACATTGTGGCAGTTTAACGGGTTACACCCATGTCATTTTCAGAAAGACAATGCCAGCTGTCATGTTGGGAGGTCCATCATGGATTGGTATAATCACAATAGGGTTAACCGAATGAACTGGCCCACCTAGACCTAACTCTATTGAGAGCCTCTGGGAAGTGCTGGATCGCCGAATTAAGGGATGCATCAACCGCCCAACACTAGTGAAGGAACTTATGTATCTTCTCTGAGTGGACTAATAAAATACCAACAGCCATCAGACAGGACTTATGGAAGCATGCTGCGGAGGGTTAGTGTATACCATCTGTTTGCACTTCTATTGCCTCACGCACATTACGTTTTCCTTTTGCATTTTCTGCAGACAATTTTGCTTTACGCTGATGGTTCCTGATAGTGATTTTCCACCCCTTCCACAATAAATAAATTACAAATTTTTCATAGGGCCCGGTTAATGCGCAAAGCAGATAATCCGCTCATGTTTAATATTACTATTATAATATTTTGAGAAAGCTGTAATATGATACTTTAAATATAATTCATGAGATGGATAGTTGTAACATACAAAATTAATAGCATTTCCTTCGGAGATCCAAGCAGTAAATAAAGTATTTTCACTAAATACTTATGAGAGAGTATAGTAAACTGTTATTTGGCCTAATATCAGTATAATAACAAAAAATTTGAAATGTTATGAGAATTATCAGAATGAGACAAAGACACAAGAAGCGAGCAAATGTGGTTTGTAAAATGGCATAAATCCATCAACCAGCTTGATGTGAGTGCTGAGAATTTTCGGTACATGAAAAGCCCAATATCAGCGAAATACAATAAAGCCAAGCAAAGTAAAATAAGAAATACATACATTTGTGGTTGTCTAAATCCTTCACCCTCTTTGAACGGTAGTAGAGAAGCCGGCTGTCAGAGATTTGGATTCGGAATCGAGTCCAGGAGAAAGCACAGGTGTTTGTGAGGGAGCGCTGCCGCGATGGTCTGGTCCTCATTAATTCTTTTACTTTCAAGACATTACTTGACTACAAATCCCCTTCACCTGTGGAACAGGTTTAAGCGTGTAACGAATCAGGAAAGGTAAAGTTGATGTGTGATAATGTGTGAAAGTGCGACTGAGCAAAAACGTCAACAGAATGTCAATTCATGTTTCTTCGCCGTGACTGGTCCGTTCCTATATGAGGCTACGTGCCAGATCGGCTCTTATACCAAACAAAGTTGAACTCTTAGAACATTTCGACAAAATCCTTTCCCCAGTTTGTGAGACGTGTCCGGTCGCCATGTGCCAAAGTACGATTTGTAACTACAAAGCCCTCATGCAAACGCTCCAAAATTATATAGGGGTTTTGTGGCACGAAGGCCCTTAAAATTCTATCGATCCGAAAGTCTTCCCGAGGGTCGGCGGTGAAGAAAGAGAGTACGCAAGAGGGGAGCAGTGGGAGGGATACCAGAATATCATTATTAATGGTACGTATATAATCCCACCGCACTAGCAGTACAGCTCTGTCCCAATTTTGATAATGAACATCCTGGGTGAGATGCCGACCGTCTCCTCCCTCTTCCCCAACCACCAACCTACTCGAAAGGGCTTTCGGCTTGCCAGTATTTTAAGCGTCCCCATGCCGCATCAACACAAGCATTCATGACCTTTCCGGGATTCAAACTGGGTCCCATCGATATGGCAGCCAACATTGCTAACCACTTCTCGTCCACAAACAAAGCGGCAATATAATAGACCCTTGGGCGCGAAACACCAGAGGATTTTCCACGAAATCCTGGACTGCGCCGGCAAACTCGTGCCCAACAGGCGCAACACTTGCTTCTTCGCCACGATAAAATTCCTGAGCATGATCTGATTATGGTTTCATATTAGGAGGATCACATAAAGTAAATCTCCCCGTTCGCTTTTTAAAACGGCTATATATTAACAAGCATAAAAACAAATAATGAATAAATTTTTTTTTTTTTTTTAATTATTATTATTATTATTATTCCTTAGTCTAGAAATTCAGAAATGATATTTTATCGATTGATCAACAGCGAAAACACACGCATTGCTTAATGCTCTAAAACAATAATGGAATTCTACTCGTCTGCAAACCAATTAAACGGATCAATGAAGAGTCGGTACGCATCATGGGGCGTTGACCTTCCTCCTTTTCTCTCTGATTTCGACACGTGAGAGAGACCGGAGAAGGTAAATTTTTATTTTCTCTTTTAATGCGCTCTGTGATTGCAATCTTCCTGTGGGTGATAAGAATTTGTAATCTACAGAATCCTTATCATTGGAGTTGCACTGAAGACCACATCGAATATACTAAACTACAATCCTGATGTGAATACAGAATAATAATAATATGTTGAGAGAAGAATAAGTTTTAACATTTAACAATTCACTCACCACCAAAAACCCAAATTTTATAGTCCAACATATAGCCGAGTAGTTAAAGATTATTTAATATTGGCAGTTTGTTCTAGGTTCGAAATCAGGTGAACAAGCTGACTGCATGGTTGGTTTTCATGACTTCTCGAAATATGAAATGTGATACGAGCTGGTTTCTATTTGAAATCCCTCGATGAAAACTCATTTCCTTTATTAATCAACTCCGTGTGCCCCTACTCAACCAATCAACCATGTTTTATAATTCGCATTTACATTTCAAATGCAAAGACATAATCAAGCTACCTCTATACCAAACAAGTGCCAAAGAATATGGAACTTTTAAATAATTTTCGTACAATTCATATGCAAACAAATTTGTTGTTTGGTAACGCATAAATTATTATTTTACACCGAAACACGCAAAATAGGTTAGAGATATCTTTAATAAACAAAATAACACTGCAAACTTGAATAAAGTAATTTACCATCAAAGTAACTAAAATAATTAAAATAGTATAATTGTTGTTTTGATTAATTTCGTTTGCCTGAGCAAGCCCGTGGTGGCAAGGTGCACCTATCGTTGGCACCATACAGTACGGCTTTGCTCAGTTCCGTTCCCAATATTGAGAGACGAGAAGACGGGATCGAGGGTCTCCCACTAACTTTCCTCTACCACTAAGCTCTCGAAATGATTTTTTCTCGCCACGTATTTTGAGTGCCCCCATTCCGCAGAGACACTATGCATTTACCATCCATGCCTTCTCTGAGATTGGACCGGCCCCTTCGGTACGGTATTCCACAGTCACTAACTACTAGCCTGTGCGGCAACTAAAATACTAGAATCATTTGCCATAAAAGAACTTTAGATAAGTTAAAAACTTTTAATAAAACAAAGGGATTACTAAATTACTAAACTAATTAATTTTTCTATTATTATTATTTTCTATTATACTATTTCTATTTACCCATAATTTTTCAATTATTCTATCTAATTTTCTACATTAAAGTTGAAGAAATTACTTTTCTAACAAATCAAAATGCATATTCTTTTACAAATTTTTTGGGGGGAAGAAATAAGAAAAAGTTTAGCGTTACCTTTTTAAAATAAGAATCTAAAATTTTTAAGCTTAGCATAACATCCACAAAAAAAATTTTCCGTGTAAAGAGAACAAATTCTTCGCGCATAATTTCGACAAAATCATACATCAAAATTTAACTTACTGTGAGATACATTCAAATAAATCCTTGCACCAAAACTTACCTAAAAGAGAAAAAAAAGCAAATTAGTGACATATAATAGGCTGATACACACAGAGAGCTTAAGAGAATCATTACAATAATGTCTATTTTTGATGGCCAGTAAAGACATTCAATTAACTAAGCCTTTAAATACAGTAATATTTAATGAAATGAACAGAAAAGCTGAAAAATAAAAGAAATATTTTAACTTTTAAACTAAATTATATAGTAGTAGCTTCGTAACACGCTCTGATGTATGCACCTGATGGAAGGTGATAGCTGCTGACCACTGGTAGTTAGACAGGGTTCAAATCCCCGCGAATAGACGGGCTGCATGGGTGTTTTTGTGGTTTTCCCCACGTGTAACACAACTACCAGCGAGTTTCCTTTAGTCGCCCATGATGACAGACTTTTTCTTAAGCACATAACCCTCGCGTAATTTGCCATAATCCAACAAATGAAAACCAAACCGACATTCTAAGAGCCTTTGTGCGTATGTGAAACAATGGGTAATACTGAAAGCTCTAATAAACGAGATATTAATGTGACATACATAAATACGTTGCAGTTTAATTGATATATTATGCACTCTGCTATTGTATTAGCTCAAACACAACTAATTAAAACTAAGAAGAAAATTCAGTTTTATAATGCATTTCTATTTTAGATAGAAAAAGTTCAAAGAAACAATAACTACTAACAATAAATATAAAACGTTAACAGTACATATAAAAACTTACAAATGAGAAGCTGTCCAGCTGAAGCCCGACAAATAATCTGACACCTTCGTGACTGTCGTAATGCCGGATGATTAAATATAGCGGATTATAGGATTAATATTGTATACTAGAAGAAAAAAATACTTTTCTTTTTGCGTTACAGAATGTGTGTGTGTGCATGTATGTCTATGTTATATGCACCAAATTTGACACTGAAAGCATGAGGAAGTAAATAAAATTTTTCAGCCACTACACTACATAAATTTGTACCCTTAATACATTGTTAAATTTAGTTCAATTCCTAGTGTATTGTATTGTATTTAATTATGGTAAAGCACACTAGGGCTATCTGCCTAAGGGGAGGGATGCCTTTCGTGGAGGACTTTCTAAGGGAAACTGGCTCGTATACACGTTACACATGGGGAAAACCACGAAAACGCCCATGCAGCCAGCCCGTTCGCGGGATTCGAACCTCGGACCGAACTACCAGTGTTCAGCGTCTTTACCGCTCGGCCGCTGGTGGGCTCAATTCCTAGTGAACAAGCTTTCTGTACGGGTGTTTCCATATTTTTCCGTATATGTAACGTAAGTATGAACCAGTGTCCTTTAGAAAGTCCTCGATAAAGAGATCTTTCCAGTACACAGAAGCCCTCATGATGCAAACACATAAAATAATGAGATTATTCCTTTCAAGTTATTTTTAAAAATCAGGATATTTTTCAATACTAAGCATTTAAAAGTTTAGATCTTTCAAAGATAATAAATATACGAATATAGTTTGATTCAATCATTTCGAACTTTGGAACTGACATTGAAGAATGTTTCCATTCATTGCCAGTTACTGTTGTTAGTGGTAATAAAAGCTTAAAGACGCTGAAAATAAAATAAAAGTACGTAAGGGGGTCATTTGATGAAATAAAAAATTTCACAGAAGGCTATTCTTTCTATGGAATATAAGAAAAATAATTATTGACGATTTTACTTCGAGGACAGGAAAAAAAAAAAGCTTTGAAAATATTGATGTAACAGCTTTTACATTTATGATATTACATTACTAGCAGCTACGGTGCCAGCCTTCGTCTGGCTTTTAAATGTACCAGGAAAATGCCTGAAGGGAATACCAAACGTTAAATTTAAAAACTGCCCAGAATTTTACTATGCAGAACAAATTCATCGGGGAGGGGGGGGACCACCACAAATTTTAAAATAAAGGTATTACATATAACAAATTTACAATGAAATAAGCAATATCCCTTAATACAAATATCAGTTATCCTAATAAATAAACTAACCAACTTCCCGTTGCCTTCTCTCAACAGCTTCCAGTATCCAAGAGAAACATTAAATTTAAAAACTGCACAGAATTATCGCCTTCATTTTTCCAAGTGGCAACAGTGCTGATTTTCAACAGACAGCAGTCCAGTATACAATTGAATAAAAAACTGTTGCCAAAACCATATTTCTAAAACAATGAAACTATTCAAAAAGATAAAATTTAAAAAAATCGGATTCGAATTTTGAAAAAATCGCTTCAAGGTGCACTAACTCTTAACTAGATGAACCTATATATCAAATTTCGTAGCCTTGGGTCTATTAGCTTACGCGCAGCACGAACGAAAGACATACAGACTCTTTCTTTTATTATATGTAGAAATTATTTCTGCTATTTAAGTTTTCCTTACTATTTTTCAAAAATTTGTTTTTAGCACTTTTTATTTAAAAACTATAAATCATTATTTGCATCCTTTTTCTGAATATATAAAGCTGTAATTAAAAATATTACTTAAGTATTATGATATAATATACTTACTTTTGATGAGTACAAAAAGTGAGCAGATACAGTTAATATGACTTTACGTAGGGGCGCAAATTTTTGCTCAGGTGAAAAAATATCTAGGCACGGTTCAAGCAGCGACTACAGTTTAAATTCAACGAAAAGATAAACTACTGACGACAGTGACGTTACCTTTAGTAAACGAGAGCAGGATAAAAATTCTGGACTTAGCTAGACAATGTAAAGTAATTAACTCGTAACACAAGGAAAGAAGAGAAAGCGTGGCTCAGTAAGCTTTTGCACAGCAGTTTAAAAAAAATAATAATGGAATATAAATAAAGACCGTTTTAAGGCCATCAAGTCTTCCTTATACATTTAAACTGTTATTCTTACACATACATACGCTTTTTAAGAACAGCACTTAAAAGTATTTTTCTTCTAATAATGAACGGTCCAGAGTCCCTTTGAATAAAAACCACCGAACACATTTTATCCCACAGCCGGTTTCCGGTAAATGGACAGACAGGCTGTGGGATGTTTTCGTGATTTGCAGTACAGTGAAATTAAATTTCAGTGAGAGTCACCCCAAAGACATGTAAACTAAAAATAAAAAATCTGATGTGTACACCACATGACTTCCTTGTATTAAATTATACGCACTTTTTCTTGCATTTCATTTAAACTTATTGGACTGAATTAAATCTACTTCACCGACAGTGCATAAACCACAATAGAATAAATGCGTTCTTTAAAATTCACTCTAGTATTTGTTAATCATAGCGACACTCTGGCGCTAGATTCACTTAACAGTATTATATTTCGATCATATTATAACTCATAATGCACAAAATTTATATCATATAAAGAATAGAATTATGTAATTGTTGCCACATGTTCTATTCAAATACTATAATAAAGCTAGAATGATGTATAAAAGAAATTAAGCAAACAAAACAAAAAAGAACAGTTTTTCACAGACGATTGAGTATTTCTCATTCAATTTATTCAGTTCTCACCTATATTAAAAATTACGAAGTAAATCTGAATCACTTATTTCCTCGAAAAAATTCCAGAAAGGATTAAGCATGATTTAATTGGCAATAATAAATGAAGGCGTTATCTTTGTTGTTGCCAAGCTAAGTTTCTCTAGACTGGCAACAAATCCACTAGTCTGCTGTTTCAAATGTAAACAATCAATGGCCGCCATTAAAAAAAGGCTTAGCGGAACTTAAAGAACTTTAAAATTGTTGATAATTCTAAAAATATTGCATACAGATTTACTAAGGCATAAAAACCTTAACCGGAAGATAAAAACAACATAATTCAATCATTTTTAAAGCAAAAAATGTACAATTTACAAACATATAAGAGTAAAGAAACTGAGATTACTGGAGCCGGGTAACAGAGTGGATATATATATAAATATATTTATATGCGTTTGGTGCGCCCGATTGCAACCAAAATACGAGGTGCACATCTACATGTTATAGCAGTCCTATATACAAAATTTCAACGTTCTGAGGCTACTCGTTCTTGAGTTATGCGAGATACGTACGTACGTACGCACGTACGTACATACGTTCGTACAGACGCCACGAAAAATTCTCTTCAGAATTCATTTTAAAGCAGTTTTATAATTTTTTTGGAAGAAACGAGTCTTTTATTCTAGCCTTACGTACAGATATCACGCCAAAACATCGTTAAGTTGCATTCGATAGCGGTCAAAATGGATATTTTCGTTGAAATATGCTGCTTGAAACTTTTCGCGATTAAAAATACTTCCTTTTTACTTCGTACAAGGAAGTAAAAAGACAAATAAGAAAATTAATTTTAAGAATTCGGTATTTTTTAAGCTAAGATCGCCTAAGTTGTTCTATTCAATTATTAGTATATTTAAATTAATATTATATAATATTAATTTATATTAATATCATATATTAGTAAATAAAAGTCTTACTACATTATTCTATTGCATAATATTTGTACAATTATGAGAAAACATTAACAAATCTTTGACTGCCTTTTCATAATATGTGCATATAATCAGACTCAGCCGGCGGTAATTTTTTTTAGAATTCCTAGTAGCACAAAGCAGCACAGTTTAAGGATGGCTAAGTTTTCAGAATTTGGGAGAGACAGCAGGCAGGCGGTGAAATATTTAAAATTTAAGATGGAAATAGACAGCAAATTTTGGACTCGCAGAAATTGCTCCGGGCGGGAAAATGCACATCGCCGTTGCTGTATATAATAACATGCAACGCTTATCGGGTTGATAAAGTTAACGCCAGTAACATCAGCTTAACTTTAGAAACCAGTGTCATCGTATTTTTGTACGCTAATCTGGCATTTTAATCATTCACGCTACTGCTAGCATATGCAAAGCAACAGTGAGCACCACTCCCACTGCAAACTGCCACAAGGGTAAACAGACTGAATTTACAGTACTGTCACTTTCTTCATCATAATATTTAAAGGTGACTCATCAAATCCAAACAAAGATCATGTAACGAAAAAATTCTCCGGCCCAAAATGATCATGCATTTTACAGGCATGGATCCAAAACAGAAGCTGGCACAGGGTATGGATTCTGTGGGTTGTCTAAATGCAACACCATCATCATATGGAATCGCAGTCAGAACGTAAATAATTAAAACTGCAGTAATCAGCTGCATATAAGACTATGAGCAGGAAAAGCTTCAATAAAATTCACTATTTCAAGATTCACTGTTATATAGACTGTCTCAAGTCTTCTACAGCACTCTCACGCCTGTTCCCTGGTACGCAAAATATAGAGATCTCTCTTCAGCATTCCTGTCCCATTTCATCCCGTACTCAGCTGTGCATATAGGAATTCTGAAATGAAAGTGCAGACGCAGTGGCTGACAATACTGCATTCGTGTTTGAGTGTCTCACAACCAATTCAATCTGGCTGCTATAGCATTTCACCTGCAGTGGTTAAGTATCGTGGCATTATGCCACAACAGGTCTACGTACACATACAATGCTCCTATGCGTAAGCATATATATTCAGAGCAAAGCCGTCAATCTGTGACATTTTCTAACAGGACACTGGACGTAAAAGAAAATTTTTCATTCATAAAATAACAAATATTTTAATTTAGGATTGTTATTGTTTCTTTGAATAGTAAGTCCCCATGAACAGGGAGACACAAACAATTTATTACGATAATAACAGCAAAATAACTAGTAAAAATAATCGCTGAAAATAATTTAAGGGGAACGCGAATATTCAGAAATTCCTACTAAACACACAAAATATCCTCAAATCCCTCTCAGGGTAGAACCCAAACTCGTAGTTCAGCTAATCGGCTATGTTTCGTAACTGTTTCACAAGCGAACTCCAGCTCTCTGACTCGTATTTATACTCTGTGGCAAGAGCTATGGAAATATCTGGACGAATCGGTTGTAAGGCTCGAAAAGTGTTTTCGCGAATCTTCCAGAAAGTCACCAAGTTGGCAAGAAATCACCAAATGTCGCCAAAGCCCCTCATTAACGAAACTGCTTTATATCTCGAGTTCTAACTGAGCCGCTTTTAAAATTCCAAAACTGCTGTAATTAGAATTAAAATATCTAGAGTTGTATACAACAAATAAACACTTAATCACAAGACGTGTAGCAAACCATAAAATTAACAATTTAAAAACAGTAAATAAACAAAATGAATACGTAAAACAATAACAATATTACAACAAAACAAAAAATCAAAAATATAATAAAGAGGATTAAAATAGTTATAGATATTTAAAACAATATGCCTGTCTGTTACAACTTCTTACTACCGTTTGACACTTGAAGACGTTTAGATTCTGATAAAGTTTGTAGCCTTGTTAAAAATGATTTTCATCACGGTATGTACAATCTTATCGGCCGATCGGGGTTTTTTCTTGCTAATTTTTAAGTGTGGAAAAAAAAATTGTTTACAGATAAATGCATACCTAATCAGAGCGATTATTCTTACTGCAAGAATTCATCCTCAGCTTATGTATTTTATGACAAGTACGAATAAAAGCTAATAAAAGCTGTATCTTCAGACCTTTTGAAAAAGATTTATATCGCACTATAAATTAATTAGCTCCATTTATAGATTTTCTGATGTGCTAGTCATGGTTTGTTTTTTATAGTAAGGAAAATAATGTTATAAGGTATTTTCTACCTCCTTTCTGCATGCCTTCGTGGTGTAAGAGTCGCACACTCGGCACGTATTCGAAGGTCCAGTTTAGAGTTCTGGTGAGGGCACAGCACATTTTTCACGTCTCCTGCTATTAGGAATAACCTAATGTCTCTACAATGGAAAGTCTGATATCAAATAACCAAAATCTTGAAATCTTTGTAATAAATACGTCTCTGAAATGCGTTTGAGGGCTGCATAAAATTGATTCGGGGAGTCACCTATGATTGTTGCGATAAGACAATAGTCAACCTTACGTCTTCCTCATTCAGCACATTAAAGATTTAGGCGCTTAAGACAAACAGAGCAAATTTCAACTGCGATTCCTGTGGCAAGGAAGTTAGCGCTGACAAGGGAGGGTAGAAATTCTTTAATCGTGCCTCCGGCAGATAACCGATTGCAAGAAAAAGATTCATTATGGCTATACCGGGTTCATAGAAGTAAATATTTTACCTGTATATGTAAACTAAAAATATACGTAAATCAAAATTCTAATTTTAGTTTGCAAGAATCTCTTAGCTCTCCGTTTTAATTTGGGTGCTCCCCTTTCTGTCCTGAAAATAATAACTACTTACTTCTCTCAAATGCTTCATTTCAAAATTAATCGCTGTCGCATCTGCCTCATTCCAAAATTAATCTATATGATTCTTGCATAATCTCTTGCTTACTGCAAATGACGCAGATACGCACATAACACTCCAACCAATAATAATTTTAGAAATTTATTATTATCCAATCGAATTGCAGCTAAACGAAAACTAAATCACTCTGAACAGGGATTTCATCTTGAAAACGTCACATTCGTTCGCTGTTTTTCTGTCTAGCTAGAAAGCTGTAGCTGCTTTTCTTTTAGCACTTCTTCAGAAATGTAAAATATTCTTAAAAAGAAAAAGTACGCTACGTCCCCACTTTATCTATGTTGGCTTAAAAGTGTTTGCCAACGAGAATAAATATTCATATCGGCAATTACTATTAACATCTTAAATGCCATTACTTCTTTATATAGCTACACAAGAAACATTCATATTATTTCATTCATATATGAAGTCACTCATAGTTCTTTCAAGCTTTCAGTCCAGTATGAAAATGGAATATCTCGAAGACTGAAAGATATCTTGTGATAGGAAATATGTATGTCCAGAGAAAGCTGAACAGACATGAATATACTCTCCAATCATATCAACATTTTACAAGAGTACGATCTGTAGATATAAGACAGATCTGTATGATACAAGCAGGCTTTCAAGTAATCATGATTCAGTGGGTAGATGGAAATAAGATTTTATATTGCGTCCAAAGGGGCGTGTTCCCCCCCCTCATTTACATACACATACACGTTTCGAAAGCATTTGGGCTAAAAATATTTAAAAACACCATGTCTTTACGATAGACAGTCTAGAATATTTGAAGATAAAAATGGTTTTACCCCTCCCCTTCCGCACACTTTTGCCATTGCTCGCTTTGAAATCATTGAGTTTTTTAATCAAAAATTCGTTAACGTTTTTACAAAATATGATATACACAATAAAAAAAAACGAAATTTAAAATTCCGGCTTCCACGCGTCTATATTCGGGTGGAGAACTACGTTATTCGCAATTGATAGTTCTAGGTACCGTTGTTTTTTCACAATGCGAAAAAATATGCATACATTCATGCAAATTCTTCATTATTTAATTTCCTTAAATATAATACAGGGCGATAATAATTGGCGGCAACAATTTGAAAAGTGATTCAGACTTTTATAGTGATTTAATGCAAAAGCTCGTTTTGAGACTAACAGGCCTTCTGGGCTAACGCTTCTTTGGGCTAATAAAAGTTGATAAATATTTGGGGTTTTTTTTGGGGGGGGAGGCAAGACGAAGACGAATAGCCAATAGCCAAAAAGATGCCGAATAGTTTCCTGCTTTCGGCCTTCTATATATTTTATCGCTTCTTATTTAATTAAGTGATTTTGCGGTATTTTACGCGGCATTAATAATATTTTATTTAATTTAACACTTGCTAATGTTTTTACAAACCTATCAATAGCTGAAGCGTCGGTGGTATAACGGTTAGCATAGCTGCCTTCCTATCACTATCTATTTATATATATAAGAAAAAAAATATACACAATTAACATCAATCTAAAATGTAAATGTTCAATACGAAGGTACATATTAAAACAACTGAAACAAAAAAGAAAAGAAAACTAAAATTACAGCTGATTATGATAGTTCTTTGGTATTTATCAAGGAGCAAATGAGTGAATTACCAGCAGAGTCATGCTTCAGAATTGCATCCGAAAGAATTAAAAACCTAACAATTGCTTCAATTTAAATTATTAAAGTATACTAACACAAAAATTTAAAGCATTTAAAAATAGCTTTTAGGAAACTCAAAACTTAAAAAAATAATAATACAATTATAAAAACCTATTGTTATCTGTAATGAATTAGAATGAAATAACTTGCTCCGACATGAGTTGAAATGAGATATATAAAATACACTAAAAGACAAAAGTATGTTTAAATAATGGGAAAAAAATTAATTCATTTAAAATTTTAAAAGCTATTTACTGGATAGCCGAAATGACAGAATGCACAAGCCACCAAGAAAAAGACAGATGGAGAAACCTAAATCACAGAAAAGGCAAAATTCCACAAGCTTTGCATATGTGGAACGGATAAAATACAAAATTCCAAAATAAATTTTAGTTAAGTAAAAATTAAAATAATGTGTGAACATATTTATGCATATCAAAAATGACCATAAAAGTGTTTTCCAGGCCTGTTTTGGATATGTCATCTTGTGAATCTACGCATTAATATGCTACCTACAAATCTACGCATTAAAGCTTATCTAGTAATTATAGAGATAACACCTCGTCGTTAACAGCTATTACAATTCTCACGTCATCTCTACGAAATTATATAGTATATATCTGATATTTCTCAGAAGGAGTAAGAGACAATTGACCCACATGAACTCGAATTTTCAGTTACTGATATGGATGACCACGAATTCTTATTACCAAACAGAATCAGTTACATAGGATCAGCCGATCCGAACTTTTCGGAAGGTCCGAAAAGGTTAAAGTCTGAAATCGCAGCAAAAAACATCACAATGTCATTTCCTTTCAAAATGGCACCAAAATTATGACGTACTTTTTCCTTCAAAAGTAAATCATTTGACTGTAATAATGCAGTACCTCTTAAATCTATAATTTGTTACTTTCCGTACTTCCAAGGACATTTTTTGCCCCTAAATCATTCGTCATAACCTCGGTAACAATTGCAGTGAAAAAAAAAGTCGAATCCTCTCATTTGCTAAATTTCCCTAACTACATCTAAGGCGGCGAAGATGCACATTACGATCATAATGAGGGAACGGTCGCTACGATGTTGAAGGGTCTATTTATAAGTAACACACTATAGTAACCTTAAGACCTAACTGCTTTCGAAATACAGAAAATGGGAGATAAAGAAACTGATTCTCAAACTCTGTACATTTCAATAAACTCGAATCTGTTATTTACATCTGTTGGCTCACTCCCCTTTCAAATAGCTTTAACATAAAAGCAAAATAAAGCTCGCAAAATAAAGAATGCATTCAATTAATGTTCAAATTTCCACAACATAAATCATCTGCAGCTTTTATTTTCAGCAAAATCTTCTCCTCCATACACATACGGCTGGCATCATATTGCAGTAACCACATAATCTTCATGCTCCTTTACCTAACTTTCAAACTTTTTCATACACAAATAATTATATTTGGCCTTACTGGTACCAGCATCATGTTGTACCTTCTCACTTCTTTTTGTTGACATCCAGAGGAGCTTAAATACAACTAAACACAAGCAATTAATTAACAGGGTCTATAAAACCAAAATATTCAGTTGCGGTGAAAACATATTTCGAGTCTGGAATGCTACTAATAACGGGGATATAGTGGCTAGATCTAACAAATTAACAACAGCGGATTCAAAACACAGCGAATCATGGGAGCTGACAAATCTCAAAGCATTAGATTACAAAAATAAAACTTTTATTTCATATTAGTTACATTTACCTTCTCTTTTAGAAACATTGATCATTTTCCTTGCATACGAATTTCCAACAAATCTGAATTTGTTTTCCACTTTATTTCAACTTGACTGTTCTATATATTATTCAAAAATCCAATATACTTCCGGCCTCGATCATTTCAGAGGTATACAGCGTCCGAAAGTTATATCTCATAGAAATCTATCAAACTGCCATTTACTGGAAGCCTGCATATGCAAGTATGGTAATAGCTATAAAGAAAAATGTGCAACAAACGCCATAAGGGGCCCGCCTGGGGTTCAACGACCATTCTCTCTCTTTTTTTCTCTGGACGTTCTTTTCTCTTTCATTATTTCAGTTATCTGCCGCGACCAGACAATGCAGACAGTCGATAGTTGATGTTTATGAACTCATTTACAAGCGCAGCATTGAATTTCCGAAGAAACAGTATGCGAACGGTCACGGTTATGCAAAAGTATTCAAGTTAAACACGATAACTTCTCATATGTTATTTAGTACGAGGAGAAATGTAAATTCGCTACATGATATTTTACAGAAGAAAGAATTATTTTCATGCATCAAATTTCTTTTTAAGTTAATCCTGGGAGAAAACCCCGAAACATTTATTTTGGGATTTTTCGGTGAATTTTATTTAAAACTAGCAACTACGCCGCCAGCCTACGTCTGGCTTTTAAATGTACCGTAAAAAATACCCGAAGGGAACATCAAAGGTTAAATTTAAAACTGCTCAGAATTTTACTCTGCAGAACAAATTCATCGGGGGGGGGGGGGGAAGAACTCAAATTAAAAAAAAAAAAAGTATTACATATAACAAAATTGCAATGAAATAAGCAATATCAATTAATAAAAATATCAATTATACTAATAAATAAATTAACAAACTTCCCGTTGCCTTCTCCCAACAAACGTCCAGTATCCAAGAGAAATATTAAATTTAAAAACTGTACAGAGTTATCGCCCTCATTTTTAAGTGGCAGCAGTGCCGATTTTCAACAGTCAGCAGTCAAGTATACAATTGAATGAAAAACTGTTGCCCAAACCACATTTCTAAAACAATGAAAATATTCAAAATGATGCGATAAAATAAAAAAAAAATCTGATTCGGATTTTGAAAAAAAAAAAAAAATCGCTTCAAGGTGCCCAGGGTCTTGTCTTAGATGCACCTACATACCAAATTTCGTAGACACACAGACTCTTTCTTTTATTATATGTAGAGATTATATAATTTAAACTTTAATATGATGTCTTAGTTTTCTTCGTAACTCTTCGAAGCATGATTTTGAACAATACGTTTAAATAGCGTTTTTCTAATTTTACAATTGGTTTCTTCTTCAGCCTTTAACATGCGCTTAACAGCAAGAAAGTCGCAGCTGAAGAGGAAAGAAAAAGTATGATTCCGGTATATACGCCGCGAATTTTTGGTAGTCTGCTTATATATAAATTCAAAAAGACTTATAAATAGTTCAATCATAAAAAAGAATAATTGCAAAAAATGTTATCAATTAAAATAATTTAGATTCACTGAAAAAATATTATTTTTATTTTATTAAATTTTAATATATATTAATCAAACTCATCAATATCAATATAAAACTGAATTTTCTAGCAATTTTTGAAAGTCTCTTCTTGGTAGAGGCAAGATCGGGTGATTAGCATTGCCCACAATTTCAAAATTATCACTGTCGGTCACTGTTTTCATCTAAAATTCCTGCTTATAATTTTTTTTATGCACAATGTTTTCGAACGGCCGTTTCAATCCTATTTTTCTAATAGAGAAGACTTAGTAATCACTCATTTTCATTTTGTCTGATACGTCCAGCCATGTTCTACGACCCATTATTCGAACTTTTGGCAATATATTAGTTGTATTCAAAGGCGATTTGAAGCTCGTCTTAAAGACATGCTTTTAGTTTTAGCAGCAAAATCTTACCTCTCAGCTTGCACTGGAAAGAAACTACACAAACTTTAACAGCATTTTAAACTAAAATTTCAATAATCAAATTAAATAATTCAATGAACATAATCATAATAAATGACTCTTAATTAATAATAAAAGCAGAAAACACGCATTTTCCAAAGAATAAGATAGTAATTTGAATAAAAATTTAAAGGGACTTGTTTTTATTATTTCCGTTGCAAAAATGCTAGAACTGACAAAGGGTGTGGATTACAGATACGGGGTTCGGTTTCTTGAGCATGGCAAAGCACACGAGAGCTATCTGCCTAAAGGAATGAAGGCCTTCGTGGAAGCTTTTCTACGGTACACTGGCTCGTATTCACGTTGTTGTTGTTGTGAACTTGTGTCACTTGCCTGAAAGTAACATCAGAATAAACCCGTGAAATTCATAGTGGCAAGGAGTGCAAAATTGCTCCTTTCGTTAGCAAGAGTCTTGAGCACCATACAGGTGACAGTACGACTTCGCTCAGTTCTGCCCCCAATTTTGGCGCAGAACACCCCGTGAGGGGGCGAAACGCCTCTCTCTTCTGACAGAGAGCACCCCGAGAGAGGTTCTCCCATCCCTATGGTGGCTTGGCAAATGCGGTCAAGAGCAGGAGACTGCGTTAATTACGGAAGGGGAAAGTAAACGGCTGTGTCAGGGATCATAAGGGGAGATATATATATATATATTTTTTTTAAAGTGTTTTTTGGCTAGTTTATACATTCAAAGGAAAATACAAGTTACTCACTGAACTTCGCACATTAGTCTGAATAACCTTTAAACCCGATGAACAGTACATTTGTGTGACAAGGCGAGCTTTCTGACTGTACAATCTGTTTTACATTTAGCGAGCTTGTGCCGAATAAGTTTATTCGCTATTTTATGTAATTTCTGCAATATTTTGTAATTCTTTTATTTTTTTTCATTTAAATTTGATTTTTTTAAAAACAATTTCTTTTTATTCACAAATATTTATATTTTCTATTTTTCTAATAAGTGAAACATTTAATTAGATTCTGATATTTTGTTTTCATAAGATAAAGTACGAAACCCTTGTTAAAATTTTCATAGCTCACTGTAGTTCAGTGACGGTATTTTAATGTGCCATTTTATTCGCGAGTCCATTCATCAGATTTGAAACTTGGAAATGAATTAACAAATCGATCTTTCCATTCAATTGGTCCTATCGACTTGAATACAGTGAGCCTGAGTAAACGGGAAGTATCTTTCGTAAAATTAAAAACCATTATAAGCGCATTTCTAAATAATAATTTTAAAATATAATTTTCACAGCTGTTTGACGCTGCTTTTAAAAGATTTCTTAATTATAAATATAAATATATATACTGAAAATTACGAAGAGAATAACACATACGTATCTGTTATTAGGAGAATAAGTATTGCTAATGTATGCAATAGGGCTTGAAAACTCATTTTGATTCACCTTTCTTTTCTTTATGAATGACGAATATCTGTTTGCCATACACGTGACCAAATAGGCAATAAGTGTTTAATCCGCAAGATTATAAGTATTGATTAACATTTCATATAACTACTTCTAATTGAGGCTTTCTAAGAGCAACCCCCTTAATTTTGACTCGCAGCTTTTAATTTTAGACTAGGATATGAGCATAGAATCTACCTTTAAACAATAGGATTTTTTTTAAACACTGTGGCATGACAGTGCCTAGTAATAATAGTTTTAGCGTCACTAAGAATCATTTTCTGGATTCTCATATTAATTTTTTTCCAAAAGATATTAAAAGCTGCAATTGACGAGTATGAGCAATGCATAATACATACATATATAACGTAAGCATACCATAAAGAAAAATGAACCCCAACAAAAGCTGATCGACTGCTATTAAACTCTAAAGAGGGGTTTATCAGAGGGAAAATGGTAATTAAAATCAATTAAAATTCCATATTTACTGTATCGATTTATTACTAATTGTAATGGATTGGAATATTTGAATATGAATTAGCTGAATATTTAAGAAAAATATTATGATTGCGAGAATAGGGAAAAAAAACATTTTTTGAATATTTACTTTCTTATAGAATGCAGATGAATTCGTTTTTACTCAATGAAAATCAAAATTTAGTAGCTAATTAATCTGTCCTGTATCGAGCACTTTAGTTCAGTGATCCGTATTAACGTGCGCTTTTTTTAAAAAAATTTAAATGCTTGAAGAATAATTAGAAAAGGGCATAACTCTCTTCTTACCCTTAAATTCTTCAATAAAAAAACTGCATTTTCAGCTATAATTAAGTGAAATAATTTTCTAAATATAATTCAAAGCATGAAAAATAAGGTACATAAACAGCTTGGAAATGGAACTAGCATTGAGATTCTCTTTAAGAAATATGGTGAAGCTTAACAAAAAGTCTACGAAGTGAAGTAATTCCGTAGAATATTTTCTAACTCTTTATGATTAAATTGCACTCAATTATACTTTATAAACGACATGTAAATACTATTTAATGTATATGTGTGGATGTGTGTGTGTGTGTGGCTCCTTAGCGGCTGAGCTGTAAAGTCGTTGAACTCTGGCAGGTCGATCCGGGATTCGAATCCGGATCGACGGGGATGGCTGTATTGGCGTTTTCGAGGTTTTCCCCACGTGTAACGTGCATAAGAGTCAGTTTTGCTTCGAAAGTTCTCCACGAGGCACCCTTACCCTTAGGCCGTCGAATGCTTTGCTATAATCAAACAAACAAGAAACAATAGATATATAAATAAGTAGCTTAAAAAACTGCTATATTTTATGTATACTTATCAAGTAGTATTTAAATATATATAAAGATTAAAAGAAAGGAAAAGTCGGATCCTAACTGATTGTATATAATGTAATCCCTATGACGGCCCTAACAATTCTTCCTCACTTAAAGTCGTAACCCAAAAAGAGAACAAGTAACATTAAACTTCAGATACGCATACAATACTGAATCTAATACAAAAAATACAAAATATAAAAATAAATTATATATGTACGAAACCTAACTAACTATTTATATTGATATTACGTAAATATACGTATGGTAATGAACATTGTATAATAAAGATATTTTATACCTTGTTCTATATTTGGTTCCATTTATATATACCTATACATAGATATATATAATTTAAGGATTCCATTTAAAGATTATAGTAGTAGTTAATACTACTACATATAAAACACAAAAGTGCATCAATAATGTATTTTTCAGTATTATTTAACTTCATTCTTAAGAATTTTCTGCAGTCTAGTTTGCGTTATTTTATTCATAAGTCTCAAATAAAAACAATTATTGGTTATATGTCATTAGAAAATTAACCAAAAAGCAGCGACCACAATGTAAGAGAAACAGTCCTTAGCCGTGAAAAGGTTGAAAGCCATTCGGTTATGACTATTATCTCACATACTCAGTTACTTCGCATACATGGAACATAGTATTCGAAATGAAAAACTCAATATTTACTACAAATTCATTCGTGTAACAAATATCTGTCTTTCTACACCTATGGTTTTAAAAAAAAAAGATGTTATTTATCTTACAGTTTATCGTTAAGTAATACATTTTCATTGTACAAAATTGCATTCATTCGAAGAATTCAATTTGTATTTTCCTCTGTATAAAACTGAATGTAGAGAAGTTAGATGTTTAAACAACCCCCACATTTTCAAAAGATCTGGAGCAAGATTGTCCCCTCCTTGTCAGCTCTCCCCCTGAAAAAAGGGATTGTAAATTTACGACCTGACCGCATATGGGGGTATTTCACCCCTATTCCCTTACCATCGACCTCTAGAGAGCCCTTTCAACTCGGCACATTTTTAGACTGATCCCATGCCGCACGGACAATAAACATTAACAAACATCCATGATTTCTCCGGGATTTGAAACTGGGCTTTTCGGTACCGCAATAAGTTCCCCTTAACCACTATATCGTCTGGGCAGCTCATATCACGTTACGCAAAGTGGAAAAGTACGTAAACTAGTCACGCAGCGAAGCTCTTTGCCTGCATTCGAACTCGGGACGAACTACCAGTATTCAGCAGTTTTTAACCATTCGGGCCATGGCGAAGCGGATTAAACAAGATAAGCCTAAAGTAAAGACAGAGATTAAATGCTTAGAAATCGAACAGTTTTTGTTTTTATCAGGAAGTATTTAGTACTGCTTTATGAAAAAAATCTGATGTGTACACCACATGACTTCCTTGTACGGAATATTAAATTATACTCATTTTTTCTTGCATTTCATTTAAACTTATTGGATTTAACTAAATCTACTTCGTCGATAGCGTATAAACCACAATAGAATAAAGACACTCTTTAAAATTCACTATATTTGTCTACTATAGCGACACTCTGGCGCTAAGTTCACTTAACAGTGTTATACTTCGTTCATATTACAACTCAGAAGGCACAAAATGTATATATATTATATTTGAAGAATTATCTATATAATCGTTGCCACATGTTCTATTAAAATACTATAATAAATTTAGACTGATGTATAAAAAAATACTTTTATTCTATTAAGCAAACAAACCATCCCCCTCCCCCCAAAAAAAAACGTTTCTCACAGACGATTCAGTATTTCTCACTCAATTAATTCAGTTCTCACTTCGCGACAAGGCAAAAATACATAAAAACTCAAAACATCTGTATTAAAAATTACGAAGTAAATCTTAAACACATATTTCCTCGAAAAAATTCCAGAAAAGATTTAAGCACGATTTAACTCACAATAATAAATGATGGCGTTATCTTTCTTGTTGCGAAGCTTAGTCTCTCTAGATTGATAACAAATCTACTATTCTGCTGTTTCAAATGTAAACAAACATGTCCGCCATGTTATTTTAATATTAGGCTTCACCGCACTTAAACAGCTTTTAAATTATTGATAATTCTACAAATATTGCTTGCAGACTGCCTAAAGGCATAAAAACCTTAACCAGATGATAAGAACAACATTAATTTCAACATTCATTTTTAAAGCAAACAATGAAAAGTTACAAACATATAGGAGTCAAGAAACTGAGATTTGACACTGAGTTTGGTGCAGCCGATTGCAACCGAAATACGAGGTGCACATCTACATGTTATAGCAGTCCTAAATACAAAACTTCAACGTTCTGAGGCTACTCGTTTTTGTGGTGTCTTTGCGTACGAATGTTTTTCGTGGTGTCTGTATACGTACGTACACAACGAAAAATTCTCTTCAGAATTAATTTTAAAGCAGTTTTATAATTTTTTGGAGGAAAAGAGTCTTCTGTCCTTACGTACAGATGTCATGCAAAAACATCGTTAAATTGCATTCGATAGCTGTCAAAATGGATATTTTCGTTGAAATATGCTGCCTGAAACTTTTCGCGATTACAATATTTCCTTTTTACTTCGTAAAAGGAAGTAAAAAAGGCTTTAAGTTTATCACTCTCCTCCTTTCGTTGGTTTTCCAGAAGTCAGAATAACGACAGTGTTTTTTTTACTTTGGTCGAGCAATAGGATCGATAATTAATCAGAAAAATCTTCTTGTGTGTTTAGTTACTGTTGTAGACTGTCACGGACGAAAATCTGCCTTAGGCGTTGAATTAGCCGTTAACACAACAGAACATGGCTACAGCTACCTGCTGTAGGTCAGCAGAATTTAGGTCATTAAGAAAGTCGAATTAACCCTATGTCACTATTTCATGCACAGAAAGTATACCTGGCGTGTTTCAAAAGGAGAAGTAGGAAACTTGTAACTCACCCACACAAAGATCAGCATGTAAAATGCGAAGCGGATTGAGCAGATGAACAGATGGATTCTAGAATATTGCTTCACAGTATGCCTGCGATATTGCTTCGCAGTATGCTTTAGGCTTGCCGTGTTACAAAATAAGACGTAAAAAGTTTGTAACTCCTCCAGCACATACTCTTCCACCATGTAAATATTTTAGCACTGCTATAATAAAACTCTTGTTTCTAAAATGTCTACTTCTTTTAAAATAATTTTGTACTTTTTAGTTGCAAAGTTTTAAAAATTAACTGAACACAAGTTAAGCAACAAATTCACGCGAAGAACAGAGATGGAAAAAAAAAATGCTCACAAGATAAAGGACATCAAGCAAATCTTAGTGAAAATGCGGAACTAAATTAACACTTATTGAACACAACCAGAGCTGGGTAACAGGAAATGAAGGCAACAAAAGCTATTCGCAAACGAAGAGAGCAAATTACGATGCGCAAGAACTGCAAAACGTGAAGTAAGTGAAAAAATATTGAAAGGCAAGAGGTAACTGAAAGATGAAACATATCTGAAATTTTATTACTTTATCCAATAAGCAAGAAAGATGCAAGAGCTGATTCAGAAGGTGAACCGCTGGATTCCATTTTCTTTCACCCATTCTTTTAAGCGATATTCCTTCACGAATAATTTAGTTTAAAATGTTAGGTTATTTGGATTACGGCAAAGCATCCCAGAGCTACTCGCCTAAGAGAAGGGAAGGCTTTGTGGAAGATCTTCTAAGGGAAAGGCTCATATTCACGTTACACACAGAGAAAACCATGAAAATTCTCATGCAGTCTGCCTGCTTAATAGGTCGAACTACCCCTGCTCAACGGTTTTACCACTCAGTCGCAGGCGGGCTTTTTAGTTTAAAAATCAAATAGAAGAGTAACAGAAATGCCTTTGAAGCGAAATAGCCGTCGAATATTTCCTTAGAGCAGTGGTCCACAAAATCATTTGTCAACAGAGTCAGTTATCAACAGTTCAACGATTGAAATCTCTTATAGCACATTTTTTAAACTTAAATTTTATATTGTTATGCGCTTAACTAGGGTACTCTTACGCTGGCTTTTACTAAGAAAGTCTTCAATTTGATCAACGTACGTTCGTTGAGGTCGACCCTCTTCTAACTCTCTCATCCACACTTATCTTGTATACTCGTTTCGTGTATCTTCTTTCGTTCACTCTCTCTATATGTTCAAACCATCTTAACATACCTTTCTTAATTCTCAACACAAAAATTTTTTTCACTCAGCAGCCCTCTCTAAAATTAGCTCAATACTTCAATTTTTAAGTCTCATTTAAATTATATAGGTATGTCGAATAAAACTTGATATTACACTTAATAAGGATACTATTTATTGATAAAATAAAATTGTAATGTATCTAGAAACTTAATTCATAAACAAACACTAATGTAAACCACGGCCTTGCATCTCCATGTAAAGTTTGTGCAACACAAGTTTGTATGTTGTTTTTAATTTTAAGCATGATTCGAAGTTCTCGTCAATAAGACGACTTCTCACTTTACTCTTGATACGGTTCATGCTTGAAAATGATTGTTTGCATAAATATGTAGTGCCGAATTAGGCAGGAACAGCAGACGCTAGTTTTTTCAGCTGATTATATGAGTCAGGAATACTATTCCATATGTTAAAAATCAACATATCTTTCTTCTCCAGGTCTTTCAAAGTAGACTACTTGTGTCGTGAACTAAACTCACATTTGTTTTTCTAGTGTTTATATATCAGCGTTAAGATGTTCAAATTTTGAGCTCCATAATTCTTTGTTTTTTAAATCCAGCAACTGGATTTCAAAGTTGCCAATGTCAACAGTAAAGGGAGAAAATTTTAATTATGTTACAGTAATATTAAGATTTTTTTTTTAATAAAGGCTAACGTCGCTTTGTTGTTTTTGAATTTCTGAAACCTGCTGAAAAAAACTTCTCGCATATATAAAACTGTTATTTTGAAAGAGCAATCATCAATATCAGAATTATTTTCATGGCGATTTTTCAACAGGCTTGGAAAGTCAATCAAAGTTTATCTTTCAAAATCTTTAGCAGAAAGAGATAATTTGTTTTCAAATGAAATAACTTCTTCTAACATCGAAAAAATTACCTTTTCTTTCCCCTATAGTTTTTGATTACACTGACTCAGATGAGACGCAACGTCTAACATGAATAAAATTTTTGGATCCACTGATCGTTCATTAGTTCTGATAACAAACACCGTTTTCAAGGAGAAATGCTTTAATTCCTGTTAATAAGGACGCGAAACGTTTCAAAATGTTTCCTCTTGATAACCAATGTACTTTGTTATGCAGCATCTGTGTCCTAACTCTGCATTTCAACTAAACATTCTTTAAACTGGCGATGATTGAGAGATTTAGCTATAATAGAATTGATAAATTTAATCACCAATTCCATAACTTCGCAAATTTTTTCTCGGAATGTCTACGCACAAAGTATTTCTTGATGAATGAGACAATGGTAAGTCTTAATTGATTTTTTTATTGATAGTATTATTCTTGTCGGTACAACTGCACTGAAATCAGTGCAACAGCCCATTTATCAATACATAAGCAAAAATCTTACTAGAATCAGTAAATGGCAATTTTAACTTGATACACCAAATAACGTAAAAATGAAACTTCGTAATTTTTACGATTTTTTTTTTTTTTTTTTTTTTTTTGGGGGGGGGGGGTTCAAAATATCTGTGTTTTTTAGTCTTTAGATATTTCCAATTTGAAGTTTTTTTTTTTTTTATTTTTATTTTTATTTTATGCAACCAAACATCGCCTATGCATTTTATATTGCCTAAATTCGGTTGCTATGAAAATTTTTGTTTCAGACACTGGGGAAAAAAAAAAAAAAAAACTTCAAATTTGTAAGATCTAGAAGTTAAAAATCCCGATGTTTTGAAACTAACATTCATTTTTACGTTATTTGGTTTCTCATTCAAGTTAAAACTGGCATTGAATGATATATTAATTCAAAGCATTTCATTAGTTAAAATTTGGCATTTACTACGATCAGAGCAATCAAAACGCTGAAATCGGTACAAAAAAATTTCCTAGGGATAACATTGGCGGTTATGTTTTCATGCTTGTGTAAAATCTGACGGTCTTTGTATTTTAGAGATTTTTTTGCTTTTACGTGCGCGTCCGCATGTGCCATTTCGAGGAAAAAACACACTCAAAAAAGCCAAAGAGCCACGGTTTGCCGACCCCTACCTTAGAAGGTTGGTAAATGACACGCTTTCAGCGCCTTCGGACACTAAGCAAGTCGGAGATGCGTGTGACGAACACTAGATGTTGGATTTGCGAACATTTATTGTAAACTTTGCAAAGATTATAAAGTTATTTTCTTAGGAACATTGCATATGATAAGCTACATTACATAATCAGAAATTTCTCGCGAAATATTATGGTTCTGGCATGGCTAGGTTGAATTTGCTGTTTTAGATCAATAAGATAAAGAATTTTAGCTATACCATGCAGCAGGGCAGATTATGCTTATCATAAGAACAAAGGAATTTAAAGGTGCTTTTGATGCTTTGATGTTTTAGTTGCATATTCTGGTGTTCAGCAGGAATTTATCTTGCTCTTACCAGAGCTTATTACGGAATCCTACTAGGGGACTATACTTACACATAACGGCTCTTTATAATTTTTTCACCATAAAAATGTAAACACTTCAGATTAAAAAATGAGACACCTTGAAACGGCGGCTTGCGAACCACGTGTGACTCTACAGAACTTGAGTACAGCTCTGTTAAGCTGCTATCACACATCCGTTTGTTTCGGTACAACAACTATTTGGAACAATTTTTCTGCTTTGTCACAACAGCCAATCACGACAGATCAGTTTGGGGTTTAACACGTAACGGGAAAATTGGTTCTCCATTACAAAGAAGCTAAATTAACAACTTTTTTTCCGAAAGGAAGGGAAAAAATCGCGCGTCTGTCTTTCAGTCGTAAACCAGGCAGAAAAACTGTCCGAAACAGTTATTTGTATGAAACAAATGCATGTGTGATATGGGCCTTACGAACCGATTTCGTTTATGCGCGTGAATTTAAAGTTGAATGGACTGAATCATTCGCATTTATACAAAACGGCTTTCCGGAATGTCTTATTTGTCAAGAAAAACTGGCGCATAACAAGAAATCATACTCAGAGAAAGAGTTTAAAACACACGTCGTTTGGCAATAAATATCCCTCCGGTGATGCAACGAAGAAAGCAGTTGAGGAAGTTCAGAAGAGTCAGAAAAATCCCGTTCTGTTGTCAGTTATTGGGTGGAGTTTTCCAACAATGTTAATACTGCAAGCTTTATTTTAGTCAAGAGATTGCTAAGAGAGGCAAACTATATACGACAGTGATTACATTAGAAGTTATTTTATAAATGCATCCGAAGAGCTCTTCCGGGATTTTAAGAACAAAGAAATTCTTTAAAAGTTACCATTGTCTGCTAAAGCAATAAAAGATAGAGCAGTCAAATGTCTCCGAATATGCAGCAAGTTCACTTTTTGTGCGATTTATTTCGAACAAACACTTTTTGTTTGATTTTTTCTGAAGCAGCATTATTACCACTGAAACACGTGGCGCGGATGTTGTAGATGCTGTTACTGAATGTTTGAAGAAACATCAAATTCCACTCGATAAAATTATTCAACAGATGGGGGCAAAAAGTATTAGTGGTGAGACAAAAAGTTTTCTTTCTTTGAAGAAAAATTTTAATCACGAGATACTTGTTCATGATTCCAACATGCATCAAGAAGCGTTTAATGGGCAGACATTTCGAGAAGAAATTTGAATGCTGTGGTATTGGTGATCAAGACTGTCAACGCAATTGTAGCTACAGCTCTTTATTATCGCCAATTTAAAAAAAAAAAAAAAAAAAAAAAAAAAAAAAAAATTCGAAATGGAGACTGAAAACGCAGATCTGCTGCTGCATACAGGTACACTGGATTTCAATGGCAAACGTTTCGCTTCTTCATTAGTAGAAATTAAGCATTTCTCCTTGCGAAGGGTGTTGATTATCCCGAACTAACGGACGATTAGTGGATCCCAAAATTCTATTTCATGGCAGACGTTACGTCTCATCTAAATAATACTAATCGTAACCGACAGCGGAAAAGAAACACAATTTTTTTTTTTTATGCTAAAGAAGTAATTTCATTAAAAAGCAAATTCCAGGGTATCTGTCTAAGGGGACGGATGCTTTTGAGGCGGACGTTCAACAGAAACTGGCTCGTATACATATTATATAGAGGTAAAATCGCAAGAACGCTCATGCAGCCAGCCCCATCGCCAGGCTTTGAAACCCGGACCGAATTGCAAGTGTTCAGCGATTTTACCATTCGGTTCCTGGCAAACATTTTGTAAGAGAAATACTAATTAATTTTCGAAGCCTGCTGAAAGATCGCCAAGAAAAAAAATTCAGTAATTGATATTTACTATTTCAAAACAATTTTAAATATGAGGGAAGCCTTTCTACGAAAATTTCAGAAATAGCATAGCGACGTTAGCCTAATACTGATATTGGGGGTTTCGAAATGCAATTACTGGAGTTAGAAACAAAGAATTATGTAGCTCCGAATCTGAACACTTTAACGCTGATACGGAAAACTGGAGAAAAATAAATGTGATCTTAGTTCACAGCAAAGTGGAAAGACTTTACAACTGTTCGTAAAGTCCTAAGGAACAGTTGTAATCTGCTTGAATAACCACGTCAAGTTTATCCGATGCACGGGGCGATTAATGGAAATGGCACTAACGTCCTCCAACTCGTTAGTAAGCGCTCGAGTGGTTGCATATTGATCTTCTTCCACAAAATTTCGTAGGCGGGCCTCATCAAATGCGCACAATAGGCCGACGAGCAGAACAGTAGGCTCAATGTTAGCAGACAGGCCAGACCGCTCTGTTTCTTGAATGTCCTAGTCCTTGTTCTTGAACTTTCGGTACCAAACTTTCACAGTATCATATGATCCAACATTAATATCTAAAGTTGTATATATGATTTGGTGAAATTCTGCAGCTGAATTTTTGCAACAGAACTGGAAGTAAATGATGGTTCTAATCTGGTAGCATGATAGTTTACTTTCAGACATCCTGTATTCAATGCTAACAATTTTTTCTTACAAATTTCAAAACACAAATTTCTAAAGCAAGTCTCCTCCCTCCCAAATAACAAAAATCTTTTGATAATGATATGATGAAACACGCCAAAGCGAATTGTTTGCGCAGACGATATTTGAAGTGGCGGGAAATTTTCGTTAAAGCCGGAAATTTTTATTTTTAACGTAAAACTACTTTTTTTTGGGGGGGGGGGGGTTCGTTTGTTTGTTCATTTGTGTAAAAAATATTTTAATAAGATATTATTATTATGACATCTGGTTTTACTTAATGTTAGTAGCTAGTTTAAAACGACTCCTAAAAACATGACTCTTGAAAAGAAATTTGGCTCAAAAGAAATCTTAACCGTTATACTGCTATCTTTGGCTTTTCTGACTAATGAGTTTTCCGCCTGAATTAGACTATGGTCTTCCTTACAAGAGTAAAGAATTATATGGGCTGGATTTAAAAAAAAAAAAAAACATTATTGACATTGGAATATATATGGTATTACCGCATCCTCTCGTACGTATTCTCCTGGTATAAGTGGTTAGCACGTCCGGCCAGCAAATGGAAGATACGTCATGCGAATCCTGGCAAATATATAGGTTACTTTTTACATGCTCTGCTACGAAAACTCCTAATGTTTCTCTGCAACTGCACAAGTGAGAATTACTTAACTATATAATTTTAAATGCAAACCTCTCAGACGGATTATATAATTTTTAATTAGAACTGAGAACCCTGTGATAACTTCAATTCGTGATCAACATCTTTAGCTTGTTTCTCCCATGAGAGCTAATGGACACTTTAAATTTAAGAATTTAAAAGATTAAAATATGGAGAATGCCTTCAAATTTGAAATTAGAATGCAGTCGTTTTAATGATTTACTCGGTAGTTAGATATTTCTCTTAACAGCCATGAAACTAAAATGTTGCAACAAAGTATCTAAGTCACAACATCTGTCACACACAACTGAGCTTGGCTTTCTAAAGCGTTTTATTTATATTTATTTATATCCATGGAATTCCTAGCACAACTGAAAGTTGGCATGCTGCCAAGGTACAATGATGGCTCGGGTTTTTACCCCTGCTATTTTCACTAACCTACATCATATCACATTTGATTAATTTAAAAATATTTTTCTCAAAAAATACTTCCATTCGTACTATTATAAAATGAAATATTATTGTCAGTTATGTGGGTTCTGAGACTTTTTCTGAACAATAAAATTCCTTCCCCCTTTAAAATACAGAAGATCAATACGTAACTTTTGCATTTCGCTGCACTATAATTTAGAAGTTAAACTCTTCTATGGTTCAAATAATCTTAACATAGTCCACACAGTAATTCATTGTCGTTATATTTGACAAAATGCTGTAAAAGCATCTAAGAGAGGATCGGCAGTTTTTATTACACTTATCAGATGCCATTTAAGAAGCGCTGATACACTTCTCTCACTTTAAACAGAAAGCATGGTATAACGCCTTCGGTTCAAAATTTGAAAACCTTTTTTGAAAGATAGTATTCAGAATAAAGAATATTTTACTCCATGCAATTGATCAGGTAAAATTTAAATAAAAAAACCTAGGCTCAAGGTATGAAATGATTTTCTAAACGGCATTAAAAATCATTTCATGAAGGATGTTTAGACAGCATTTATCTTATTTGAATTGAGCATAATTAAAATCATGGGCTCAGGCTTCCAAAATGTTTTTTAAAAACATTAAAAGTGGTTTGAAACATACAATATATAATACTGAATATAAAATACAATTTTAATAATTAATCAGTGCTCTAATATAACCAGATGCGGGGAAAATAATCGCAGAAGAATCAAGACGTTAAAGGAAAAAATGCGTATCATTAGAAAAATTGTCTCATAAATTTGAAGTAAAAGATAAAACAGATTATTTTGCCGCTTAGAAAATGAGAAAACAACTCAAATTTAGACTAAAGCGATACCGTCAAATTTCCATAATATATTTAACGCATACATAAACAAAACCTTATCTTAATTCCCTGTTCCAGAAAAGAGCATGTAGAAATCTTCTGCCACATTAAAAACATTTTAAGACAATGCGTTTTAATTTTCATAAAAAAAAAGTGTTTAAATAGTGCCATAAGAATAAAACATCCTGCAAATAAAATCACGTAAAAACGACACAAATTTTCCTCTAGAGGAGATGGATGTCAGTGATGACAAGAAGAGCTTAGGATAAAATCTTTCACCAACAGCCGTATTTTGCTAGCCTTAAAGCGACCACCAGATTCGTTAAGGAAATTAAAAAATCGTGACCTGAGCAAGACGTGATCCGAAACCTAAGTATGTTTTTCTAACCCATCTGGCTTTGATTCCCGTTTAACGAAATTCATTTTTATGTCTTAAGATATGACTGACATCTTTTCAGAAAAATTCTTAAACATTATCAGAAGAAAGCAAATAGCCGTTCAAACTAAGTTACGAAATTTTACCGAAGGCAAAATGTTCATTTCTGTTCAGATGTTATACTTTTGGTGACATCTCGCACGGTATTACGTTTTAGAAAGAGATATAGAATTTACATTAAAGTATCTTAACGCCGCGTATTCGGCACTAAAGAAACTTAAACAATTCCATAAATCCCTCAACAGGATCCGATACGTTCACAGAGCTCAGCCTACGATCCTATATTTTAGGAAAGCGGCAAATCTTCTTTTTCTCTTACAAAAACATGGAAAGTGAATTTCAACAAGCCTTGAAAGAAATATGATTATGGCTTTCAAACTGGTGATATATCACACAGGCATTTTTCAGGATAGCCTAAGTTCTTCCACAGGGCGTCGAATGAGCCTCACGATATCCAGGTTTTATGCCATCAGAATTGTTACTTAGGTGACCATGTAAATAAGACAAGCCTTTTATGTCCATTTTTAAATTTAAAAGAGGACCGGACTGCAAAAAAGGATTCAACACGCTTGGCCGTCAAACTAAAACTGCTGCCACTGAATGTATGCAACTGCAGTGGAACACCGATTGTATTATCTTACTGCAAATAACGGCACGGAAAATCACGTTTTGAAGGTACTCTAAAATATTTCTGATGACTACTAACAGATATCCTCTGCAGAATCCTAAGTGTTGAATATTCAAATTCAATTCACTTCACCTTAATGCAAAACAGAATAGTATAAAATAACAAATGAGAAATTGAAACCTTACATTAAAACAGGTGTATTACAATTAGCTTAATAGTAGAAACATTAGATTATTTTGGAGACATGAAAAATAAGCAATGCCCTCGCCGGAACTCTATTCTGAACATTTCGAATACGGGCCGAGTGTGCGACCGTTACTACACGAAGACGTGCAGAAAGGAGGAAGAAAAAAAACTTATGTACTTCCCCTTTTAAAGGGCGACTGGGGATTAGGGGATCCATTCGCCAAATCCATGTGGTGAAAAATCATCATCCACCACTTTTCAGTTCGGGCAGCACTGTAGAGTCATTAGGTTATTTTGAAGAAGGAAACATGAAAAATGGAATAACGACTCGAACCTGGACCTCTAGAATACGCGCCGAGCGTGTTACCGTTACACCACGAAGGCATACAGAAACGAGAGAGAAAATAGCTGATAACATAAATATTAATAATTTTTTTGTGAAAATACTTGACATCATTGATGAGATGATTGTATTTACTACTTCATTGGAAAAGGATTCATATTCCAGAGGAATAATTACTTGATGACATACTTAATGTGAAAACGGCCTACGGTGACATGTTAGAATACCTACTAAAACGAATTAAAACACGTATCACTTCACGTCTCATTAGTAAACAAGACAATGTTGATTGCTTAACATCTGATGCCGAGATAAAAACACAGTAATTCTAATAAGTTATCAGTTTCTCGAGTTCTACTATTAACCTCACTTTTTAAAGTTATAAATTCGTATTATTCGGCATCTAAATTCTGGAAAATCGATACGCAACATTTTCCGATACTCTTGAAGCAGAGAGTCGTCTACCCATCCATAGCAATTTAAAACAGAATGTTCAAAATAAGTATGATAAAAGGGGACACACTTAACTCTTGTTACGCTATAATAGAATACGTAGAAATTGTAAATAAACATTTCTAAAGATACATTACCTTGTTTACAAGTTGAATAACGCTAAAATATTGTTGCCGAAGGCAAACTATAAAAAATAACTATAAACTGTAAAAAAGAAACTACAAGCTATAAAAAAATTGCTTTGATGTCTGATCTCCGGCAGAAGTGGGAACTTCACAATATTCACGATATCTTTCTTTCCATACTAATTTAAACATCAACAACTTGAATCCTGTGAGTAGTATAAAAATGGGGGTTCTGCATCAGGAGGAGCTGAGGGCGTGGTCAATGACATCACACAGAGGGCGGGGCCAAAGGCAACGTCATCACACTAGGAGGCGTGGTCACGAGTGGAGTTGAGTTGTTGGTAGACTGCTGATTGAGTTGTAGACCTCCTGCTTTTCATTAAAAGTTAGTTTTTTTAATTTGGCAACGGAGTCATGGCGTCCTCTAGGGATGAAAAAAGAAAATAATGTATTTAGGAATTGCTTATGGCGTCCTCTACGGACGAAAAAAGAAAATAATTTATTTTAGAAATTTCTATTTTTTAAAAAAAAATACTCTATTATTCAAAATATAGAATTGAACTCTCAAACAAAATATCTCACCAGCTCAGTAGTTTGAAGATTTTAACCACTAAGCTGATGTGATACATTCAGATTCAGGTAAAAAAGCCTATTTAAGAAAATGGAATTTGAATCGACTCATCAATTTATTCTGATACTTTTATCCTTTCTAGTTTTTCATGAAACTTTAACTTATTTCTCAGGTTTTCTGTTTCATAATAACATATTCATTTACTGTCATATTTTTTTTAATACTTAACGTTTCTAATTTGTAATATTTTATTTAATTTCCACATACTATTTTTTTCATACCTTTCATAAATTTCAGAATACCTGATTTTTAACTTATACGTTATATTTCACAAACGTTCCCGCACATGCTGTTTATTTGTTACATTACTTAATTTTAGATGCAATTTCACACTTTTTTTAACGTTATAATGTTCAATATATTCTGAATTTTAACTTCATTTACTTTTTTTAAACCATTCTAGTATTCTATACACACTTTAACTTAGTGGTATGAAATTGTATTTAAAAAGAAACGTTTATTTTTCATGATCTTAGTTCTTTTACTAAATTTTCTACAGAATTTCTAATTTCTTTCACGTGTTTAACAATATCTTCCTTACATTACCGAATATTTTTTAAAAAAACTTAAGTCTATAACTGTTAATTGCTTTTCTTACGTTCATGATTTCCCCTCTGTGTTTATATTTCTTAATTCTAGCTTAATTTATTTATTATAATGTTTTTATTTCTGTCTCATCACTCGTAATTCCAACATTTTATCCCTTTTTATTCATTTTAACGATATGGATTGTTTTCATTTACTCCATATTCAAATATTTCCTTACAATTTTTATAATACTTGTTTTATTCCTAGATCATAATAGAACATCTACAGGTTTTACTCAGAAATTTCCATTCACAACTTTACAGTTTAATACCATTTATATCTAAATGTATTTCTTTCTCATATAGTTTTATGGTCTTCAAAGTTTCTAACATCATATTTAGTTTTAAATCCCGATTACCTTTAAGTGTGTTGATAATTTTCATTTCTAATTTTACAACCACGTTCAGTGTTTCATCCACACATACCAAAATATTTCTTACATTTTCTGATATTTAGTCTATGTCATATTTCAGTACTTCAAATGAATTTACACTACTCACACTATTATTTTTTCATGTTTTAGAGACACTAACTATACTAATTTTACTATTTTTCCTGCACTAATTGCATCTATGTCAGCACTCATGATAAACTAGCAATTGTTTTGCATCACATGCATAAAGAAATTCTTAAAACCAACTTTTTCAATATCGTACTCAAATTACTGTTTTCCAGATAGGAATTACCAGTATTCTTTGGTTTTACTCTGTTACATCTTTTTAAATTTTAACATCTTACTTTTAATTCTAACATACATCTTTTAAACAGTTTTTTCTTTTAATGATAGCCTTACCTTATTTGTTCAAATTAATTCTTTCATTCACCTTCTTTACTACCTTTCAGTACCTTCATAATTCACTATGCAAACGCAATGTCTTTCACTGACATTCTGTTTAATAATACCACAAGTTTCCTTAATTGACAAAAAGCGAATTATTTCTCATTTCAAAATAGAACTACTATATTTTTGCACAAACATTTCCTTTATCCATTCAAGCCACCCCTTAACCTGTAACTGATGTAGCGATAGGAAAGGAGATTCTTATCATATGCTCTTTGGACATTTGAGGTTTCTAGAACTTCTTTGACAAGTATATCAATACCATCAGAAAATATACTTAACACTTTTACCCAGTTTAAAGGCAACATACTGTTATAAGAATGGTTTTAGTTAAATTTATAACACAAATAAACGCATTTTGTGCTAAATAGGCATAAACATTTAGATTCAGAGTATTTCTTCTTAATCCGATGTAAGACTTGAATTTCATTCATGATACGGATTGTCTCTTGATTTTTTTTTTTTTTTTTTTTTTTTTTTTTTTTTTTTTTTTTTTTGTTTACCTTACACTAATAGAAAATTTTTATTTTACAAGTTCAGCTTTTAATGAAATAGAAATAAAAACTACGATACACCTGCTGATTTTAAGAAAAGGAACTTTGATATATTTCTGGAAATGTAAATGCTTTTAGAGTTTTCTTTCAATAACGTTGATTTTCATTACTTTACTAACTTCAATAATTCTCTTATTAGCTAATATGAATGAAAGAAGATTGTCAAAAATGTGACACAGTATAATTCTTACGAACATATGTACCTTTACCAGCATACAGATATTACCGATTGAAATGAAGAAAGATACAGATATTTTACTCCAATCTACATTAAATTAAAAAAAAAATATTTAAACTTTCATACATTCCAAAGAATAAACGAAAACTCAATAGATATTGTCATGTTTGTATATATGAGATAAAAGTTTTATGAATGGTATTTAAAGTAATGCTTAGAACTTCATAAAAGCGAACATTCACTATGTTAATACACATATCATCAGTTATTTACATTAATCAATGTAATATTAATCATTACATGTACTATATGCATATATATTTAAAGTTTAATTGTCTTACAATTGAATAATTAACTATTGAGAGAAAGAGGTTCATATCTTACACTATTTAATTCACATGGAACAAATTTTTCCATCAACCACATTGAACCAAGTTTATTAAATTCGCCAAAGCTCTTTTATTTCTGCATTTTCACACTCACGACACATTTTAAATGTAACTATTGATTACCATTTCAAACACCGATATCATAACTCAGTGTAAAACTACATCATAACTCATTTTTTCCCTACTAACTACAATTTTATATATTCAAGAAGTACATCTAAGACATGATCATTTTCTATGTTCTAGCAAATCGATTCAATTGCGAACATACTATTAAGACTTGCGATTTTAGAAGAGCATGTATTAACGATGTCAACGTTTCTTCGTTTTTATAAGATTCACATCAAATCATGTCGCATTCGAATGTGGTGTAAGAGATCACTTTTTCTTTTAAACACTTGTAAACAATGGATGCAATTTATAAGAAGAGAAGTATCATGCTGTTTCAAAACATCATCAGCAGCATATTTCTGTTTCTTTTGACACCGGCAAAATTAAAAAAAAAAAAAAAAAAAAAAAGTTCGTGAGATTTTCTTTAAATTCTGTTTTACTTGAAAAAATGTCCGAACATTCAATACGATGTAAAGATTCATATTGTTTTAAATTCTTATGCTCACTAAATATTTTTTATCACGATTTACTCTTAAAAGTAACTTTATAAGTTTTCATATCCTTTTTACATGAAAAGAACTTGTGATTATTCACTACAAAATTCTAAGACGAGAAGCTTCGCGACTTTTCAAACTACAAACTTAAATTTCTTAGGACATACACTACATCTGATGTTTCTTTCATGAGATTTCAAATATCTCTTCAGATTACTCGTATTCAAGAAACCTTACAAATATATCACATAAGTTCAGCGAATAATCGCTTCATAAACTCTTAAATTTTCAACACGAGTGAATCACTTGAAGCATATACTGCACTGTAAACATACAATACTTAAAAAAATGTTATAAAAAATAAAAATACATTCATTTCACCAAGAAGCTTTTCTATTTAAATACATTTATTTATTTCCAAAGAACAAGTTTCTGTATTATACATAAAATATACTTAGAATTTTCTTTCATTAGTTAATATCAAATTAACAACAATATCCATTTACTGATATTTGATATACATGTTTGCTTTAAAATTAAAACTAAAATTTCAATATATTTCTATTAAAAAAAAACATAAGGAAAAAAAATACTCATAACATCAACCAAAGACAGAAATTTAAATAGAATAGCTGTACTTATATTAGTGCATTTTTATAATCTTCATAACATTTCGATTCAAAAAACCTATTACAAAATAAATGAAACATTTTTTTCTGCCTTAAAGAATCTCTTATATTTTTAAAATTAATACATAAAAATATATCTTCCCCAATATATTTAATTCTATCCTCAACACTTATTATAATGCAATCATGTCTTGTTTGTGAAGGATGATTTACAATACAACCTTCGCATTTAAATAGTTTTTTAATCACTGAATTTAATTCAGTTTTGATAGAGTTTATGAGTTCTTTAAAAAGTTCATCATCATCACTTACCATATCCGAACAATTGTTTTTACATTTGATTTGCAACGGTAAAATAATTTCAAAAATACTTTTATATAAAGTATTAGATACATCAGCAATAATTTCTTTCAATTTTTTTAAAATATCACAGTTTACTTTTAGGTATGTAGGTTTTAGTTTAAAAGAATTTTCATCTTGTTTAAAAACTTGTTGAAAAATACACTCACCTTCTTTGTTGAAAACTACCAACTCATTATTGCAAATGATGCTGGCAGTCGTATAGACAAGATTAAATTCATATATTTTTGAGGAAAATTCTTGCCATGTTGCAGGAGTTATAACAACACCGCGTGTAGTAGGGTATAATATTTTATTTTGTTCCACACATTCACGTAGATGAATGTTCATTCTGTTTTCAAACTGATTTATGGACACAAAATATCCCCAACCAAGAGTCCACTGTGCAATCAACTTCGAACTTTCTTTTTTCTGTTCTCGATTATTCGGCATGAAGATATTTTCAGGAACAGACTTCATATAGTGGACAAACCAGTCATCCTCTGGAAGTTCATCCTCATTATCTTCCAAGCGTCGTTTTTTAATTTTCGAAATTTTTATGTTTCGGAATGTAATACTAATTCTAGGATCTTTAACGTCAGGTTGAGAGGGTATTCCGTGCATCCAAAATTGATTCGTTGGGGGTTTCATTACAAGGAGAGTTCCATGAGTTAAGTCCACGCTTCGAGATGTGAAATTTCGCCTGGTAAATACCATTTGACGTTTTGCACCTAAACTGATGATAGGTATATCACTTTCAGGTTCGAGACAAGTTTCATTGTCTTTATGCGTTGAAATTTTCGCCACTCCGTCAGGATAATAGTTCAATAAAGCAAAATTATATTTTTTGCCAGTTACCGTTTCAACATAATCTTTTACATTTAGAAGAGTTTGAGTTCTGCACAAATGCTCGTTCCAGAGAATTCGTAACTAAGTCCTTCATCACCAAAACCGAGTACTTTTCTTCGTGGAACATACTGAGTTCCATTAATTTCAAAACTAATATTTTTAAAATCATAATTTGATAGTTCATCTAGCAAAATATCAGCTTCATTTCGTGAATAAAATTCTTCGTATAATTCCACATTTAACTCTGTATCACATATATTCCTCATATTCGCTTCTGAATCTAACGACAATTCTGAATGATATAGAAATACGTAGCATTCTTAAATAGCAAAAATTATCTAAAACATACATTAACGAAATGATTTCATCAACACTTATCGTAATACATTCTTGTCATGTCTTTACATTCTATTTAAATGCGAAGGTTGTATTGTAAATCATCCTTCACAAACAAGACATGATTGCATTATAATAAGTGTTGAGGATAGAATTAAATATATTGGGGAAGATATATTTTTATGTATTAATTTTAAAAATATAAGAGATTCTTTAAGGCAGAAAAAAATGTTTCATTTATTTTGTAATAGGTTTTTTGAATCGAAATGTTATGAAGATTATAAAAATGCACTAATATAAGTACAGCTATTCTATTTAAATTTCTGTCTTTGGTTGATGTTATGAGTATTTTTTTTCCTTATGTTTTTTTTTAATAGAAATATATTGAAATTTTAGTTTTAATTTTAAAGCAAACATGTATATCAAATATCAGTAAATGGATATTGTTGTTAATTTGATATTAACTAATGAAAGAAAATTCTAAGTATATTTTATGTATAATACAGAAACTTGTTCTTTGGAAATAAATAAATGTATTTAAATAGAAAAGCTTCTTGGTGAAATGAATGTATTTTTATTTTTTATAACATTTTTTTAAGTATTGTATGTTTACAGTGCAGTATATGCTTCAAGTGATTCACTCGTGTTGAAAATTTAAGAGTTTATGAAGCGATTATTCGCTGAACTTATGTGATATATTTGTAAGGTTTCTTGAATACGAGTAATCTGAAGAGATATTTGAAATCTCATGAAAGAAACATCAGATGTAGTGTATGTCCTAAGAAATTTAAGTTTGTAGTTTGAAAAGTCGCGAAGCTTCTCGTCTTAGAATTTTGTAGTGAATAATCACAAGTTCTTTTCATGTAAAAAGGATATGAAAACTTATAAAGTTACTTTTAAGAGTAAATCGTGATAAAAAATATTTAGTGAGCATAAGAATTTAAAACAATATGAATCTTTACATCGTATTGAATGTTCGGACATTTTTTCAAGTAAAACAGAATTTAAAGAAAATCTCACGAACTTTTTTTTTTTTTAATTTTGCCGGTGTCAAAAGAAACAGAAATATGCTGCTGATGATGTTTTGAAACAGCATGATACTTCTCTTCTTATAAATTGCATCCATTGTTTACAAGTGTTTAAAAGAAAAAGTGATCTCTTACACCACATTCGAATGCGACATGATTTGATGTGAATCTTATAAAAACGAAGAAACGTTGACATCGTTAATACATGCTCTTCTAAAATCGCAAGTCTTAATAGTATGTTCGCAATTGAATCGATTTGCTAGAACATAGAAAATGATCATGTCTTAGATGTACTTCTTGAATATATAAAATTGTAGTTAGTAGGGAAAAAATGAGTTATGATGTAGTTTTACACTGAGTTATGATATCGGTGTTTGAAATGGTAATCAATAGTTACATTTAAAATGTGTCGTGAGTGTGAAAATGCAGAAATAAAAGAGCTTTGGCGAATTTAATAAACTTGGTTCAATGTGGTTGATGGAAAAATTTGTTCCATGTGAATTAAATAGTGTAAGATATGAACCTCTTTCTCTCAATAGTTAATTATTCAATTGTAAGACAATTAAACTTTAAATATATATGCATATAGTACATGTAATGATTAATATTACATTGATTAATGTAAATAACTGATGATATGTGTATTAACATAGTGAATGTTCGCTTTTATGAAGTTCTAAGCATTACTTTAAATACCATTCATAAAACTTTTATCTCATATATACAAACATGACAATATCTATTGAGTTTTCGTTTATTCTTTGGAATGTATGAAAGTTTAAATATTTTTTTTTTAATTTAATGTAGATTGGAGTAAAATATCTGTATCTTTCTTCATTTCAATCGGTAATATCTGTATGCTGGTAAAGGTACATATGTTCGTAAGAATTATACTGTGTCACATTTTTGACAATCTTCTTTCATTCATATTAGCTAATAAGAGAATTATTGAAGTTAGTAAAGTAATGAAAATCAACGTTATTGAAAGAAAACTCTAAAAGCATTTACATTTCCAGAAATATATCAAAGTTCCTTTTCTTAAAATCAGCAGGTGTATTGTAGTTTTTTTTTATTTCTATTTCATTAAAAGCTGAACTTGTAAAATAAAAATTTTCTATTAGTGTAAGGTAAACAAAAAAAAAAAAAAAAAAAAAAATCAAGAGACAATCCGTATCATGAATGAAATTCAAGTCTTACATCGGATTAAAAAGAAATACTCTGAATCTAAATGTTTATGCCTATTTAGCACAAAATGCGTTTATTTGTGTTATAAATTTAACTAAAACCATTCTTATAACAGTATGTTGCCTTTAAACTGGGTAAAAGTGTTAAGTATATTTTCTGATGGTATTGATATACTTGTCAAAGAAGTTCTAGAAACCTCAAATGTCAAAGAGCATATGATAAGAATCTCCTTTCCTATCGCTACATCAGTTACAGGTTAAGGGGTGGCTTGAATGGATAAAGGAAATGTTTGTGCAAAAATATAGTATTTCTATTTTGAAATGAGAAATAATTCGCTTTTTGTCAATTAAGGAAACTTGTGGTATTATTAAACAGAATGTCAGTGAAAGACATTGCGTTTGCATAGTGAATTATGAAGGTACTGGAAGGTAGTAAAGAAGGTGAATGAAAGAATTAATTTGAACAAATAAGGTAAGGCTATCATTAAAAGAAAAAACTGTTTAAAAGATGTATGTTAGAATTAAAAGTAAGATGTTAAAATTTAAAAAGATGTAACAGAGTAAAACCAAAGAATACTGGTAATTCCTATCTGGAAAACAGTAATTTGAGTACGATATTGAAAAAGTTGGTTTTAAGAATTTCTTTATGCATGTGATGCAAAACAATTGCTAGTTTATCATGAGTGCTGACATAGATGCAATTAGTGCAGGAAAAATAGTAAAATTAGTATAGTTAGTGTCTCTAAAACATGAAAAAATAATAGTGTGAGTAGTGTAAATTCATTTGAAGTACTGAAATATGACATAGACTAAATATCAGAAAATGTAAGAAATATTTTGGTATGTGTGGATGAAACACTGAACGTGGTTGTAAAATTAGAAATGAAAATTATCAACACACTTAAAGGTAATCGGGATTTAAAACTAAATATGATGTTAGAAACTTTGAAGACCATAAAACTATATGAGAAAGAAATACATTTAGATATAAATGGTATTAAACTGTAAAGTTGTGAATGGAAATTTCTGAGTAAAACCTGTAGATGTTCTATTATGATCTAGGAATAAAACAAGTATTATAAAAATTGTAAGGAAATATTTGAATATGGAGTAAATGAAAACAATCCATATCGTTAAAATGAATAAAAAGGGATAAAATGTTGGAATTACGAGTGATGAGACAGAAATAAAAACATTATAATAAATAAATTAAGCTAGAATTAAGAAATATAAACACAGAGGGGAAATCATGAACGTAAGAAAAGCAATTAACAGTTATAGACTTAAGTTTTTTTAAAAAATATTCGGTAATGTAAGGAAGATATTGTTAAACACGTGAAAGAAATTAGAAATTCTGTAGAAAATTTAGTAAAAGAACTAAGATCATGAAAAATAAACGTTTCTTTTTAAATACAATTTCATACCACTAAGTTAAAGTGTGTATAGAATACTAGAATGGTTTAAAAAAAGTAAATGAAGTTAAAATTCAGAATATATTGAACATTATAACGTTAAAAAAAGTGTGAAATTGCATCTAAAATTAAGTAATGTAACAAATAAACAGCATGTGCGGGAACGTTTGTGAAATATAACGTATAAGTTAAAAATCAGGTATTCTGAAATTTATGAAAGGTATGAAAAAAATAGTATGTGGAAATTAAATAAAATATTACAAATTAGAAACGTTAAGTATTAAAAAAAATATGACAGTAAATGAATATGTTATTATGAAACAGAAAACCTGAGAAATAAGTTTCATGAAAAACTAGAAAGGATAAAAGTATCAGAATAAATTGATGAGTCGATTCAAATTCCATTTTCTTAAATAGGCTTTTTTACCTGAATCTGAATGTATCACATCAGCTTAGTGGTTAAAATCTTCAAACTACTGAGCTGGTGAGATATTTTGTTTGAGAGTTCAATTCTATATTTTGAATAATAGAGTATTTTTTTTTAAAAAAATAGAAATTTCTAAAATAAATTATTTTCTTTTTTCGTCCGTAGAGGACGCCATAAGCAATTCCTAAATACATTATTTTCTTTTTTCATCCCTAGAGGACGCCATGACTCCGTTGCCAAATTAAAAAAACTAACTTTTAATGAAAAGCAGGAGGTCTACAACTCAATCAGCAGTCTACCAACAACTCAACTCCACTCGTGACCACGCCTCCTAGTGTGATGACGTTGCCTTTGGCCCCGCCCTCTGTGTGATGTCATTGACCACGCCCTCAGCTCCTCCTGATGCAGAACCCCCATTTTTATACTACTCCTGTGGTATTAAACGCAAAACTCCTACTACTGCACATTTTGATAATTGATTTTATTAATTAGCATTATAATAATTATTTAATTAGATTTTATTACTTAGCATTTTATAAAAAAGCATGAATTATTGCAAATAGAAATAAACCAGAAGACGACAAAAATAACAAGAGAATACTTTTGACATTTCAGGACAAACAGCAACAGAGTGAAAAGCTTGAAACAAAAACAAAATTAAAGAGACACCAAAGAAGGATAAAAAAAATAAAAGAAAATTTTTTGACATTATCAACTTTAAATCCCTAGTTTCCCAAGCGTACGGAACGGAAGAAAGAATTTCTAACCCAGTGATCATCAAAAGTGCCGCTGAATTTTGCCCAAATATAATTAAGTGCGTGTTATTATGAGAAGACATACAGGTAGCAATCTGCACAACTCCCTCACCACTCCACCTTCAAAGAGCAAATAAGTCGAAATGCTCTTCACGGTTCAAATATAAAGCAACCTCCAGGTTAATCTAAGGCACAAGAAATAATCGCTCCACTTCATCCAACGACAATCGGCTATACTGCAATGCTGTCATACTGTTTACATTAAATATTTCAAGATGCATTTCCCAATCTATGCTCCCTGGTTAAAAAAATAAGGACTTTATCTCGCTTTTACTGATTAAATTCAGATTTTAAAGTAAATCAAATATAAAAAATAACAGGTTTTTTTTTTTTTTTTTTTTTTTTTTTTTTTTTTTTTTTTTAAATTTACAGAAAATTTTACATATGTAAGATATACCAAATACGATAGCTGCTTTAAAAATAATTGGCGACCTCAAAATTAAAAATTCTAGATTCGGTGCTCTCCTCCTAAATTAATCTGTTCTCCCATATTCGGGATTCTTCTATGTTATGTAACAACCTAAAATTAACCACAGCTTAAGAGTACTTTCTGCATGTACTTTGCATAAATACCGCTCGGAAATAAACTGCGACGTCATTTTCTCATAGCTTCCGCATCCACGCTGCTTTGCTTGTTCGTCTAAAATGATATCGCCCCGTTAATCTGTGTATATAAGTAGTTATTGTAATTGTTTATGATAAAAAAATATATTGTTTTACTCTAATGTGTCTGGAAATAATGATGGTAATTAGTTGAACTTGGTTTGGTATCAACATCTTCGTCCCGTCTTGCCGTTCTGCTGTCACGACTACGCATTAAAAATATTATATATATATATATACATAAAAATGGAAGGACTATTAAGAATCTTGCGCCTAGGCTGCAATGATTTAATTAAACATAATCACAAAAATGAAAGGGGAATACTTCTGTCAAAATTCCAATATTTCTTAGTACAATAAAGAAAGCCAATAAAGAAAACTAAGAATTACAATTTGAAGCCTAGATAAATTTCATTTTACACAGAGTTGTAATTTAAAGAAAGATAGAAAAATTAAAGGTGAAATAAAAATCAAAAGTTTTGAAAAATTATCAAAAGCCAATCTGATATAAATTATTTAAAAAGTATAAATAAAATAATTAAATAATAAAAAATATATAATGAAGTAACTGCATAATCATTTAAACATTATAAAATTATTATAGTTCTATAAATATCTTTATTAGAATTAAAATAATTCTTTTCAACAGAGCATCACTTAACCGAAATCCCAGGTAATAGGAAGGTTGACGAAACATATAACCTAATCAATGAGGTTCGAAACTAGTCATCTTAAACGTATTTAACGCATTTTTTCTTTAATGTTTTATTCTACAACATTTTATAGTGAAACTACATGGTCTTATTATAGTGCATGCCCTAATTGTGAACTCTAGAACAAATCTATTCTAGAAGAACTTTGGTAGTTGATTAGTTGATTAAATTATTTACGTTTATTGGAGAGATAATATCAATTAAAATTCACATTACACGAGAAGTGTTCCTTGGAAATTGTAGAGGGACTGAAGACAAAAAAAATTCTAAACTATACAGAATTTTGCAGAATATTTCACATGAAATTTCTCCATTCGATTACAAAAGTTGTCAGCAACCAATTACTTACATTGACAGAACTCCAGAAAAGGATTTCTAAAACTGCAAATGCTCAGATTTCTTAAAACGAAAACTATTCAATATTGTACGTTGATACAACAAAGAAAAATATTGTTTCAGGTTGTCTTCTACGTCTCATCGCAAAGATGAATCTACATCGTTTTACATATATCATTTATGAAAAGGAGAAGCTCATAGCTGGAAGCACTACCAGAAAAAATCTTGTATTATCACTCAATATTTTGAATGAAACTGATACGTAATACAGATGCATAAATCCAGCGAGATATACGCTTTTGGTTATTTCTTTTTTTCCTTTTCTGAAATAATTTCTTTGTCTACAAGTATTCTTTTAACCGTCAATAGTAATTGCCACAAGTTATATGAGAGCATAACATTACCTGAAATGGCTGCGCTTCGGTCTACTTGGAAACACGGGATTATGATGTATTTTCAATGCAATAGACGAATTATCTCTTAAACAACAATGTATTAAACAAAAAAATATTTATACAATGGAAACTCGGATGCCGAAAGCCTTACTTCATGAACACTTCGACTGCTGAACAAATTATCTGAACCAATCTTTACATGTCAAATGGAAGAGAAATATAAATTTGATTTTTTGGTCGTTATTATTGTCTACGTATGTTTTGATAAATATTTAGTAGGTGAAATTTAAAATTTAATTTATTATTACTACTTATTTGGTTATAAACTTCGTGGGAAAACAAGCGTTCCGACCAGCCAGTTGCTTTCAGATCGTGAATTCGACCGGCATTGCTGTTTTAGACCACTGACCGACTGACAGGACCATGAATTCGGCCTTGAGAAGATTATGGAGATTGGGTTGCAGGCAAAGAGCTTTAATACTTAAGACTTTTTTGTTATGTATAATATCGTGTCTCAAGAAAAATATGGGTTAGGAAGTTAACAATAAAAACCAGGCGAAGTTACTAAAGAGTCATAAAAATGAGCTAGATAAGAAAGAATTACAATAAATTCAGCTAAAAAAAGGGGGGGACGATTGTAGATTTGTAGAATTGTCTTCAGAAGAAAAAACTAATAATAATAAATAAATAAATAAATAAATTGACCCTAAATCCACGAAATTTATGGAAAATTGGATTACAAATAAGGTTTTCAAGTGAGGATATCGCATTCACAAAGTAATAGCAAGCTACAGCAAAAGCATTTTCAATGACAATGCCATATATCCCTTTAGCAGCAACATTTTAAAAGGTAGGCAACAACACTGAACAAATTTTAAGTAAACAGAGGCCAGTGAGTCCTAGGCATATACTCGCTTAGAGACAAAACAAAAACAAAAGAAGATGCCACATACAAACACAGTGTCTGATGTTTTTAGAGAAAGAAATTTCACATTCAAACAATAACAACTTCTTTACTGTTTTCAACTTATGCCATCTCTTTTGTACAGGCACAATAAAATTAAATTTTCATCTATTTTATCTATTAATTATTGCGTTTAGTTTACGAACTTTGTGCACAAAGTACTGTTGTAAAGATTAAATAAGCAATCATCTGCGGTTCAGGAACGAATTAATCCATTTTATACTGATTCTTATAGGTAAAAACTGTTTCGGTTTTCAAGCATTTCGCTTGACGAACATCCTTCTGGAACAAACGAAGTTCGTGAACCAAGGTTTCGCTGGGTATTCTTTATACGATTTCTTCTTCAGTTTATTTATTTTTTCGACAAATTATTATTACTCATACTATCAGACATATTTTCCTTATTAACATATTAAAAAATGTTTTTTAATTGCTCTTTTTCCAAAAATTTGATCCATACTCAGATGGAAAAAACTGTAAATCGTCTCTGTTATAGGTCGTGGTGGCTGAACTGCAGCGCCACATTAAAGGAATGAGCTAAACGGGCCCCTATTGTCTAAAAAATTGATTTAAATAACTATTTATTTGGTGCTAATACAATGATTTTCAATCTTTTTCGACTCATGCACCCCTTCCATCATTGTTAGACAGACGATCATCCTATTCTCCCTTCACCTTTCCAAAACTCGAAAAATATGCGCGTATTTATTTAGATTACTTTTTTTAATGTGTTTTACAAACTAAATAAGAAAAAGTGTAAAAAATGCTGATAAATACCAAAACTTGAATAGATTTTTAGATTCATAAACTAAAATTAAATATTTAACTGGTAAATAAAAGGCAGACCTCATTCCGCCCCTGAAATTATGAAAGTCTCCCTAGGGGAGGAATCTCCCTGGTTGAGAACCACTGTACTAGTACAGTCTCAAAGGCATGAGAGATATGATTATTGTGCCTTAATGAGAGATGTCATCTGAGCGGGATTTGAAAATGTCTTTATGTATTATTAAATGAACGAATAGTTAACGTAAACAAGGCAATTTCTCATAGAAAATACTTGAGGAAGGCAACCATCTTAAATTAACACATAGCTTTTCAATGCTTTTTTGTAATGAACTTACTTAATGTAATCAAATTCTTAAGAAATATAGATGCTACTTTTTAACACGTTTAAATGCATTATACACGACTTGAAACTCATACGGTTTTCTAAATTCGTATACAATAGACCAAAGACTAATATTATTAGGTAAAATTCTACCCTTATTTGGTTTTGATATTAATTGAAATTGTTACAAATTTCGAAAGATGAAAAATATTATTCACACACGTACTTTCCCTGAATAAAATATTCTACCTTCTTACAACATATAAAGCTTTTATAATTTAAACAAAACGCCAAATTAACACACAATTAATTGATGTAATTTCTATATTTGTTACGCTGAGATTTATTTCCATGTCCATAAAATCTATTAACAAAGAATTAATAAATTCTATTAAAAATTAATTTTTTTTTGAATAACTAGGATTCGAATTCAAGATCTATTAAAGGCAATTAAAACTGCGTTTTTAACAATATAAATAAAAAAGGAGATAATTATTTTTCAATCTTCTTGAATTACCAACAGAACACGTCGATTTAACACATGGCAAAAAAACAATAGTCACGTAAATTTGATCTTGAGCATGAAAATATTACCGAATTTTCATTAAGTCGAACTATTATTTAAAATATATTTATTTTTATTTAAATGATTTTTAAATCAAGGTGATACTGAATTTTTTTAATTAGGGAAAAAAATCAGATCTTTGCTGAAAGCTTAATCCTTCTCCTCCTTCATGCAACAGATCATTTCAAAATTAAAAAATTTCACTAAAAACTTAAAATTTCCTTCATTCTTCTAACTCTTAAAAGAAAGTTTTTCTCAATCCTTAATACTTTAAACACTCAAAAGCTTCTACAGAACCTTTTATAGAAAATTTTAAAGCAAGGTATCTTGTTTAAACCATTTAGGTTAAAAGAAAATTAGTAGGTTTAAAGAAATATTTTTTTTTTAATTCTTTAGAATCATGGCCCAATTTTCTATACACTAGACCTGATACTTTCAGTAGAATTATATCACTTAATTCTATACACAATATATTATTCTACACACAAAATATGGGACGTTTAAAAACTACACACAATATATAGACTACACACAATATATGGGACGTTTAAAATTCTTACACAATCTCGACACAAATCTCTATAGAATATCTACACCCACTTCTATAGAATCTCTATACATGACTCTGCAAAAGGTACGTCTAAAATTTTACAGTATTCTATAATAAATCTTTGATTTAGTTTATTAAAAATGGGCCCACAATTCCAAAGAATTCTAAAGAAGCTTCACACTGCTCTTTTTGGTACAATTCTATATGACATTTTCATTAGTTTAGATGTGTGAACAAAAGCTGAAGCTTGTAATAATAATAACAACAAAAGAAAAATAATCTGATGACACCACATGACTTCCTTGCATCGCCTATTAAATTATACACAGTTTCTGCTGCACTTAATTTAAACTTATTTCCTTGAATTCATTCTAACTTGAATAACCAGTCACTCAAAGCAAGTTAAAAATGACATCAAAACTGCAAATTTCGAAATTGTCGCACGGGAATCAAACTTCTTATAATTTTATTTTTTCATAACAACTAGAAAACTATCTCAAATATAAGAACCGAGAACAGCACTAAAAGTTTAAGATTTCGTTATTTATCAAAAATTCTTCTTATTGTTATCTTTTAATTTGACATTGCCAAAAACATGAATATTTTAGTCATTTAAAATATTTCTCTAATTGGAAATTCTAATTACAGAAGTGTTTTAAATGACGAAAATATTCATGTTTGGACGATGTCAAGTTTAAAAAAAAATTAATTTTCGAATACAGAAATCTAACATTTAATGCGAACTTCCCGTTCCTATACTTATATTTAGACTTGTTATGAAAAAAAATAAAATAAATAAATTTAAAAAAAAAAAAAATAAAAAGAAAGAAAGAAAGAAAATTTGACTCTCGTACGAAAAAAAAAAAAATTGACCAGTACATTTAATTTCAAAATTTGCAATTTTCGATGTCATTTTCAACTTCTATTGAATCGGTTAATTAAGTTAGAATAATTCGAGGAAATAAGTTGAAATGAAGTGCAGCAAAAAATGTATAATTTAATATGCCGTACAAGGAAGTCATACGGTGTCCACAACATATTTTTTAAATTCATGCCACAGATTAACAAGTAATACCTGAAATGAAAGGAAACCTGTCCAGGTTCTTACAAGCGTTCGTAAGTAACTTCCTTTATTTACACGAACAATGTCAAACGGTAATAAAATTCTCGCCACATTCCGTTTCGTGATTACAGCCTCCAGAACAGTAACCACAAGGGTTTTGAGACGCAGTCCCGCTGGCATGTACGGAAAGAACACATCTTCAATGCACTATCAAAGAAGTCATGTGAAGTAATATCTAACGACCTACATGTCAACTATGAACTACAGACGGACCCAATTCAACAAGGAAGACTTCCTTAAATGTCTTCTTATTCTATATTAGCATTCCAGTGACATTTCCACACTGTCAAATTTCCTTTTCAAATTGATAAATATCAAATTAGTATACTATTAACATATACGCAGTTTACTAATCCGAAATCGGATGAACCATAATAAATAACATTACGGCGGTAAGTAAGAAATTTAAAAGTCTAAAAAATGTCTATACATAATTGATATTTTTAAAAATTCGTGTTTCAGAAAATAGTTATTTCACAAGAATCCTAGCTACACTTAACAGCTCTAAGAATAGACGTCCTTGCTTATCAGTTACGAACAATGTTCCGTAATTTTCGGTAAACACAGCAGTTGAGAAATGAGGAAATCGGCAAACCAATGACTTCAAACAACTGCTTTTCATACGAGTATCAGAACGGCGGGAAAAAAAAAAAAAAAAAAAAAAGAATTCCCTTTGCTAAAGATTATTTTCTTTATAGTTCTTTGTAATGAATATCTCTTTGCGAGAATAATGATATTTCTTTATTATTGCAAAATAAATTCATAATAAGCGCAATAAAAAATATGTAGTATATTACGTTATACACAGTTAAGAATTTTATTTAAAATAAAAGTTGAGCTTAAAATATTTAAAATATGAAAACTCAAATCAAGAGCATTAATGTAGGTTGCATTTATTTTCAGATTGAATTCAGTACGCCAGGAACAAGAAAGGGACTTGTGATATCAATTGTTTACTGAATCGATGCCCACTTTAATTAAGAAACAAACAAAATTATGGTAGTTTTACAAAGCATTAATTCTTTTGGAGGAAGAGCAGGGGAAAGGAGTGCGTATTTCGTTTAATAATAGAATATGTTTATTAATGGGTTTTTTTTAAACAGTTCGGATACTTCAAGATTCAAACTATTCTGCCAGAATCTATATATATAACAGATAGTTCTATAAGTTATTGCTAATACTTTTATGAACTTCACGGTCGTTTTTCCGACAAAGAACACGCAACGATATTTAAAAATTAGTCGCCCAATTTCATATGAGAATAATTTCGAAACTAAACAGCTTGATGATTTCATGCCTATGAGAGTCAACTAGCCGAGCTTAAAGAGCTGAACTGTTGTTTTAAATTTGTAGAAAAAAGTTTACATTGTTTTCTACCATAAAAGAGTAGTCCATATCTGGTATTTATCGAAAGGTATCTCTCATATCCAGCACGATGGTAACATTCGATTTCAAAAGCTTAATTAATACTTGCTGAAGGTACAATCTCGCATCCTTTAGCGCAATGAAAACTTTCGATTTCAAAAGTTTAACTAACCCCCTCCAATCTCTCTTGGCTTTACTGATTGCTTAAATGAATACCGACTAATTAAAAAAATTCTTGAGCATATTTTGTTCTAGCCCACTTTAATCAAGCCCGCTTTCCGTTAAAGTTTTAAGCTATATTAAAAAAAATAATTTAAAAGCCTCCGTCTTAAAATGATGCAGCGTATTACGAAATTAAATATGAAATTAATTTTTCTTCTCCAGCTAAATAACCCCCCCCCCAAAAAAAACATGTAACCCAATTGTTCTCCAACTGTTTGCTTTTATCAGTAAATACATGTACAGACTGAAGCAAGGTCCGCACCAGTGCATTCCCGAAGGTACATTAAGTACCACCAGGCCTTGCTAACTCTTAAGCTCCGTCCCAATTTTGATGGAGAACACCCTGGAGGTTCCAAATTTTTGCCATGAATGCTATTCTACGACCAACCACACGAAAGGCCCTTTGACTCGCCATGTATTTTGAATGCCCTCTTGACACACAGACGCTATACACTTACACGCAACCATACTTTCTCCGAAATTCGAGTCCGGGCCCTTCGGTACGACAGTCATCGTCATTAACCATTGTACTGGTTGAGCGGCTAATAGTTATATACAATTCAATAATTTATGCCAGTAAATTTTTCCATAAATCTCTATTTATGCAAACAAAAGCATTTGAATTAAACTCTATTATCGCTTCGTGGGTCCACACTAGCTGTTCTACAGGAAAGCGCGTGAAAAAGCGAATAGACAAATAAGCAGTCAAATACCACTAAAAAAATGCATAGCAAGCTTTAATGACAGAGAGAGATTATCCTCCGCCGACTGAAAGGCTACTTCATTCTGTGATCCAGTAACTCTGCTTAACCCTCTGAACTGATCGCTACTGAATTTAATTCAAATACCGGAGCAAGTTTTCCTTTTAGGTGAATTTCAAAGTACGTCCCACTTTCCATAGCGGAAGGTATGCTTTCGTGGAGGACTTTTAAAAAAAATTTGGCTCGGATCTATGTTACACATGGGGCCGCTAAGGCACTGGTGGGCTTAGTTCCTAAGGAAGGAAGAATATTTAAGGTGTACTGTTCATATCATATTTAATTTCAATGGAGAAATGTTTGTCTTGTGAGCTCGGACAATTAATTTATTTGTAACCAAGCATACATTTTAGTTTTTGTTTAATTTTTATATTTATTTAAACTCGTGGAAAAACCTACAATTACATTTAGTAAACGATGAGTTGATTGGTAAATCTAAGCTAATGAAAATGTAATCCTTAATATTTCTTTTTATTCCTTTTTATTTTGTAGAGTCATTAGTTTTTTTGGGGGGGGCGAAGGAAGCAGGAGATGTGAAAATATGCAATGGCTTCGCTGGGACTCGAACAATTGACCTCTCTCGTATGTATGCTTCCAATTAAATCATAAAGGCATGTGGAAAGGAAGGAGAAAATGCCTTAATATACTCCCCTTTTAAAGGGCGACTACGGATTGGGGGGGGGGCTAACTGCCAAATCCTGGAGGCAACAAACTATCTTCCACCCCCTCTTAATTCAGGCGCCTCTTATAACACTCAAACCCTGGACTTCTCGAATAGGCGTCCAGTATGCTTTCAATTACACCCTGAAGGCATTCGGAAAGTAGGAAGAAAATATCTTATAATTTTAAGAAAATTTAGTGGAAGGCTTATTTCCAAAAAAATATATTAAGAGCGTTAGAAACAAGAATATTACAAACAAAAGGCGATATTTCTCTATAATAATTACGACGCGAATAGTAATATTATACTAGAATATATTTAAACATCTGTTACTTCAAAAACAAGATATTTGATTAAGCTGTCGATATCAGCAAATTATTTTCGACGTGCGTTTACGTTCTTCTTCTTTCTTGCAAAATAGTATTTCCCCAAGAAAGTAGTTTCACTTACTTATGTATATTTTCTTATCACTGACAGCTCATATTTAAATCGGTAATTTGTATTCCGAAATGCAAAAACATTAAAATAGATAGCGTGTAGAGAATTACATGCAGAATAATCTACTGTGTTTCGTTTTATTTATTCAAATCAAGGCGCGGTAATCAACTACTCCCCTTATGCCAGAAACAGCAAACATTGATCGCCATTTAAGCCATGATGTCACTTCCTGTTATTCAAGAAACGCATTAAATTGTTTAAAATGGCAGCTTTACATCCGCTTGAGTGCGATAATTTCACACGATCATCGCTGCAATTGTATCACGTTGTAAACACAGTTCGTGGAAACTGCTATGCTCCTCCCCCTCTTAATTTCTGAAAGCATGAATATTCCTTGAGTAATGACATCCGTTGCTTCTGATTTCGTTCAAGCATTCAAAACTACGTATCTCAGATTGCATATGACTCAAAATTTTCGGCCTTGTAATACACTATTTCATTTCTATTAAGTGATTCACGCAGTGTGATCGCGATTATATTAAAATATTTGACGACGCGGATATCTTGACACAAAATGGAGATCAACAGCGTTAATACATTCCTATAAAGAAAACTTACAGAATCTTAGAATCCTAAAGCAAAATAAAAAAGAGGATTAAACTTAGACATAAGTAAACTTGTAAAGTTTAGGCCATTAAGCAGTTTTTCTTGAGTTCTATTATATACACTGCCTCTTTTGATTCCACATGAAAAAAATTATTCATTCCTAAAGACTAAGAAATAGTTGGGCTAGAGAGAACTGGCAATGCAGACAGCTAAAAGTAAATTGCTTAACATTACAAAACAGATTCAGCGTAGTTTATAGAACAGATTCAGCGTAAGTGAATTACTGATTAGCCTCTTCAACATTACAAGTCAGAAATTTAGCCAAATGGTAAGTTCTTGAATCGGCAGAAAGTACTGATGATTGAAGATGACATCATGTACCTCTTCGTAATATAAGTGGGAGGAAAATAGCTTTTAACTTAACACATTTAGCAGAAAAACACAGCATCTCAGAAACAGAGAGAGATTCACAAAAGTTGGGGAAAAGAGGCTCAGTTTGAAAACCTAGCAAGCACCGGACCACAAAAATTGGGGGGGGGGGGTAGTTAAGATAATGAAAAACCTAAGCTTAAGTTTGAGCCCAGTTCGAACTACCAGTGGCTCGAACCACTGGGCCGCTGGCGGGGAAGAAGCGTAAAAGAACTAACTGAGCATGACTAGGTTTGAAATGACTTCTTCCTGGAAGGAATTTAAATGAAGCATAATTCCTGACACTCAAAATTTCAATGAAATAAAACGAAAATGCATCAAAAAATCCTTGATTCTTCTTTCAACAAGGCGGCCTGATCCCCATCCGATTACTTTCTTGATACCCGAGATGATCCACAACTTGTTTATCATCAACGGGTAAACTTTAACTCAGCTTTAATAAAATAATATCCACTGCTATTTGAGCTAATAAAAACAATGTCCACTGCCACTATTGAATGACACTTACGAAGTACCGTTACACTGATTGTGAATATGAATAATAATTTATTATATATTAATTCGGGTCGTAAGACAAATCTGCATTAAGATAATTTAAATAAATAAGAATTTTTCATTTATTTATTATTATTATTTATGAGTGGTCTGTATCCCTAATACCGCATTATACAGTGGATTCATTATATGCCGTTTATGACGCCCCCGCAGGAACACAGCCCTGTCGTAAAACGAGAACTAACCTTATATATTCCTTGTGTCAACTAAAAATGAAAAGAAATATTTTCCCTGCAATTAATATTCTGTTAGTCTATTTCTTTAAATCAAAATTTATGTATGCATCTTTTTTCACTGAAGCTGTGAAGTGAAGATAGTGTCTTCAAGTACACATAGAGATAGCACTAAGGGTGGAATACACTTCAGTCACATCAAGTAGTACATAATACGCTATGAACTTTTAGTAAAGAAACAGGGGAAAAAGATGTACAATATAAAAATATGAAATATTTGAAGTAAATTTCGATGCTCAAGTTTCAAAGCCTGAAATATACTTAAAAAGATGTGGCAAGAGAAAAAGGGAAGCAAAGGTAGGCGAAAACTTAACACCAGACTCGCTATAATAACACAAGGTTTAGAAGACGAAATGGCCCAGAAATCAATATTGAAAGTAAAAGACACACATTTAAAAGCAATAAAAATAAAAAAAGCCTCTTTAACTTCATGAACATCTTCTTGGACATGGAAGTAAATTTGAAAGAACACTAAAAATGCAAAGAATGTTCGCAAAATAAATATATATAAATGAAAAAAAGAAAATAACTGAGCGCCATCGGATAAACAAGAACGTTTGGAACGAGTTCAGGATTTGACGTCAACTGGCAAAGCTACAAAGTGTTTGCTGCTTGAGGCTGCTGTTTGCGATTCATACTACGTTCACTTTAAAAGGTCTAACGGCGGTGGTATGAGAAACTAGTTCGGGTAAAATTTAAGACACGTAGAATGAAAAGGAAGGAAAAAAGAGTGAAACCTAACATTGAGACAAGACGTTGCATTCCATGAAGTGGTTCGGATTCAAGGTAAAAAAATGGCACAGGATAAGGAAACTGCGTTTTTGTCACAGTAGTATTACGCTGTCGAATATATATCCCTACATTATACGCATAAGTCAACATACAGATAATTTTCCAAGTAACGACATCCCCAGACCTTTGCGCTAGTTCTCAAATTAATACATTTTTAAAGAGAGCTAATATATTTTGGGAGGAAAAATCAGCAGAGATACTGCATAGATTTTAAAAAATATAGATATTTCACAGAATAAAAATTCAAATAATAACTTTAAATATCGTGAGCAAATCCACGACTACTATAAACGCAAAACAGATTCGAACTATAGTTTTTAATGATTCTACTACAAAATTAAAGAAAATTGCCAACAGATAGCCTTAACTAGGACCCCTCTTCTTCTTCTAAAATCTTAACAATATAACACATCGTTTCAGAAATGATGCTAATAATCAATTCCAATCTTAGTGGCCTGAAAATGAGTTTCATAGCGTTGTTAAAAAGTTATTTTAATCTAAATATGAAAGAAAACAGACCCAAATACGCACACACTCAGAAAAAAAACTTTGCGTTTCAGAGAGAGATTTTATAATATCCTAACTGCAAAAAAGAAGCAGAGCGTCGATACCATCATTACATTAGCGTTCACCCACAAAGGCATTTTTGTTGAAATTATAGTTAATATAAAACAGAATTTAGTCACTTATAAAGCTGAAAATGTCCCTTCCTTACGAAGTTCATTTTGACACCTATACAGTAAAACTGACAAAATCGTAAGGGTGTTACAATTATTATTATCCATTGCGATGTCATTTATACTAGGAAAAGCATATTTATCAAGATTTAACTCAATATGAAAGCATGTGATTCTCCATTGTTACATATTTTAAATATCATAACTTTCATGTCGCAAATTACTTTAATAATCACAGAAAAAAAAAAGATAAACTTTAGGACTAAATAAATGCAAGAAATGAAAGCTAAGTCTCGAAATGCAACAAGCTAAATTAATTGCATATTTATAAATAATATATCGTTGGGCATTAAATTTAAACAAAACAGGACTCGGTAGATTTCAAGAGGCTGTGGCAGGGGATTGTAAGGATTAGAAACTCTCAATGCGTGTATTCATTCGAATAAGACAAATTCAGCAGTCAATTAGTATCATGACTTTCGTGAAAAAAGAAAATAAGAATTTTTAAGCAAACCCGGCAGCCTGCGAAGAATAGAGAAGAAACCAAATGAAAGTCAGATTTGGAGAGAGGAATGATTTTTTTAACAATCACAAATGAAATAACGATTAATGACGAGGATGTATTTCTTTTAATTGGAAATAAAAACTTCACTTCTTTCTCATATTAATAAAATTTAAGCCTTTAAAACTCCACTTCTATAATTTATTTTGGCGCTTTCATGTAACCTAAAAAAAATTACAATGAAAAAAAGATAATGAGCTTTCTTAAGACATCAGATATTTTTTTTTAATCGGGAAAATTAAAAGAAGACTATAAAAGCGCATCAAAACTAATTGATGCGAAATTTATCTATGCGATTATTCTGCCTAAACCCCAGTGGTGCAGTTTACTGATCATATTACGAGGGGGATGAGATCACTGTTGAGGAATTTGCCACCTCCGGAGCGAAAATCTGAAGAAAGAAATATATGGAATTTACGCGCTTTTATACATGTTTGAAAATTGAAAAAGTAGAACTGGTTGCAGGTCATATAATGCGCGATGAAAGCGAACTCCCAATAAATATCGTATTGATTAAAAAAACTTAAAATAAAGTTGATACACAATTATTTACTGACATAAAACTGTATCATGTATTAAGAAAAAAAATCGTATAAAATATATATATGGGCCAAAATATATTAAATTTTTAATATATATTTTAAACACCTATAATATATATGTATTTTTAATATATAAATTTTTAGCGCAATATAAAATTTTTCTAATGTCAATGTACCAATAAAATCTAAACCAAATTTTAGGCAATGCTATATTAACTCTGAAATTTGTTGCACATTAAATAGGATGCAATACTCACCAAAATCACCACTTTCGTTAAATGGCCAAAAACACTAATTATGATTAACCATCATAATAAAATTTATTTCATTTTCGTCAAATACAAGACTCTACCAATCATTATCATACCAACTTACTGAAAACAGCATTATAAATTACACTGGTGGACGGTGGCAAAGGACGGATGACAGTAGCAGCGATAGCAATCACAAAATGAAAGGTAGAAAAATGTGGAAATTAGAATAAGTGTGGGATATAGTAAGACGTGTTGTGCATATGTAAATTTTGGATTGGCGAAGTTGTTCGTTACATGACAGCGCTGGTAAGAGACGCTTATTGACCGTTGTTGTTCAAAAGCAAAATCTAACGGGAAACAATCAATTAACGAACTTGCAATTTTCGATATGCCTTCCAGACATCAATCACCTAAAAGAATTTACGCGTGGCTGTATTATTGGCAAGATTGAAGAAGGGTGAAAAATAATAGATGTAGCGAGGGAGTTCAACGTAGCCATAATATTGTTTCAAAGCTTTGGAGACCACTTGAAACAAATGTAGTGTGTGGCAAACGTCCCGGGAGAGGCCTTGTTCGTTTCAAATGGTGTCGTTAGTATCACAATTGCAGGGTAAGACGACTGAGCTTGCGTACTCAGATGAAAGTAGGTTCAGCCTGTCGTCTAATTGTGAACGAAAACTGATGTGGCGTGAGAGTAGTACTGCATATAATCTGGCAAACATAGATGAAAAAGTCCGATATCCTACATGTAATGGCCATGGCATGGGCTGGGATCATAGCAGCCGTACGTGACTCTACGTATTTGCAGCTGGGACTATGATTGGTCAACGATACATTAAAGACATTCTGGCGCTTCACGTTCGCATGTTCTGTGGTGCTGTCGGTGATAAATTTGTTTTCATGGACGACTACGCAACATGTCATCGGAGACACCAACGAATCGTATTGCCAGTAAATTCTACAGATCTGAATCCCACTGAAAATGTTTGGAATGCTTAGAGGAGAAGTCTTGCCGGTCGACAATGCCCTCCAAGAAACAAGGATGCCATCATCCGTGCACTAACCGAGGAATGGAATAAATTACCGAACAGCTGGTGGATAATGTGATATTCTCTTCGGCATTTTATCCACCAATGCATTAATAAATTTAATTATCCACCAATGCAACTGGTGTATAATGTGCTGGTGATAATTTGTGCAAAGCATGACACCATGTATGGAATCTTGCATCGTCCTCCATGCTGGCTATATCTTATACTGACATCGTACAAACGATAACTGCATCTTTTTTTTCACTTTTATGTATTCAGAAAAAATTATCATTTTGTCCCTTGAACACTTTTCAAAGCCTTCTGGATTTCAGAGCACAATAACTTATTTTTATTGTTATGTCCTAGTATACTGGCATTATTTTATTTCACATGGCATCTGCACTAAGTTTTAACGAGCTATATAACCCTTTGTCCTCCGTTCTTAGCTATTGTCCACCAACGTATTTTTCTTCCATTATAGCTACCAATCTAATAGCCTTTTCCGTAGAAACAAATTAATAAAGTTAAGAGACATAGGAATTCCTTATTTCAAGTATAGAATGTTATATGCACTAAATATGTTTAAATTTTAACCAATTTTTATTTTAAAAAAACTCTTCAGGCATTAGACCTTTTGATGTGATTTATACGAAACCACACGAAATTGAGGGCGCATTTTATACATTATCAAAAATAGTCCGGAATGAATTAAAAATGAAATACATTTCTTTGTTTAAGAAAGATAAGAGATATAAGAGAAGTTTAAGAAAGATTTTCTTTCTTACCTCCATGAGTGGTACGGCGGTGTGGGGGAAAGGGGTGAAAAACGCGATCTTGAGCTCCTCACGGTTATAAACTTCGCGGATTTGGTCTGATGTTACAAGCAGACAAGTGAGATAAGTCACAAGAAAAACTTTTTAATTTCAGGCGTAATAATACACCAACGGCTTTATAGGAAAAATAGTTTCATATCTTGGAAATGAAATTAGATATCGCGCTCGTAAACATAGATGTAGATATCAACACCTCAATATACTCTTATTCGTTATAATCACTGTTAACCATCTAACACCGTCTGGGTTTATACCCGAAAATGCCGTTACATGTCAAGTGACACACTTGTTAAATGCTTTCGCACGAGCTAAAACAGGCGACCTTCCGATATACTGAGCGATAAATTCTGAATATCAACACGGAATTTAAATGAAAACTGACGATATTTCAGATACGTATATATTTTACGAATTTATTTTGTACGAAATAAATAAACTTAACGACTGTACGCTAAGTTTGTCAAAAATACAATAATAAGCTAAGATTTTGGGGCTTTGCCAGCAAAATACAACTAAGCAGGAAAAATGAAATACGCTTCTTTGTTTAAGATAAGATGAAAGTTTATGTACTAAAAATAAAATAGTACCTTTCTTAACAATGAAGGTTATATTAACGTTCTATCGTCATGTTGATCGTATCTCTCTCTTTCATATGATAAAAGAGAAGACAGAAGCTTTAAAACTGAGATTGAAAAATTAAATTCTCTAGTGACAAAACTTGACGGCAGTAAGTTTAAAATGTATGCTTAACAAATTTGACTCGGGTAAGTTAACATAGCTCAAATACCAGCAGAAAAAAACATACCAACCCCTTAAGTACAAAAATTTTTTTTTTTAAATTGTATCTTAAAATTTTACTTCATAAAGGTATCACTGGGATATTTTTAAAATACTGTTTTCAACATATAACTGCTAACAAAAATAAAATTAAATAATAGTAATTATTTATTATTATTTAGCAATTATACAGATAAATTACAAATAATAATAATTATTATTATTTATTACTATTTTTTACAGGTTCCCATTTGGAAAACATGAGACGAACTATTTTTTACGTCATGTACAAAATTCTACACAAAGACTGACACTGCTACGTAACGTTTGTTTAGCACACGGCTCACTTTCATTCTAACATTTCATAAAATATAAAATACTACAAACGAATCAAATGAATTGCCAATTATTTTGCCTATAAAACAAATTTAATTCAAGTAAAAATTCCGCATATCAATGCGTCAACTACCAACTGGTAATATGACCTCACCTACGCAATGCGCGCGGAAACTCCCTCACCATCTATAGGGATAACGGAAGACAATACGTTAAGAATGGAAGGCAGGGACAACTTCAGAGCGTGCTTTTTATATATCTTTTGTCTCATCAAATATTGTTTATAAATCAAAATATGCAAATGATGCACTATGAAAATCCCGCAATTACCAGAATAAATTCTAGAATAAAACATTTATTCTCATCCTTCCTGCTTTTGTAACCATTTGAAACAACAGCAATATTTTCTGAAAAATTAAGACGCGTGTCGTTAACGTCGCATATATTTCAATACACAGTACAATTTCGCCAAACATTCTTCACGGGAAAGAGTTCTTTAGCAGGAAAACTCTTATTTAAGTAGGAAAGTTATTCAAAGCTATAGGGCAGAAAAGAATAGCACTGAAGTCACGAATCTTTTTCGTTTTAGAATATTTAATTCATGTAGAAGAAATCCTCTAAATCAGGAAGTTCAAAACCTTATGCCCGGGGCCACCGTGCCCCCTTCCCGATCGTTTAACATGTATCCGCCGCTATGCGACAACAATCGCCGTCCAACAGATATTCTAGTATGTGATCTTAGAGACAAAAAGGTTGGAACCTCTGGCTCTAAATATACCATACATACTTTATTTATATCCCAGCAATTTTCTGTGCTACATACTTCAACAATAAGTCGATCAGTTTCATCCACTAATTATTTGACATAGCCGGGACATTATTGTCCGGGTTATATCAACTGAAAATCGCTTCGATTTTCGAATACTTTCATTTTGTGAGACACGAATAATGTTCGGTTATAAGGGTATATCGATAGCATAATATTCAGACTGCAAGAGTTCAGTCAATCGAACAAAAAACTTTTCTTTTTTGAAGGAAATGTAACATTCAAACTAAAACTCATACATATCCTTAAAATTTACGAAATGGTTAAATATATATACAAAAAAATACTCTTGTAAGATGACATTAAACTTCTTAGATGAAAAAACTTAAATGTGTGGTAACTTCATTATCTCCTTCGTTATGCAAAGAGTTATGCACATCTAAAGACTTAGAGAGAAACTAATAAGGGAACCAATCTACTTCGAAATATCTGATCCAAATACTAAACATTATATGCACACATTTCAAAAAAGCTTTCCAGAATATTCTGTTAGATGCTACATGTTTCGAAATATATAAGCGGATGAATATATTTTATGTTATTTTTCAAAATGAGGCTACAAGCAATATACATAAAAAAATTCTCTTAGAAAATAATTCCAAACAATATCAAAAACTCAAATGAAAGATATGTCTCTTACCTAAATGTACATCATTGCAGGAATTCCTTCCTTATTTAATAAACTTTCTAATGAATAAATAAGTCAGGATTATCTGATATTAGATCAACTTTTAATATTACGCTAATTTAATTCCATAACTTGCGTAGTGCCTTTAAATATTTTACCCTTTCATACACACTGAAGTATTCAGAGATTTAAAAAACAATATGGGGATATAAATACATACGGCTGTGGATTAGCATATTTTAGGAAAGTTAATTCAGGATCCTTTATGAAAAATTAGTTTCGGTTTTATGAAAGTCTTCTTGATTTCTAATTTTATGCGACAAATTGCAAGTTAGTAGGAAGAAATAAAGAAATGATGAGGCAAATAAGACTTAATCAACAAAAATACTCCGACTTTTAAAAATAATCTGCATTCACTCCTTAAAAGATCCAGAGTTAAAAATATAAATGATGTGATGATGCATTAATGAAACAATCCACTTAGATCTAAAATATTATCTCATATTATCCTACTCCAATTCCTTGTTGTTTCCCATTTTTCTTCTGTAAATCAAAAGTTTTTTCTTAAACTTTTACATGACGATGAAAATTTATTTAAAAAATGCATCTTTTTTTAAAATTTATTTTAAAATCGAGGACATTCATTCCGATCATAGTTAGGAATCATGGACGTCTGATATCCCTAGTTATAAAAGAAAAAGATGATGAATAACACAAAAATATTTCACTTCAATATGGACATGAAAGATAAACTGAATTTTCTCAGGCAGATACAGAAAATTATTACATTTTCTGCTTCTACACTTTTGAATAGGTATTTTAAAACTCTTACTATACACAGAGTGGGTCGAAAATAAGGAAAGAGTTTTATATTGTTATACAAGAACTGGCTCTTTTCGTTTATATATATGGATTTTGGCTGCCGTTAGCAAGTCTTTTATTCCATCCAATCGTTTGCACGCACAGGAAGTTGCTGCTAAGATCGACTTCTTTCAAAATGTTTGGTCACAGTTTCTCTTGTTATAAATCTGCTGAAGTACATTTATATAACGACGACACTTTATAATATATATATATATATATATATATATATATATGTAATGATATTTTTAAATCAATTGATTAAATTAAATTCTATTAATATTGCTTAATAATGTGTTGGCGATTCTCTACCTAAATTGCATCCCTGTTTCTAAATTTTGGCGAAATCCTTTCTTTAGTATAAAATATATTAACCTGTTGGCGCCCGCCAAATCGCCAAACTCATAAATCTGTCATATTACATAAAGTACTTAAGAACACTCCTGATGAGAAGATAGCGTCACCTCGTGATTTCAATTAATATCGCTGATTGGAGGAGCCTCGTGATGTACACATATGTATAAGTAGGGCTTCTGCTCAAGGTAGGAGGAGAACGCTTACGAGATGGATGCTAAAATAAACCTATCACTTTATATTCCAAAATTTGTCTCATTCCTGTTGCCCCGGCTGCACAAAACAAATAATGTATGAGAAATTACATTTCATATATATATATATCCCTAGGTGTTGTCAAAGCAGAAACATTCGGTCGCTGATGGACCGACTCATAAGAAGTCATTCATTGTTCAACAGATGCTCGTTGAAAAGGAAGAATTCAGTAAGATTGTGTAGTCTTTTACAAATGTAATTAGTGAACAGGTTAATAACACAAATAAAATTTAACACATACTTTATTCACAACTTCAAACTTCAGTGTTCTGTTATTACTCGCCCACTGCATGAACATTCAGTTAAGGTTCCCCCCCCCCTCGTAAATTTTGAATGCAGTTAAGTCTAAGTTTTTAAACACATTACCATTCAGTTTGAATGCTGCGAGAACTGCAGTCTCACAATTACACGTAATCTACCACAGTTCAATAAAAAATATTTCGATAATGATAAAACGATAAACATTCACTGGAAATCAATTTCACACGTTGAATTCGGATCTTTTTCCAGCTATCAGTATGCATTAGGACAGGATTGATGCTAACAACATATGGACGAAGATGTTAACAAGCAATACAACACTATCTCGCTTGCAAATTGTAGCGCTCAAATAGAATATCCTGCAGAATATTAATACCAATAAAACTCTCAATAAACGTCGATATCCTCTAGCTTTCTACAAGTTACTCTGGTCGTAGGACGATGGGAAGCAAATAATTACAAGAAAAAAAAATGCATCAACACTCATGACATGAAGTAATAAATTGCTTATTCATGGGTCTTAAATCAGGAAACTCCTTGCGTCCTTATTAAATGTGAATGTACACTGCAGTCATTCTAAAAGTGGGTTATAATACTTCCTCGGACAGCATTAGTATCAAACGGGGAGACACAGATCTTTAACTTTCAACAGCGTAAAATCGCAATGATTTTTATGTATAAGATTACAGTTCCTAGAGCAGATCCAACAGTTAGAATATATTACATGCTGAACAGCAGGCACAAAATTTACATTTTATATTACAGATAATTCATTCCCAATTTTAATAATTTAAACGTAAACGAAGAATCATTAACCGCATGATTTATAGTTCAGAAGTGTACTGTTGGCTATGGTCGTCGACTTGCCCTTCCTCAAAAGCGTCTGTTATATTTTTAAGAGTATCACCAGACATTTGGCACATGTCGGTAAGTGTGATTTTAATTTAGCGTTAGGTTCTCCGACCCAAAGAGACTTATTTTTTATGTTTATGTTACTCTGATTTATCTGACAAGTAGTAGCAGTGAGGAAAATAAAGGTTCAGCAAATATTTTACATCTTTGTGCATTTATTGCTTCCATAGTCAGTTTAACTTAAGTTCGCTGAGACATATAAGCTAACGTTTGAGGCATGAGTGGTTGTAAAAGACACTTGGATAGAAAGACTCCTCAAATCGGTATAAACATAATTACGACTTCTACAAACAAATACTAATGCTGTAAAGCCATTCACTCTCTACATACTCATTCATTCCATTTATTAAATATTGTTATTACTACGCATACACAATTTTTATTACAAAACAATTGAAATATTATTACTCTTATCAATATTGTTTGAAAAGAAATATTAAATTTTAAATCAAAATTTTCAATATGACCGATTCGTTAATAAATTATAGTCAACTGCCGATTAATCGCGGGCGTGGACTGGCGAGGTTACGGATTAATTGGGCCTTGTCTTATAAAGGGTTAAATTTGTTCATTGTGGAAAAATTACTATCATAAGCTATCAGAGTAAAGCAATATTTATACGGAAAATAACAAAAGAAGACGAAAATGCATGGGATAATAGCAGAAGATGTCATAATACTTGGCAATTGTTTTATCCAAAACAATGTGTCATTTAATTATATCTAATCTGAAATACATAAAAATTGATAAATCATTCATTAAAAATAAACAGCTAAATCGCAAAAATAAATTAAGTAATACATAAAAATTGATAAATCATTCATTAAAAATAAACAGCTAAATCGCAAAAATAAATTAAGTATACACTCATATTTTAATCTTTCCTTTCCCAGGACTCCTACCGAAACACAAAATACTATTCTTTCTATTTGAAAGTGCATTTTCTTATTTTGAATACTGATTTACCTTAACAACCAAATGAACTCATTTGCTAAATTAAACTGTTTAAAATACAAGTAGACAGTTAATAGCATTTTTCTGTTGAATGTTATATAGATTTTCCGTCTGTTTTTTTTCTAACACATGCCGAACTGTGGTTTTGGGGTAACCGTGGTCCTCATCCCGAGTCTACTGTAATTAGTATTAAATAAACTTTATATAAACACACAAAAAGGAAGGAGTAAAAGAAGTTCAACTTGAAGATCCTACTTTCTAATTAAAATTAAACCGAAACGCTAACAATTTTAATGCCCGTAACTTGGAAAAGAGTAGCAGACTGAAACGGAACAAAATTAATTCAGATTATCTATCTAGCTAACTAGAATCAATGCCAGAAATGTTTTAAATCTCATCTACTAGATAGTTCCTTGAAAGATGATACATATACTGATGATTTAATGAAACCTGACATCGGCTATTTCACTCCATCACATGGGTCAACAGACCAATTAAAATGAAATAACTAGATGTTTCTTCGCCGAAACGCCCAATGAGAGTTCAAATGCGTGTTGCTGCTCTTTCAAGAGTAAGGTCTTGTACGCCCATATTTCATTTCCTGCGCAAAAGCACGTGTATGCACAAACAAGAAAGTTGGAAAAAATTCCGTCCATTTAAAGTCTATGACGACGGTACCGCCCACAGATTTTTGCTTAACTGAATCGCAGCATACATCCGCTCACTTCCCCTTCCCCGGAACAACGTAGAAATACGTAGCTGCACAGCGGCTTCCTGTTTTTCTGCTTTAAATGGTGTCTGAAAGCGACTATTAAAAAAATGTGTACAAGGAATAAGGAGAAAAAATAACATCTAATGTGTCTGCTTTCGTTAACAGAAATGGAAAGTTCTATACCAATGTTCAATTTAAAATATTCTAAAATATATACAGGGTGTTCGTAAAGGTGGCTAATGACTATATATTTCTGAATACTGAGTTTAGACCTGTCTTTTCAATTATAAATTTTATTAAAATAAATCAGTGAATTTTATAAAAAATAGCTGCAACGCTATGTATTGGAAAGATTGTGTAAATAAAAAATGTCACTTTCTATATGGTCCCCCCGGCGAGGAAATCGTGCAATAAGTAAAAAGTTTTGCAACAGTAACTATTATAATGTTTGCATTTATAGGCAACATTCCAGCCAATACTTGCATCCAATTATTAGTTTCACGAGGATAATTACAAATAAACTTGTGCTATACTGAATCATTAAGCGCTAAAGTGAACAATCCTCTCAAAACCCAACAGAATGTTCTACAAATTCCGTCGTTGATATAAAACGAAAATTGATTTAAATGTGTAAATTGGGTCTCTTCCACAAATTTCCACAAATTTCGCACGTAAAACATTTGTTGGATAATATAAAATGTTAAATTTTGTATTTACGAACTCTTCCGGTCACAATATTGAAACTGTTTTCATGAAATTCTTTGCTTATTTTAAGAAACTTCTATAAGAATCATTTATTAAAAAATTTTAGATTTGACACACGTATCTAACGATAATTAAAGATATACAGCGTACATACATCTCCTTCGAAAAGCATTATACACAATCTAATATCGATTAAATGTTGGACTGATTCAAAGTGTCGTGATTTAAATTGAAGCTAAAAAAATAAAATAAAATAGCCGAATAAAATGTCCAAAGAGGTTTCTAGTTTGCAAAGGTTTCTAAAACACTTATAATTTTTTTGGAGGACAGCACAACTTTGTTAATATCTTTCACCCTAAACTCAGAAGAGTCTACACAAAATTTGGTAAATACATTTAACTAAATCAACTTTTCCTTAACAAGAAGGAGGATCACGTAAGTATTTCTTAAATGCTGTTCGTCTGCAATACCAAATCTATTTTTAAGCTGATCTAAATTTTAAAAAATTTGTTAAAAAACAGTGAAAGATAATATGGATGATCAATCCTGAAGTATTTTCCAAGGATACTAAACACAAAACTTTAACAATGAAAACAACGAGATTTTATTCCTCAGAATGAAAACCTCACAGAGACGCTTATCACAATGGTCTCAAACTTGCGGCTTGTGGGCCGCAAAGTTTTCGAATCCAATTTTACAGCATCTTCTAAAAACGAATTTGAGTCTAATTAATTTACAGTATAATATAAATTTTGTTCAAAGATTGGAAAATGCAAATTTGATTAACTTTTATTAGCACCTATCAAAAGATAAACATCCTCATTTACGAATTTTGCAATAAGAAGAATCGCTTTGTTTGGGGGTACATTTACATGTGAAAAGTTTTTCTCCGTAGTTGAAAACTGTCTATGAAAAGAGCCACACTGATCTACAAATTGATCTGAGTATCTTGAAGATTCATTTTAGTAATTTTCCTCCAAGGTTATAAACTTTATGAAAATTAAAAAAGGCCATGAGGTGTTGTAGCTGAAAGGTGTACTAAGAAACAAAGATATTTATATTTATTTACATACGGATGTGCATTTTCTCTGTATGCTTCATAGTAAACTGCAATAAATAAAAGAAAAAGAATTGGTTGTCATTTATTTATTCTCAACTTTTTCTCTCTTGAGAAATTTTCGTGCATTTGTTTCTAGTTTAAATTAAAAGTAAATTATTTAGTGGTTACTTGAATATATATATAGCAAATGTTTCAAAAGATATCAATCTGAAAATTTTAATATTAGCTGTCAACACGTTTGAATTACAAATTATAACCAATAAAAATTTCTTGCAGGTATCAACCTTTAGATTTCAGACATAAATTTGATTTTTTCTTTGTGTTCTTAGCAAAAAAAGAGAACATCCTTTTTTTTTAAATTGCGGCCCATCAACTACTTTCAGATCGTGTATTTGGGCCGCGTGCAATTTGAGTTTGAGACCACAGGCTTATCATACTGACTAGTTTGCGTGGTGGAGAGGGAGAGAAAATTCAAGTTATAACATTTACATCTTGGCTAAAACTTGTCAAACGAAATATTTTGGGGAAACATGACTTCAGGGGAAAAGACAGAAAGGGAGAGAAAAGAAAAAAAGAAAAGAGAGAGGGGGAAAGTAAATGAAGAAACGGAATATAAGTGCAAAACCACATAATGTGTTTTCTTGAAAAGCACACATAAAAACGACCTAAATTGTATGGATAAACAGCTGAGATATTTTGAGACTTTGAAAATTAGATGCGGTATTCACATATTATCGAAGTGACAGCTCAAAGAAGTTTCCTACACATGGAAATTTAAGTTGCAAATATTATTATGCAGAAAAATGCCTGAATGATTATGCAGAAAATTTCAAGTATTAGTTTACCGCATTCTGCAAGTAAACAGCAGCAAATATTACACAACCTGAATTATTTCTGAAAGCGTTTTGAACTGATAAGATTTAAAAAAAGAAAGCAACACACAGTTAACTTTAAAAGGTGGGCGTAGGAAAAGATTTCCTATTATGATAATAACAATTACTTAATGGAGAATAAATTTTATAGCATTTCTAAGAAGCAAATTTGAAAAGAAAGTAGAAGTAGATAAACAAGCTGGAACTTCTAAAAACAAAAATAAGACTTAAAAAAAAAGAAGGAGGGCGGAAGGAATTCGTAGTTCAACTGGGCCTTAAGTAGTTAATATCTGTACTCAAGTAGCAGTACATGACGTTAAAAGCAACTTTTATTAATTACACAATAATACATGTTTAAAGTCAAGTATATACAGTATTATATTAGAAAGTACAATATTACCAAGTACTATATTACAAAGTACGAGTATTATACTGCAAAGTATAATATTACACCAAGTATTATATTGCAAAGCAAAAGAGATGCGTTATGATCTACATCAATTAAAATCGCTATAAAAACTTCTAAACAATATGAAATTTAAGTACTTAACCTCACTACCATGTCGAAAGCAAATACTCCTGAAAACTAGCAATCAACTAAATCGTAATAAATATCTGATAGCATAACGTAATAACGTGAAAACTTACGTATAAATAATAATAATAATACGTAATAAATAGCATAATGGACTGCAAAAAAAAATAAGATTAGTGTGCAAACATTTCTAACGACAATTAAACACTAACTAAATACGGAGAGAAAAAAAGAACAAAAAGGAATGCACTAAAAATGGGTTCTAACAACGGGAAATGTATAATAAAAGCCTTTGACCGCGTCTGGCATGAGGGGCTTGTTTTCAAGTTCATCAACCTTGGATTGCCTAGAGAGTTAATTCTCTGATTTATTCCTTTTTGCAACATCGCAAGTTCTTCGTCTCACTAGGCAATGAAACTTCTACTCTGAGACCTATAAGATCTAGTGTAGCACAGGGAAGCATCCTCGGAACGGTTCTTTATCTGTTTTATATCACGGACTATCTTCATCCTGGACTTGACAAATACTCTCTTCTTGCATGCTACGCCGATGATACAGCGATAGCCATAAAGTCTATTCAAGCTAATCATGCAATTGATAAAATGCAAGATTTTCTTGACACTGTAGAGGACTGGTGCACCAATTGGAGAGTTAAAATTAACGCCAGTAAGTCTCAACTTTTAATCCTTCGCAAATACAAAAAACGCACCAAGTTTAAAGAGCTTTTCTTTTTTCAAGAGCCTGTTCCATTAGTTGAAAAAGCCAAATACCTAGGAGTAATTCTTAACCATAATCTTACTTGGACCAACCATATTAAGAATGTTAATAATAAAGCAATTGGAATTGTGCAGATTTCTTCCAGTAATTGGAAAATTTTCTAACCTTAGTCTAAGAACCAAGAGACATATTACTTGTATATGACCTATTCTTTGTTATGTATCTCCAGCTTGGAATACTGCCTCTCCTAATCAATTACATCAACTTCAAATAGTTCAGAATAAGTTTCTTCGTATTATCACTGATGCTGACTTTCTCATTCGAAATGAACTTCTTCATAGAGATCTTAAACTTGAAACCATCACAGAATTTATTAAAAGAACAAATGAGAAATTCTTCTCTAAAGCTGTCCAATTCGATTATGTGAACTATTCTAAAGTCTTCAACTACGAAATACTCAATGAAGACCGCAACATAAGACCACTTGCAGCTCACACCTTCATGGGATGAAACCTCTGCTTTTTCTCTTTGTTCCTCAATTGGTGGCTGTAATTTCTTTCATTTTATCTGATGAAGACAGTGTGTACTGTATGTTGTTTGGATTTGCTAGTGTGATGTTGTAATAACCGTTGTGTGTTGATTTTCTGTTGCATGGGTTGAATTTGTGTAGTTTTGTAGTAGTTTTGAACTTTTGTTGTATTGTATTGTATTTTGAACCATGTTTTGCATTTGTTGTTTCTCTGAACTGTCAAGGATCCTTTCGGATTTTCTTCATCTTGTCAAGTTCCGCTCACCTGCCATGTGCCCTTGGGCTTAATTTAAGGAACCAGCAACGTTGTGCCTGCAATAGCTCGGTAATATACAACTGTCTAAGTCTAATGTTACCCGGCTCGGCAAGCTCAGTTTTTTTAATCCTTATATGTTGGTAAATTGTGCATTGTTTGCTTTAAAAGTGATTGAATTATGCTGTTCTTATATTCCGGGAAAAGTTTTGCCGGTAGGACCAAAAGTTAACTTTTAATTTTATGCACCGAAAATCTGATTTTCTGCCCGTTAGCTTAATTGCTTGTTTTGGCGTACAAACTGTAATTTATTTGTAAAACATTGCTTTTATAAACTGTTTTTAACCGTATTTAATGTTTTAGGCTTTTCTACATTTTAATGAAGGTTTTAGAGTTTTTATGTATATTTGCCTTGCCGCAAAATAAGAAATAAAGTGATTTAATAAGATATACACCTCTAATTAAATTTGAGGGAATGAGTTTAAATGAAGTGCACTAGAAAGTGTGTATAATTTAATAGGCCGTACAAGGAAGTCGTGTGGTGTCCACATCAGATATTTTTATTTAAAAAAATATTTCGAATTAATGTCGTTTCGCGAAAAGAGTGTCTACATGACCACTGCAAATAAATTGTAATTTCCAAACACAAATTTTGGAATTTGTGGTTAAAAATTTATTCAGAAAACTTTTTTCCTGGAAGCAAAATCAAAATACAAAACTGTCAAAAACGTAAAATTTTATTTACAGACATAAAGATTTAATTATCTTAAAATATTTAATGCAGTTATATTATTACTGCCAATCCCGCTTTTTATTATTACTTACTGCACCACATAAATATTCCCTCCCAAAATGATACAATTTAACAGACATTCATTTCTTTAATTGCTATGCACTTCTCTTCCCTTAACACATAATCCGTTTCCACAAAACTTTCTATAAAACATCATAACAATACACATAATCCGTTCCCACAAAACTTTCTATAAAACATCATAACAATACACATAATCCGTTTCCACAAAATTTTCTATAAAACATCATAACAATCGTAAACACGCGTTATTTTGTTGCTTACTCTAATAAAATGCGAATATATCTATAGCATAACAGCAGAATTGCATATTCAGTGAAAATATCCACTGAATCGCAGTTTAAATCAACAACCCACGGAGCAAGGTGAAAGTTCAAAGAAACTTTTCCATATCAAAGCCTAAAATCAGAAAAATTCACATCAAATTAGCAAAATCAGAAAAAGAAAATGTTTCGAAAGTTCAATGTCAAAATACTTGAGTAAAATTAGAAAAAACAAATACGTAGAAACTGTTCCTTGTCAAAATACTTGAAGTTTATTGAAAGGAAGAAAAAAAAAGGGGGGGTAGCAAATATACTTCAGCTGTTCTTTAGGTTTTCAAGATTATTTTCAGGGTAAGGCGCTGTTAAATATGCAGCAAGCACCCACGGATAATAATAATATTACAGAATGCTTGAAATTCTTAACTGACATAAGCAAAAAAAGTGGTTGGACTTTTTAACAGACAATTAGAAGACAGGTCTTCGGAATTTCTGCGGTCATGTATGAACGGAACAACAAGCTAACCGCATTTTCTAAAACTATTGCGATGGTTGACGGCATGCCTCCTTCAGACCACTTTGCAAGGCAGTCTATAACCGCATTTTCTAAAAACTATTAAGATGGTTAATGTCATCCCTCCTTCAGACCACTTTGCAAGGCAGTCTAGACGCATCAATATATTTTTTGGTCTTTAAATGACAGCGAACAAATGTAGGTGATCCAGTTTTCCGCTTCAGACTGATCGCAGAAAGAAATTTTTTAAATACCAAGACGGGTGCATCAAAGACAAATTTTATATAGAATGTAACCCATTGATATCTGATTTTTCTAATGGCAAGATATCGTCAAGGTGGCGTTTGGAGGGAAATCGCCAAAATTCTCCTAACTTGGCGACCATTTGGCGACATAGGAGTCGGTTCCTGTATAACTGTACTTGATCATCATATGTAACTGTAACCGTATCCGGGCCCTTAGATGTAAGTTTAACCGTATATGCCTTCCAGTAATTTCGAGAAGTGGAATGTACTAGAGATTTCTTGACGGTCGGGTGAAAGCTATATAGACCGCAGAGAGCATCTGCTCTCAGTTTTTAGTTCTGAATCACCTACGGAGTACTGAGATATATACATGCGAGTTTCCCTTTTTAGATGCACATTGCATTTAACGTTCTTAGTTGTTTGAAGTATTGTGCTATGTGATAATGAGAAGGGCTGTACTAATGTGTTTGTGAAAAGGTAGAGAACTGTAAAGTTTTCATTTTGGTAGAATAAATTTCATCAAACTATCATCGGTTTTTGTGCACTGAATCTATTACTAACCCGTACGCACGTGGCAATGTATATATATATATATATATATATATATATATATATTGTAAAGTTTTCATGTTGGTAAAATAAATTTCATCAAACTATCATCGGTTTTTGTGCATTGAATCTATTACTAACCCGTACGCACGTGGCAATGTATGTATATATATATATATATATATATATATGTAAGATAAAATTGTATGAATCAGAATTATAACTAAACATTAATTCTTCCTCTCTATTCTAAAATCGTAATAACTTCTTTGCATTGCGTCATTTCTAGATCACTCTATGATCGGCGCAGCTCTGATGACGTAATCATTGGGAACTGAAACTGTCCTTGTAAACCAAAACTTGCTCTTCGCGTGCTTCCATCTTTCAAAACGACGCACTTCAGCTTTTGCCCTCTACTCTGCTAAGATGTAATTTCGCTGGCTTGCTTTCTATCTCAGCAATATCAAAAATGTAAATCTTCTGTGGAAAGGCACGACTAGAGTGCCAAGTGATTGTGGCCACAAATATCAATTGGAAATAAAAATGGAATTAAAACTGCTTCGACTGCCAAGTTCTTTAAATACTACGCAATCAAAATTCTTCTTCAATATGGATCTAATAACGCATCTACAGTGTTCCGTCTTTTCCTTGTGCTTTTATTATGACATATATATATATATATATACTATTTTAAAACATACACAATTCAATTTTAAGTCTTGAAGTACTCGCATCATTTTTTTATGTGGTGCAAATTTTATTATCAGTAAGTTAAAATTTAGCCATTTAACAAACTGTAGAACACAGAATGAATATCAACTACCAATATCGAAGACTTTTCTCAGACAGCTGAATTCTAATGTCTTAATAACGCCTATTAATTAATCTTAATGCTTTGTTTAGTGCGCATAACGAAACCATTTACAGATAATTTGTAAGACAAATTGCTGTTTTAAAAATTATATTCTTGAATGTTAACTTGAATACCTTATTTTTAACTGCTTTTTGTGCATTTTGTATTTTTTTGTCAAAAAGATAATCTAATAGGCGTGTCTTTACTTCTTACTATATATTCTATGTTTTTATTTGTAACCAAAAAATTCTGAAAAGGGGGGGGAAACAAACTTACTGTGAAAGTTATAAATAATATGGGAAAAGAAGAAAGTTTGTCATCACTTCTTTATATTTTTTATGCTTTAATTTTGATAGTCTGAATCAGCGATATTTTACAACAATCTATAACTATTTCAAAAAGTGTGAATTTATGAACTTCTAGCTTAAAAAGAAATTAAAATGTTTTAAATAGCCAGCTGGAAATGTTTAAAATTGATTTTGCTGAACATTCTGTGAATACTTTTAACATACAAAGAACAAAGCCGTGAGGAAAATGTTTTGTACATATGCACAGATATAAGCAAAAGCCAGATGATTACGAAAATGATTTAATAACCTACAAAATATGTTTGTTCATTTATGAAGCTTCAATGAAACACCGCAATTATTTATAATCAAGGCTATCTGAAAACCGGGAAAAAACCACATTCATTACAGACAACAAATTTGTAAACTCTTATTTAAAAAAAAAAATAATAAGGATTAAAAAACTGAGAGAGGAACTGATTGTAAAAAACTAATTACTTAATCAAAAACGTTATCGGAAACCTTAAAAAATATTGAGGTGGAGGGAATAGCGTATTCATAATTTACCTAATTTTAAACACTGATAAAAAAATGAAACAAAGAAATTGCCATTCGAAAAAACTGTAATAAATTTTAACTCAAATATATTTACAATTTCCGTCGCAAATTGACAGTACCGTGTGCAGAACCGAGCACCTTATACAGAAAGTCGACTTAGCGTAATACACTACTTCCATTTAATGTCCATCTTGAACACAAGCGCCACAGATTTTCGACAATTTAGCCTTTTGATTCTTTAGAGGTCCAGCCAGAATCCAGTTTTGAAGTTCACTCATTTTTTCGAACCTATTTGACCATGTGATTGCAAATTTAACTGAAACCTTTTTACTTCCTTGTACGAAGTAAAAAGGAAGTATTGTAATCATGAAAAGTTTCAGGCAGCATATTTCAACGAAAATATCCATTTTGACCGCTATCGAATGCAATTTAACATGTTTTTGCCTGATATCTGTACGTAAGGACAGAATAAAATACTCTTTTCCTTCAAAAAAATTAAACTTCTTTAAAATTAATTCTGAGGAGAATTTTTCGTGGCTTCTGTACGAACGTATGTACGTACGTATCTCGCATAACTCAAAAACGAGTAGCCTCAGAACGTTGAAATTTTTTATATAGGACTGCTATAACATGTAGATGTGCACCTCGTATTTTGTTGCAATCGGCCGCACCAAACGTATATAAATATATTTATATATATATCCACTCTATTACCCGGCTCAGTGATCTCAGTTTCTTTACTCTTATATGTTTGTAAATTGTACATTTTTTGCTTTAAAAATGATTGAATTATGTTGTTTTATGCCTTTAGTAAATCTGTGTGCAATATTTTTAGAATTATCAGCAATTTTAAAGTTGTTTAATTGCCGCGAAGCCTGTTTTTAATGGCGGCCATTGATGTTTACATTTGAAACAGGAGACTAGTGGATTTGTTGCCAATCTAGAGAAACTTAGCTTCCAAACAACAAGGATAACGCATTAATTTATTATTGCCAATTAAATCATGCTTAATTCTTTCTGGAATTTTTTGGAGGAAATAAGCGTTTGAAATTTACTTCGTAATTTTTAATATAGATATTTTGAGTTTTCATGTATTTTTGCCTTCTCGCGAAGTAAGTGAGAACTGAATTAATTAAATGAGAAATACTCAATCGTCTGTGAAAAACTGTTTCTTTTTTGTTTTGTTTGCTTAATTTCTTTTATACATAGTTCTAGCTTTATTATAGTATTTGAATAGAACATGTGGCAACGATTAGATAATTCTTTAAATGATATACATTTTGTGCATTCTGAGTTATAATATGAATGAAATATAATACTGTTAAGTAAACCTAGCGCCAGAGTGTCGCTATGGTAAACAAAGTGAATTTTAAAGAATGCATTTATTCTACTGTGGTTTATGCGCTGTCGGCGAAGTAGGTTTAATTCAATCTAATAAGTTTAAATAAAATGCGTATAATTTAATATTCCGTACAAGGAAGTCATGTGGTGTACACATCAGATTTTTTATATTATATTGCTATGTCTGTATAGAAAGAGTATAGCTTCAAGAGATGCCAGTTAAGATGCAGGGAAACTTTGGGATTGGAGTTAGATTATTGCAAAGAACACTAAGGTTATCTACCTAAGAGAAAGGACGTCTTCGCTAAATGCTTTCTAAAGAAAACTGTGGCTCGTATCTACGTTTGACATGGGGGAAAACTCAGAAACCCCATGCAGGCCGAGATCTGAATGCCAGTCGAAATATCAGCGTTTAATGGTTTTAACTACTCGGCGGCTGGTATAAAAATTCTGGATATATCAGTGTGATAAGCGAAGAAATTTTCCGGCTCGTGACCCAAAACGTAAATAATTGAATACAGATTCAATTATTTATTTTTTGGATCCCTTATAATGCTACACTTAATCCCTATTCCTGTATTCAGCTAGCCCATCATGTCTCAGCCTCTCTTGCTCCGAATATGTTTCTATTAATATCTCATACTTCAACCCGGATATAAAAAAAAAATCTGCATGGAGTCAATTAACTTTAATTCTGGCATCCGAAAATATTAGAAATAAGACTTCATTTGCGTAGAATCACTATAAACGGCGTATCACTTTTCAAATTGTTGCACCCAAATGTCCTGCATTATATTTGAAGAAATTAAATAATGAGGAATCTGCATAAATTTTCTCGCATATTTTGTGATAAAACAAAGGTACCTAGAGCCATCCAATTTCGAATGACGTAATCCTACTGCGAATATGGGCATCTGAAAGCCCAAATTTGAAATTTGTTTTATTATAAATTTCATATTTTGTAAAACTTTAGCGAATTTTTGATTAACAAACTCAGCGATTTAAAAGCGAGCAATGGCAACACTCTACGGGGGGGGGACCTTTTTATCTCCAGGGCATGGAAATATGTATCGGAAATTCTAATGATATGCTCATTTTAAAATTATTTTACATTGCTGCTGAACTGAATTTTATGGTTTAAGTGCAAAAAACATGATATTTAATAAATCAGTCATAAATTTGTAAGAGTGAAATACACCTTTATAGTACATAATACACGGCTTAAAAAGTTTCACATTTCATAAAATATAACTTAAAATCCCTTTGCACACAATTTTCACAAATCAGGAACAGAAGTTTAACTTACTGATCTGATTCATCTAGAAGCAAAACTTATCAGAAAAATGCACCAGTACTTACTTAAAAGGAAAAAAAAGATGAATTAGTGACATATAATAATGGATAACAGTCTAATGTATGTATAACAAAAGGAAGAGTCACGACAAATAACGTTCACTTTGGATATGGAATACATTTAACTCGGAAAATCGGATAAACTGAAGCTACAGTCCATTCTGATATTCGGAAAATTTGAATTACTGGTTAACCGTCCTCCAGAGCCAAAATATGGTTTAATTACAAAGTGAAACAAAAATTTTATCGCTTTTTATTTCAACAAAATGTATATGTTACGGCCAATGTATATATTTATCTAGTTTACGAACTAGTTGGCTACTTCGTGTACTGGTCACGTAATGTGTCCCAAATCTGATTACTGGAAACGGCTATTGCCCGGCCATTTCGCGAAGTGGCTTAAGGTTTCTGGCGAAAATAGTTCAGTCCATTCTTCTGGATCCCGCGCCAAACATTTTCATACAATTTGTCAAATAAGGCAGACGAAGAGCGTTGAGAGAATAAAGTACTTGCAGGCTACGTGATAATAAACAAGCAATAAGAAGAGATCAGCTACTGAAGTTACTTTGTTAGCTCAAGGTACTAAAATGCTAAAATTCAGAATCAAAATTTGCACCAGCAGAAGCTGGAGATACTATATGCATCCATGTATCAGATGCTGACAGGCATAGGTCAGGTTGACAGACATAGGTTGCACTTGTCATGAAGTCGAGGTTGCTTCCTACAAGACTGGAACAGAATACTCTTCTCAAACAACTGTATTCAAGGTTTCCATTTTGCAAAAGAAACTGCTCACATTGGAATCCCTGAAGGCATCCGCGAAGGTTCTAAATGAACCGTCTCTTGTTTTCAGTCACTGATGGGCGGCCAAGGCTACATTTGATGTTATTGCACAACTAAATGCGTGACAAATCGCTGTAATCACGAGATGCAGAAATAAGAAACTGTTGTGCAATTCAAAATGATTAGAAATACACCTTGTTGCAACAAGTGATGATAATAAATAAAGAATTAAAGAAATAAATTTAATATTATGCCTTTTCTCTTCCAATTTTGATCGATCATTACTAATTCTTGGAACTGGCTGCCCAAAGCACTAAATAAGGGAAAGATCGGACATTGGCTGGGCCTCAACACTAGTCAACACGCGAAATGGTAGGCCAATTAGCAAACTTTCCGATTTCAGGCTTTGGCCGTAACATATGCAGTTAAATAAAATTAATACCCGCATATTTTTCGTTTCGCATGTTAGTCTGTGTTCATAAAAGTCCTTACCCAGCATTTATTTTCGCAACCGTAGGTCGAAGAAATATATTTTTAAATACAGAAATATTTCAAATGATGAAAAGATTCATGTTTTCATATTTTGAAATATAAAAAAATCATTTTGTATAAAACATGAAATCTAACTTTTTATACACTTCTCTACGCAAGATAATGCTTTACTCATTATAAAAATTAAAACACAAATATTTTGACTCCCGTGGAACAGAAATTGAACTAGGTATTTAATTTCAAGATTTGCAGTTTTTGACGTTGTTTTCAATCTGCCTAGAAGAGTTGGTAAAAATATAATTAGAATTAATTCAAGATTCCGTTTTCCTCCGTAAATGCCTTCCAATGATAATCCCCCCCCCTATTGCTGGTGTGCAATATGTTGAGATTCTGTTACAACTGATATGCCGAAAGAATTTTTACATAAGTAATTTATAAGTTTCTAAATGCTTAAAAATACATTAATATTCTCATGAAGTTTTACTGTCTAAAAATCGTCACCTAATGGTCATACAAAAAATTTTCATTAAATTAGAAATATTTTTTATTTATACTAATTATAAAAATAACGTTACGAATTGGATATGTGCCCATATTTTTATAGACATAGAGTTTTCCCACAACACGATTTCTACAGCATTCTGTTAACAATATCTTTTTTTCAAAAATAAATAAATAAATAAATAAAATAAAAAAATTATACTAATCAATGCGTTTCATGCACAGAATATACACAGAAATATTCGTAACTTAATCCATTACTATCAGAAATATTTTCCTAAAATTAAAAAAAAAATTTTTAATTAAGTACAGCTGCAAACATTTCGCTTGCAATTTGTGCAAAACTCCAAAATATGATGGCTGACTCTAAAACTAAATGTCTCAGTCAATTTTGTTAATCTTTCTAAATATGAGTTATAGGTATCGGAGGAAGGTATTAAACGTTAAATTTCGAAAATTTTACTAAACTGAGTTTTTTAAATGCGAAAACGTGCATATTTGCGCCATTTAAAACTTGAGTGATCACCTGTTTTCTCTTGATCAAAAACAAGTAATCAACTGCATCACTTGTTCTTGATCGAGAGAAAACAAGTGATGCAGTTATAACTGGAGTGCCGGATAAATGGAATCCTACTGTACTCACAACAGCGTTTCATGTTTGAAGATTCTACATAGGATATTTCAGGCGGGCTTTAGGAATAACAACTGATTTTGGCTCAAGAAAAGCTAATTTTTCTTAATATCTGAAGATAAAGATTACATTTTTTACAAAGTTAATAAAAATTTTTAACTTACAGCTTCTTAACGCATCAAGGGAAATTCGACTTATGAAGAAAAGGTATTATTAATATTAAAACGTCGAATTATTTGGTTCCAGAAAATATATATATATATGTTAAAGTTCTTGCTTAGCCGCTTATTATAATTCCTAATAAAGGAAAACATTTTACAATGTGGTTTCTTTTTTTTTCATGCGCAAGAGAAAATTAAACCCAGTCCTAATTAAACTCAAATAATTTCGTATCATTTTTCTTAAGCATAAAATTTATGCTAATTAATAAGCTTTCTGCCTCAAGAAATCTAATTCCATAATATTAAGGGTATGTATTTTTTAATAAATTTTACTAATTCAATAGGTTTTAAAATACGTACAAAAAAGCGCTATTTTCGAAGTTTTATTTCTTTCAATAAGTTTCAATCGGCTGGCTGGATATCTGGCTGTTTAATTACTGAACTATCAATGTACCTATGTTAAAGATCGGACAAAATCTGTTATTCACAACGTAAATCGCATCGATGGTTCCAAGGTTACTATACTACCATGTATGTTCTTCCATGACGTCACTGACTCCTAGTCATGGACCTTATAAGAAATATACTAACCCAAACTTGTTTTCTCCCTCGTCTGATGCGTTGCCGGCTGTCACCTTGATCACATCCGGAGGAGTAGGGACGACTTGCAGAAATTTAACATTGGTTGCCTATTGCAGCGTATATAATTAATTGTCAAGAAAAAGCTGGTTATAGCGCCTCATTTCACAAATTAGAATTTCTACATATTTTTTTTCAAGCGAAGGGGATAAAGCACCCGAAAGCTATCCATATACGTACGTATGTGTTCGAAGTTTCTTTTAGTCTCTTTGTTTTTCACGCAAAAACTCTCAAAAGATGTTTTAAAGAATTATCTCGTGAAAAGAAAGGGGGTTGCGCAATGCTTTTTACAATAGAAAGCTCTCTAATCGGTACTCGATTTTCGCTAATAACAGTTATTAATTCAGAGGGCTTTAAACTGATACTGTCAATGTATTTTCAAAGCATGTTACAAAACCTGTATAAAGTGGCCCAACACTAACTGTTAGGGAAATAATGCATCCTCGTTACATTTCCAAAATTTTCCATTTTTACTCATTACCTGAGTGGAAAGTAATCATGAAAAACTATTTTTCATAATAAATAACATGAAGCTTTTAAAAACACAGACTGACTTATTTACAAAGGAAAGAGTAGTCCTTGACTTGTAATCAACTAACATCTGTAGGTTTAATATAAAATCTCAAAATACAACAAAAATCATAAGGGTAGCCAAAATTTGTTTCTCATCGTTTTGGCGCTGTTCGTACACCTAAAGGAAGCCGCAGAGAAAACTTGCAATTTTGTAAGTAAAATTTAGACATTTCAGCCTTCATTTCACATATTACTTTTCATTTTATAAATCATTTTGGGCATCCTCATATAAGACGAAAAGAATCCCTCGACTTAATTTTTTATTTCAGCGAAAAAAATATAAAGGAATTAAAAAAGAAAAAAAAATCCGACCACCATTTATGTGCTAATGGCGACTGACAATTCGATCTCGCGGTCTAAATGTAGAGTAGAAGTGTTCTATTTTGGAATGGTGCACATTTTCGAATCTACTTATCAATTGTTAATCGCCTGTATCAGTTCTACTAACCAAATATTTCGTTCTCTTCTCTTGTGTGAGGACTTTGACCGGTACTCCTAAGTAAAGAAACAAAATGCCACATCGTGCCTATCAAAATTTCCTTCCGTGGATCGGCGACAAAAAAAGAAAATTCATGAGACGCGCCACACGAAAACGGGAGGGGGGGAGCAGGTTTGAGAAGAAAATGATTTATAATCTTTCGCTTGTGTTGGTTCGACGCCTATGGATGGCTTTGAAAACAGAGATTATTCGGTATTATTTTTGCACGTCTGCAATTATAATTTTAAAAAAGAATAAAAAAGAGAGGTCGTTCTTGACAGCTGCATCAGGAACGCAGACGATAATAACTGTCGCCGGGATATCATAGACGATTTGTTAGATAGCGAATGTGTATGTAGTGTGTTTGTGCTATCGAAATCGAAATGTTACAGCGCCATGAGGTTGGACGAACTTGAACGAAAGGGTTCACACGCTATAATCCTCTTCTGAATTACATACAGAACACAAATTTATTTCAAATTACTTAAAATAATAATTATAAAAAGATATTTGAAAGTATTAACTATCAACAACCGTTTTTCTCATCCTTAAAAGATAAATTTACAAAACGCTGAAACATATTCACATTCAAAAATGAATCCGAATAGGAATTTACCGCGTAAGTCTGACTTTTAAAAGTTGTGAAATGAAACTGAAATTCTGAACCCGCATTTTTCTTAAGCATAAAATTTATGCTAATTAATAAGCTTTCTGCCTCAAGAAATCTAATTCCATAATATTAAGGGTATGTATTTTTTAATAAATTTTACTAATTCAATAGGTTTTAAAATACGTACAAAAAAGCGCTATTTTCGAAGTTTTATTTCTTTCAATAAGTTTCAATCGGCTGGCTGGATATCTGGCTGTTTAATTACTGAACTATCAATGTACCTATGTTAAAGATCGGACAAAATCTGTTATTCACAACGTAAATCGCATCGATGGTTCCAAGGTTACTATACTACCATGTATGTTCTTCCATGACGTCACTGACTCCTAGTCATGGACCTTATAAGAAATATACTAACCCAAACTTGTTTTCTCCCTCGTCTGATGCGTTGCCGGCTGTCACCTTGATCACATCCGGAGGAGTAGGGACGACTTGCAGAAATTTAACATTGGTTGCCTATTGCAGCGTATATAATTAATTGTCAAGAAAAAGCTGGTTATAGCGCCTCATTTCACAAATTAGAATTTCTACATATTTTTATTTTGGAAATTGAGATTGATTTTTAAAATAATATTTTAAATCTGAACTAACGGAAAATTTCAAACAAGCAATTTTCTCTTGCAATTTTTATGCTTTATATTGGTGTAAATAAGTAAAAAATGCTAAAATATTTAAAAACGAATTTTTGAAAGTTTTGTTTAAAATTCTAAATTGTAAGGCTTTTTTAAAATTATAGATGAGTATTATAGCACAATTTCTGTAAAGGAATTTTATTTCAATTATATTTCATAATACATTATAGTGATAAACACTTTTGACTCCTTAAAAATTTTTATACATTTAATTCTAATATTAAAATTGTATTTAACCGTAATAATTAATTTTGCTTGTATTTCATAGTGATTATTTTTTTAATTTATTTTTAGTTCTGCATAAGATTTTTTTATTTACTGTTAATTCAATTTGTTAGCCCAAAGGGGCGGTAGCCTAGAAAGGCTGTCAGTTTCGAAACAGCATTTTACGCTGTTTTACTATAAAAGTCCGTGTCTCATTGCAAATTGTTGTTACCAAATATTATCGCCCTATATTATGTGTAAAGAAATTAAATAATGAAGAATCTGTATGAATACATGTATGGTTCTCGCACTGTGACAAAAACGACAGTATCTAGAGCCATCAAATTTTGAATAATGTAATCCTCCACCCGAACATGGGCATCTGGACGGCCGAATTTCGAATCTGTTTTAATCTATTTCATATTTTGATTCATTTCATATTTCATATTCAAAACTTTAACGAATTTTTTATTAAAAAACTCATCGAGTTCAGAGCGAGCACTCTACGGAAAATAACAGTTTTATCTCCAGTGCAGAAATTCTAAAGATATGGTGTTTTCAAATGTATGTGGTTTACGGGCGAAGAACATGATATCCAATAAACATAGGTAATGCACAAAACTTTAAAAAAAGGTTCCTTTTGGGCGTAATATAAAATTTGAGTGCTTCTAGATTTTATTTTATCTTTCCCCCCCCCCTTCATTACGCTCAGAAAATTTTATGCTCCGAATTTTATGAATTATTAAAATAACTAATCCACTTTAATGTTAATAATTTAATGATCATATAATCAAATAAATATGATCAAGACACAATAACACGCCGAATAACTAATTCAGAAGTCAAACAAAAAAATCAGCGTTATATTTTTAAAATTTTGAAATTTGAAGATATAACGCTGATTTTTGTTGTTTGACTTCTGAATTAAATATGATCGTTTTGTAATGTTATTATAGTTTGTAAAATCACTGCCTGAAAATGCTCTTTAAATTAAAAAAAATTATCAGATCTTGTTTAATTTTACCTTATTTATTTCAAAGCATCATGTACTAATCTTATTTAATTTTACTTTATTTTTGCAAAATCAAGTTCATAAATTTTGTGCTTAGAGTTTTTATCGTTTTACGAAAGTAAAGATGTTTGTACAAGAATTATGCATGAAAAAAATGCGCGAAATGTAGTAAAAAGTGCTTTAATGAGATATATTAAATCCTATTTGGAAAAAACTGTGGCTTTGATAATCTCATCACTATACAACATTTAATAATTAAAAAGAGTTATGTGAAACAAACGCCATAGGTTTCGGTATTAAAGTAAACCAGATCGTCCCTACTCTTTCTTGCCGACATGTCGGTGACGCGCGCCCCGCCCACTGGGTTAGTCTATCTCTTATAAGGTCCATGCTCCTAAGTCTGCTCAAAAGCAACTTCGTTTTTACTCCGCTCTGCGTTTTCGTTTCGGCTAAAGTGCAGAATCGCCAACTTTTTTGTTTGGCGCTTTTTGCAAGAGTAAGACCAAATGATGTGTACCTGGATAAAGTCAAGAGTGTGCGCAATGCCATTTTTCTGCAATTCTGGGATTTTTTTTAATTGAAAATAGGCCAACGTGTACATGGATACCAAGTATGTGCAATTCTTAAAAACGCACCAAACAGTGGGTGATATTTCTTTTCCCCTTCGTTTCTCCTATTTTTGTAAGTAAGCAACTGTTTATATACGCACTAATACTAATCGAATCAACGAATGGCGCTGCCTACGCATCTATGAATCTAACGACGTATCTAAATGCCACATCTAAATTTCTGCAAACGGTGGTTCAATTATAATTCTATGATCAAAATACTCAATCTAGTTATAAAAGGATTTATTAAAATACTAAACAAACTAACCTAATCTAGAATTTAGAATCGAATCTAATGTTACATCTCATGAGCAGCGTTCCAACTGCGTCATAACAAATCGAAAGTCAAGTTCTCACTGTTGCCATTCCAAGGCAAAGAAAAGTTTGTTTCTAATCAAGCCGGAACATCCCGGCCCCCGTTGGGCGATTGTCCAACATCATTTGGAAATGGACGACGAAAGATTCCATCTGAAGTTCTGACGTCTACGACTCGTACTAATCCATCTGGACCAAGAAAGGTTTCCTCGATGCAAGCTAGTGTCCACTTCATGGGTGTCTTGTTTTTATCCTTTAACAAGACTCCACTTCATGGGTGTCTTGTTTTTATCCTTTAACAAGACTAGTTGTCCTGCCTTGAGATTGGATCTCACTTGATTCTATTTTGAGCGGTTCTGCAAATGATTAAGATATTCCACGCTCCAACGGTGCCAAAAATTAGGTCTAAGTTTTTGAATTAAAGTCCATCTAGAAGACAAGGTCAAAGAATCTACAGAATCATTCGGTTCTGGTATCGACAAAAGTGGAGCTCCTATTAGGAAATGACCTGGAGTCAAAGGCTGAACATCTGTTGGATCAGCCGAAATAGGTGATAGAGGTCGAGAGTTCAAGCAGGCTTCTATTTGTGTAATTAACGTATACAGCTCTTCAAAGTTTAAAATTGTCGTTTTCGCGACCTTTGTCAAAATTCTCTTCATTGATTTTATATTAGCCTCCCATAATCCGCAAAAATGAGGGGAAGAAGGAGGAATAAATCTCCATGTAATACCTTCTTCGGAACTAAAGCGTTGAATGGGATCCGATCTACAAATTCTAAGGAGTTTATCAAGAACATTCTTCGATCCCCTGAAGTTCGTAGCGTTATCACTCCAAACAATGGATGGTTTGGATCGTCTGGCAATAAACCTTCTAAGACATGCTAGAAATGTTTCAGCAGACAAATCCGATAGTACTTCTAGGTGAATAGCATTTGTACTAAAACAAATAAATATCGCGATAACTGTGTTGAGACCAATTTGTCATCAACGATAATGTCCATGTTTAGCAATTCACCGTTAGAATCAGTCCGGCCTTGAAAGCACCATCCAAATATTGTTTCGGAAGCTATAAGTTTATTTTTAAAACGGTTAAGTCTACCAGGTATTACTTCATGATAGTAACCTGCTCCGATCAAAACAGCAATATTTTTGTCTCTGTATTCACATGTTGCCATTTATGATCTTTTTTCTTATTTATATTTTCTCAGTCTTATTTTTTACATTTAACAACATTTGATAAGTGAAATTTTGCTTACCTTTCTTGATGAATATTCACAGGCACGCTTGGAATTCCTTTTCATTTTTATCACACAGAAGCTTTATTTACAGCTATGTACAACAATTGTATGCTTACATTAGAACGTTTATCATGTTTCTCTGGTTGCCACTACATCTATCTCAAAAATCCGCAATGCGGTAAGAAAAATATAACAAGCTAAAAGTAAAACAGCTGCGCCCTCTCGTGGTCAGCTACATAAACTGTAACATCCTCGCCTTCGATGAACTCTTGGTTCATCAAAGAATTGGATTCTGAAGTTATCTTAAACACTAAATGTTTTAATGTTCTACAAGTTTAAACGTTCATAGATGCAGTGTTCGCAATTTAAGTTCATTGTATTCAGTTCAAAGAGTTCAAGTCATTTCTAATAAGTACAATAACTGCACAGGACGACGAAGATGAGTTCCATTAGCTAAACGGACATTGCAAGCCCTTATTTTCCCATCTCGTCCTGGATGATATTCCATAGTTTTTGTAAATCCTTGTCTACCCTTTTGAAGGTTTTTGCATTGTCTGAATATATTATTCGACATACTCCTCTTCTTGAAATAAATCTTCTAAAGGACAGAAGAAAATTGTTTGCTGTTTCCAGATGCACTCACTGCTCTGGTTACAGCGCATGTATACAGAGCAATATAAGCTTTCCCAGTTCCATACTTTGCACTCATAGGACCAGCAAAATCAAGTCCTACAACTTCGAAGGGATTTGCTTTTGTTATTCCTTCGGTTGGTAAAGGAGCGATATCCTGACTTAGTGGCTTAGCTTTAAATCTGTAGTAAGTCACACACTTGTTAATATTACTCTTTACACACTATCGATCCTTAAGTATCCAGAATTTTTCTTTAATTTGAGTTAAAGTTTCAGCTACACCAGCGTGTCCTTGTGTTTGGTGACAATCTTTAATGATATGATCTGTTAAATGAGACTTCTCAGGTAGTATTGCTGGGTATGTTTGATTATAGCTTAACTCAGCATTTTGAACCCTTCCACCTACTCTGAGTATTCCATTCGAGTCTACAAATGGATTTAATGTAAATATTTTCGAACTATGTATGCTTTGTTTCATCTTTAATTTCCTTATTTCTTCTCTAAAATTTTCTGAGTTTTCTTGATGGAGAAATTCTCTGCTTCATTCATCTCTTCAGCCTTAACAGGTCCAATTCTTCTTAGTTTTGAGTTTTTCACATTATTGATAAATCTGAAAAAATAAGATGTAATTCTATATACTTTCTTTATGTCACTGAAGTTCTCGATAGGAATGATAGGTTCGCTGTTTTCAACAATACAGTTTGCTGTTAATATTTCTTGCTTCTTTCCTTTTCGTTTCTCAGAATTTGTTATTTTATCATCTTCATTAAAATTTCTCGAAGATCTGGGCCAAACGTTGTTATCTTTAACAAGCCAAGGTGGGCCATACCACCACAGTTAATTTTTTGAAAGGGTTTCTACCTTCTGCCCTCTCGTCAATAAGTCCGAAGGATTCTCATGGCTGGGACAATAATTCCACCAATCTGGATCCATTTTCTTTGGATTTCTAGACACCTATTATGTGCAAATTGTTTCCACTTTTTCTGATCAGCCTTGACCCAATGTAGTACAATTTCTGAATCTGTCCACATATAAATCTTCATTTCTGTAGAACTTATGTCATGAGTCGAGCTCCTATGACTGCTCCTAAAAGCTTCAGTCGAGGTAACGTAACCCTTTTTATGGGAGCAACTCTTGCTTTGGACATAACAAATGCTGTTTTTGTTAGCTCATTTTCATTGTATCTCAAATATACAACGGCATCTTATCCCTTTCGGCTACTATCTGTAAAACAGTGCAATTGTATATTCGGTAGATTACCTTTTGACAGATTGTTGAAATAATGTCTTGGAGTTTCAACATTTTTTAATTTAGGAATTTCATTACACCAGGTTTTAAATCGGTTCCGCAATTCTTGATCAAGTGGTGCATCCCACTGGTATCCTCTTTGCCAACATTCTTGCATCATCATTTTAGCTGCAACAACAAAGGGAGATATGAAACCGATAGGATCGTATAGTTCGCCTGCAACTTGAAGAATCTTCCGTTTTGTTATTTCCTCAGCCGGATCCTTGAGTAATTCATCTTTCATTCGAAATTTCAGTTTATCTGCTTCATGATTCCAAATATATCCTAACAAAGTGCTATTCCTTCCGTCTCCATTAAACTTCGTATTTTCAGCTGCATTCCAAATCGCATGTAATTGGGCGTTATTGCTCCTCCACTTTCTCATATTGAAACTAGCAAGCATCATAATCCTTTTCACATCTTCATAAATTTAATTTCTGCAGTTTCTCCTTCATCATCTGTACCATGAATTAAATCATCTACGTAAAACTTTTCTTGAAGAAGCTGACAGATATTCAAATATTGTGCTTTCACTTTCTTGCGTGATGCTTTATAGTTGCTGTTAGTAAAACGGGGTTACAGGTTGCTACGAATATTACACGCGTCATTCTTAAAATCGTCGGTTGCTCCTTTTCCTTTGCAGTCCAAAGAAATCTTATTGCATTTCTGTCCTCAGGCTTCAACAGAATTTGTATAAAAGCAGCTTCGATACCTGAAGCAAATGCTATTTTGCGTTTGCGAAATTAATTAGCAAATCTAATAATTTATGGTTTAAATTTGGTCCTGAATGTAAGCAATCATTTAAAGATAGACTGTCATGAGTATGCGAGGAAGCATCAAATACGACCCTTAATTTCGTAGAATCGTGATCTTCTCTGATTACACAACGGTGTGGCAAATAATAGATGATTTCTGCAGAATTCTTCCGAGACTTTTCAGCTATTCCTTTATTTAGATAATCTTCAATTACCCTTGAATACTTGTCATAAATTTCAGGATTTTTCTTAACCCTTCGAAGTAAACTGCTCCATCTGTTTAAGGCGGTGTTATAATTACTACCCATTTTGTTCATATTGTCCTTCCAAGGTAATGAAACTTCATAACGATTGGTTTTATATTCAATAGTTTCTTCAAATCTACGCATAACTTCAGTGTCATTTTCATTGTTGAATAGTTATATATTCCAATTGCATCTAAATCCCATAGCCTTTTTAGAGCTGCACTAATTTCCAAATCATGTGCATATGAAATATTCTCAACAACATTCATTACCGTAATTCCGGAATGAAGTGTAGAAACATTACTTAATGCTTCAGTTCCACTTATAGTGTAACCAAATAAGGTTTCAGAGGCAACAAGACCCTTTGATAATCCTTTAGCCTTTCCAGTGACTATTTTCCAGTAATAATTATTACCAATTAATACAGATATTTGAGAGTTATGGACACCTATATCTGTAGCATCAGCAAGTCTTATCGAATTTTCCTTACAATAATTAAGTATTTCCTTTCCTGGCATACCAATAACAACTTGATTAATTTCTGGAGTTTCAAGAGCTTCAATTATTATATTCCCAGGTCCACATATATCTTCAAGAATAACCTTAACCTCTTTTAGCCTTTTAACTGTAGGCTCAGTAGAGCCGAAGCTGTAAATCTGAAGTTCTTTCCCCATAACAATTAATTTTAATTGTTTTGATACTTCTCTCAGGATGAAAGATTTATGAGAGGCAGAATCGAAAATGAGTTTTACATTTTTTCTTCTATTCTGACCTAAAGCTATTGCATTTGCAGTTTGTAAATATACCCTATTTTTGTTATCTCTTTCCGAAATTGACGCCACCACTGTGTCTGTTTTAAACTCAACTTTATTTTCGCTTTTTTTTTTTTTTTTTTTTTTTTTTCAAATTTATTATCATGTAAAATAGTATCATTATGCCTTAATGAACATAAATCACAGCGTATATCCGAGCTGCAACGGGCAGACGTATGAGACTTACGAAAACATAAATAGCATCTGTTAGCCATTTTTATTTTTTTTATTTTCTCCTCAATTGGAATTGCGCAATTTGAAGTAGAATGTTTCAAAGATTCATTTTCTATCTTCTCGCAAAATATACAATCGGCTGTTGATGTATTCGTATTCAACGACGCAACTGCTGGAACAAAATGTTTGTTTTTGAAGGCAGTATGATATTTCTCACTTTTAATAAGGTCTCACGATTGATGTTTATGTTGTTCGGTTCTGATGTTAAACTCAGAATAATTTGGCTATGTTTGGGAAAACGTAGGCTCTCTGCTTTCAACTTCAGAAATTCCAAAATGTTACTCACTGTAGTTTCTGTATCAGGGTTTAATGATCGATTAAACTCTAAAACTAATTCGCTAGGAAGTATTCTCATTAACAGTGGGCATAACAAATAGCTGTAAGAATTCGAAGTAACGGCTTCTAACTTCAAGGCTTCTAACTTCAATTTCTAAGCTATCATATAAGTTACGTAATGTTTTAATATCATCCATTTTTTAACTGGCTTTAAATTCAGCAGACGATTCATATGTACGTTTATTAAAATGTCCTTTCTACCAAACCTTTCTTTCAGAATATTTATTGCCTTAGCGTAATTTTCGGTAACTAACGGTAATCCCTTTACTGACATTAAAGCTGTGTCCGTTAGTAAAGATGTGAGGTAATTAAATTTGTCTACATTCTTTAAAGCAGAGTTATTATGTATAGCAGATTCGTACTAAGCCCAAAAACTTTGAAACTTACATATTTCGCCTTTAAATTTATTAATGGTTAGTTTCGGAAGTTTAGCGTCATTTGTATTTGTGCTCTCTACCGTATCTATAGTAGAAGAATTAGATGGCATCTCATTTAATTTAACACATTTTCTATTTCTAAATATTCTACTGATCTTCGATTTGGACAACGTAATTTTATTTTTATATTCTACGCTATCCTGTATTTCAGTTTCGTACTCTTTTTCATCTGTTATGATAGATTCGATTTCAGTGTTCAGTATTAGTATATCGTTTTCATTTTGATTTAAGATGGATAAATCATCTTCTAATAAATCAAATTTAATATTATCCGATTCTATTTCCTTTTCCATTTTAGCTATCAGTCTTGTTACTGATGCTCTTAACATCCCTCGCTTCTTTTTTAGTGCATTTAACCTACCCATCTTAATAATCAATATTCAATCACTAATCGAACAATAATAAATACTTAAATATCATAATATATCTAAAGATCACTGTTATCTCGGAATTTCGGCACCATGTTGCAATTTATGATCTTTTTTCTTATTTGCATTTTCTTATTCTCATTTTTTACATTTAACAACATTTGATAAGTGAAATTTTGCTTACCCTTCTTGATGAATATCCACAGCTCGGAATTTCTTTTCATTTTTATCACACAGCTTTATTTACAGCTATGTACAAAAATTGTATGCTTACATTAGAACGTTCATCATGTTTCTCTGGTTGCCACTACATCTATCTCAAAAATCTGCAATGCGGTAAGAAAAATATAACAAGCTAAAAGTAAAAAAGCTGCGCCCTCTCGTGGCCAGCTACATAAACTGTAACATCACAAGAATCAGCTAACTGTAATCAACTCTTTGTGAAGTTTGGAAACTGGGATATCAGGGAAAAGTAAATTAGTTGCACATATTTGGTTAGTTTCTAAAGCTTCAATTTCTATATTTAGGGATGGTTCACTTCTGTTTTCGAGTTTGACTTTCACAACATTGTAAGTTTGTTCTGTTGCCTGGTTAACCCCAAAGGCAAATACGGACAAAGTCTCCTTTCGAATAACAGGTAGTTTACACTTTTCTGAAATGTCCCGAATTATAGATCTTCTCATCGATCCATTGTCTAATAGAATACGAACTGGTTCTAAATAATCCTTATGAGAAAATGGACGTATCATCACAGTGCACGTTTGTAGCAATGCACTGAGGAAAGTTTCGGTTTTTAAGTGACTAATCTGAACATCTTTACTGGATGGAATTGTCGACACGACCTTGTTTTTCTCTGATTTGGTTTCGAGTTGGAAACAAATAGACCTATTGTGTTTTTTATTACATATTTCGCACATTTTTCTTTCCTTACATTGCTTAATTTTATGCTGAGGTTTAAGATACAAAAAACATCGGGCTGGACATTTTAAAATATTTCTTTTCTCCTCCACGGTTTTAATTTCACAGCGCTCCGATTCGTGTAGTTCATCACAATATATAGAATTACTCCTAGCGAATGGAGCAATATATTCATACGTTTTAGGCAAACTTTTTTCTGCGCTTGTTGTTTACATTAGCGTGAGCGGAGTGGAGACGATCGTTTGATTTATGCCTCCAGTTATGAAATCATTTCCGCACGGTGTTTTGTGTTTGTTTCTCTACCATCATTTAACTGCGTAGCTCTTTCGCAGCTTTCGATTTCTTTACGAATAAATTCCATTAATTCGTTAACGTTCCATGTTTGGTCACTGTTTCTATTGCGACTGTATTCTAACGTAATCTCTGATGGAATTAATTTTAACAATATTGGGCAAAGTAAACTACCGTAAGTTTCTGATACCATGTTCTTTGACTTTAAGCATCTAATTTGAGTTTCATACTGATCATATAAATTCCTAAGATTTTTTCTATCCCTTACATTTCTAAAATGGGAAAGATTTAAAAGTTTGTTCATGTGAGCATTTATTACCAAATCTTTTCTCCCAAACCTGTTAGTTAACAATTCTATAGCTGAATCGTAGTTCTTATTTGTAAGCGAAAGTCCGGAAACGGCATTATAAGCTACCCCACCTAGTAAAGTCTTTTAAGTAACTGAACTTATTTATTTTCGATAATGAGTCATTGCTATGGATAGCTCCCTCAAATTGACACCAAAATTCCTGCCAATTGCTAGAATCACCAAAAAATTTAGAGATAGTCAATTTTGGAAGGCGAATAAATTTATTACTTTCAATTTTGGAATATATAGCGTTTTCATTAGGAATTTTCATACTTTCCTTATCCAAATTTTCGAGTTTGTGTAATTCCCTCAAATTTTTTCTTGCTCTAAACTGCAAGACTTGTATTTTTTCCATCATACTCTAGAGCGGATAAAACTTGAAGTTCAAATTCATCCTCTGCGACCTTCAAATCCCTTTCTATTTGAATGTTTAAATCACTCAAGAGTTTTTCGTTTAATATGTCTAAAGTTTCTTCTATTACATTTATACTAACGTCATCTTTGCTTAATTCTGTCTCAATTTTCTTTAGCACCTTGGACACTGCGGTCCTTAATGCTTTGCGTTTCGATTTAAGTTTGGCAACAGGATCTTCCATAATTACTTTAAAATAAAAAACTTATCCTACCTTTTTGCAGGCTTCCCACACTTCACACCGTGCTAATCCATACTTCCGAATCCATATTTTCGAATAATAGCCGGCTTCCCGGCACGTCGCACCAAAAATGGTTATGTACGCACCAGTGGCGGCTCGTAATAAGCACTGTGGAACTGCAGCACCCCTTATTTCCCCATATTATTATTTTTAATATTTAGTCTTTAATTCTTTCTTTTTCTTTATACATTTACAATACATAATCCTTAAGCTTAATGTCAGTTACCATCCCCTACTTTGTGAAAAAGGTAAGAAATTCTTTGTTTGAAACTGCGCGCTTGACAGTTCCAGCGACGTTGTGCTTGGCTGTTCTGCGCATGCGCGCACAGAAAGCAGCACGCGAGCCGGGTAGCGAGAAGAGCACTGCTCTTGCAGTGCCGAAATTCTGTCATGTTGTTGGAAACGTGATTTCTTTTTACTCTGCGCGTGTGGTATTCTTCCACAAGGTGGAACTTCATCATACGGACCATAAACAGAGTTCATGAAAATTTGCAACCTTTAAAAAATTGCCTTACTGAAATTCAATCAACATCAAATGCAGATCAAACTATTGCAAAAGCAACAGAAATTTAAAAAAAAAAAAAAACTATATGATGATAATTTCAAGTTTTGGTTAGAGCTTTTTTATCAGATGCGTCATGTTGAAATAATATACAATTAAGTGCAATCCACAGAAATTAGTGTGTTGTTTAAAGTTAACGAATATATAACAAATTTCAAAACTGCTATTTTAGAATTAAGAAACTCAAAGTACTGTAAGAATTTTTCAAAGCCACTGATAGCAGAAGCTAAGGAAATATGTGGTTTTATACTATGTTTTTATATAATGCACAGGTATTCTTCCACTAAATACTTAGCAGATGATGCTAAATTGCTAAACAAGAAATGCTTCGCTAGTTTTAGGAATGACCATTCTACAGAAGAAATACTACTGACCACTGAAGCATATTTAATGATTGACAGAGAAAAGCTTGAAACTGAACTAAAAGCATTCTATTGTAGGTCTGATATCCATGAATACTGCACACGAAACAGATAAAAATTCTCTTGAGAGTTCCCATGACTACATCAGAGGCATAACGCTGCTTTTCAACATTTAAAAGAATGAAAACTTTTCTAAGAAGCACTAGGAATTCGGAAAGACTAAATGCGCTTGCACTGATTTCAATAAAGAAAAATTTCTTCAGTTGTCATCCAGAGATCAAGGAGAAAATTACTGATCTTTTCGCGCTAATTAAAACAAGAAGAATGGATTTCATTTTTAAATGAATAGGCAAAGATTGAACTGTAACAATTTTGGTTACTTTTCGCGCAAATTCAAACAAGAAGAATGGATTTCATTTTTAAATGAATAGGCAAAGATTGAACTGTAACAATTTTGGTTAAAGTAATTAAGAAATGTTTAATTTTTTTCTTGTAAGATTTCCTGAACTTTCAAAATAAATTTTCTTTTTATACATGTTTATTCCCTTTTAGACATTTTTAAAACAAAGGTTAAGTTTTTTTGGAACAGCACCCGCACTAATTTTAGCCACGAGCAGCCACTGGTACGCACTAATGTACACTAATCGAATCAACGAATGGCGCTGCTTACGCATCTAACTATGAATCTAACGACGTATCTAAATTTCTGTAAGCGGTGGTTCAGTTATAATTCTGTGATCAAAATACTCAATCTAGTTTTAAAAAGATTTATTAAAATACTAATCTAATCTAGAATCAAATCTAATGTTACATCTCATGAGCAGCGTTCTAGCTGCGTCATAACAAATCGAAAGTCAAGTTCTCATTGTTGCCATTCCAAGGCAGAGAAAAGTTTGTTTCTAATCAAACCGGAACATCGGCAGAGTGAAAGTTTCTAGTCAAACCATAAGAGCAATGTTAGAATTTGAAATAACCTAAACTTGTTTGTCTACTAACCTTGCTTCGTACAGAAGGCCAACGGAAATTTAGGACTGTGAGCATTTTTCTGTTGATATAGCTGCGGCAAGCAGAATAATAACGTACAGTTATGACAATTAATAAACCGTAAAGCCAATCAGAACACATATGTGTCTTAACTGAGTAAGCTTATCAACGGCCCATCTGTAAGACCGCTGAATGCTAGCAGTTCAACCTAGATTCAAATCCCAGGGAGCGAATTGTAGTATGTGAGTTCCCACTGATTTTCTCTACACATAACGAGAATTCAAACCAGTTTTACTTAATCTAATCTAAGTCTCCCATGAAAAGATTCTCTCCTTAGGTAGATAATATTCGCGTGCTTTGCTACAATACAAATAATCACAATTCTAATTTGGTTAGGCAAGTTAATTAGGCAAGGTAGTGAGGATTTATCTGTCCAGAAAGAACTGCCTTTCAGTGTAATTCATGGTTTCTAAATCTCTTATAAATCTCTCAATGTATTTGTTTTTAAAAATAAGGGCAAAACTTAAAAGAAATCTACCAACTGAAATCCAGAATTCAAGTTGAAATTACGAAACTTGAAAAATAAAGTAAATCCTCAGTCCGAGATGACGCTGCATCTAACAGTTGCAAGTTTCTAATGTCAAAAAGGTTAAATTCGATGCCTTTCTTATTACCTTTCTGAGTATCTGGGATATTCAAAAATATTGTCAGACAGTTTCCCAGTTACAGACCAGGGATAGTTACAAATTAAATGAGCGGCAACAAACCTCATTTTCACGCAAAAAGAACGCAGGCTGACTTTCTTGAGTACATTTTTTTTTTTAACCTTTGCAAAAGTAATATAATAAATCATGCACTTTTTGGAATCTACTTATCAGTTACCTATTTCGGAAAACTAAAGGTTATCAAATTGATCACTAATACTAAAGGTGTTAACTTGATAATTATCGATTTCTTTCATAAAAAGTCAGTCTCAAGCTACTGTTATGAAATCCGGGAAATTAACAGTCAAACCAAAAATTAAGCTGTATCTCGTAATATGCAGATAATCGAAAAAGGAGTCTTTTACAAATACAATGTGTAAAAAAGTATTGGCAGTTGCCTATAATTAATCAATCTACTAGCTACCAAACGGAATGCTTGACAATTTTAGCTGGACATAATGAAAACAGAAGGCAATAAAGACTAATACTTTGTATTCATACCTTTTGCATTTATAACAGCTTGTAATCTAGTTCTCATAGAAAAAATCAAAGTCCTGATTGTTGAAAATGTCCTGTTGGGAATTTTGTGCCACTCTTACAGTAATATACGATTAAGTTCATCTTTATACAAAATTTTATGTTTCCTGACATCTAGTTTCAATTTGCGCCATAAATTTTCAATTAAATTTATGTCAGGCGATTGAGGCTTTGTCTTCAACTGGCGAGGAGCGTTATAGAGTAACTATTGCCACGTGATTTTCACTGTATCCTTAGGGTCATTATCCTGGTAAAACACAAATGGTGTTGTTCCTTAGCCAAGTTTTTGGGCACTGAATTTCACGTTATGCCGCAATATGTCAATATACGTAGAGCCGTCATAACACTATCAATGATGCACAGGTTGCTGCCTGCCATACAGCAACAAACTACGACGTTCCCAATAACATGTTTTACAGTCGGTGTTAAAATGTTGTTTTTCCATTTCGGTGTTAGGCTTTCTCCACACATACTGTCGTCCATCACTCTCGAAAATGTTAAACTTTGATTCATCGGACGAAATAACTGTGTTCCAAAATTCGTCTGATAAATAAATATGAGATTTTGCAAAATCTAATCTCTTTCTCCTGTTTATTTCTAAAATGAAAGGTTTCTTTCTAGCTGCCCTTCCACAATAACTTCCTCCATGTCACACATTCCGTATAATCTGTACATTAAAAGTTTTATGCGAAGTATTAGCGACATCCTTGGATAACTAAGGTGCACTTATTTTAGGGTTTCTTCTTAACCGCTTTGATAATGTCACGTTTTCCCTTTATAAAATATTCGAGGCCGTCCACCTTTAATCTTATTTTTCGTCGATCCTGTCTGTCTCTTTGAACTTTTTACAACACTTCTAACACTAAATAACATTATATTCAGTTGTATTCCTATAGCACGATAAGTTAAAACCTCATTTCTGAGCTGAAAAATCATGTTTTTAACATTAACATGCAACTCCTTCGATTTTGAAGCTGTATTAGCAAAATAACGTTTTAAAAGTTTCGAAGTAGCACTGCAGACTTTATACTAATAGTCTAACACGTGATCTCAACATAACAAAATTTGCATAGCAGTTAGAACTTTGCCAATATTTTTCTGACATGCAAATTTACATATTTGTTGCATATTTTGTGTAAAAGGCATATTAAATTGAAAGTTTCATTAGATTTGTGTGTTTATTACCCTCCTGTGTTCGTTATGTCCAGCTCAAATTGTCAAGCATTTCCTTTGTTAGGTAACATGATCAATTAGAGGCAATTGCCAATACATTTTTTTACCCACTGTACAAGTAAACAGGTACAGGTAGAATCTAGGTCAGCACCTCTGTAGATCACAGACGTTGAGGTGTTGCGGAAGCTAGCTAACTGTTAAGTTTCCAAACCAATTTTGAGGACGAATATCCCAGGGTCGGTCCGAGGATCTCCCACTCCTTTCCCTACACTAACCTCTCAGAAGAACTTCCAGGCTGCCGTGTATTTTGTGTGCCCACTTGCCTCATATATGCTTACAAACATCCATGCCTTCTCCGGATTCGAACACGGGCTTATTGGTATTTAACCACTATACCGTCTGGGTGGTAATTATAAGTAAACATATAAGGTATTTCTCCCGCTTTCCTAGCGTGCCTTCGTGGTGTGGTGCTTCTGCAAGCTGGGACGGTATTCCAGAAGTCCGTGGTTCGATTCCCGGCGAAGGTGATTCCTCATTTTTCATCTTGCCTGCTTCCAAAAATACCTAATGTCTCTACAAACAGACATTTAAGACATAAAAATACTGAAGACCCTTTAAATATATAAATATATGTAACCTAGAGATGCAACTTTATCAGCCTAAAATAAAAATGCGCACTTTTTTTTGAAGCAGACATATTAAAAAAGGACCATTAAACCCTAAAGATTACAAACAAGCACTAGTGGAATTTATTCCGCTTAAATAATTGTTGCGTAAAACATAAAACATCAGTGCGGAATAGCATTTAAGAAAGTTGGTACACAACCAAATTACATGTATAGTAGTTGGCAAGTTAAAAATGTCTACCGGGTCCATTCTTTGCAAATTAAGAAAGCACTGCTACAGGTAAAGTATTATCATTTTAGTATAATTAAAAAAAAGTGTCACACATAAACATGGCGTACTTTTATGCCATGGAAGTACGAAAAGGCCTTATGTGGTTAAAAAAAGTAACAGATAAATTGCTACCACAATAAAAATCTACCAAAAATAATACCAAATAGTAGTAATGATCCAAAACCGCTTTAGTTACCTGATCTATATGAACTGACTGGCTTTCCGTAAGAACTCCGAATACGTATTATCAACGAAAAAATTATACCGTCAATTTTATAAAAGTTCACATTAACGTCGGAAACATCTACAACATCTATAACACATATATAACCTCAATTAAAGCATGTAATTCCTTCACGTAATAAAATTTAAAACAATTTTCAAGTTCTAGCAAGGTCGGGGGGAAATACGCTTTTACTCTTATCTTCATTTAAGTTGCTCAACGAGTCAAGCATACATTAATTTTAGAACTCGCTATAACACTAAACTACAGTTGTAACTTCAATTACGGCACAGTTGCTAAATCATTCCATAATTCTCTCACGTACAGAAATATCTCAATGCGGCCTCCAAAGTTAAGTCGTCATCTTATTATGCGAGCTACGTTCCTTTTTGCCCTGAATGCTACACCCAAATATTTCGTCCATTCGTTCATTTCCGAATGTCGGGAATCTAGACTTTCGTTTACTTTTCAAGGTTGAAAAGATCGGAATATTACTGGAAGAAGAAATTAGCCAATAACATAATGATACATCTAAGGATGAGAAATTCGAGAACCTTTTTTCGCCTAGTTCCGACGATGCGAAGGATTTTAGACAAAGCTATTCCGTCGAGTAAGAATGTCTTCGCTTTGTAAATTCGCTTCATGTATTCCGCCTTAGAAATGTGTCGTTATAACGATGCTTCTAAAAGAGGTTAATTAGCACGTGTACAGCACGTGTAAAAGCTAAAATGAAAGGACTGTGGGATGAGGCGATAAGATGATTTTGTCGGCTTGTTTTCTAGTTGTGCGGAATGATATGCCGCGATTAAAAGTCACAATTTACACATCATACTTCCTTGATGAATACAAATGTATATTAAAGGAAAAAAAGGAATATAAAATTGAACTTTTTTTTTTTTTTTTAATGTATTTTATTACTTGGAACTATTTTAGGTTTTGGTTTTTGAACTTCATGGTTAACTTTGTGAGATTAAAAAATTAAAACTGCACCTAAAATTTCTTCGCATAATTATGAAAACGGGTTGAAAGAATATGTAAACTTAAGCAGAACATTCTGTGAGTGCCAAAACATCTATTTTTCATGAAACGTATTTAAAAGCCAGCTTCAAAATGAAAAATGGATGTATCTGCCGATAAAAAAAATTCACTACAGTAAATGAAATTAAATGCATAAAAAATATAGAAACTGAAGAATTAAGATTTCCAAACGTTCCCTAGCCCAGTTTTTAAAATGCTTTTCTTATAGTAAAAAATTTAATATCATGCTGTTCGAATCTTTCGATGCTGCAATAAAATGGACAAAAACAAGAAACAGAAACATTCGTTTTTTAACTTAACAATTTACTTTTAAGTATTATATTCCGTTGAAAATGTGCTTCAATAACTACAAAAAACAAAAGGCTGCTATTTACTTGATTCGATAAAAGAACTTCCAACATATATATAACTTTCAAAATATTTGAGTTTCTTCGTAAACAAATTATTTAACTTAATTAAAATACGATATTTTCCTTTGCTACACTTACTATTGTTCATAATTTTGTATAGGAAAAAATACTCTTGCATTATTCAGGACAAAAACTATTGTGAACATTTTTTTTCTTTCACGGGTGCTTCCAACTATGAGATGACTGCCACACTCTGAAATATAATCCTAGTTTCGAAACGTAGAAATAAAAGTCATATTCGCGACATTGGATAAGTTGGGACCATCCTACGAGTTGTCTCAGATAAGTCCCAACCTACCAGTTGGGATAAAATCTAATATAAGCATCTTCCGACCATTCGGCGCAATGTCGGAATCTGAACAATGGACGTTTCTCTAAAAAATCTTGGGTTTCCTTGATCACAAAGTAAATACATGTTATGACAATACTTTTTTTAGTCGTGTTTTTAACCCGCTGTTCTTCATTATCAAAATGGTTGAGTCAACAATTTCAAACAATTCAAGGTATTGAAAGTGATGCCAGACCCATTTATGACAGACTCCAAAACCAGCCTTATCCCAATGCTTCCAGAAAAAAATGTTGAAATACGTAAGCGTGTGTTCCGATGAATGTTTCAAAGATAACTTGAAAAAAAATCCTAAAAGCATTTTTTGTGAAATTTTGAGAAGGTAAAGCCATACCATGCAACTAATTTTATTATGCTATTCATATCTCAAAGAAGGGCTGCTTTTGTTGTTGATCCAGCAGTTAAGCATTAAACAATACGGACAGCATAGCCACGCCGAGAATGGAGAGAGAGAGAGACACTTACGTCAAATAACGAATATGAAAGGGTGCAAAATTAAAATATAACAGGAAAGCAATTTAAAAAATATTAAGAAGCCGCATGTCTGAGATCTGTTTTAGATGCTAAAATTTGACAAAGTGGCTCTTTGGGCAGGCTTCTAATAAATCCTGGACGGGAGTACCCCGAGCATCCGATAACACATTTTTACACTACACCAATGCTCAGCTTCTAACCTAACTTCAATTAAGAATAGTCCGGGAGCTAAAATAAAGGATTTTCAAAACAACTAACCTGCTACTTACGTGTTTTCTGTCAAGAAATTCAAAAACGTTTTCTACCGACGGTATGTTAGACGCTCCAGTTTCGCAAAGATATCAGAAATAACCAATCATGGTATTTCATGATTGGAATCTATGTCCCTTAATCATTTAACAAACCCACAAACATTGGATAACCAAGTAAACATAATGCTGTTATGAGTGTAAAAATACTGATTCATTTGAAAAATAAATTAACAAACGTACTGAAACCTGCTTTTAAAAACCGTTATTTTACAGCAAAACACCAAAACTTCTCCCTCCCCTTTTTTTTCAATGACTTGCCTTTGAAGTTACAATAAACAGTAAATAGTTACATAACAGGACAAAGAATAACGAAAGAAAACAGAAAAAGACAAGTTTCTACAGTGTTATAACTTGCAGTCAGACAATCGATCGGAAAAGGACAGCGACATTCAATCAAAATGGCATTCATGCTGTCGTAGAGACATGAACGACTGCATTTACAGAAAACTTATTTCTTCAGAAGATATACAGTATCCAGCTATTGCGATTTAAAAAAAAAAATAAGATGTAGATGATGATGAAGCATTTAACCGGTATTTCTAATTTCTTACTTAGCTCACTCATGGTGTTTGTGGCTATGGTCAAAAGTTTATCATTGATTTTTAAATTACTTATTCATAAGCTATCGAGTTCAAATGTTGTACATACACTGCCTGTGGGTGAACATTGTAGTATATAGCGACTTTTTTTGCAAAATTTGTTTCACTTTATTTTTGCCCAAACGGGGCATTAGCTCAGCAGGGCTTTTAGTCTCGAAACGGCATTTTGCACCGAATATTTAAAATCGTTGAATCACTTTTCAAATTAGGCACTGAATATGGTACCTGGAAGCTCGAGTTTTGATTCCGAATTTTTTTATTATCTATTTTATATTTTGTAAAGCTTTAATGAATTTCTAATTAAAAAATCAAAGCGACCAGTGGCAACACAGCACGAATTAAAACACTTTTATCTACGGCGCGCGAGACAATTCTAAATATATGCTGTTTTAAAAAAATTTTAACTTAAGGGTGTTAAACCAAATGGCTTCGAAACGTGTATGCGTGTGTAATGATTAAAAAGCCCTTTGGGCGTAATAAAAAATCTGAAAACTTTCACTTTTTTCCCTCCTTCCCTTATGTTAAACGAGTTTTTGCACATATCTTCGCTTAATAAACTTTCAGAATTTTAATGTTTGCATCATCAGATCCAGAAGAAAAAAGAAAAAAAAATCTTTTAAATGAAGTTCACATGAAATTTTAACGTAATTTCTGATTTTTTAGAAAATTGCACGAAATTTTCGATCATTTTACATAACAAAATTGGTGGAAGTAAAAGACTAATTATTTATTTATTGTAGTAAAATTATTCTTCAACTGAATAATTTCATTAATGACGCATAATTCAGATTGAAAAGATGAAAGTAAATAAAAAGGTTACTTTGAAACAAGCTTTTACTTAAAACTAAAATCATTAATGAAGTAAAAGAAAAAAAATATCATTTACTTTATTAGAGAAAATAGATTAAATAGTTAATTCTCTTTAAAAAAATTGATCTACAATTTTATATCTATATTTTATACCGATAAATAAAAGATCTAAAAGACAAAAATCTAACAGCACCACGAAAGTACAAACCATTAACCTTTATAAATTTATCAGGATGGGCCGCTGCTTTTACGATTCATGATACAAAATTGTAGATGGATTATCAGAATTAGTCTATCTCTTATTTCCATTAAACTATATGATAAATTATTTCTCCTTTAAGTTTTTTAATAATTTTATGAGTTTTAAATAAAATTTTTTTTAAATATAAAAGCTTTGAATTAAAAACATTAACAACATACTAGGGACAATGCATATGTGCGTTAATGAACAGAACGAAATAATCTCACCTTAAACTAATTTAAATATCGTGAAACCTCTCACAAGGAACGGCCTTGCGACGAACATTTAATCTCTCAAAGTAACCGAAATTTCTGAGAATTTTCTCAAAGTAACCGAAATTTCTGAGAATATTATTAAATTATAGTATTAAATATGCTTCTTATTTTATGTTAGCCATGTTAGACGGTTGCATTACGTTACGTTTTACACCTCCACACATTTGTCATTTATATGCACTGGCAAGTGTTACTATTGCAAGAAACAATGTTTTAACTTCTGTGTGGCCTCGTATTGAATCAAATTTCACAGCACTGTGAAAAAAAAAGTTTCAATAATTCTGTAATTATTTAGTAAACTGAAGGGAAGCAGTGACATGTTAGCAGGAAAGAAAAAAAAAATCAAAGCTTCTAACGTAAAAGCGTGGTTCATAATGAGTTTGAATTCAATTTTATCCCCCTTCACTATTCAGTTTTATTTCGCAAATTTTAGTATTTAATATTATTTTTGGCTTAAGCGTTTGTACTTGTGTCATTAGCACTACGTGAAGGATTAATTTTGAGATGTCCAGTTTAGAGTGATTTATTACATGCATGTGAATTACTTTACCAAACGTATCGTAAATAACAGAATGTCCTAATAGACAGTTCCAAAACCTTCTTCATAATTGTAGTCTGACTGTACACACACACGCACACACACAAGAAAAAAGAAGAAAATGAGAAAAAGCATACTATTACACATCCTACATAGTTTAATGTTATACAAAACTATTAAAAGTTTTTCATTTCTTTATCTTCAAGAGCGGGAAAAAATTCCTATCACAGTTATTTTATCGCAAACTCTACTTAGTTTATCGCCGTAAACAACACGTGTAGACGCTGATAAAAGTCCATTACGGAAACCTTTTCTCTTTCGTATTACTTTTACGAAGATAAGATGGGGGGGGGGAAAAAACTCAATAACAGTATAATGCACATAAAGCAAAATTTCATCGAAAGCAATTTTTTAGTTATGCTATGCAGAAAATCCAAATCTAACATCCCACAATTGAAATAGGATACAAGGATTCACTGAAAATCATTATCAATACTATTAAACTTAAGTTTAGAGTCTTAATACTATTAAGACTCTAAACTTAAGTTTAAATATAAAACTGCAGGTGTGAGATTTTGATAAAATTTAATTCGAAGTACCGATATGATTTCGCATTTTATTAAATACACCTCATTACGCTTTTATCGTATACAAGGAAATAATGGACAGCCAAGAATTTGATGCAAATTTACCACATCTATTAGATTATGTCAAACAATTAAATCATTATAAGCTGCTAGAGCCATGATTCACGAAAACTGGTTTTAGCTATTAGATTCCCATGTTCTTAGATTAGCGGTCTTTAAATTATGAACCGCCAGCACTATCAATCCAGCCCAATTATTTTATATCACAATCAATTTATAAATAAATTGCCTGTCATACATGTTCTTTATAAAGCATATTATACACATAATACAACCGTTTCTAAATTTACAATGAGTGAAATACAATAACAGTGTATTACAAAAATTATTATTACACTTTTTACAAGAATAAACGTTTCGTGTGATGGAAATTTTTAGCAGCCAATTTGTTTAAATCTTAATTTTTATTCTGTATATTGTAGAGTCATTAGGTTTATCGATTTCAGGATAACGATAAATGTGAAATGCTCGCATCGGAGAGTCCTGGTGGTGAAGATAAACTAATGACTCAACAGAGGCGCCCGAACTAAAGATGGTGGACGAATTATCGTCCACCGCCTTTTCAGTTCAGAATCAGAAGGTTTATCGATGACAGGAATGTGAAAAATGTGCAATGCTTTCGCCGGGATTCGAACTCTGAACCTTCCGAATACGCGTCAAGTATGCTTCTAGTTATACCACGAATACATCCAGAAAAGAGGGAGAAAATAGCTTGCGGAAAGGAAGGAGAAAATACATTATAATATGTTGTAATTTATTTTAATTTTAGAGATTTTTTCTCACACAATACTTGACTAAAATATGAAATACTTATGAGGAACGTTTGCACCTGATCAAAACGTAAAGGAAATACGCTGATAAATTGTTATAATGGGGAGGTAAATCCCCTTAAAAGTAAAATTACACTGCAAACCGAAGAAATCTGTAATAATCTGGGACAAGAATATCTCTGCAAATAGTTAATCAGTTTTAAGAAGTTTATGTTATGTGAAACTGCCTGAAAGTCTAAAAAACAAGTCTCTTCCTGTTATCATAGCGGTAAAGATTTAGTTGCTAAAATCTCGCTTGCCTTGTTTAAAAAACGTGTGTATATAGCATTCGCATCATCATACTTACATCACCATGATAAAATGATGGCCCTCGAAGCTTAGAGACAATACTTACTGCCCGCGGGCTAATAAGTTTGGAGACCCTTGTTCTAGAATCTAGACAGACGACGAAAGAAACTGATGAAAGTCAATGATGATAACCGATAACTTGATTTGTTAAAAAGTGTCTGTGTCTTCTGTTTACTAACTGAAGCAGTGAAAAATTGTTTTAAAATAGGGGCGGGCAACTTAAGGCCCGTAAGCTGCATGCGGCCCGTTGCCAAGCTCTGTCAAAGCCGCCAACAATCAAATTTCTTACAACAGCTTCCTTTTTCTGTCTTTTGATGCGTCTTTATGTGTATTTGAATTTATAATACATTTTGAATCTCTCAGCTTGTGAATTATTTTATAACTTCCAGTTTTGATTCTAATGAGGATGTTGTAGATCATCCTTCATTTGTAAAACCCGGCGACTTTCAAAAAACCGGAAAAGGTTTGGTGACAGTTTCTGTGACCCAACAGAAATTATACTACAAGTTGAGATTACAACACTGGAGCGTGATACGATATAAGAACTGGGAAGTCGTAAAGAACACTCCAAAATTTACAATACTTTTAAATTCGTACAAATTCCGCAAACTACAGAATTTTTGCTCGAGAAATGTTCGTTATTTTTTAATAAACCTACATATGTGAAATAACATTTTTAATAAACACTACAGATGATTATTTAGAAGCAGTTTTAAGAATCTCTACAATTAAATTAACATGTGAAATAGAGGGTGGGGAATACATTGCCAGAAATGTAAAATAGTTCCATTATTCTCATTAAACTGTTGGTTGTTAGAAATACATTAATCCTCATCTCCCGGAGAATCCAATTATTATACTTAAAATACTATTTTATTTGCTGCCCACTTTCTTCTTCTTCTTCTTTTTTTTTTTTTTTTTTTTGAATACATATAATTCCATAAGATGTAAAAGGCTTGCCTTATGTTGCCTTTTGTTTCTCGCCATAATTGTTTGCGTGACTCCCCTTTTTAAATTTGCCGAACTGGTCCTAATACCAATTGGCCTCTCATGTAAGATGACTCAACAGTCTTGATTAGAGAGTATACACAAAAGACAGCCTCAAATATTTCAGCTTGATTACTGAAAATGTTCAAAATTAAGAAAATCGTTTATATAGTCTAAATATCATACTTTCAGGTAGAGCTGAATAAATGAGTTTTCTTTTAAGGTAAACGTTTAAAAGCAAGTGATGATTTACTTTAGCATACAACAATAATGTGTATTTTAAAGCAATTTTACGGGGAAGGTAGAATCTTGAACTAACAATAATATGTTATATCAAAACACATATATTTAATTATGATAATGACAACAATAATAATTTAATTGATCAATTTGATTAATTAATAATAATCTTAATGATAATAATAATTGTAATAATGATTTGGCTTGAAATTTCATTTCAATCGCGGCATTTTAATAAAAATATTTTGAATAACATTCGCTTACATAAGGAGAAAATTTTAGTAAGGACGGATCTAGACCGGAATGGATTTGTGGAAGACCTGCAAAGGTAAATAATTTGTAATTACATTAGTCGCTGGCAAAGTTACAAAGTCGTCGAAGTAACCAACCTATTTTTTCACTAAGAATCGATACGAGATGCAAAAATCAATATCTTTTGTCTTTAACGTTTCCAACGCATTCTAAAATTAATCAACTTTCTTTTTTTTTTTTTTTTTTTTTTTTTTTTTAAGCGTATAAATACGCCCTCCCAAACACAGCTCAGCATGTCCTTGTAAGCAACTGCAACAACTATTCTGAATCATTGTTTGATCGTTCAAGTCTGTAAAATGGGGAGAATATTCAAATCCTCGTATCTTCCACAAGAAATAGTTACACGGTGTTAAATCCGGACATCTTGGTCGCCAACATACTATAGCTATGTTCTGGTCCTTGAACGGACTATCCAGCGCCGAGGCAAATTTTCATCCACAACATTTTCCAAAGTGACGCTATTCAACGATACTCAAGAACGCAAAGAAAAAGCTTTTTCTGCCAGATTAGCGGTCATATTGCTCGAGTGATATTAAGAGCGCTCACATGATGCTGACATCACGAAAAATATTACATGCTTTTTGATAAAAATGATACTAGCTGGTTCTCGATCAAAATAAACATATTTCAGTTTTTAGCATTTAATATGTCTATTCCTCAGGCCCGAAGTCCTCCATGAAGGTATCCATTCTCTTGTGCAGCTAATTAAGTGCTTTGCCATAATCAAGTAAACCAAGGCAAACTTTACAAAACTGTAACTACTTCTGGGCAGATCAAGTGAAAATAAATTTTAAGTCTCGGAATTTGATATAAAATGCATCCGACACTGAAAACGGCTTTAAAGAACTATATGACAGAGATCCTCGAGTCACGCAATATAGAATAAATAAATGTTAAATTTTCTACGAATTTCATTTTACCAAGTTATAAGTAATTAGATGAAAAGCTAAAAAGATGCAACAAATCTAATACTTTGGGATACTGCTTTAAAAACAACATTTAATAATATTCGATGTTAAAACGGAAATTTAAACTATTCGAAAACTTGACGATTATTCGAAACCTTGACGTAGCTAAATTCAATAAGCTTTTATACCGAGATTTCCAGAGAAACTGATTACATAAACGTTTACGGGTAAGCTCATTATAAAGTCTGAATAATCGCACACAGACAAGAGGAAGAGAATTAAACTTCACATGTTACGTAATGAACAACATTCGTTCCATCATAAATTGTGATATTTGGCATTTAAAAGAAACAGATGAAATATTATAGATCACTTTTTTAAAAAAATGATAATGTTGCGTTGCACAATTAGGCGCGTGGGTGACAGTAAAATTTATCTAGCATAAGGAAAATCATTTTTGTGCTACAGATGCCACAACAAACACCAACAATTAATATTCAGCTACTAAAAGGCGTGACTGCGAAATTCAACATACAATACTGGAAACTTGTGACAAATATCACTGGGGGACAGCTGTCACCCACGCGCTTAATCCAGTGTTACATCTCTCAAACTTGGGATATAATTCCAGCTTGAAATAAAAACAGGATCTAAAAATACGAAATTTGTATGTACGATTAAACGTACGCCCGGTCCCTAAGTTTTCTCAATTCAGTCTAAATGCATATTAACAGCAATTTTCTGTGATACTAAGATGAATGAATGGGTTTTCATCCGCAGAGAACCCGTTGGCGCTTCGGGAAAGAACCCGTTGGCGCCGTTGCATTTTTACTCGCCAAGCTCTGATGAGCCGAGCCGTAAACGTGATATTTTGTAAACGTGGTTTTTAGTGTATGTAAATTCAAGTTAGCAGACAATGGTAGTAAAAATTCACAGATAATACGTGTGTAGATGTAAAACTAACAGGTTAAACGTGATATACAAAAATAAATTTGTATTAAATTCAAGTTAGCACAGAAAACAGTGTATTAAGTATAACGGGAAATAGAAATTCATTTAAAAAATAAAAATTAGTATTCTTATACTTACGTTTACATTATACTTATATGTATTTTCTCTAATTCATATAGAATACTAATATTTCTCTTACAAGTGTCATTTTTCATTATAAAGTACTTGGCCTGTTGATTGATGTATTTCGGTAAGAGCCATGGCCCATGTAATAAATTAATGATTGCATGACCTTTAATAGATCCATTTTACATAGTTTTCAGTATTTTTTTTTCCAAGTTACTTGCATACAGCTTAAAGCATTTTACGTTGCAACAAATACCTGTCCTTTTTCATGATATATTTCACAATACAAATAACCTTCAACAGTAATGAAATTTTCTTCAGTAGCATTGTTAAGTTAATAAAACTAGAACTTTATACAATTTAAAATTATTTTAGGATTTGGAAACCTCATGGTTCTGCGTGCTTACAGCTGTTAATAATTAAGAACATAACGTGAACAGCATGTTACAACAAATTAGCATTCACCCCTCCCGCCATATTTTCTTCCTTTGATCCCGAAATGACGAGCCGAGAACCGGCATCTTTCGACGAAAACTTCTTTAATTATGCGAAAATATTTCTATCTATTCGTTGTTAAAAAATTCAGAAAAAATAACAATAAATAAGAGAAGAATAATATAAATCTCCAAATGCGAACAACGACAACCTTCGCACAAGCGAATAGGATGAATTAGCTAGGTTACCAGGTTTGAACTATTATCGCCAAAGTTGGCGATGTTTACATTTACCGGGTTCTCTGCGGAAGTGCTTCCGAATGAATAGTTTCAAACAAGAAATAATAGTTTCATTATGCGTCTAAACTACGCTCTGCAGACTTGATTTTCCCGAGTCCCATCCGCAAACCAAAAAACTTAGAAAAACCTTCTGCTTTTGTATGAGCCGTATATATTTGATGATGTGATTCAAGGTCCTCACACAATGTCGTTCCTCTACAGCTTTTCTGGTAACTCCACCCTTTGCTTTAACAGAATACCTTTAAAAAGTATAATTTTAATAAAGTGTCTTATCAGAGGAAAAGTTCAAAGAATGAAAAAAAAAAAAAAAGCAATTCGTTCTTAATTAAGTTATTTGTGTCAATATTGAAGAATATTGACACAAATAACTGCTCTACCTTTTCTCTACTAAACACTTACATGATTCAAGGGAAAAAAATTACAACGTAGCATTCATCCGCATAACTAACTGAAGTCCTTTCATATAAACAAATTAAAAATGCTTTTAAGTGACAATTCATGAAACTATATAGTTACATTATCACTGGAAAGGGGAAAAAATTCCACTATTGAAATTAATTCAGTAATGATGGTGAAAATAAGTACAGCAATAATAAAACTTACAGGGCAATTCCAAAATATAAAATAAAATTACATTCGAAAATTTTTCTTTAAAACGTACTTACAAACCGAATTTCTATTTCAGCAAGTCTGATTTTAAGTACATATAATAAGATTTCTGCACGTGTTTCAAACCACAAACTTTTACACAATATGTTTTTACTTAAATTTGTGGATATTTTAAATTTATTTACGTAGTATGATCATAAAATTCTCCGAAGTCAAAAATTTTCTAACAAGATATGTATCAAAACAAATCAAATTTTTTTAAGGGAAGGGAGCCTACAGGCACATGCATTATTCATAATGGGTCAGAAAAAATTACATTTCTCAGTTATTAAATGTACCAATATGGCTGCTCTGCACGATACAGGAACAAATCATCACTCATAGAAGGAAGTAAATTAAAATTCTTGATACAGGAACATACGTCTTGATACAGTACTATAACATTTCGGGCGTTTTATGATTGATGTAAAGTTGTAATCTTACTAACACAGTATCAAAATAAAGACTATTAAAACTCTCTGTATAAATTAAGACCCTCTTTTTTTTTTTTTTTTTTTTTTTTTTTTTTGCGTGCATGTGATTGCGTAAAATAATTTTTGTTTACTTACATGTTTTTCCAAAGGAATATATGAAATTTGCATTAATTTTCTTTTACATTACTTAAAGTATCTATAACTATAATGTATCTATAACTATTAGCTGTTTGAATTATAATTTTACAATGTAGCGATATACGCGCTCATTTAAAAAAACCGCGTTGTTTTGCTTTATGAAAGAACTTTGTTGCATAATTTTACGTTCAGCAGCCACATAACGCATTAAAAAATTCATTGCGTCTTCACTAAAAATATGGAATAATCTGGATTATTTAAACAAATTTCTCGGAAAGAAAATTTCACACATTCCAGATTTCAAGTTGCTTAATATTAATAACGTTGCATACTGTGTGACATTAGATTTATTTTAATGCCAATTTCGAATAAAGGCCTCATACAGAATTTTTAAATGTACTGGGATTCATTGAAACAATTTTAACGCATCTATCTGTACTCTTCGGATCATGCTCTAAAGCTTAACTTGAAAAGTTTCTCGGGTTATTCTTTAAAGCAAGAAAAACTAAAAAACCGCAGTCTGGCGTCTGTCCAATTCTTTTGCATTTGAACTGCAGATAAACAAGATGAATAAACAAGTTGACATACTGCTATGTCATGATAAGAAAACTAGGGAACGAATGAATATTAAAAAAAATTAATTCCAGCTTGACAGTTATTATTTCCTCCTGTTTTGTTCCCCTTCCTTGTTTACCAGAAGAAACAAAAATTTCGGCGAAATACACATTAAAACAGGTTTTTTTCGGGCGCTTTTGAGTAGCGAAAAGTTACTCATTTTTCTTCCCCGCCCCCGCCCTTTTATATACAGTAATGAAAAGCAGGACGGGCAGTGGACGCTAAGCTCATAACGACTTCTGATCTCTAATCAATTCGTTTCATAAATATTATATCTCCGGTAGCAAATATTTTACAACTGCCAATTCAATGAATTTCAGAAGTTGTCACATCGTATCGTTAGTAAGTGTAATTAGCATGGAAATAACTGAAATAATGTCCTAAGAGAGAGAGATCTAAAGAAGAAAGAAATTAACGCACTATAGAAGAATCTATGATTTGAAGTATTCGCATGCATCAAGGCAATTTTATTAAAAACAGAAAATCATGAAAAGCTAAGAGAAAAAAATCTTCGAACACCGTATCTATAACCGTAAGTCCATAAACGGAGGGGTATCTGGAAGAAACTAAAAAAGCAAATAGAAGTTTCATAAAGGGTTTTAGCAGTCATATAACGTCAAGAGAAAATTTGCAGCAAGAAAGCAAAACCAACGAAGGCAGTAAAAATCTAGGCAAAGTTCCCACTTGCTCTCGGTTTCCCTCCCTTTTTTTCGTTACTTCTCAGTTTTCACATGTCTTCACTTTCGCGATTTATTCATGGTACAGTATTTTGGAATTTGCCGTCTATCTGTGATGTGACTACTTAATACCGCAGAAATCGTATTCGCAAATTCCATATTTTCTTCCTGAACCACACTGTCTAATTTTTAGTATGAAATGTAATATACATTATCTACTTTATATACATTATCTACTTCTTTAAAATGTCGTTATTAAATGAGATGGAATTCTTCAGTAAAACTATAACAAAACAAAATTATTTTATTTATTTACTTCTTTTTAAATAATTAATTTATTTATCTGTTTAAATTTATTTACAAGGAAAAACATTTCAGACAGTAAGTGATATCAGATGCAGTTGCAGGATAAACACAAGAAAGAGACACAGATAACGGAATATGGTCAATGTACTAAGTTTAGCCATAATGTTTGGATACAAAATCGAGTAATAATAATAAACCTTGAATAAATCTATATTAGGTCAAAACTGACAATAATTAAAAGCATCTATAAATTTGAATGTTTGTCCCATATACATATTAAACAGGTAAATAAACGCCAACATCATATTTGACTTAAAAAATTTATGTTAAGCATTGTCCGAGAAAGCACAGAACCTAGAAAAATGGACTGATAAAAACTGCCACATGAATTAGTTTCATATTTCCGTTCCTGAATTACTTAATCCATTCCATAATTTAAATCGAATATTAGTAATTCCCATTTTATTACTATTATTGGTAGTTTCCGGTGCGGCCAGCCGCCAGATATAGTTATCATAAAACAGAAAAAATATGTAGCGGTTAAATGAGTCCAGTTAGTGTAATTTGATAATTTTTTTAATATTTCTAATTAGATATCTCTTAAATCAAATGCATTTTTATTTGAATCAACCAAATTAAAAAACAAAACAAATATTCTTAAGAACTGCGTTTATAACTTTTAAATCGCAAGGTCTGCTAATCAATATCATCCACATTAAATTTGAATGTTAGATATATTTCGCCCTTGCTAAATGGCAGTAAAGTGGAACATGGAATACCAAATAAATATTTAAAAAAAAAAATCGAAATTCGAGCTTCCAAGGTGCACATGTTCAACGAACTCCAGTGTCCACCAGTGAAAGTGATCAGGAAAACTCGTTAAGGACTCCCCCCCTCTCTTTGGCGGTTTTCCGTTAACTAATCTTGTAGGTGTAAAAAAGTAGCTTTTGTCTGAGAAATGCGGAGAGAGTAATACGACGCATCGCGCGTCAGGAAAGCTGTTATCTTTTCCCTTCTGTAATAATGCTGTAATGTTACTTTTTCATTAATCAAGAAAGTCTATTTTAAGTTTTTAAATAAATCTAAAAAAAAAAAAGACAACTGGTCTTAGTTTTTCCACTCCAGATGCTCCGCGACGTTACGGTGCCATCGTTTTTCCACAAAGCGAGACAAACTTACACACAAACATATTCTTCATTATTTAATAATAAAGATTATTATCATTACTTTTTAAAATCCTTAAAAGTGGATGTGCAGTAAACTGACCTTTTATAATGGAGAGCAAATTTTCTGAAAATTTGTTTATTTAATTCTCTATGCATGATGTATATTAGCTATGTTTTCACAGCAATAATAGAATTAAATACGGCAATTATTTACACATATGTTTATGAAGGTACATTTTCTACAGGCTATTTACTAGGTGTATAGCGTATATTTCCTCCCCCTGTACTTTTTCCCAGAATAAAATAGTCTGTTGTACTTCAAACGTAATATGATTTTTCATAAGCCTTAAAACTTAAAAATAAATATCCTTTACAACTGCTATCTAACGATGTTCTGACTCAAAGTACAATCCAAGTAATAAAGCGCACATTTTAAAAAAAAGTTTCTTTTTCATAGTTTGCGATCTTAATAAATATGCATACTACTTCCAACTACGGCAAAATTTATTAAAATCAAAATCAACCTAATATTTATTGAAATCGAGCTTGTAATCCGTCTATACAGATTAGTTTCTCAAGAAATATTAAAATTTTGAGATTAGTGTATTACTTCTTATTTTACAGCAAAACATATAATTAAATGATATACTATGTCTATTATTAAACACAATTACTGTTGGTGGAAATAATATATCTGCATATTAGAAGTAAAGATGGGATGAATCCTGAAATTTTTCGGATCATAAAAGGCTGTCTGTATCCTTCGCATAAGAATAATAATAATTAGGGGGGGAAGAGAGGAGTTTACTTAACGTTAAAAATTTCTAATTAAAACAAAATTTGAAATTTTTGTTAAGATTTAATAATGCATTTTTAAAATGCGTCTGTAGTTATTAGAAAGAAACAAATAAAATTTAATAAATGAAGCACAAAATAAAACTGCTGAATTTTGAGATTCATTTCGCAACACAATTTCAGAGTAACTAGCCACTTATGTAGTAAACTGCCTAAAATAGCTACCACCCCCTCCCCAATAAAAAGAATGTTATATCATCTATTCCTTTTTATATATGTGTTATACATATATGTAAGATAAAAAATATAAAAAGCCAACTTCTAAATTTAATACACTATAACCTCTTTTATTTTGTATTTCATTACAGAGAAAGAAACATAAAAAATTTTTATTTAGAAATATTTCCGTCGTCTTTCTCGTTCCTTTTTATTTTTTACTTCATCGATTTATTTTTGTTTTTTCTTGTAATGGTTTATTTAAATTTATTAATTATGAATTTCAGTTTTTGGTCTTTGTGAATATATATGTATATTGACGTACATACATAATGATTTTCACGACTCCATCTAGTAATTAATAGAGATGGAAAAATACATGTTTTAAATCGCTAAGCTTATAAATCAATAACAGACAGATTAAAACTGAAAGAATTAAATATCTTACGCTTTGCAAGATTTAACACAATGTCATTTGGAAAATAAAATATTTTATTTTCAGCAGGGGCAACACGTTTTTTTTAAAGCCCGGATTTTGTTGAATAAATTTGAAAGATAAATATAATATGCTTTATGAAGCGGCAATACATTTCTTTTTAAATAGTTTTCAGAATAAATTTGAAATATAAATATCTTTTGCAGAGTGGCAATATACTGCTTTTAAATCGGCGAATTTGTTATTCAGAATTTCATTTATTTCAGAAAAAACAGAAAAATTCAAAATTCCGGCTGGAAGGTGCACTCAAAATCTGGTGCCTCCAGGTGCCGCTGTTTTTCCACATTGCCAGGAACATACATACATGCACACATATAGATCCTTCATTATTCTAATAACAAAGATAATATTGGTAACAATATTTTGAGTAACAATCCAAATTTTTTGGATTTTTTTTAAACCAAAACAAAGGAAGAGGCAGAAATATTGTTTCAAGAATTAACACATATATTTTACGTAAGATATTAACATAGATTAACATTGTATGTATTAACATAGATTATTAATGTTCGTGGAATTCTAAACTTACTGGAAGTTTTTTCCCTGTCTCTTCGCGTTCTTTTCCGGTATTGGAAGCGTGTCTGTTAGCAGTGGGTTGGAGTTAGAATACCGGTGAAATCATCACTGATTTTTTCCTGTTTCCTCTTACGAAGACGTTCTATAAATTCTCTCCAGAAAATAACGGAAAATTAAAAATTAGATTTAGTTTAAGAGTTCACGGACGCATTTTAAAAGTTCACTCATGCATAAGTGTGCCATTCAAGGCTAACACCAAACAATATGATCAAGTATTACTAAAACTACAATAATCACATTCTCTATTGTTTCAAGTTTTCAATGAACTTTCTTTCCTAAGTTTTCGATTTTGTGGTAAAACTAAGAACCACTTTTCGGTAAGGCTTCAATGATGACATGATAGAGTTCGAACGTTCGACTTTTAGAATCTCGAAATCTCTTTCAACAATCGCGGAATTCGGGGATTTGTGGGCCCACTACTTAATGATATGATGTATTACCAGATTTTCCTTAGAAACTACTTCTAAATACCTAATATTATGCTGCTTTATTTAAATTATTAAAAGCATAAATAAGAGTTCATACACTTAACTCTGCATTCATCTCATGATGAAACAGCGATGATAATTATCTAGAAAAACAAATTCGACGGCTGACAAAATTTGTAATGTCGAATATTACACGAGTGTACCTTTTTCGTAAGAAGCAATAATAAATAGCATTCCCTAAACGAAATCAAACTCATCCGTGCAGTCCAATAAAATTCTCTTAATGAAAGATAAGCTATTCGGCACACTTAAATTTTAGAATCTTCCGCACATGCTACATAAGTACTACTTAAGAGTTCATCATATGCGTTCCAGTCATAAAAGTTTCGAAAACGATATGTTATTTCCTTTTTTATGAGAAATATTATACACGCAACATTTAACTGCATTAAACATTGTTAAAGAAATATAAGTAAAATATCAGAAATGCCTTTCCAAGCACTCAACGTCACAAGATTTACAGGCAGCTTAAGAATTTAACATGTTGTATTAGTTTTATCCAGTTCGATCCCGCTTGCCGTTTGCAAAAACTGGACTGCTTTAAACCATTTCCCTTCATCGATTCAGCTACTAAAATCAAGGGCTAAGGGACGAATAATTCAAAACTGGGAAAGGAAAAACATGCGTGTTTTTAAAACACAATTACGTTCATTTCACAGGTGCAATATTAACCTATGGTAGACATCGACAGCCCATCTCTCTTACCCACTCACATACTTTTTAGCGGACACATCAATAGTCAAATACGGCAGACACGTTTAAGAGAATTTGTGTGGTAAATGCTTACGACTTCCAGTCACCAAGTAAGGAAAACTGATACGACAGATTTAGAAATATAATAAATACTTTTAAAACGACTGCGTCTGGAAATGACTAATATTTTATACGAACATAAATAACGATCGATGCTGAACACCATCTAAGGGTTATTTCCATAAAAGACCAAAATCATGTGAAATAGCTGGTGGTTATCTTCGAGAAGTTCTGTATTCAGTTCTTCATTAGAATTTACATAAAATTATTGACAGTTTAGGCAAGAAATATTAGCATGCAATAATATTAGATAACTACATTTATTTTCCATTACAGAAAATAAGAGTTTTTTTAAATATTTCATTATTTGGATGTGTATAACCCTTAATGTTTCTGTTAAAAAAAATTCTCATTTTTATTATAGAAAGAATTTTCAGATTTTTAATGCGATAGTTTTAGTATACATTCCGAACAACTCTGTAAAAGGAATTTATTTTACTAGATCGCTAAATAGATCCGGTTCTTATAAAGACGGAGGTACTTCTGAGAGATCAGAAGTTCAATAATTAAATAATCATGTGTTAGACAAATTTATTTTACAGAATTAACTTCTTGTGTAATTAACATCTACCAGACTTCCTGAGCAATTTGCAACAAAAATGGTTTGTGACAAGAACTTTTCTATTCCTATTGGAACTGCGTTTCCGACATAGAAAAGTGGACAATGCAACTCTGCCAGCTACAGAATTTTAAATAATATATGGTGAAAAATATCATAAAAGAGAATGGAAAGTTTTAATTTCTTTAAGAAATCAATTTAACGAAGGAAAGTTGTCAAAGAATTGCTTAAGGGTATCAGAAACCCCTATACCGACAATGTTAAATTGGCCATTTTCGATGTACCTTTTCTCAAAATCTGCTGTAGATACAAGCTTGAAATTTTTTCTGTAATTAAAATATACCTATCTGCTTATACTGAAATGAGCTTTTGAAACATTTTGAATTTTAATGTAATTTACAGAATATTTTGTTAGGCATAGTAAAATTTAGCACTTTTCTCATACTTTTTTAAGTTTATCACAAAAAGCTCATTTCAGTAAATATTAGGGATATATAAATAAGCCATAAAAAGTTTAGATACCTGTCAGTAGTAGTTCCTGAGAAAAGGTACATCGAGTATTAAAAAAATCACATTTGGAGAAAAACGCATTTTTATGTAAAAATCCTCATTGATCAAAGCAGTAGATGACAAATTAAAACTAGATTTTTTTACAGTTCTAATTTTCATAGAGATTAAAGAATGGTATTTTTAGAAAGATAAAAGTGTAGAGAATTCGAAAATGCAAAAATCCGAAATCACAATTTTTTGAAGATTTTGGGGTTCTAACACCCATTAAAAAATTATTAATAACTGAAATATATTCAATAGCGAACCAAGAATAAAACTGAAACTGACGCGAAATGAACAGAGACCCTTCTTATTTTTATTACCCCGCAGTACTTTTTCCTTCCCAAATCCGTAAAATCAAAAACTACATTTTGAGAGTATACACGTTCCATAGTTAATAAAAAGGGAAACATTTTAGAAGCATCTAAATAACGGTTGATACTCTGAAAATAGGACAATAACTTATGCGACATAGCTAAATCATTTGAAGAGTTTAATTAGTTAATATGATTTATAATAGAACAAGGAAACAAGGCTACTCAAACTTTTTGCGAGCACAAACTTTTCAGAGAACGATAAGGAGATTCACCAGAGGACGGGAAAATAATAATAATAAATTTTTAAAAAAATAGTAATTTTACAACGCAATAGATATAAACGTGCGGCGTGCTTTTTACTCGCAAACTGACGGGAAAGTGGTTACTGACTCAGACTGCAGTAACCGAAGGGCCCAGGGTCGAATTCCGGAGAAGGCATGGATGTAATTTGTCCGCCCCTTCATAGGAGGAAACAGTGGCCCACATATTAGGTGCCTCCTTAGTAAAAAAAGACCACCACTTCCAACCTCAGTAGTGGCCAACGCCTATAAATGGCTAGAGCCTGCCATATAAGGGGAGGGGGAGATTTCCGACAGTCCGAAGCACACCGCAATCGATGGCTTCGCGAACGCACTTTACGAAAATACGGTTAAGAAGGGCGGCAGTTAAGTACCAGCTAATCAACTTTTTGAAACGTTGGTTTCTGAATACTTGATTGCTCTAATATTTTTGTTTTATGAGATGTTCCTAATCCCTGGTTCTCAAAATTACTTTGGCCCATACGTTCATTTTCCTATGCATTGGCTATTAGTCATGTTACACATGGAGAAAACCACGAAAACTCAGCCCATTCGCTGGGATTTGAACCTCTGTAGAAACACAGCGATTTTATCACTCGGCTGCTAGCGAACCTTTACTTCCATTTACAGTCCGCAGCCTCAGTGATGGAACCATATTCAAAACGTCAAATGCTCATGGTTTTCATACAGAAAGCAGCATGAAGGATAGAGCTGCATTTATCTTCGAGCTACATACATGTATCACCTATTATTCGATACCGGAAACCATTTATTTCTCATTTTACACATATACAGTTCGTGACCTTCATCACGAAATGAAGATATTTTGTTAATTTTTTCCTCCATTCGATAATTCTTGTTGCTTGAGAATACCTCCCCACCCCCTCTGGTTTTCAAAATTGCTTTGACCCATACTAGTGTTGTGAAAATGTGATCTTGTTCTTACTTTAAAACTGGTAGGACAACAAAGCAGAATGGGTTCAAGTTCGCAACGATGTGAATATGGCCATCATTTTGCTAGCGAAATTTTGAAAAATCAACTGCTCACTGAGGGAAGGGGAACCAAATACCTTGTAACAACTAATTTTTTTTTTTTTTTTTTTTTTTTTTTTTTTAAATACTCACCGCTCGCTACAACATAAAGAACATATGGCACGCATGTCTTCGCTTTCCTCAAAGGAAGAGATGACGATACAACCGGTCATCGGCTAAATCAAGGCTGAAACAAATTATTCTATGCCACATTTTAGTTTAGGGGCCACCGTTAACAGCGGGATTCTTTTGTGAATAAAAATCTTGAAAAATCAACTGTTCCTATGCCGGAAATCGATATAAAGGTTAACTGTCAGTTAATTGGATGTCCTGACCATTATACTGAAAGAACACATGGAAAAAATGTCCTTAAATTCTTAAAACTTGTTTAAAATTGGTGTTAAACTAGTTTTTAAATCCCTGATCAACTCTGAGCTGTAGTAACCGACCGAACGATTTCTCTATATCCAGCGCTTTAATTTTTGTTTATAGATGATGTACTGTAATTAGGAATATAGCTATTTTGTACGGCCACTTCTTATTCCCAATTGAAAAATTCTTCTTCGGTTATTTTCATGATAACAGCTAAAATAGATCTGGCGTAACCTCTTCTGTCAACTTCAGGTACTAGGATACGTCCTGTAAGCTCAACACAAGCTTTAGAATAAAATATATCTGACATTAATTTCATCACCTTAGGCTTAATTTTTAAACATTATTTAAAATTTTCTCTTTCCCTATGAGCATTCGTTTCATTAAAACATGAGCTACAAAAAACAATTATGCATACTTTAGTTATGACATTATTTAACATCATTTTTTCCAACCCTCATAATCAGTTTTGAGAGTCTGATGCAAAAAATTATTCGGCTACAGTAATATTAAGTTCGGAAAATTATCTTAAGCACAGAAATACTGCGTGTATATGACTGAATTCAGAACTTAAATCAAAATTAATTAAAGTCATTCTATATATCGCAATACAGTTAATACTAACAAGTGGGAGGAGTCATGTCGGTTATTTTACACTTTAACGAGCTGCCGATCATTATTTTGTGAAATATCTATTAAGGTGTGGAATTCAATCTTATGATACATTTTAACTAATTTGATCATTTATTTCATGAACAAACAAGGTATTCTATGAAAAAATGGGTTTTACACTTTAATAGTCACATACGTATGTCACTCTGAAATTTTTTAGACGCGCAAATACTACACATGGCAGAAAAACAATTAAGGGTTAGATTTGAAAATATGAACTAGTTTCGACTAGCAGACTATTTTTTATTATCCAATCGCAAGTAGTTTAGGACAGAATAAATTTTAGGCAGAAGGAAAAATGGAGTTGACTCAACATTATCGCGCTATGATTTTCTATAATTTTAAAGTGGGATTAAATAAAGAAGAATGCGTTCAATGTCTACAATTAGCATTTCAAAATGATCGCAATTCTCTTCAGGATGAAGAACACACAGAAAGGCCGTTGTCAACAGTAAACCCAGATAATGAGTCTGCTATAAGGAAAATGTTAATCAATGATATTCGCTGCACCAACCAAATGATACAGAAGGATCTCATCACTGGATTCGCAACCATACATAAAATGATTCATGAAGAACTGTATAGGAAAAAGAAGTTCATGAAGAATTGTATAGGATTATTCATGAGGAATTGCATGTGTATGGGGGGGGGAAAGCTAGTTTGCCGTTGGATTCCCCATCATTTTAACTCAGCACCAAAAACAGGAGCGTGTCAAAATCAATAAAGAAACTTTTAAACTACTTAAAAGATTGTGGCCACCGCATTATTTCTAAAATCATAACTGGTGATAAAACGTACATGCCATTTTTTGGCGTTCCAACAAGTCAAGAAAGTAAAGTATGGATCTTCGATCCTACGTCCACGGTGTTGAAGAGAAAACGTGACAAGAAAAAAGTAATGGATGCCGTTTTCTTCACACACACACACACACACACACACACACACACACACACACAAAAAAAAAAAAAAAAAAAAAAAAAAAAAAAAAAAAAAACATGACTGGTCAAAGCTATCAAGCTGGAAGGACATAAGACAACCACAGCTACTGGTACACCACTAAGCGTCTTCCAGAAATTTTTCAAAAAGTGAATGTTAGAAGGCTCATGCTTCACATAATAAGGCATCATCATCTTATTAAGCAAAACTGATAGAAAGTTTCTTAAACAAAAACACATCACAGTGATAGAACATCCATCCTATTCATGCGATCTAACTATGTGTGACTCTTGGTCATTTTTTAATCTAAAACAGAACTTACGTAAACGTCGTGTTCATTCCAAAAAGGAGACTGATGAGGCTATAAATGCATTTTTCATCGATTCCGAGAAGGCATTTAATCTTTGGAAAATTCGCCGACAGAAGTGCACTGATGCTGGAGAAGACTACTTTGAACACTCCTAAAATTTCGTCAGTATAACTTTAAAAACCTATGTGTATCTAAAACATTGAAGAGTGACCATTGCATGTATGTTATTGGCAATGTGTGAAAGTCAGCATTTTACAGGATGCAGAAAATTGGCCGGGAATGTACGAAAGGATTAACATTTCACATATTTCCTAGGCATTCTATAGAATGTCAAACGACAAACCTGCAAAGTATGAAATACATCTCCGATTCGTTTCGGATATAACGTGGTAAAGCACGTGTCTTTTAATGCCTGGCCTCAGGCTCAAAATTTGACATTTGTCTTTTATACTTCGTTCAGGAATGTAAAAATTCGCGATATTCATGTGAATAAAACTTAGATCTATATTGTGCTGCGTGAAAATGGAAAAGCAAGTTGTAATGTCGGAGAAGGAATCATCGTCGATAGATATGCAACAACGATTCTACGATGAACTGTCCAAAGTTCGAGTTAATGTTGGAAAAAACAATTTGTTTTTAACTGAAACTACTTACAGAAAATAAGTGATGCAAAAAATTCCAAAATCATTACTAAGAAGGAATCCTGGGACTGTTGCTTAATGAATCATTATGATGTGATTTTTGTTTTAAGTAAATTTATCCTGTTATAAAAAGCGTCAGGGTTGTTGTGTTGTGACTTATATCACTTGTCTGACAGTAACATCAACCCCACGAAATCATCGTGGCCAGGAGAGCAAGACTGCGCCTGTCATTGGCTAGAGCCTTAAGCACCACCATACAGGTGGCAGTACGACTTCACTCAGTTCCGCCCTGAATTTTGATGGTGTACCATAGTCGTATCGCCGTCAATAAACAGACCTGTTCTAGGCTAAATATTTATCTTTATATACAACTATGTACAGATTACAATTTCGAAATACTTTAAAATACATTTTCATTATAGTAGAGCGCGCAAACTAGCGTCCGCTCCTTTCTCTTTCACATCTCAATCTCCTCTTACTCCCACCTGCGACCAGGAGGGAAAGTCCACTCCCCTCTTCCGGCCACGGCGAGAAGACGGTTCTCTGTCCCTTCTTTTAGGGTGGGTGACCAAGTGTTCTTTTAGAGCATGGAGGTAGGAAGTAAGATGGAGTCGCCCTAAACAAGTTTCTCCCGTACCCTGCTCTGAATCACCGGCGATCCCTACGTGGTGACCAAAACATTGGGTCATTTACCATTGAGTTCTATGGGATTTGACGCGTTCAGATGTAAATATTTTGTAATTACGTCGTAAATATACATATAAATGTATATATTTTCTTTTTCTACAACACTTCAGAGTCCTAAGTATGTGAAAACAACATATAAATAAACAACATTTCATTCTGAACGGAATTAAATGCTATACTTTTCACAGGACAGTTTTCTCAGAATGCTTTAATTTAAATGAAATATTTCCACAAGTTTTCGTTAATTACATTAGGAAAAAAATTAAGGTAATTCGATTTTATTCGGTTAAGGTACAAAAATTAAGATGAAAGTTTATTGTGTTATTAATATTAAAATTATGCATGATTTCTTTTTTATTTATAGAGCTTCTTCCTAAAATACTTTCTTAAATATGACATGATTTTTTGGCTTCTGAGGCATCTTTTAAATCGAAAATGTAAGTCAATTTATAATTAATGCTCTATTTGGTTCATTTTAAATTAGAGAATTATTAGGAATTAGCGAAATAATTAAATAGGTATTAAATAGTACTTGACTTTCTCTGAACATTTCTGAAGGGAATAAAATAAGTTTTTTTTTTTTTTTTTTTTTTTTTTTTTTTTTTTTTTTAGTATTATTTAAAACTTGTAACTGAGTTATTATAAAATGTAAGGGGAATAATTCTTTTAATTATACTTATCAGATTTTTTTTTTACCCTTCATTTCAACAATACATATTCCAAAACTCTTTATTACGTTCTTAAGTGCGCATCTCATAGCATTTGCTTTACAATACCTTTTAACAGATTGCTTTCCAATACGAACAATCCTTGCTTAAATAGTTTTATAACGTATTTGTCAACATGTTTTCAATTTATGTTTACAATTCAATATTAAGGTTATTATATATTTAGATAACATTTATAATCATTATAAATTAGATACATTTAATAATTAGATTTCTTCACAGTTCTTTCACAGTTGTTTATAAGTGAATAAATTCTTCATTTCAAATACATTTGTAAATAATTTAATGAATATTTAAGTATTTTGTCAAAGGCAGATACATGCTTTTTGCAAGCACATGCATAAATACCCATACATATTTCCTATTTTTCATTTCCGGCATGTGCAAATCTTTAATTTCTGTGCATTCACAATATTTTTCGTGTAAAGTAATTTACACTAATTTAGCATACACCCGAAAGTTTTACATAAAAAATATATATGAATATAATTTGAATGAAAATTATAAGTATTATTTTTAATACCCACTCAAAGGTCAGTTTTCTTCAAAATTCCTCCACGATGGCATCTCTCTCTTTAGGCAGATAGCCCATGCATGCGTTACTCTATTTAATAAAAACTTAATCTGACCTATGTGCCTAATTACAAATATTTTAACATACATAATTTTATATTTATAAAACGTGTAAGCCCAAAGTGATTATTTTTCAGATATATAAAATTAAAATGAGCAGCAGTAAAGCCTCTCCTCTAAAAAATTTTAAAAAGTACATGTTACAATAATATATGGATGTGAAAAAAATTTGTTTTCTTTAAAACATTTTGACGTTTGGAAAATAAAAGTAGCGAATACTCTATCAAGGGTATCGAAAGACGTATACAATTTTAAATGTACCGTAAGGTATTTTTCATTCTTTAAGCATAACATTTTTCTTAAAATCTATATTTTTGTAGTGCAACAGCTTATAATTTTTTAAAACAAATTCATAATTAAAATCGCTGTTGTTAGTTATCGAAAAATAACCAAGATGTGATTTTTGCATAAATGTCACTAAACTATACAAATTGCTATTATCCATCACACTATGAATGTTTCTTTCATGAGAAAGTGTCCCTTTTTCGATTTCTACGGAACTTTCGTGTGTCGAAATACTATCAGAATCTCGTCAAGCGAGCTTCTGAATGTAAACAAAGAACACCCCATCTGGTGACCCAAGCCTCAAAGCAGTGCTTCACTTTTAGCGCGGGTTGGCCCCTCCTCCCTTTCCTACCTCCATGTTTTAGAGAAGGGGAACGTTACAGCTACGTTACAGATGACAGGTGAATGCAGGGCCCGGACACCCGGACGGCTTAATATGACAAATCGGGTGTCGTCCGGTACCCGCACCTATTTAGAACAACACAACCCTGGCGACTTCCTGAAAGGGCTGCATCAGGAATATATTAATGGAGAATATGTGGTATTGACGTGGCCAAACAAGGGCGTGTGCATATATATGCTTCAGTATACAATTAATAAAAAGTTTCATACATAGGTACATTGGTGGTATAGGTACATGGGATACATATGTATATTGGTCTAAGTGGTTAATGAGATAGGCAAACAACAAACACTTATACATTAAAAGAAATGAAACACTGACGCAACTGGCGCAATAATGCAGAAGATGACAATTAATGAATACACGTAATCGTGTGTCATCCTATATGACTATACATAAACTACAGCTACGTTACAATGGAGAGTACTCCGGGGGGGACGAGCCCGATTGTCTCCCACCCCTCTTCCTCTGCCACCAACCTCTCGAGAGGACTTTTGGCTCGCCATTTATTTAGAATGCCTCCATGCCGCAAAGACACTATACATTTATAAACGTCCATGCCTTCTCCGGGATTCGAACCCGGGCCCATCGGTACCACTAACCACTACACCATCTCGGCGGCAGAAAGCATCAGTACTATACAGTATTACATCTCGAACTCTGAGTTATTCCACATACTTCCGTATCCAGGAGCTTTATGAAGGGATGCACGTCTTTTAAATAATAGCCTTACCATGACCTTTTTTTCATATTTTGCGTAAATAGCATTTGTCATTCTATAGAATGCCTAGGTATTCTATAGAATGCCTAAGGAGAGTATATAATAATTAACATATTTCATACTTTGCCTAAGAACACCAGACATTCTATAAAATGCCTAAATATTCTATAGAATGCCGGTGTTTCATACATTGTCTATAACATATATAAAAGAAATATGTAAGAAATCAAACTGTGAATTTTAATCTTCAGACTAAATAAACTAAACTTTTAAGCTTTAGATAAATAAACTTCCAAAACTGAAGCGTCAAAGATTAGAAAGGAAAAGAATAATACATCCAACGGAAATTCTTCGCATTTTGAGAAAGTTTCATTTATGATATCCAAGCGAATGTCACCAGCAGCCGGTCATCTGCGTCTAGGCAAAAAAAATTTAAATAAAAATGAAATATCGAAATTTGGAAAACATTCCGAAATAACCAAACCTCGAAAAGAAAACTCCATCACTAATTGGTGGATTATCTTTATTAAAATTTGCGCTGAATCTAAAGAAATTCTTCGAAAGCGATTAAAATACCAAAAACAAAAATATCGAAGACTTCAAGATTTAGCAGACTATCCCCAGCGAATTCTACCGTTTTGGGGAGCAATGACCCATCTTTTTGCAATCCAAGATGGCGGAATAAAAGTCGCCTTACTAATTAATATCTACTGGTTTAGTTCGTTATATTCATAATTATTACGTTATATTCATAACTACTACTATTACTATTTACTACCACCACCATTATTATTATTATATCTTAAGGACCAGAGTCTTAGAATGACAGCACTACCCAGCGCCGTCAACATTCGAAAAGAGGCGGCATGACTATTAAGAATTTAGAAGCCCCCTTTTTTTAAAGTGAATACTGTATTTAATTAACATCTGTGGAAAATCTAATTAAGTCATTCCCCCTTAGGATATAAGCCCTGACTTACATCCATCTTCCATGGACCTGCACCTGCAAAAAATACGCGCACGAGACAAAATCAGTTTGATTTAACGATTGTTCCTATCGACTAATTTACAAATCGCACAACTGAAACAATATGAACAGCAAAATATGAAACTGGCATATTCATGGGATCACTAGAATTGGAATTAAGAAAATAATAAAAATATTAAAATCGCTGTAGTTCAATGGCAGTACAGATGAAAATAAACTTCAATTAATCGTAAAATGACCTACCATTATAGCCATAATTTTGTTTTAAATTACATTTAATTAAAATTTCATGGCCATAATTTTTATAAGCCCTTTGAATTGAATAATTTTTATGAGCCCTTTGAAGATGATTCAAATATTGCCCTGATTACCACCTTCTCAACAGAAATACTGCCCAATGGTACTTACTCTTCAATTCGCTCATCAGGGCACAACCTACCTCACTTCTATGCAAATAGGATTTCCGTGTGCTTTTATTATTAACCAGAAATGCGAAGCCTTATTGTGTAGCGGTGTTTCAGTCTAAAGGTGATGATTACAATAAAACCCTGCCGAACATGACGGTTATGTCATTAATACTCTGCGCAGACAGCAAAATCGCGTTTCCTAAAGATAACTTTGCTATAGGAAAAATTGTGTTAGGTATAGTTCAAATTTAAAAAGTACAAATAATTGAAATAAACCTACATACTGATGTAATTAACAGGTGAAAATGGGAGAAATATTTGAAAGAAATTTCATTACTGCTTAATAAATAGGTACTTGATACAATTATATTTTTTAAAAAGCTGACTCTGACTGAAGCAATCTGAAAAGTTTTGCGGTAAAGAGCGCAGACTTTTTCAGTGCCTTTCACAAAGAGACGTATTCTTTATTTGGATCAATCTCAATTGCAAAATCAGAAAATTCCTTTGCCTTTTTTAACAATTAGTTTAGCTTCCCCTAAAATTAAGGCCTTTATCTTCTTCATCACTATCGCTGCTTTCGCTCGCGGCTGGTATTATAAGGTCGCCATTTCTTCATTCGTCACTTCTCGATTGATTCATTCACTTCTTCCATATCCGAACTGTACTGAAACATATCCGAACTGAAATGCAGTTTGAATGATTTCCATATTTATGGGCAACTTGGCCGACACTGAGCAACGTACCCAGTATGAATGAAATTCTAGCATTGGAATAATTAAGTGTAAAAAATTATGATAACGCTATACGCAAAATCCCTTTACGTAAATCCGCGCTCGAGAAGGGTTTACCGGTGAAATTCAAAACAGCTCCATCAAATTTATGCCGGGGAACCACTGTGAAGTTGCCTATCTCAGCAAATTCTAACCGACCCTGTTAAATTAGCCAATATGCTATGATATGTAGGGTTGACAAATTGTAATATGATGTCGGCATCTTTTTCATGAGACATTGCAATGAGTTCTCTGTCGGCCTGGACGAGGCGAAAGAAGAACCCATTTATAAAACACATCCCTACTTCTATAACATCGCCTATTTAATCAAAACTTATCACAATTCCAAAGACTTTTAAAGAAAATACAATCCCGAAGTTTAAATCAGAGTTACACATTAACATATTACTTGCAGTCCCGCCTCCTTTTACCTACAGCGTATGAATAACTATCAACACGGAACAATAAGATTCAAAAACTAACAATAAACAATAAGATATTTAAAAAATTAAGAGAAACACAAAGTTCTCAAAGAAGTCGAACTTAAGCAGAAAAAAAAACAACTTTTCAATACAATAATACAAGTATAAAAGACCCACATATGTGAAGACCATTTCGAATGCCCTTTAACGTTTTGAGCTCCCTCTGTTTTTGCCTTTAATGAAATACTAGCATACTAAGCGTGAGATTTGGAATACAGAACTAAATATAGGAATGTTTATTTATGCATGCAAGACTTGCAGAACGAACTGAAAAAGTTGGCACAGCATCTTTAATATTTCGAGAGTTATGCATGCATGTCAGAGGAGGGGGAAAAACTTGACTGAATAGAGAAAGGCTTCATCGTTAATAAATAACTGATGAATATAACTTAAACTGAACAAGGTCATAGTAATAACTGCATTTCCTTGTATAACACAAACTACGCGTCAATTCGGTGACAAAATTTAGAACGCGAAATGAATAAATATTTCAGAAAAAAAAAATATGATACTGAAATAACAAGAGGTAATACTCAAAATGGAAGATGTGCTAATATTTATTCAAGGATTTAAAAACAGTTTTATCCAACTTAGCTAAAGTTGGTTATCGCGACCGGAACTAGAGGGAACGATCCACACTGTTTCGAATGAAACGTTATTTTATATAGAGGTTAGTAATGTGTACATTGTCGAGGCAGGTGAAGGATACTGAAATTTTGAATTACCACACGGAATGGAGAAGAAAAACTTTTACGATATACAAAATTTTTAAAGAAATTTCCTTACGATTTCAGCAACTACGTACTCTTGTTACCCTTTTTATTGAATCAAAACTTTCGAATGAAAATTACGTATATCAAAGTAATTATGATCAAAGGGAAATTTCTCATTAAAAAAATGGAAATATTTCTCATTAAAATACGATATTTAAATTTCTCAATTATAAACGGAAATATTTCTCAATACAGAAAAAATTCTCATTTGAAAAGAAGTACTTAGGAGTTTCATTCCCATTTTTGCTATGGAAAACGAAACAGGAAGGCGGTCCTTTTGTATTTTTGTACTTTATTCTAAAATACAATTTTCACAAACTGGCGGCCCCGGAACCAATTTTATGCGGCCTGTGAATGCATTTTCATCAAATCAAACAGCATCATTATAACATTAATTAAGATTTTAATGATTTTGAGTTAAATTTTACACCAATTTCATTACCGTTAAAACAAATTGCGAGAAAAACACCCCAGAAAATATACAAATGAATCTGTTTAATTTATGATGCACTAAATATCTTATTCGCAGATTTTAAGATATAAATTTAACTAACCTTTCTTCGTACTTGTCAAAAGAAGTGAATACCCGAAGTGACGAATTTTTGCATTTAGCAAATCGCTTTACTTGAGAATACAATTATATAAGAACAATCTTTTCCGCAGCTGAAAATTAGTAAACAAACAAAAAAAAAAAAAAAAAAAAAAAAAAACCCACTGTGCGACGAGCATCAACAATTCGTCATAAATATGTCTTAATAATTTTTCTCCCAGGTTGCCAATTGTATCGAAATGAAAACGCAATGAAGTGTAGCTGAAGGTTGCAGAAAGAAATAAAGAAGAGTATAGTTATTTGAATGCATATATGTGTTTTTTCTGTATATGCGTTAAAGAATAATTTAATTAATAAATAAAAGAATTCAAAAAATACCATTATTTATTCCTAAGTTTTGTACAACTTTAAATGTTTTAATAATTCGTTTATTTTCAGTTTAAATTAAAAGTAAATTATTTTGTGTTACGTTAATTCAGCATATTAGAATAATCTAAAATGAATATCTGACTGAAAACAGTTAATATGTTTGAATTATAAGTTGTCATATTTTTTGCACATACAGCCTTTAGATTTCAGACAAAAAAATTAATATACATTGGAATTCCTCCGTTTGCGTCATTATTATTGCTCTTTATGTATGTTTTGATAAAGATTCAATAACTAAAATTTAAATTTCGGTTAAATAAAATTTGCTTTTTTAAAAGAAAAACTTTTCATATTTGTTTTAAAAAAATTCAGGCCGTCATCAGCTTTAAGAGTATGCATTCGATCCGCACACAATTTGAGTTTCATACCACTGGCTTAAGTGATGTTAGTTGTGAGAAGAGTTTTATAAATAAAAATCACTCAAGAAGTTACGAACTATAAACGTTTATTTTGCATTTAAGAAATCTTTTTTATATTGACTACGTACTAGTAACTCAATAATCTCAATAGTAATCAATAGTTTTACGAACAAAAAACAAGCAAAATCGTAATATAATTTTAAAATGTTGGAATTAGTTTTTCTTCATAAATAAACACAGAATTTTACTTCTCCCCTACATTCCATTTTAGCACTTTTTATGTTATTTGTTTTCATATGAAGAGAGGCGCGAAATTCAGACACCGCCCCGCGCGGCTGAAGTTCTAGCTACGTCCCTGGTTATCCTATAAAAGAACTTCAAAATATCATAAAATTTAATAATATTTTCCTCTTGTTAGGGAACCAGATTCTCCAACAACAACAACAACGACAACAAAAAAAGGGCAAGTGTCATTTTTCTTAATTCAAATATTCGGATTCGATGGATTTACCATCTATTCTGACTCCATAATCGTCTTCTGATTCGACAAACTCGGATCTCGTTTAAACTGCAGTTTAAGTATTTATAAAAGTTCACAGACATCCAGATTTCTAAAATAAATCGATTCATACCGCATAGCCCTGTGGATGCTTGCATAGTGTAACGTACAGCTAACGCTGGAAAATCCGTGGTTCGAATCCCTGAGACAGCACACCTGAATTTTCATGGTTCCTACTCCGAAAAACCTCAAAGTATTAATAAGGAATAACGACTAATAAGGTTTCACATGTATATACATAAGCATACACACGTGTAATCTTTTATTAATTATGCGTTATGCGAACTAGGTGCGGATAACCGGAAAACAAAAGTGATGCAAAGACAGCCGCATACTTATGTACTATGAAAATAATGAACCCGTCAGAAGCTTTTATTCGACGACATACAGCGACTGTACTGTTCAAAAAACATCTAAACCCTCTCGTAATTATATATATACAATATCTATATAATTAGAAAACTTTTCATATACCACCTCCAAGGAACAGAAATTCAATTAAAACCATGAACTATTAAAAGAAAAAAAAATAAATCAGTATTTTAATTTTCTAGACCTCTATTGCATTAAAAACATAAAAATCTGTAGAAAATCCTTAATAAAAAATAATAATAATATCAAAAGTAAAAATTTTAAGTATTGAAAAACTAGCTATTGTCACATCGCAGATTAATTGACTTATCAAGGGGAACAAACCAATCTACTATCAATTAACAACAACTAAATTAAGTGAGAGTGTTTAATCTTTCAAATTTAAGTTGCTTATGAAGAATACAACTAAATGAGACCCTTACTTTACAAGAGCTATTCCCCGACATTCTCATTTCCAAACTCAAATTCAAAAGTTATACATTTTTTAAAATTAAAAAGTAATTCAAAATCAAAAGAAGATCAAAATTGACATAATCCCTTAAACTTAAATAAAAGTAGTTAATTAGAAATTAAACGATCAAACTCAGTAAGGAAATTTAAATTAATTTACCTGCCTGCAAAAAACACTCTCACTTAATTTAGTTGTTGTTAATTGATAGTAAATTAGATTGTTCCCCTTGATAAGTCAGTTAATCTGCGATCAATGACAGTAGTTACTTCTTCCAATACTTAAAATTTTTAGTTTTGATTTCGGTTTCCTTTACAGATTTGTCTACTTTTAAAACAATAGAGGTTTAGAAAATACTAATTTAAAATATTAATTTTTTTTCTTTTAATAATTCATGGTTTTAAGTGAATTTCTGTCCCTTAAAGATGGTATATAAAAAGTTTTCTAATTATAAATTATTACTTTGCAGCTTTACCGCAGGTTATAGACTTTTGAATTTATTCATAATTACTTGTATATACATGTATCTATCTATACATATAACAAAAAGAAACTGAGAAATACTGATGAACACCAAAACGCAGAAATATGGTAACGTTGTTTGGCGTACAACTTAGATCCATATTGAAGAGGAAGAAGTCTCATTGCGTTAGGAAATTTGGCACCCAAGTGATTATTAAATATTCAATTTTATTTCAGTTGATATTTGTAGCCACAATTCACTCGCACTCTAACCGTGCCTATTTCCAGAACATATACATTCTCTTGCGATAGAAAGAGAACACAGTGAAATAGCGTCCAAGCAGTACAGAAGGTTCCACACTGAATAAAGTGCGCCTTTATCCAATGTGGAAGATCGTCAGGAGGAAAGTTTTGGTTTAGGTCAGAAAAGTTTCATTTCTCAAAATTTTGAGTTCAAGTTCTGAATACACTACGTCATCAGCGTTACGTACAGCATGTGATGTAGATTAATCAAGAAATGGCGCATTTCAAAAACGTTATTGGTACTTTTAGAATACAGAGAGGAAATACTCAAATTAAGAATGAGTAATTACGAGGCTATTATTATTATATTAAATTACAAAGCTGTACCTTATATATATATTATAAGTATTTATATATTTGGAAGGCGTTAAACATAATTTTTATTAATTGCAATATTGTACTTTGATGTATTTTAATTTATATCAATTATCTATATATTTAAAAAGAAAATGAGGAAGATTTTAAGAAATGCATTTACTATTTTTTAAATCGTTGTTTCTTTAAAAAATACAGATTAATTGCATTCGGTAAATAAATTTCAAGGCTTACGTTTTCCTGTTAGTAACAATTTGAAGGCTGATTATGTGCAAAGCATGCGATAGGTAAATTAAACGGGCAATGGAATATTGGAAGCTACTTTCGGGAACTTCAACGTACCTTATATAGTACCATAGTTCTTATAAAAACTTATATATAACCATGTATAAATTAAACCCGTCGTGTTTCGCCCAGTATAATACTTATCAAATAAAGTGGTGATACACCATGTTAAAATAACGCGAAGCTGCAAAAATTTGGAGAAACTCCGCTAAGAACGTTTCTGATGTCAATATTGTTTGATTAAAATAACAATGAAATTTACACAGATTATCAAATTATTTTCCACACACACACGTGTGTGTTTATTTTGAAAAACGAAAGAGAGAAATATGAAAAAGAAAGCTAAATATTAATTCTTATATTCCTTCAGACAATAAGCAAATACAGAAAAATTCATATAGAGAAAACTAGTAGAAATTAAGATTTCTACACTTGCTATAACTTAAAAGTTGCTTATGCTTCCTTTAGTGCGCAAATTAAAAATAGGCTACAAACAATATATTCTGATACAACAAAAGAAAGATTTTGGCATTCGGCATGAGTAACGAACGCAAGATACCGTAACATACAGAAAATAAACCGTAACGTTATGCTCCATGCTTCAGTTAAAAGTATCGAAACTATTACAGCAATAAATCAAACAACAATATATAAAACGAACGCAGAACTTGTTTTTCTTCTAAGCCCTTCCTTTTTTACAGCTCGTTGTTGTTTTTCCACTCTCTCTCTGACACGGAGATGAATCGGAGCTCACGACCATCTTATCTTTTTAATTTTTTTAATCTTTTTATCTTTCAAATGCAATTAGAGAAAAGAATGGCTACAGCAACAAAACACAGCACTTAGTACCACAGAATAGAACAAGGTACGATCCTGAATGTGGCAAGGGAACGAATTTTGAAGGCCAGTTATTCATTTTTTTCATCGTTACGTGTCGTGTATTTGTTAATTCAGTTTCCACCGTTTGTTTCTCTTAGCCACCCTCCGAAAATATTAATAAATAAAACGTAAACAGTTCAAAAGTTACAAAATGCGCGTCAGGCGAGAAAGGACGGTAATTGGGCAAATATGGCAGCACAATGCTGCATAGTGCAGTCTCCCGCCATAATCACGGCATGGATGCCAAGAAACATGTTAGATGTGGGTCAATTTTTAGCTACACGAGCACCAGGGGCGTAGCTAGGGTTTTCAGCGCCCAGGGACAACTGAAGATTTTGCGCCCCTCTCTGTGTGCCACGAATGGAAAACACTTCATTCTAAAATTTCGTACCATCAATTTGGCGTCCCCTGGATGCTGCGCCCGGGGGCAGATGTCCCCCTTTGCCCCACCCTAGCTACGCCACTGACGAGCACTAAATAAAAAGTATGACTTTATCCTTTTATCATAACTTGGAAGTATATATACTATTACACCGCGTAGATACAGCCTTTTGTCATTGCTCTAAAAAGAGAGAAAGTAAACAGTTACACCTTACTACTGCTTTAACGATTACCGTGTATTATACATGTTATTGCTACTAATTTTACTATCAGACGAATAATATTGAAAATAATAACGGCCAGTGACCGAATGGATAAAATCGTATGTCTTGACATGGGCTAGCTCATGGACATTTTCGTGGACTTCTCAATGCTTGAAGTCAAACAGAAGAGAGATACCCTTTGAAAATTTTCCAAGAACGAATACCTCCCCTTAGGCAAATACACCTAGTACGATTTGTCATAATCTAACAGAAATTAAAAAAATAATTAGCAATCGCAGGTTTTTATTTAATTTTTCTTTTTTAAATTCAGTTTATTCTACACAGTTATATATATATAAAAGTTACGAAGTTTAATAAAAGTTCCTCATACGTGATACGAATTTTCTAATAAAATTTTCTAAACTAAAATTACTACATTTATCGTGAAAATTTTACATAATGCAATCGGAAAAGGGAGAACTATATATTCTCTTACTACAAAAATATATGAATGCATAATAATTTTTAAAAAATTAATTTTCTCTTACCTGATTAAAAACGTTTAAAAAGAATAAGGAAATGGATTAAATAAATAATCTAGCTTTTCTGACACGCTGCAGCTCAGCATAAAAGGTAAAAAAGCATACGTAGTGAAATTTCTCACGATCTTCCAGTAAAAAGACTATCTCTGACAGTATCAATGTTTCCGAGAACATCAAAAAAACATTCCCAGTTTTAAAATCACCTCCCTAAAATGATAACAACCACAGGTAATGAAAATCAACTGAAACCGCGAGTGGTTTAATCAGGAAGGTATTATTGTATTTGCAGTGAAATCTTCGTAAGATTACGATCCATAGTTTCAAATGATATGGCATTCTACAGACGTCACTTCAGAAAATAAGAGTAATATAGAGTGAAACTTCTTACAGCAACTACCTCTGAAAGTGATTAGCTTTTCTGAGAACATAATTAGTTTAACAATCAGCTTCCCAAATCATTATTGTCTGGAATATTTCAAATACACTCATGTCCATAAATTAAGGATAATGCAAAATCAGGCAAAGGAAAATTTAGAAGCAAAACAAATTTGACTTATTTGTAAAGCTTATTTATTAAACAAAAGGTAAAGAGCAAAAAAAGATGTTTGATATTATTAAAAAAATTAGCGATTTTTTTCTCCCTGGAGCAAATTACAAAAAAAAACCTATTTACAAAAAACCAACATTACATGGTTGGTATGATTGTTAATACATTGTATGTCTCCCAGATGATGCAATACAGTCCGTACAACGCCTAGGCATGCTGAGTATCAAATAATCGATCTGATCTTGGGGGATATTACACCACTCAAAAAGCAATGCTCTCCGAAGTTCCGGTAAACATGTAGGAAGAGGTTGACGGGCTGCAACTCGTTGGCCAAGCATGTTCCACACGTGCTCTATTGGATTCAAGTCCGGTGAGAATGCTGGCCAGTCCATACGGGTGATATCCTCCAATTGAAGGCATTCTCTTACGATATTTGCACGGTGAGGACGGGCGTTGTCATCCATAAACACAAATTGTGCGCCCATGGCGCCCCGAAACAAACGTACCTGTTGTTCCAGAATGACGTTCCGATAGATTTGGCTTGTCATGGTTCCAATCTGAACATGCAGGTCAGTTCTGGAACCCAGAATAATTCCACCCCAAACGAGCACTCCTGCACCACCGTAACGGTGTCGTTCAATGATGTTTTGTTGGTGGTAACGGATACCTGGGGCACTCCATATGAAAGTCCGATGAGAATCAGACTGCAAGCTAAACCTGGACTCGTCGGAAAACACCACACAAGCCCACTGTTGCGGTGTCTACAATGCATGCTCTCTACTCCAGGCTAACCGCAGGCGACAGTGAGTTGCAGTAAGTGGAACGCATCTCACAGGTCTACAAGCATATAGACCAATCTGCCCTAAGCGTCTGTACACGGTCTGCCTTGAAATTGTCGTACCAGTGGCTGAAAAGAGCTGACGAGACAGGTCTCAGGCTGTGGCTCCGCCTGTTTTTTTTTTTTTTTTTTTTTTTTTGGCAGTAACTGCCAAATACCGGTCCTCCTTCGGCATTGTAACTCTTGGGCGACCTGTGCTGTAACGTCTACTCACATTACCATCATCTTGGAATCGTTGCCAAAGCCTGGAGATGACACTCTGGGCAATTCCAAGTTCGTCTGATACTCCCAGTTGGGTACGCCCACATTCCAGACGGCAGATAATTCTACCGCGTAAAAAATCATCCAAATGCGTCCTTTGTGTCATAACTATTCGGTTATTGCACTGAAATGCTTATAAAACGCCTGTGAACAATTTTACTTCTTTGCCTGTATTCCTTATATGTAACTCTTTTACACTCTCGTCATTGTGACGTACCATCGGTGTCATCTGGTTACTTCCTGAAACTTGCATATGATTCTTGAAGATGTGTGTAGTGATTTTACAGGTGATATATTTATTTTAGAGTTCGATTTCCGCGTGACTCCGAATTATCCTTAATTTATGGACATGAGTGTAGAAATGCTCAGATACTAAGACGGGAAAATACATGCAAGTAACTCGAAAACGCATTTTAACTGTATTCCGGAAATTCTCGTTGATAATTATGGAACTTCTAATATGCAACAATCGGAAGAAAACAACTTATGCTATTTAGGAAAAAAACTAAATTAGTAAATTAAATCATCAGCTTAACGATTCAACTTCCGTCGAACTATGACATTCAACCCGTATCAGTTGCGATCCAAACAGCCCTGACAAACAAAAAAAAAACACTATCAAAGTTATCAGACGTCTATTCTTGCGTCATATACAGTTGTTTTCTACTGCATTTTTCCTAACCCTTTAACCAATCAACGCGCAGACTTTCAATGAAAACCAGTTTTTACTTAGTCGTCACACAAATAAATAAACGCGGATAGAAGTTTTTAGCAGGCTCTAGATTTCTAAATCAGGTCTTCTATGCGAAAATGACGATTTTCACCTGCTCATTATTAAAACAAAACAGTAAATAAGGAATAAGTACTACTGGACATAGGATAAAATCATGCTAAGTGCACGTTCCTGTAAAAATTTACGTCTATCTTTATTCAGATTTATAAATTGACGAATTGATGAATCAAATGATCATAAATTGGATTAATTTTTTTAAAAGATCAAAATGCACTGCTGAAAAATTAAAAAAATTTATTTGTGTTAATTTATAAATGTTGAACGAATAAGACCTCCAAATATTCGAACAAGAAATAATATACTGCTCCTCATAAATTATTCGAACAATAATTTTTTTCAGCAGCAACACATTGTTCCCAGATCCTCAATAAATATTCAAACTACTTCTACATATCCGAATATTTTCGGCAAACCAAATAAATATTTTCCTAAAATGCCTTCACAGAAGTTAAAATATAAGTTTCATTTCTATAAAAGAAAACACAGAACGCACTTTCTTTAGGACAAGATTTTAAATGAAATTAATTTCTGCTTACTTTGGCCCTTAAACTAACCGTAAGATCGCTTTTTTACTTTTGAACATATAACTTATTATTATTCAACTCAAAATTTTATTAATGTAAACATCTCTGCATCAGGTACGTAAAAATGACATCAGAAAAATTTTTTCTTAATAATAATAATTGAATGCTTATACAAATTAGTATCTGGATCACTATACATTACATGTATTTTAATTTACATGAATTACGCAGGATGTCCACAAAGTCCCCAACAACTTTATCAGCTTGTTGTCTGACAATAGAACAACTTTATATCTTCGATACTGGCCATACTTTCACATATAAGGTTCAAAGTTTGAAAATTCAGGGCGCCCTGAGAAATGACCTCTGGTTGACAGCTCTCCAACTGTGGATAAATGTAATTAATCAATGTATCGAAATAAACTCCGGTTATTATATATTTCTTCGTAGAAGAAAATTGCTCCTAAAATGTTGCCATGCAGCATCTCGCACCAAATACTGGCTATCCCGCTTCAACTCCTTATGACATGAAGATTTTCGAATCCCTAAATCCTCACATTATGTGTGAATTAGGCCAAAACAGAATGCTAGAAAAAACTTTGCTATATGAGTAACAACACAAAAAATTAACGGCACAGTGTGCCCTTAATAATAGACTTGTTCAGGGACTTTGTGGATGCTCTTTATATTTCATTAAAAATTAAAACAAAGATTCAGAGTATTAAGAAACCCATTTGCTGCTTATAAAATAGTTCAATTTATCAAAGAATTACAAATTCATTAAATATGATTAAAAATTAGACTTTTATGTTTTACTGAATGGCAACACTATCAGATCTGGAATGCGCGAGGCTGCAAGAAAAATTTGTATTTCACTCTATGTTAATATTTGCGAACATGACTGAATAGCTATGTAAAGTAGAGCTGTAGAGACATTAGGTTATTTCGGAAGCAGGAGAGAAGAAAAACAAGCAACGCTTTCGCCGGGATTCGAACCACGGACCTAGAACACGCGTCGAGCGTGCTGACCACTACACTATGAAGTCATGCTATGAAGGTGGGAGAAATACCTTATAAAAAGGCGACTGAGATTTTAAGGGACCCAGTCGCCAAATCTTGTTGGTGAAAAGTCATCATTCGCCACCTTTTAGTTCGGGCGCCGTAAATAAAATTAAAAAATAATTTCAAACGCATAATTTAAAATTTATTTTTTACCAAAGATGCAGTCACGTTACGTTTATGAATCATCTTGATAAGGGCAAAAAGAAAGCTTCCACATCGCGCTTTCTCGATCTTCACATTTTCCTATTCCTATATATAAACTAAAGTGTCATAAAGTAAATAAATGAGCAAAATAAGTCCTCTTTCTTGGTAATATACACTGGTGTAATAATATACTGGTATACACGCTTTATAAAAAGCAAATAGCAATATAATACAGGATAATGGAGTTTTGCATGGCTGATAGATTTAAAATGCAAAGCTGTGGGAGTTCCATGTAGAGTAAATATGAGTTCAGTGAGAAAATAACATCTGAATATTTAAGAAAATATACATAAAATATTAACTTATGGATTAACAGAATAGTCGCTTTATTTAAAATAATCGTAGCGGCATTATCCAAAATCAGATCTCGTCTGCATATATGATAAGAATCTATTGTTCTCCGTAAATAATATTCTCTCTTTACATCTTAAATAAAGCTCTTACTTAAATAAGAGTCCAATAAAGGTGAAATTCTCCATTTAGCAGTTTAGCAGTTTCTTAATTATTTATTCCATTTTTAATAGCAGCGATGAAAAAATAGTTAATTAATAATTGCAATTACGAAATCAGTAAATAAAAATATCTAATTCGAATTTCAGAGCAAATTTCTTTGAATTAACTGTGCAAGAATTTGAGCGGTTTAAAAAATAAACGAGTCTGCAGTAATAATTACAAATATGTAAAAACAAACATAAATGTTACGGAAGGTTATGTTAGAGAAAACATTTTACAAAGAACAAAAATTTTTATATCTAAGCGTTAACATGACATTTCACTCGCTGTAGACCAATACTATCTGTCATATATTAACAATTACAATTATTTAAAAAATTCAGTATGAATATTCTATTCTAATACTTAAAAGAAAAATTTAGAATTAAAAATTTCAAGAAACTAAAAAAGAATACATATATAAGCAATCAATATTTTAAAATTAAAAAATTAAATTGTATCTCATCTTCGTAAATCAGCTTCCAAGTCCGGTTTAATTTCTGTTTTAAGCTAAAGAAGTTAGAATAGGCCTGTTGGCTTAAGAAATAATTTCCAAAAATTCAAAGTAAGACTATAAAATCATACATTTAAAATAAGCTGTTGAAAAGCGTGAAATGATAAAGGCGGGGTTAATGTCACATGAAATGTACTTATTTAATAAAGAAAATGTTAACTATTCAAGAAGTAGGATATGTACTTTTTCTCCAACTACACAGCTCGCGATCAAAGCATTCGATTCCCGCAACAGAAGTGACAAAAACTACCATGATATGAAATCTGCGGACTACAAATTGTTACAACTTTTTGAGGTGTTAAAAATAACGGAAAATTTCTTTACCTTCTACGACACAGTTCAGTTTCGAAATTTTTTTTTGCAAACAAGTGATGCTACTATAAGAATTTCATTCCAGCTTTAAAATTCTACTGGTCGCAATTACTTTTACATCCTCGTTAATTTCTTATGCAGACCACGATATTGTTTTGATTTGGTTTATTTCATTAAGGCAAAGCACTCGAGGGCTATCTGCATAAGGCTTCGTCAGAACACAGAATAAAACAAATTGCGGTGCCAGTGTTCGAAAATATTACTCACAACTTCATATTCCATTGCTTTCAACTAAGGAATATGAAGATGTCAGTGTAAATAAATATTCACTGATTTATTTATTGAGGTGAAATTGAAACTGAATAAATAAATCACAGACTAACTGGTATCAATATAGAAAATACTTCGCAAATACAAGAATAAAATGAATACTTTACTTTGCAATATTTTTTTAACATGATTCATTAGAATTGTCAGCTGGATCTGCAGTGTGTTAAAATTTTTAAAGTCAAAAAACGTGACAAACCAGCTAGGCCTTCGCCAGGAATTTGAAATTAGGATCTTTCGATAATCTCTCATAATACAAGTGGTAGCATAATTCCTCATATTGTCCTCTACTAAAAGTGCTAGTGAGGAAAGGAGCCCAGTCACTAAATCCAAGTGGTGAAGAGTTATCGTTCACCACATTTTAGTCGCCTTCCCTTGTAGATATTTTTTGGAATATCTGCATCAAAAAACGTAAGAAAATCAGCTATGCTTTCGGCGGCAACAGAACTCCACATCTTCCGATGACAGTTGGATGTGCTACCAATTATTCCACGATGGTACGCAGTGGGAAGGCGTAAATTCGCCATATAACAGTTGAATAATTGAAGATGGAGGATTAAAATTTTTTTGATGTCTCCTCCTCAAAATAACTAACTTCCATAAAAGTTGTTCATAAATTATTTCAAACTATCCATTAACTTTCTGACTAAATCTCATATCCACTCATGTGGAAAAAATAAAGTGTCTATTGTTTGCTAATCGATACCAATGACAATTGAGAATTTTGTGGACTTCACTAACACTAACTCATATACAGAGGAAAAAAGAATTGATTCTCCTCAATTATTTCCGTCCTCCTTCCCCGGTAAAGGAATTAATTTGACTCGAAAGAGGAATTTCTTAAAAAGGAAAAAAATTTAACTGAATTAGTTGCTTACTAAACACAACGATAAACTGATACAATTCATTTCTGGTGCAATCCTCACTGCCGAAGAAGAGTTTCAAAGAAGAATACGTATTAAAAAAAGAATACATAAAGAAAAGAAGTTAAAAAAAAAGATTCTTCAAAGAAGACTACGTACAAAAATGATTTTCGGCAATATAATAGAGAGCAATCAAATCGTGATAGCACTGGGAAGTTGTGCCTTTCTGTTTAGCATATACAGTTGACATGACCTGATAATGATTGCTAAAGGAAGATAAACTTATCAATGTAAAGAGAAAAAACAAGCTGAAACTGAATAACAAACATATTATCAAAAATCTAGAACGTGAGGAAAGCAATGCTATTACAAGAAAAAAAAAAAAAAAAAAATAAGATCGGTTAATTCTAAAGGACACAAAATAGGAAGTCGGATGCATGATTATTTAATATAAAATAGACTAAAATGTGGTCAGATAATATGGTAGTACTGAAGTTGAATTATAAATGTACGAGTACACCTGCTGAACAAAAAAGGAGCATTTTATTATAAACTCGTTGCAATACCACTCGTTGCACGAAGGACAAAAAATACTGCGCTTTCAAACCAATGAATACGTTCCTCCTTTTATGAGAGCAATACTTAAATTATTTTATTAAAAAATAAAAATCTTTACGATTTTAAGTGTATTATATGTACAGTAGAACTATACAAAAGAAAAAATATAATGAAATGGCTATTACAGAAAATGACAATATGTTATCCCACAATGTTGTGTGAATTGTTCTGCGAAAACGCTAGTCAGTTAGGTGATCAGAATTATTGGTTACAACACCATCACTCTGTTGCGAACAATAATATCAATATTACATTATTCTCCCTATTAAAATCGTAATAATAATATGATATGTTGATATGACTAGTAAGAATTAAATTTCCATAGTATATCGGATAAAAAACAAGCAACCGAACTTATTTAAAACCAAACTTATTAAACTTATTTAAACTATTACAACTGTGGTTAACAGCTAGTTCAGAACTTAACAATGAGACTTTTGAAGGAAAACTAACATTAGCCATAATTACAGAATGCCCAAAAAAAATGGTTTCGTATACAACAATAAATTGATGGGCTTAACTTTTGGTAGTATAGCTTCAAAGTGGAGAGGGAGAGGAAAATGAGAGAACACTAAATCAGAAGTGCACGCTTGATAAAATCTGGTTTAAGATTTTTCAAGACTGGTTATGATATTAGACTAATAATGTCTAATTAATTTTTAGTTAATTATGCTTTTCAGAGACAGGACAATTACTTGATACACAAGCAACAACAAAATACAGGCGATCAAATTTATAATGCTGATGACAGAGGTTTACAGTGTTTTGCTTATAAAAAATTTGGCTGTCAACCAAGAACAACATACAAAAGAATTTACGCTTAATAAGGTAAGAGTAAACGTTTCTTATGCGAGCTAATGTTACAGTTCAGTATAAAATTAGGCTTTCCGTGTTTGGCTAATCTCCGGAACGGTCTTTACACAGGAATAACTTACATACCTATTACTTAAGTACAGTTCAAAGAAAGCTTGAATGTCCAGATATTTCGCGATTGGGTTTTTAGATTTTGTTCCATCAGTACATCAAAACTTACGAAAACTCGTCAAGCCTACAAATATAATGCGTCTTAATTCAATACAAACGTAAAATTCATCTACCTGTACCAAAATCAGCCTCTGATTAGGGATATATTTTCGCGCACTACTTCTAATTAAATACAACAAAATTAATTTAATAAAGGGATCAAAAATCACTAGGAATTTAAATGTCCTGTAAAAATTATCTTACGACAAAAATGCAAAGTAAAATTTTCCGAATTTTGGCGATTACATATCACAGGCGTAATATTTTACATCACGATTCCATAAAATGTAGGTACATAAAACTTTCAAGAAAGTAATTAAAAGTAACAGCCAAAGCAGGCCTTGCAGATAGTAAAAAAACAGTTGCAAAGTTTATTTCGAAGGATTCGCCATATAAAGAAAGAAAACAAAACGCACTGGCTGATGGATAACAAAAGACGATCCTGTAAAAAATCTGCTGTAGTCCGGAACAGAAGATATATATACTAAGGATGATGGATGAACTTCTGGTGATTCAATAAAAGACATTATTCAACGAAAGGGATCATCAAAGAGAAATTTCATTGAAAGAAATTATTCAAAGCACCAACTACAGCGGATAAAATTAAAAGAATTATTTGAAAAATTTTGTAATGATAATACAAGGACAGCACATTTCACAGCTAGCTTAAGATCTTTCTTTTTTAAATTTACGGAATAGTGCAGAGCTTCAGTCTCGAAATCAACAAGCATGAATGTATTGTATAATAATTTTTTCTCGGAAAATGTAATTAAGTCTTAACAAGATGATCGAAAAACATTCAAATAAAGTTAGAGAAGAGCAAGCAGTGTAGCAGAAAACCCAAATACCTTATCCCAAGAATGTAGCAAATCCAAAAGAAATCTTGGAAAAGAACAAAAAAGAAATTATTTGTTTGTTTTCCGACTTTTGTATTTTCTATCGAGACGTTTTGTTGATTATTGTTACAGAATACGTAATTTCTTTCTTCATTTGTATAGCGTCACTTTTCTATTGCTTATCTTTCAACTTTGCAACTGTTACACGATCTAATTTCATTTAAAAACTTTAGCTTTTTTTTAAAAAAAATAAAAATTAGAAAAATATCAAAGTAGTAAAAATATTATTGTTTGAAACAAAATTAAAAAAAGGAACATTGAGAAAACCCTGCAATTTATGTGTTTCTAGTGAATTTAACCATAACCATTAAATCTAATTTTGCATGCAAACAATAACGTACCTAAATGAGTAGAATTAAATTTTGCAAAAAGCCTACTGACCATAAAACGAAACAAAGTACCGTAATCTTCCCAAAATTTCGGAAAGTCTTCCTAAAGACATTTTTAACATCAAAAAGACTACAGACAAGCTTGCTATCATTCCACATAAAATTAAAAAAAACAACAAAAAATAAAATAAAATGCGTTCCTCGTTTTTCTGTAAAATGAACTTCTTTCCTGGGCAAATTTTTCAATCTAAACTATACATTCACTCGTCATTTAATCTCCGTCTAATTTGCATTATTTAAATTCTTTAAATATAATACAAGGCTGTAATATTTGGTGGCAGCAGTTTGAAAAACGAACTGACATTTTTCAACGCAAAATGCCAAAACGTAATAAATAGCCCTTCTGGGCTGACGCTTTTTGGGTTAAAAAAAAAAAAAAAGAATACGTGATTTCAAACTCTCGTCATAAACAGACTTCAGACTGCCTGTGATAATACTATAAAGCAAGCAGGTGTTCAAACATGATGCTGTGACTAGTGTGTTCTTCAAAACAGATTGACGAAAACATAGGAGAGTACGATGATGATATTGCAAACAGCATTCAAAAACGACGAAAATTTTCAGAAATCAGAATAACCTTCAACTTATAAACTAATGGCGAAACTATTTCAAGATCATTCGACATCAGAATACTTATGGAATTGATGTTTTTAATCTAGCCACTTTACATTTTTCTAATTATAAGAAAACTCTCTATTACGTACACTTTGTATATTTACAAACCCTTAAAATTTTTACCCAGTTCGTTGAAATTAGGCGACAAGCGAGACACGAAATTCAGTATTCTTGTTGATCTATATGTATATATAAAGGAGAAAGTCTGTGTGTTTGTTCGCTAATAACTCAGTCATTACTATAGCTATCGTCACCTAACTGTTTCCATTTCTTTTCTGCTTCCTGGAAAAGGTCGACGTCCACTTCTCCCCCCCCAAAAAAAGCTAAAATCAAAGATATTAATTAAAAATAATTAAATAAAATAAATCGACATTTTTATGTGGGTTTCACATCGCTCAAAATAATGATGTATTTGCTTTTATTTTTGCTGACCCAAATAGCAACTGCATGTCATTATGGGTATATATACCATATGATTCTATGATTACGTAGTCAGTTGTGGTTCATGTACTCAATATTACTTTGTTTCTTTGGCATTTTTTATGCATTACGATGACGCATCATAGTCCTTATGACGTGTAATACGAATTTTCAAATGATGTCATGAGTCAAATAATACATTACTCTCAATCTAACTTAACTGGCATCGAGTACTTCCGCTAGTAGTATATGAATCTCCTTTTCACATAAGTAAAATTTTGAAGACATTATTAACAGCTGACAGGAAAAGTAAGTATAAAATTTTAAGTATACCTTCGTTTATAATACATAAAATATTTATTAATTCAGAATATTGTTTTTAAATGCGTACACATACAGTCGAACTTTAATAAACCTAAAATGAAGTGACAAGAGAGTAATCAAAAAGTCGGCTTATCCAGAAAAGTTAGTAGCTATCTATAATTCAGCATTCTGACATTCAGTCTAGCTTACTGAAGTTGTTACACATTTTCTCGCTTAAATATCCAGTACGACTTTTGTCAAAATATAAGCATTAAACCAATCTAAAAAAATCTGAATCTTAAAATAAGATCTAACCTGTAACTCAATTGCAATTTTTATCTAAAATGAAAAAAGTTTTAAAAACTTATTTTTGAAAAAGTGCAAATACCGAAAACATATTCTCGAGATAACTACTAACAGTGAAGACAAATTTAAATTATTCACAGATCATCGCGAATTAGCATCATGAAGTTTCTCAAAATATTTAAAATTTTTATTTGCTTTTTTAAATTCATATCTAAAAAGTTTGAAAGTTATAATAATCAGAAAAATAAAAAAAGAAGCTTTGGAAAAAGCTCCCGAATAAAAAAAAAATAATAAAAGTATGATATGAATATCTTGAACAGAATTCTATTCATTACTTTACTGTGATATTAATCATGCGCATTAATATTCTTCTGCTTAAATCAGCCACTGGTTTCGCGAAACACCACCATAAAGTCTCTCAAAATTTCTGAAAAGTTTTGTTTTAAAGGTTGGTCTAAAAAATAGTACTTTAACTAAAATAAATAATACTTAATAAAAATAACACTTAATATAAAATAAATAACACTTAATAAAAGTGTCTTTAAATGGATTCATATCGATTTTTCTTACTATAATTCCCATCACGCATTAGTGTCAGTGCCATATTATCGTATTGCTAGTCTTGCATCAGCCTTTCAGCTATAACCAGATAGTCGTGAAAATAATGTCGAAGACACTTGGTTTAGAATGAGTGAAGCGAGAAGCCGCCTAAAGCCGAAATCGAAAATGAGAAATCTTGAAAAATAATTTCAAATCATTGCAGAAAACTCGGAAATACAGTTCAAAAAGAAAAATAAGTCTTGGGTAAAATAAAAAGTCTTGGGTAAAATAAAAAGTCTTGGTATTAAAGTCAGTGCACATAATGATTCATATTTCACGCACACAGTTATTGTAATATAGTGATGGCCAATTTCTGTACCCTTAAGGGCTAATTTTAAGTCGTAGCTTAGTGCCAAAAGATGGCACTATACATTACGAGTAAAAAAGTAAATAAAGTTCACAAAAAGTAAGCTTTAACTAAATCTCATAAAATAATTAATGAATTAGTTAAAAGCAGAAAAATTATTTATCATATAGATTCCAATCAGCTAGATCAGCTAAATAATTCTCTTCACAAAATTCGTTTACAATTTTCTATCGCAAAAAATAAAAGCGTGGGTCCCCTTTATAAATTTATAAAGTTAATGGCATATACTTTTGACAAAGCAATTCGACTATTAGATTTCGTTACTCAGACGCCCAGGCTTTTAGTATTTCTGATATAAATTTGTAGATGAATTTTAATGTACTTAATATCCTGTTCCCATGAAATTATATGATAAATTACTTTTCCGCTTTTAGTTCATTAACAGCTTCATGAGTTTTAATTAAAACTTATTAAGAACTTTTTTATTTATCGCTAATCTTTTTAACCCCAATGACACGCTGAAAGCTATTCAACTGAAAAGTCGTTTTTTAACACTGAATAACTACTCTTTTACTTCCAACAATTCTGTAACGTCAAATGATTTAAAAAAATCCAGCTATTTCGCCCCGAAATTAGAACGTTATTAAGCTAAATATTACATTAAAAAATCTCATACAAAATTCATTTACAAAATATTTTCTGTCGTATCCAATAGGACAAACAGTAGTTGAAATGGAGATACATACAAGAAAAATTGTTTCAACATTAAATTTTAACAAATCTAAATCAAATGTTGAAATAAATCTCTTCACTGCATTGTACTGTCATCCACAATAAGTGTGTGTGCGCAAAATATGAGTTGGACAGCTTCTCGGTGACAAATAGCATGAGAAAATTAAATAAAAGCTTAGAAAAAAGCAGTTAGTTTAAAAAAACTCTTAATTAATTTTTTTAAATAATTATTATTATTATTATTATTATTATTATTACTGTTGTTGTTTCAAATGAGCATAAAGAGTTTCTTTCACAACCTCTGAAGATTTCAAATTTTTATAACAGATACAATTTTGGATGTTAGATTTCTTAAATCCCACAGAAGAATATAACATAACAGAACAGACATAGGATATAACATATAATAAATATATAATGTATAATAAATAGAGAGAATATAATATATAATAAAAGAATTTAACATATCATAAAATTATGAAAATCAACTCTTAAACTGAAATGCTATGGAAAATGTATATAAATAATGCGATAGATTTCACTACTGGGCAGGAACATTATAACCTTAAAAGTATGTTTCCCAGCAATACAGAGGGAAGGAGCGAGTTATGAAGTTAGTACTATTTTATTAACATCATCTAAAAAGAGAACTAACAATCTATTTTATGACCTGTTAAAAATTCAAAATTTGTAACCCATATATTTTCAGATCAAATTTTAAAATCATTCAAGTCAAATACTCGAAAAAGTACAGCGATTTTTAAAAATTCGCGAAAACATCAAAAATGATGTTAAAAATCTGATACAAATATCTTTTTTTTTTTTTTTTTTTTTTTTCCTCTTCTTCTTCTTCTTCTTTTCCTCTGTCTGATGGTGCAAACAATAAATTTCTGATAAGATGGTTCGTTAAATGAAGACAGAAGCAAAAAATCATTTAAATATTAAATTTAAAATAATTATAAATCAAATTTTGAGAAAAATCGCTTGACTTTGAGAAAAATCATCCACAAACAGTAAGTATACAAAATTTTAACTCGATAGCTTATCAGGAAGTAGGTTAAATATCGATGGCAAACTTCCGAGTACAGCTACACCATGAGTGAACTAAAAGCTTAATAATACTTTGAATACATTCTGGCATAATAAATATTGATTTTATACAATGTTTCTAAACAGTTCTGCAAACAACACAAAGACCAAAGGTATTCAAATTACCATTTCGAATTTACTTTTCTGAAAAAAAGATTTATGTCCTTAAAGCTGGAAATATTATGCAAGCTAATGAGAATACAGCGAAAGCTCGCTGCGAACAATATATTCCCCAATATCTCCTCTCCCCCCCCCCTTTTTTTTTTTGTGTGTGTGTGAAACTTCTACAATTTAAATCCCGGATATCGTTAACGATGGTTAAAAGTCTGAAAATATGCACACATTCAGAGATTTTCGGTGAGAAATAATTAAGCTTGTTAGTTTAGTAACGGGTCAGAAAATTCAATCACAGATTGTCGGCGACCCCGGGCCTTATTAACTTTTCATCACTGCGAAAATAGTTATCGTATTAGCCAAATGAAAAGACGGCCTCAAAATTAAGATGACGCCAACAACTTTTAAGCTGAGTTAAAAATGTAATACGCAAAATGTCGCAGTTTCTTCCTTTAAATGCTCTTTGCAGTCTACCATTTAAAAAATACAGCAAGATAATTCATCTAAGAGTTACTACCATACTTCTAAAAACGCAAAAAATGCATACGAAACGGAACATATGAATAAAATGACAAGAAAATGTCTATCATCGAGTAAATATTTATTTACTTTCATTTAATCATTTATTATTTTTTAGATGAACTGAATCTCGTTTTTTTACCCTACACAGAATTCAATTTTGATGTCCTGATACTTAAATACCATTTTCATACGATGAAGTTCCTGTATACATTTTCTTCAAAAGTTTGCGCCTTCTTGAAAAATTAGGGGATTGTCATAAACAATAAAGTTTAATAATGCACTAGATGGAATTCTGAAAACTTTCCTATTACATGGCAACCAATAAAGGTGAGATAAAAATAGATTTTAAATCCATCCAATTAAAAAAGAGAAAGAGAGAAAGAAGATGAGGGAAAAAAGAAAAAAAAATCTTGGTGAAACAGGTGGGCTAGATAGGTTACAGAATTTTGCAGCCCTAGTGCCAATATCTTGTTATCACTGTCTGCAACACGTAATATTATTTTTAGTTTTTCCAGAAAAGACAAAGCAGCTGATCAATGCAGAAAAAAAACTAACTCCTAAATTTTGCTAACTTTGAATGAAAGTCACTTTTGCCCTATCTTTTCATTCCTCCCCAAAAATACATATCTGCGTAATTTGCGTAGTACGATAATATTAAGTTTTCTTTTCAATCCATTTTAGTAATTTTACATCATGGTGATTAAAATATCTACTGTCTCTATTGCTACGTAACTAATCTACTGTCTCTATTGCTACGTAACTAACACCAGCGGCCGAGCGGTAAAGACGCTGAACACTGGTAGTTCGGTCCGAGGTTCGAATCCCGCGAACGGGCTGGCTGCATGGGTGCTTTCGTGGTTTTCTCCATGTGTAACGTGTATACGAGCCAGTTTCCCTTAGAAAGTCCTCCACGAAAGGCATCCCCCCTCTTCGGCAGATAGCCCTAGTGTGCTTTGCCATAATTAAATACACACACGCTACGTAACTAAAGTCGCGGAACACTGTTAGTTCAGCCCGGGTTTCAAATCCCGGCGAACGGGCTGGCTGCAAGGGCGTTTTCATGGTTCTCCCCATGCGTGCAACATGTATACAAGCCAATTTAAGTCCTATACGAAAGCATCTTTATCCTTAGGCAAATAGCCCTCGAGTGTTCTGCCATAATTAAATAAACCAAACTTACAATTATTTATTAAATTCTATCAGTTGCAATTTAACTCATAAGTGTGCAACGAATAACATCGCTGCGACAGGTAAAAATCTTACACCTAGTACGTCGACATACACAAATATGCTATTACAACACTAATACTATTTCGTCTTTAGAAACCGAATAACATGCCTAAAATTTAGGCACTTTAGAAGCATTAACAAGTACCTGAAATATTGACTAGAACAGAGCACATATACATAGTGTCCACACTACGTACAGAAATAAACCTAATTCAGCTCCTTTCCTTTCATTTTCATGCTAAAAAAGCTTAAGAAAGCTATTACTTTGATCTTACGTTAAAAGAAACACATTATTTAACGCAACGCCAGCCCGCTGCTAAACATAGCCGCCCCCATTAAAATAAATGCTGGTGAACATAACCATTATCGCTCCGTGATCAAAAAGAAATAAATATAAGAAACCGTTGTTAATTCTCACATGCTAAATTACAGTTCAAACAAAAATGTCCTTTACATTTTGTAAGGAGTTTCGCAAGCTCAGCAAAATCAAGACCAAACGTAAAAGTTGGTAAGTATATTGTATGAGCTCATAAGAAAGCAAGAAGTTCGCCTAGATAATCTATATCAGTGCTCCGCAACCTTTTCTCACCTGCGACGCACAAAAAATCTTTCTGGAATTTCGTGGCACACCAAAGAGTTCCGAGTTATCAAGGAAGTGCCGAAAAAATTCAAATGCTGGCACACTTACAATCACACACACAACCACACAACAGTGAAATATATAAAAACATTTAAAATAGACATTATTAAGGGGAAAATATTGTCATTGTGTATTAAATACATGATAAAAAATTGCAAAATGTCAAATACATGTATTTGATTGCGGCACACCTATATCCTACTCATGGCACACCAGTGTGCCGCGGCACACCGGTTGCGGAGCACTGATCTATATGCTATCAGAATTCTGCACATAGAATGTGTTTCTTTACCTTGTACGTCATAAGAAACCATACAAGCATCAGGAAATTGGTGGCTGTAAGTTTTGACAGATAATCTTTCTGTGCACCACAGAAAAGAAACTCAAGGACCGCATGCGGCCGCATATACGCATTCTGTACCGCATATACGCATAGGAAAAATCTGTACTTGTGATTGGACATTCTTACCGATGACATCATTTTCTCTCGCGTTTAGACGGGATTTTTGCGGTTTTGTTTTCGATGGATGACACGGAAGAGTGAAAATTATCGTTTGTTTTCTTTACAACGAAAAAAATGAGTTTTCTGAAGAAATTATAAAATCTTTCAAAGATGCTGTTAAAATCTTTCAAAGATGCTGTCAATATCAGGAGCAATCTTAAGCGTTCATTTAATCGCGCAAGTTTATTATATTACTATTATTATTACAAGTATATTATTGCAATTTTGTTACATTTTCTTACTTTCACATTGCAGAAAACATTTCCTTTGCATATGTTATGTTATTTCCATGTTAATGTACGTGTCTTTTTCTAATATTATATTGCGTTAAATGAAAGAAAAAAGTGCATTCAGTATCTTCGCTGAATTTAATACATGTGTATAACAAGAAAAGAAACTTCATTTTCTAACAAACACTATTTTTATGCAAAGGTACAAAAGATGTTACACATTAAAAAATGGGCAATATTCATAATATATTATTCAATTTATAATACGTATATCTGTTTCTTTGTTCCAAATTTATATTACCCTAACTTCAAAAATACATTCTGTGAATTTACTCTGTACTGTATTAGCTCCCAACGTCGTTTTTCCTTTTCCGAAAAGTGACTTGTCTCATGCTTTCGAAGATTGCATCTGCAGAGAATGGATACATAATGAACATGAAATAATGAATTAATAATCGCTACGCTTTTAAAGATGAAGGGTTTTAAACTAATACATTCATTAAAATTCTCTGCACTTAATATTAATATACATTTTCGGAGTTAGCACAAGAAGAAATCATACTTTTTTCCTTCTAGTGGGAAAAACAAAACATTTTTTTATATTAAATTCACCACACTACAGTGCCGTAAGTGTAATCTCATAGCAACAAAAATACAACGCATGTAATAATCTTTTCTGTACTGCTATCAAAATGTAAACAAAGGGTATGGACTTGCACCCTCGAGCCTAGGAAAAGTCAAGAAATTCCTAAGCGCCGAGGAAATGATGTCATCGGAAGCCCTATCCGATCAAGAGGAGGGATTTTGCCCTATGTGCGTGGCGCGGTACAGAATGTTTATATGTCATACGGCCCATAAGAGACCAGCTAGCCATCACTGGACTTTAGATATTCAATTATCGTAGAATTCTTCCAACATACCATTGTCATTATTCGTGGCAAAACAACGTCTAAAATGCAGAAGTCGTCTCATATTCAAGACGATGCACATTATAAGGGAAGAAAAATTTTTTTGTGAATTTCCAAGAATAATTGCTTACCTCACGGAGGCTGATGAATTAAATAAAATGAATAAATCTGTAATACTTTTTTATACGGAACAAAATTAAAGTGGTCATTAATAAATCAAATCCTAAAAAGTGCAAAATCAAATTAAATCCAATACCCCCCTAAAAAAAATCTCAAAGTTTTGAGATTTTACATTACGCCCAAAGGGGCCTTCTTTTAACGTTTCGGGTGTTAAATTTATTTATTAAATAGCATGTTCTTCACACTTAAAACATATAATTCAATTCAACAGCAATATCGCAAAATAAATTTAAAATGAGCATATCTTTAGAATTTTCGATACACAACGAAGTATTAACACAACAAAGTGGAACAATGCCAAATTTCGTTTCCAGGCTAACAGCTCTTTCAGGCTATAGAGGGAAGTAATGTATTTATACAGAATTTACAAAATATGAAATAGATAATAAAACAAATTCCAAATTTGGGCTTCTAGAGCCTATATTCGGATGTAAACGTAAGTTATTCAAAATTTGATGGCTCTAGGTACCGTCATTTTATCACAATGCGAAAAACATACATATATTTATACAGATTCTTCATTATTTTATTTCTTTATATATAATACAAGGCTGTAATATTTGGTGGCAACAGTTTGAAATTCAAAATTCGGGCTTCCAGGTACCTATGTTTGGGTGGATAAATACGTTATTCAAAGTTTGATGTCTCTAGGTACCGACGCTTTTTCACAATGCGAGAAACATATGTACAAACATGCAGATTCTTCATTATTTAATTTTTTCAAATAAAATACAGGACGATAAAATTTGGTGGCAACATTTTAAAAATTGGTAAATTTTAAAAATGATAAATTTTACAAAATTGATTAAAAAATCGCCGTTTATAGTGAACCGACGCAAAATGCCTTTTCCAGACTTAAATGTTCTGTGCAGTATGAATACTATTACTAGCCTAAGAAAAACGTCGTCAAATGTGCACTTGGGGGGGAAGCATTTTGTAAAAGACTATTTATATTCATTTATTGAAATCTCTCACACTTGGTTTATTATTGGCAGTATGTTCGCTTTCGGAAGATTTTTAAAAGCAAAATATAAAATTCTAAATGACATAACAAATCAGTCGGAGCCCGATTAAGCCTGTCTGGAATCTCAACCACAGCTTTCTTTTTAATGGTGGCTCAATACTTATTTTTATAAAGTAAAAAATAAGACTACGGGAAAGTAAAAGATAATTAAGCGGCCCATAAACTCTGAGCCTAGGTCATAGACAGACTCTGCCTTTAATGAATGCAGGTAATTGAAATTCGAACTCGCGAATTTAACGTTTTCTAAGCGATTTCAGTTAAGCAGAGTTTAATAACGAGAGTTAACGGCATATGCACGATTTTGCAGCTTCAGTATCATGATATTATGCCCATGTTCAGAGAAAATTTTCATAAAACGTAGCATACATAAGCTTCAAAAGCGTTATAATATACGGCATTCAGTCCTACTTGATCTGATAGCCATAAACTTAATTCCATTATCGACAGTTCTGATCCCACTTATCTACAATATTATCACTAGAGCATTCTAAAAATTATTTTGCGAATTAAAATGATAACAAAGTGATATCAACCAGATTTTTCTCGGAAAACATTTACGATATATGTCACGAAAACAGGTTCTAAAAATAATCAGCAAAAGTTAAAATGAGTTACAAGTATTTATGGTGTAACGAAAATCGATGCTCATTTCTAGTTCCATGCCACAAAATAACTAAATAAAAATTTATAATAAAAATAAATAAATAAATAAAACTTCAACAGTAACTAAATAAGTCTTTTAATAATTTTCATGAGCCAGTTTCCCTTAGAAAGTCCTCCACGAAGGCATCCCTCCGGTTAGGCAGATAGTCCTCGAGGCTTTGCCGTAATTAAATAAACTAACCTATTCCTTTAATAATTTTCAACAAAATTCTATTTCAGAAGCTATTCTAAATATTACAATCACGGGAAGGGGTGGTTTAATATTCATTATAAAATTCATACATGCGTACGCTCGATATTAAGTTGGGAGATGTTCGCTAGCTAACAAAGACTGATAATGTCACTATAATACCTTTTCAACCTAAAAAGCTGAAAATTACTGTTAATAAATTATATGCTATTTTCAATAAATTATACTGTTCCTTTATTTTAATCCATCAATTATTTTTTTTAAATATTTATTAAAAAATTCAAGGGAAATTTAGAATTTAAAGCACATTTATAATGAAAAATGAATAATTAATAATAATTGATAATTATAATAATATTATATTAATAATTATAATAAACAATTTTTTTAATCTACATATGCAAAAATATTGAATTGAATGGAACTGATTTTTAACTCGCATATTTCAGAGAATATAACGTATGATCGTACATTATTTATTGTACCGGAATGCTAATAAGCAATTTCGATTTTGCTTAAGTTACTTACCAGGAAAACACATAGATTAAAAATAATTATGCTAGGCTAAAAATTTTTATTTGACTAATTTGAGAATATAGACAAATTCACTGATGTGTGAGGTAGATGTGGGTGTTTTCAAAGAAAAAAAAAAGAAAAGAAAAGAAAAAGAATGTGACAAAATATTACACAGAATTTCCTCCTTATAATAAATATTAGTTCAACCAGATGATTCACGCCTCACCACCACCCCCAAACAAAGTTTACCAAAGCTAACGGCTAGACGGCCGCAACTATTCATAGAGATTCTTTAAACAGAAAAGATATTCTTTAGTAGCGCCGTCACATAAAGGTACTAAAAAAATATTTTGAAAATCAGTATTTTTACTTATCTATCAAAGCAGTAAAACAAAACCATACAACTTTTTCCGTATTTTCGAGGCCAGCAGCAAAGCCTATCTCCAGGGGCGCTGCTAAAATCTCGGGGAACGATATTACAATTAAATACGAATGATACGGTACTATTTCATAACGTTCAATTTCCAGCTTATTCCCATGAAAGCAAAACATTAAAGTTTTTTTTTAATTCTTAATTCAAGAAACTTATACGAAACTAATAAGTTTAATATCAACTTACACTCAATTTCAACTTCAAGAAATTCAGGAAGTTTATCGACGTTATTCATTTTGGGTGGGAAAGAGATGCTAAAGACAATTATGAATAGTTTTACTGGATGCAGTTTTACATAGTTATTACTTTTATTACTATTATTATTTTTTTGTGTTACAACAGTTGTTATTATCCCCCACCCGCCTCCAGAGAATGAGGCTACCAAGTCCTCATAAATAAGCGCACAAAAAAACATGGCTGAAAAGGTGGGACATAAAAAACTTAGTTTTGTCTTCAAGGTAATCTACAGGTATATTATAGGATGATACAATATTCTTGTTATCAGGACACATTACATTATGAAGAATGCTATATTCTTGCTATCAAGCCACATTACATTATGAAGAATGCTATATTCTTGCTATCAAGCCTATCATTACAGTATTTTTCAGATTTATGCAGACATCTATTCAGATCATGTATATACGTAATAAAGCAAATTTTAAGTTAAAATAATTAAAATATATATATATTAAGATACAATGAAGATTATAACTGTATCAGAAAGATATGCTGCTTTTATTATTAATAAACGTTCATTGAACAGAAACTACAGTTTATCTTAGGAATATAAGCAAAATTGTCCGAAAAAAAATTTACTGCACGTCACAGAAGAAATAAACCAAAGACACTTTGAAATATTATTTTACTTCTGCAAAATTTACCAAATATACGCATACTAAGATAATTTTATATATATAAGATAAAAAATATGTAAATCTCAAAATTTAAACTAGAAATAGCCCCTTATTTTCTCCTCTCTATTCTAAAAATAGTAATATCTTTTTCTGGACTGCAGCATTTCTAGATCAGTCCATATCACATGACTTAAACTCACTCACCCACTTTTTTTTTTTTTTTTTTTTTTTTAACTTTATTATTAAGAATCGTTTTCTTCGCACTTATGCCACATACAATTCAGCATCAACACAAAATTTTTAATAGCTGCATAACAACATATGTTTTTAATGCAGTGTTAAGTGCTGGCAAAAAAACATTTATATATTTTTTTAGTCTTATTAAGTTTTATTAGTAAAATGGCTAACAAAAAAATGTGTTGTCTTTTATAATTAACTTCTATTTGTTAACTTTATTTACTAAATATTACGTTCTTCGCACTTACGCAACATAAAATTCATTTTAATAGCAAAATCACAAAATCTTTAAAAGCTGCATAACTGCAGCATTCGCGATAGAATGTTACAGGCTTCTATACATATTTTGGTACTATTCGGTTTTGAGGGCCGTAAAAAAATTGCCAAACTATTGTTGATGCCAGTGCTGCCAAAAATAATTGCGGCAACCCTAACACAAGAAAGGAAGTATAATAGTAATACTCGTATTTAAGATTGATGTTTTAATTTAGATGAAAGGTTAATTTCATATAACACTTTTTTATTATTATGATTTATATATAATAGGCTAAACATGATTGAATGGAAGCATAAGAGTAAATAACTATTCAGATCATTATTATAATTTAGTATATAAAAATTGCTAAACATAACTGAATGGATGCCTGCATCGCTATTTGGCTACCGAGTTATCGCTAAAGCATAATGTCATCTCGTTGGTTGTTCAAACATAATTTTCAATAATGAATGATGCCTTTTCTTTGAAAACATTCTCGGTAATGTGCAGAATCGCCCATTTATTCGTTTGCCGCTTTTTACGAGGGTAAAAACAATTGGATTTTTGTCATTTTTCTTTTACTTTTTAAGTAACAATAGGTCGATGTGTACATAGATAAAGTCAAGGGGGTGCGCAGTGCCATTTTTGTGCAATTCTTGGTTTTTTTTTTTTTTTTTTTTTTTTTTTTTTTAGTGAAAATAAGTTGGTGTGTACATGGATACAGAGTATGTGCAATTCTTAAAAACGCGTCAAGCAGTGGGTGATTCTGCACTTTACCCAAAATTCTATCGCAGACTTTTCGTCATGGGCAATTCCCAAATTGTTAAATCCATAGGACATCAAAAAAGGATTTTAAAATTAAACTAGTATCTCAATGGCGTCTTAAGAAATATAAAACTATATAAACTTAACGCAATCTGAAATCAGCGCGTATGCAAGATTTGGCATGCTGTTAAATGGGCGCGTTTGCTAGATTTGGCGCTTTTGGCACACATTTTCGCTGCAATTTATTTACAGCCCTCAAAATGAAATAATATCCATATTTTTAATTACCTACATTTTTTTTTTTTTTTTTTTTTTTTTTTTTTTTTTTTGTCCCCCATTAGCCGCCTAAAATTGGGTGCTACTGTGGTAGACGGTTGCACGGATTTTGGCGCTTTTTTGGCGAGTAATACGACTTATGGTAAACCCATTGCTGGATAAGTTATTTATGGTAACCGATACTTTGTTGTCATTTTATTTAAAAAATAATGCGTTTTATTATGCATAAATTCCGTGTTTTAAATATTATTTATAGCTTCTAAATATTAAAAATCAATTTAATTTTGCATTTTTATTTGAAATAAAAAATTTATTTTTTATGATATTTTATGCAATTTTATGTTGTGGATGATGTAATCAATGACGTCATTTAACTTTAAAAGTAATTAGTTTTAATATCTATAAATTTAATCTAACATTTAAACATTATTTATTGCTGTTAAATATTAAAATACAATTTAATTTTGCATTTTTTGAAACATGATTTCATTATGTATGATTATTTAAATAATTTTAATTCTAGGCGTGATGTAATAAGCTATCTGATTGGTTATAGAATATTTGTGCATTAACGAGCTGTAATCAGCTCCCTGATTGGTTACTGAACATTTGTGCATTACCGCGCCATTTTAAAATTTAATTCATATCTTCGAATTCCTTTAAAGATGAATATTGGTAAGTACCAAGAATTATTGGCATCAGAATCAAAAATTTGTCCTTTGTACTTCAGGGAGGGCCGGTTAAAGGATCTTCGAAATCTTAAAAACAATACCTATTATCAAATTTTTTTTGTTATTTTTAATTTTCATGGTCCATTAATTTGGCTCTAAATTGCTTTATCTATTTATAATTTTTAAAATTTTTTTATTCTTCCCTTGATATTACATTTTTCAAATTTTTTTCATTGATATCTAAATTATGATTCCGATTTTTTCTTGTGGTACTTATCAATAAACGACAGGTTAAATGACTCAAAAAAATGTTAGTACCTATTTTTCTGTTATTTTATAATTGTATACTTCAATTTTTGTTAAAAAATTAATGCACTATTTTCAAAAATTGCTGAGATAATTCTTGTCACATATGTTTTAATGTTAATTATATTCTATATAGTGTAGTATTTGAATTTAATAATATCTAATTCTTTTAAATGTTGGTATGATGGTTTTTAATTCGATATTCAATTTCAGTAATATTTTAATTTAATTAAACGTTGGCACAATGTTTTTATAGCGGTGTTTTTATTCTCTTCTTTGCTATATGAAAGTAATACAAAGCTTTAGTATTTTATACTCATAGTAAATGTATTTATTCACACTTGCCTGCCATCTTAAAAAACGACATTTTCAACAAAAAAATTAATCCATTACTTTTAACGCTATTTATTTTTTTAAGTTTCGAATACTTTACTATGCGTAAAAACAGCGTTTTTCAAGATGGCTGACGATTGTAAAAATCGCGCCAACAATTGCGCCAACGTAAATCGCCAAAAATCCGTGCAACCGTCTACCAAAGTAGTACCTAAAATTGTTATCATAAAAAGGAAAAAAAAAACATATAATGCTTTTAATGAGTTCAGCTAGAGTAATTTCATAAAGTACTGAATAGTTCTAATTAAACATCTCATGATTTTAATACATGTTTATTTAAATCAATCGCATTAAAAATTGGAGAAAAAATATTAAGAACTGTATTTATTGCTTTTAAATAGCTTAGTTTAGTACACAATAATCTTCCATATTAAATTTGAAAGTATTTTCGACTTTATAGAATGACAACACGCTGCCACGTTGAAGATAAAAGTATTTTTTATTTCCAGCCGCGGCAAAATTAATTCTATCATTACAACCGAGTTTGCTAAATAAAAAATCTGATGTGTACACCACATGACTTCCTTGTACGGAATATTAAATTATATGCATTTGTTTCTTGCATTTCTTTTAAACTTATTATAATCTACTTCGCCGACAGCGCATAAACCACAATAGAATAAAGACATTCTTTAAAATTCACTCTATTTGTTTAACATAGCGACACTCTGGCACTAGGTTCACTTAACGGTATTATATTTCATTCATATTATAACTCAGAATGCCCAAAATGTATATCACTTAAAGAATTATCTAATCGTTGCCACATGTTCTTTTCAAATACTAGAACTAACTACTAGAACTAATACTGGAACAAAAAAGCTAGAACGATGTAAAAAAGAAATTAAGCAAAGAAAACAAAAAAGAAACAGTTTTTCACAGACGATTGAGTATTTCTCATTCAATTAATTCAGTTTTCACTTCGCGACAAGACAAAAATACATAAAAGCTCAAAATATCTGTATTAAAAATTACTAATTATTAAAAATTAAGTAAATCTTTAACACTTATTTCCTCAAAAAAATTCCAGAAAGGATTAAGCATGATTTAATTCGCAATAATAAATGAAGGCGTTATTTTTGTTGTTGCGAAGCTTAGTCTCTCTAGATTGGCAACAAATCTACAATTCTGCTGTTTCAAATGTAAACAAATATGTCCGCCATGTTATTTAAAACTTAACCGCACTTAAACAGCTTTTAAATTGTTGATAATTGTAGAAATATTGCTTCCAGAATTACGAAAGGCATAAAACCCTTAACCGGAAGATAAGAACAACATAATTCAATCATTTTTAAAGCAAAAAGTCAATTTACAAACATATAACAGTAAAGAAACTGAGATCACTGTGCCGAGTAACAGAGTGGATATATATTATTTTCGTTGAAATATGCTGCCTGAAACGTTTCGCGATTACAATACTTCCTTTTTACTTCGTACAAGGAAGTAAAAAGGATAAATATCTTACATGCTTCCGAATGGCTGGAAATAAAAACGCTTTATTTCGAACACTGTTGCCACTGGTCGCTTTCATATCGTTGAGCTATTTAATCGAAAATTCATTACAGTTTTACAAAATATGAAATAAATAAATAAAACAAATTCAAAATCTGCCTTCCATGTGCACACGTTCCGGTGGAGGGATGCTCCAAGTTTAAAATTTGATGGCCCAAGATACCCCGCTTTTTCACTATGCGATGAACATACATACACACATGCAGATTCTTCATGATTTAATTTCTTTAAAAATAACATAATACTTGGAAGCAACAATTTGAAAAGTGATACGCCGTTTATAAGTGAACCAACGCAAAATCCAATTTCGAAACTAGTGCTAAAAGTAATTTCTTGAAGTTATGAATAAGTTTGCCATATCGTTTATTGACGCCCCTAAATCTGATTGGTGTTTGAAAAGTCCTTATGCCTGTTAAAATATGTTTGTTTAAATATGTAAAAGCTTTTATATCCTAATAAAAATTCAAACAACTCCTAAAAATTGTTTAGGTCTAATACAGCTAACTAAAACACATTTACAGGCTTTAGTAACAAGCAGATTAAAAATATTTAACAATACTTCTTTTTCTCATAGTGGTTGTTTTCTAAGAACATGGATACGAGTCAGATTAGTTAAAAGATTTCTAATCCGGACTACATCTTGTTCTGACAAAATAACCCTTTAAAATATACTACTGGCATAAAATCAATAAATGTTTTCATAAATTCGATTACTTGAAAAACGTGGAGGTTGATCTTTACATTATGGTAACTTGACGTTTTTTTGGCGAAAATTTGGCGACCAACTCTCCTACAGCAACCCTCTATTTTTTTTTTCCCGCCGCCATTTTGTCTTCACGAAGTAAAGACATGTTTCTTTTCTTTTTATCTACTGAACACTTCTTCCAACAATCTACTAGCCGAATTACACTTATGCTAGAAATTTTATCTAACAAAACTGCTTAATCATGACAAATATTCACTGCAAAATTGGGGAAAAGTGCACAATACCATACTCCTTACGCGTTTTTCAAAATAACACATACACATAAACCATGTACACGCCGACTTATTTTTACTTAAAAAAACATCCCAGAATTGCACAAAAATGGCATTGCGCAGACTCTTCACTATATCCATGTACACTGCTTTTTTCTCATAAATTAGAAAAATTTCACGAAAATACATGACAATTTAATTTTCTCAATCTTTAAACCCGGTAAAAAGAACATATATGAAATTACCTGATCGCGAAAAAGTATTTACCCTTTCCAAATATGAACATTTCCACATATAAAATAAATAAAATATCCAAAAACTTTTACCTCTAAATCATCTATTACATTATACACGTCACCAACGAATTCATACCGCAAGCATTACAAATACTTAGTATCAAATATTTAAATTATTTCCATGCACGTTTACTTCAACTTAAACGTGTACCAAATTCCTACAAACATAAAATTCACAAAATAACTATCATTTAATTAAAATATCACTAAACCATGTACACGTCGACTTATTTTTACTTAAAAAAACATCCCAGAATTGCACAAAAATGACATTGCGCAGACTCTTCACTATATCCATGTACACTGCTTTTTTCTCATAAATTAGAAAAATTTCACGAAAATACATGACAATTTTCTCAATCTTTAAACCCGGTAAAAAGAACATATATGAAATTACCTGATCGCGAAAAAGTATTTACCCTTTCCAAATATGAACATTTCCACATATAAAATAAATAAAATATCCAAAAACTTTTACCTCTAAATCATCTATTATATTATAAACGTCACCAACGAATTCATACCGCAACCATTACAAATACTTAGTGTCAGATATTTAAATTATTTCCATGCACGTTTACTTCAACTAAAACGTATACCAAATTCCTACAAACATAAAATTCACAAAATAACTATCATTTAATTAAAATATAATTAAATTCAAAAACACTACTTAAAATATTAATGAGCACATACATTAAATTAATAAAAGTTACCTTACAATCCTAATTACTTTAAACTAAATCATTGCTAATAACAATTTTCCCAATAATACCAAATTCCTTTACTTCCACCTTACATTTAGAACAATGCATAAAAATAATATCCTCAAATAATTAAAAATACTAATTTACCTAATCTTCTTCAGAATCTTGATTACGTGTCCGATAAACTTTTCTTCTTTCTGTTTCAGGATCTTTAAAATCATACTTATATTTCACAGCAAGGTACCAGGTAAAATAAATAACTTAATACAACATCTTTATTTCTATCTCGCACAACCTTAAAGAAACATTTATTACTACCCTTTTCAATACCACTAAATACCCATTTCGAATTCACTTTAGTTACGGCCATGGGATCCAAAAATTCACGAACACTGTTTCACACAACACAGAATAAAGCCAAATACAAAATTTCCAGATATTTTCCCGATTTCCCCCCTTTTCCGATTAAAGAACCGTAATTCGTCCATTAATATCACATGACATATCCCATGATCTCTCATTTCCCTCACACAAAGTAATGCGTAATCGGAACTGAGTACTGCTCACATTATTACCAAAGTCCCAGGTAGTAACCTTTATCGCCTCCAAAATGTCGCCAAACTACCAGTTACCATATTGTAAAGATCAACCAACGTGGATTCATGATAAGAACATGGATACGAGTCAGATTAGTTAAAAGATTTCTAATCCCGACTACATCTTGTTCTGACAAAATAACCCTTTAAAATATATTACTGGCATAAAATCAATAAATGTTTTCATAAAATCGATTACTTGGAAAACGTGGATTCATGATACTCAACGTCTGGGACTGCAAGATTTACTTTCACAAAACGCGATACACACTTGAACTGCGTCTGACGTAACTCCAACAGTATCTCCCTCACCCACTCAAGTGTGCATGAAATGAATGCCATCTCGTGATCACTCATAAAAACACTTCGAGATGTACAATCCGTTCGCAGAATTTTTTTTTTAAAACAAATCTTCAAAGGAATTTGCATAAAATTCCACACAACAGTAGAAAAGAATGGATATTCTTCTACATCAATAAGTTTGCTTCATTTCTAAAATTAATCCTAATATCAATCTTAAAATATCATTAAAGCACAATTGAGAAACAAGAGGAAAAAAGTTATCAAATATATGACAGAATCAAATGCTTCTATTTTAATTGCTGATTTGCTTGATCTAGGATTCGTACATGTAATTATTTATAACAGCAATAAAAATATTTTTGACAATGATAATTAGAGTCTAACAGAACATAAGTTGCAGGAAGAGTTTCCGGTGTTAATTTTTTAATTAGAATTTATTTTTTTTATTAGTAAGAAGTTTCGGAATTTAGTTTTATATCCTTTTTTCTTGTTTATGTTTATAATTTTTATAACCCTGAAATTTAATAAAATATGATATAATAAAATTTCATTAAAATTAAATACAAAATTATGCAGATTATCAGTATTATTTACGGAAGAATTAAATTATCCAGATCCCCTAATTTTTTATATATATATATAACTCTGATATCAAATTCTATAGTAAAGCATCATTAGTACAATATGAAGAAATGAAGCTCAAGTAATAAGTCTAATGAGGAATCATGCATAAATTTTTAAGATTTGTGACTTACTGTTTATGTTAAAAATGGATGCATTCAATTTATTGGCAGGAAACAGTTGTCATAAGGATGATGACTGGGGCAGTCTCAGATAACCCAATTTAAACTTTGAATACCGTTTTGTCAATGAATGGTTTTTAATGCATGAATATGAAATGAATGATTTAATGAGCATGAAACAATTAAAAGATCCACAGCCTATTTTAATAACACGTCATATTCTCTATAGAGCAGAGCTAAATATTTTCACTTTTGAATCTGGTTCTCTAATCCGGTGTTTAAAATCAAAATAATGGTCTATTAAATTTTTCCTAATGAGAAAATTATTATCATCAACAAAACGGCGCCGCAATTACATAAAAATAATGACAACAAATAAAGTTATAAAAATAATGGCAACAAAATAGATGAACGAGAAAGAAAAACAAAGTATTTTAAAAATACATTTTAAAGTTTCAAAATATTTTGTATGCTAAAAGTTTCAGCATTCTCGCGCAAAATTAATATTCTTAATTCAAATTTTAACTATGGAAAAATCGCACAAAATGCATTAAAATAAACAGAATTAAATTCCGGCTTAGTTTAATCCTAGTATTCGGTGCACACGGGATTTGGCTACTTTTGGCGACTTTATGATGAGCAGTAAAAACGAGACATATACGATTAGTAAACGGGTCATTCAAAGAATATATATAGTTATATAACTATGTATATTAGATATATACATATTTATATAGTGATAGTAAATAGTGTATAGTATATACATAGACGTTCTTTGGGTCACTTTTGGTGTTGGCGATAATTCTCAAAATCGCGCCAAGGCTGCACCGTATACTAGAATTTTACCTTCAGCTTTAGTCTCTTACTTCATGTCTTCGGACGAAAGAACGTATTATATAACACTGCGAAAATATAACGAGACATTTAATTTCAAGTTAATTTTCAACACACTGAATATAAAAGAAGTTAAAAGTGATAAAATTTCGAAGGAATAAATAATATACTCCATAACCCAGTAAAATGAAATAACAAATAAAAATAAGTTATGCGTTCTGAATATTCATAAAATGTTGGTATAATCATAAAGTATGGCACTCAACTTTACTTACATAAGCGCCATCTATATAATTTGCAGAACACACATTACTTTAGAAATACTTTTGCAGACCCCAACACTAATACAGTAGGTAAGTTAGAATTAAAACTTACCATTTACTTGCTTTAAGTATTTTTGAAATTTTTTTATGTAGTTTTTTAGCATTTTCTAGATATGAAATTATTTTTAAGTATATATTTGGTTTTTATAAATTATGAATTAGTTCTTTTTGTTTCTTATTTGGTTTATATAAATTATGTCTAGTTCCTTTTTAGTTTCTTTTTATTGTTATGCATATTCGTGTCGGGGAGGTTTTTGTAGACAAGGGTTTCTAAATTATTTTTTCTGAAAAATTAATTTTTTAAAAATTTAATTTTTTTAAGAGTTTAATTTAATACTAGGCTTTACATTGCTTATTTCTCAAAAAACTTCATCGGTATTTTCTTTTTAGAACTTTAATTTTTAATTGCTAATTTCTAAAGGTACCACTTTATTTGTATTTCTTTTTGGACATTCTTCACTCTTTACTTTTGGTTTTGACTTTTACCCTTGCCTGCATGAATGACGAAACACGAATTGAATGATTGAAGAGTTAGATTTGGAGGCAACTTCCCCTTGATAAGTCTGTTTCCAGTCTGCTCAACAGTCATTCACTTAAGCATTTTTAAAAAATTTTTAGATTTATTTTAATTTGCTAAATTGGTGAATTTATTTTCATGGTTTGGTTTTGCACTTAATTTACTTATGCTATCTGAATTTAAATGATATTGTAGATTAGTTCGAAAATTAAATCTTTTATATGTTTGCACATTTTTTAATTATTCTAACTTTAAATTTGCTTTTTTACGTATTTACATGTTTGTTAAAATTTAAATTTGTTTAAATTTAAACAAAATAAGTTCATATATAGATATGTATATTTATTTAAATTCTGGAAGAGTATTTAGGGCAGTCACACAAAATTAATTACTAAATAATCTTATGAAATATTTCGTACTAATCTACTAAATTAAAAATAATAAAATTTAAAAATCAAAACTAATTACACATTCTGTTCGACTCCTGAAAGAAAATTTCTGAAATCGTTCTAGCGATAACTATAGCAATTATGTCAACATCATCAAATATGTTATGAATGAAGTCAATTAACTTATGAATGATATTCCTGCAGGGAAAACATCATACCAGCGAACATTAAAAAGAACAATGTATCAGAACATACCAGGCGGTGATGAAAAGAATAAACTGCGAAGTAATAACAAAGAACTACTTACTTTGAAAGCTCCGTTGTTTGTTAATGACAAGCATTGGAGGAACACTAATTTTGGATAAAATGAATGCCAATGGCCACACCACTACTACCTTATTAGGAAGAAATGAACGGTTCGAAAATTTTTGTCAATGATTCACAAAATACCGTGCACCACCTACAAATAATTGACGACACTACACAACGTTCGACGAAAACAAGATCTAGACACAGAAGTCGCGACATTTTCTCGCGGGAATCACCGACAATCGAAGTCGCGAAACGCGACATGAGTAAAAAGATCCATACTGAAATTCCGTAGAAGCAATGTTTTTGACCCGGACAATTGGGTATGTTAGCCGAAAGTACTTAACTAACTGCGCGCTTCTGGTGAACAAGTCGCCAAAACGTACGACTTCTAAATCAATCATTTACGCACATATCGCAGAGTGTAAACAACCAACGACGCTCATTGGCTGCACTGTGACGGTCGATCCCATTCACCAGACCTAGTCCATTGCGGGGATGGTAGGTTGTCAGAGATGTGCAGGAAATGGGTTTCGTCGCTTTGCGATTTCGGAATGTAATTACTTCAAAGTTATGAGAGATATTTTTACATTTGCTTAATATTTTCAAAAAAAAAAATAAATAAATAAATAAAGATTCATTGTTTCTTATTAAAAAATAATCTAATTTATTCGAGCTTATAAAAAGATTTTTACAGAGTAAAAAAAGTTTAGTTAATATTGCATCAGCATAGCCTGTAGCAAAACTGACTGAAAATGTGATATTTATTCGTCGAGAAACGTAAAAACGTTTATCGTGCTATTGTAAACAAGTTAATTCATTTCGTTTAGAAGTTAGTAATAGTGAAATAGCAGGAACAAAAAACAGCAAAATTTTATTGCTGTTTTTTGTTCCTGCTAAATTTTCATCATTATTAGTAAAGAAAATTTATAATCATCATTAGCAAAGAAATCATTAGCATATTTTCTTTGCTATAATCATCATTAGCAAAGAAAACTTTACTACTTTTAATGGTAAAGAATGGAACTGTGGTAGACTTGCAGATTTAGAAAATGTTGCTCTATATATCATTATAATAAAAAATTTAAAAACTTAGAAAAGATAATGTTAATAGATAAATATTTTGAAATAATACATTTAGAAAATGCTGCTGTGCACACCATACCTAATAATTTTTCTGGACCCATCAGATTTCAGAGCATGTAGAATACATAGGTAACTCTAAATTTTTTTAGATGGGGGAGGGAGGCAGACGATATGAATTAAAAAACTATTTGTTAAATGTGTAAATGTGAACTCTTTTATGTCCGCAAATGATAACCTGAAGCAAAAACTGCAATTTGTTTACCGTAGAATAAATTGAAAGCAAGGAAAGTGAAACTGGTGAGCTCTCTTATTTTCTATGATTTTTAAGTTGGGCAAAATCAAGAAAAATACCTTCAACGCCTACAATTAGCATATTTAAATGAAACTCGCCATTGTATTCAGATGTTTTACAAAATTTCGTAGAGGTCGAAATTCTCCTCTGGATAAAGAACGCAATGGAAGAATTTTGTGAGCTTTTAGTCCATGAAAAGTCTTAAGTTGGCCATACGAAAAACGTTAATCAGTAATTTAAACACCAAATGATACAGAAGTATCGTATTTGACGGCATATAAGACGCACCCTTATTTAGACGGCCACGCACAAGGAAAAAAAGTTTCAATAGCGTGGTTTCTTTTAGTTCTCACGTTTCGTAAAAGCCAAATAAACAATTATTGAATGCAATTACCTTCACGTATAAGACTGTGTCCTTCACGTATAAGAGGCAGGTAACTTTTTCGAGACCAAATTTAGGAAAAAAAGTGCGTCTTATATGCCGTCAAATACGGTACTTAACATTCGATCCTCAGCTATACCTAAAATAATTCATAAAAAACTGGATATGAAAAAATTAGTTTTTCGTTGGGTCTTCCATAATTTAATATAGCACCAGGAAAGAGAAGCTTGTCAAAATAAGTAAACAAACTTTAATAATGGTAGACACCTCATAATTTCTAAAATCATAACTGGTGATTTTATAATATCATAACTGGTCCTGCATTATATTTGAAGAAATTAAATAATGAAAAATATGCATAAATGTATGCATATTTCTCGCATTGCGATAAAACAACGGTACATAGAGCCATCAAATTTTGAATGACGTTATCCTCCTACGAATATGGGCATGTGGAAGACCAAATTTGAAATTTGGAACTTGTTTTATTATCGATTTCATATTTTCTAAACTTTAACGAATTTTTGAGTAACAAACTCAATTATTTAAAAGCGAGCAATGGCAACACTCTACGGGGGAAAAAGACCTTTTTATCTCTAGGGCGCAGAACTGTGTTTCGGAAATTCTAAAGATATGCTCATTTGAAAATTATTTTGCGACATTGCTATTGAACTGAATTTTATGGTTAAGTGCAAGGAACATGATATTTAATAAACAAAGGTAACACACAAAACGTTAAAAAAAAAAGTTCCCTTGGACGTAATTTAAAATCTGAAACCTTTCAGATTTTCTCCCCCCCCCTTTTTTTTGTTTTGTTTTGTTTGTTTTTTTAGAATTACAAGGCTGGTCAAAGCCATTAAGTTAGAGGGACAGAAGGCAATTATAACTAATTGGAACATCATTAAGTGTGTTTTCCGAAAATTGTTCAATCCATAAATATTACGGGATTTATGCTTTCCCATTCCCTTTTCATTTAGCAAGTTTGATAGTCGAAAACAAAAACGTATGACAAAGTGATAAAAAAATCAATCCTCTTCCCCTGATCTTGCTACTCCAGCTTTTTTAAGAATCTCGGCTATTTTTTAATCTAAAACAAAATTTATGTAGTCGCTGTTTTCAATCCGAAGAAGACACTGGTCAGGATATAAAAATATATTTTTCATCGATTCTAAGAAATGAGTAGCTTGAAGGATTTAATCATAAGATAATTCATCTATAAAAGTACATTGATGTTGGAGAGAACTACTTTAACACTCCTATGATTTGGTAAGTTTAACTTGTACCATTCAGCTGTATCTTAAATATTTCAGTGTAACACTCGTATTTGAAATAAGTTAATCAAAGGTCCAGTATGTCTTCATGGAAGACATTTTATTGGAAGTTGGTTCACATTATACTTATCTCATACTAGATTTTTTCATATTATATGAAGCTTTTGCAGTGTATGATATATATAGCTAAAACTTCCAAATGTCCATGAAGCCAGCTTGTTCATTTGCTAGGAATTCAGAAGAAAATCTATCACAATTTGCCGAGTTCCACAGCATTTAAGCCTAATTTGTTGGCAGCCCTTTCGCCCAAAAGGCGACAAGAAGCTATGTAATTTCTTCTGAAATATATTTATCCCAGCTGCGCGAATTTACTCGATTTATTGAAAACCTATGGCTTATATTCAGAAAATAAAAAGTCGCTATACATAAATTTATGAATAAAATTTTAAAAAAATAGATTTTTGTTTTATTTCCTGCTTTACATATTTATTTTTATTAGTATTTCCTTAACTGGTAATAACTGATCGATTAATAATACAGCAGTATTTTTTATTTATACTTAATTAATTAGTTTCCTAAGGAAACGCGGTGGATAATTTTTCTGTCCCAGATTTCTCTACGAGTTTCTGTACCAGGCACATTTTTCATTATAAGTGATTAAGACCGCTGAATGCTAATAGTTTGACCTGGGTTCGAGATTAGACGAAAGAGCTAGCTGCATGGTTAGTTTTCGTGATTTTCGCAATGTGTAACATGATTACGAGTCAGTTTTCCTTAGAATGTCCTCCACGAAAGCATCTATCCTCTTAGGCAGACAACCCTCGTGCGATTTGCTATCTCCAGTAATTTAATTTACATCTTTTTAAGCATTCATTTTACAGCATCTTTCTTTTTTTTTTTTTTTTTTTTCTTTTAACATTAAAATTCTGAGTTAACAAAATGCTCCAAATAACGATTATTGGAGGTGTTAAGGCACCGTGAATCAGCGTAATATACATAAATTTTGCAGGACTAGTTTTGGTGGTTTAAACATAGAAACATTTTCTTCCGCTGCCTGAGAGCAAATCATGGAAGAGAAGAACATATTTCGTCATTTGCAGAAGAGAAATTTCTATGTGTAAACCTTCAAAATTTAGTACTGAAAATTTACGAATATTACACTGATTCTTGTTGTCTTACACCTCCAATAATTAGAAACCTACCTAGTGAAAAATTTTGGAACATTACGATACATACGTTAGGCTACTATAAACATATCATCTCTTTAACAAGTATTGCCACTGAGCGAATCATAAGAATTTTACTTTACATATCTTCCTTTGGAGAATAGTCCTTGTTAACTAAAACACCAGCCTTTACTAGCGTTGTCTTCATACGATACCATTTAGCTTGAAGAATCGTAAATATCGTAAATACAACATTTTTAATGACAGACTTGAAGTGTTTTTTAAATAACAATTTTAAATAACTTTACAAGCATTTCATAAAAATGGAAACAATTTCTTGCAAATATACGTACTCCCCAAAAGACACATCGCAAAGAGGGAGTATTTGCACATCTGGAAATTTTTCTTTAGATAGGTGAAATTTAAAAATTTTATCTTGCGGTAGGTAAAAAGCATTCTTTAAATTGAGTTTTAAATTCTGCTTTGCAGAATTTTTTTGTTTCAAATTACATTTAAAAAATAAACTGCCGTTTATGATACCGTAAGCCATATTAATGGGGCTAAACAGCAGCATGCGTCTGGCCAGTTTAGCCACGCCTGCTCTAATCTCTCTATAAAATGCAATATGATCAATTTATTATTTATTATCCTGTAATCACTTAATTCATTTTTCGATAAAGAATGTTTATTTACCTTATATATATTATAATAATAATTTATTTACTAAAGAAATATTGATTATATTATCTCCTAACATTAATTTTAGTAGAAGTATCTAAAAAGAGTGAACCCATAGGTAGGAAGTTTAATTCCGAAATTTGTTTTAAAGTAAGTTGAATGTAAATTGTCAAAAATGTTTTACGAGGACTTGAATTAAATCATGAATAACAAAATTTCAATTGGAAAAAGAAATTAAAAGCGAGTAATTATTGCCATTGATCGGAAATTAGTTGACTTTTCAAGGGGAACAAACCAACTCCCGTTCAATGAACAATAATTAATAAATAAATACGAAGGTGTTTCGTCTTTTACTCAAGTAATAATGGTGATGCCAAACTGGGAAATTAGGTTAGGCCAAACATTTCCGTGAAGTGAAGGTATTTAGAGCCAAAGTAGAGTACCAAAGAACTCATTCTTATTAAGCATTTTCGCTAATACAATTCTGGGTGCAAATATATATATATATATATACACACACCATGTAATGAATTTATCCATTTTTCGATAAAGAATGTTTATTTACCTTATACATATATATATACCTGTTTTCTATAGTTCTGAAAATTTCATCGAAAATATGCTATGGAAAAACCTGACATTTTCATATTTCTGATTTACCACTGCATATATTGAAAATCAAAATAAACTACACTCAGTTTCAGAAATAAAACAGATACGCATGAAATTTACAGCTCGATTTTGACAAAAAACAGAAGAAGGATTTTTTTTTACAACTACATTTTTTTCTTGTATGTAAAATACTTTATGCGAATATATTTTACATGTAAGAACGTATGTAATGAGCAGAAGTGTAATAGTAATCTGTTTTTGTTGCTGAGTAGTGTACAGTAATTTTATATTTAAAACGCAGCAATTTTTATGAAAATAAAGAACATAAAAGCAAAGAGCAGCTGTTTTGGCAGACTTTTCCGTCTATCTTTTCTCAAAAACAGGAAAGAATTTGAGATTGGTAGGATTTGCTGCTTTGAGAAAACAGACTATGTCTGCCTAACAGCTGTTAGAAATTTTTATTTCCTGTTCTTGTTTTTAGTAAAATAGTTAGTAGTTTTTTATATATGTGGGAAAACTATTTAAAATCACATTAGTCATCAGGTCCGCAGTCAAAAATTAAATACATTTATTGTAAATTATACAAAATAATTAAATATTTCTATAATCATTTCAACGTAGCTCATTTTTAGGAGCTATTTGATGAAAATGTTATTTTTCTTTTTAGGCTTATTTAGTTTTATAAGGGGATTTTGTATTGAATCAAATGAAATATGTTGAAATAATGCCTTGCCACTGATGAAAATAAAAATGCATGTTTGTTATTTTCGCTTTCATTTTAATAATTTTCAGTTTCCTGACATTACACGTTGGCAAATTTTAAAATTTCTTTTAAAATGCTTTAAATTCTTATAGCAGAAAGCAATAACAAGTCTTCTCATTTTTTTTAATGTGTAATGTGCTCTAAATATTGTTGCGTGCGTACGGGTTCGTTATGAAATGAATGCACAAGTCCGATGAAAAATGAACAAAATTTACTATTTTCACAACAAAAGTGCTTACATTTCCTCAGATATTCGTGCAGTATTAGAATGTCTTACTGTAGTTATTTTTTAACTACTCAAACGTTCAAGCGAACTTAATTCAAAACAGCTAAAGAAAGCTAATCCGCGAATTCGCTACAATCAACAAGAGCAGTTTTCTAAACAAACTCTTAAAACAACAACAAACTAACTCATCAAATCGAAATCGAGTCAATGGCTAGGCGGCAATTAGTAGCCAACCGCTATTTTAACCGTCTCTGTTGGTAAATTGCCCTAAGGCGTTGGTACTTAAGTTTTTAATTAAGGCGATTTACACCGCGCCAACTAGGCGAAACTTGTCAAATTTTGTGAAATTTAGGTGGAGTGGAGGGAGATGATTGGCAGGAGCCTGTCACGTGGGTGGTCACCCACCCAAGTTCAGACTCCGAGCAAAGCAGCTTACGCGTGCAATGAGAAATATTGGATATATTAATAATTATCAAGTTTTGAAACAGGTTATCCAGATTGGAATAATTAAACTAATATCGCGATCTAAATGAAGACAAATGGCACAACTAAGTGCAACAGATTAGCTAAACAAAATATTCAAATTCATCCTTGCTGTAAAACACAGATTGGGCAGTGGTAGTCACGTGGGGGTCACCCTCCCGTGAACTGTCCATAGCCAATGTATCTTGAAATAGTAGATATCACAATTCAGTGAAGTCTTGGTCTGAGAAATTAAACACTAAAGTTCTTGTACAACACTGAGGTACATGAGTTACTGAAACTATACACTATGTACATATATTGACGGAGGTATTTGAGCGAAGTAGCAAATGGTGAAAAACATTTTACACTAGCAATAAATAATCAGAGCTTTGAAGATCCAGGTACACGGATCATGTCCATAAGTCTATAAAGTTTCAAAGACACTGGTAAAATGACACATTGAAGATAAAATAAAGATAATAGTACTATGTACAATATATACACATTTCATCATTTGCTGTTATGGAAGATACCTCTTCGGCGCTTTGCTGCAATTTCTATAGTAGGATCATAATTTATCAGATCACGGATATGTTCATATTGAGAAAGTTCTATTTTATCATAGAAATTGTGGCTCGTGGTGAGAATTTGATCAGCTATGGGTCTTATTTTTAGTTCTTTATGTATCTGCATGTTACGTACGAACCATGGGGAGTCAACAGTTTGTCTGAGTATTTTGTTCTGAAAGACCTGTAGTTTGTGTCTATAAGTCTTGTACACAGTGGCCCAGATAGGCACTGCATAAAGTAGGGTGGGTCTTATTAAGCTGGTATAGATCTTCTTCTTGAGACTGATATTTAATTTAGCATTTCTTCTTATTAAAGGGTAAAGAGACATTTTAGCAGAGGTGGCTTTGCGCAAGGCATATTCCGTGTGCTCTTTGAATAACAGCTGTGAGTCGAAGACCACTCCTAAATACTTGGTACTTGAAACAATTGCTAGGGCTTGATCATTAATTTTTATATTTACATTCACAGGAGTGAACTTCCGATGACGTCTGAAAAGGAGAATTTGGCTCTTTGACTGATTTACTTTTAATTTCCATGAATCATAATAGTGTGCTATGATATTTACTGCGCTTTCAAGTTTATCTACAGCGAGCTGAGGTTTTAGCGACTTGGTTAAAACTGCTGTGTCGTCGGCATATTTCACTACTTTTGCATTCAAAGGAACCGGCATATCATTCGTGTAGATATTAAACAGAAGCGGTCTCAGAATGCTCCCTTGAGCCACTCCGCTTTTAATTCTTTTTCTTGAAGAGAGAGAGTCATTAATTTTTACCTGAAAGGTCCTGTTTTTAAGATAGCTTTTCATGAGCTTAATAAAACTGCTGGTCAGATGAACAAGGTGCAGCTTGTAGAGGCTCATCAAATCGAGAGGTTTTCCTCCTTTTTATATGAGCTTTTAAAATGTGCGAGAATTTTCTAGTACTTTTTCGAAATCAAAAAGAGATATTTATTTATTAAATGTTAAATGCACGTACTCTTATATTTTTAATTTTCCGGCTTAGCTTTCCTTTAATATTCGTCACGCGCTGCACTGCACGGGGAATATAACAATTTAATTTATAATTCAACTAACATTAGCTATTTAAATACCAAATCCGTAACAATATGAACATACAAACGCAGAAGTTTAGCGCTACAGAGCATTGAAAAAGAAAAAAGGAGAAAACTGCTAGAAATAATTTCATTATTAGAGAAATGTTCTTGCTATATGATAAATCACTTAATGCATTACCTAAAAATTTCATATTCCTCTTTTTGATAAGAGAAATGCCTTTATCTTAGCCTTTCCAACCTTTTTCGTCATCGTTACGTTAATGTTACATTAAACTTCTAAGGCATCTATCATCTTTTAGTCTAAGGAGTTATACTTCTAAAGAGACTTTAGTCTATTACTTTAGATTAGGAACTTCAAGGCTATTTCTTTCCCCTCTAATTAGCTAAAATCCTCTGTGCGTTCTTTCTGTGCGCTGATGACAATGCACTTTACGATCGTAAATCAAGGGGCGGTCGATACGAACCTGAAGTGCCCATTTTAAAGTAATAGATAATAGAAACCGCTGCAGTACCACGGGAGAAAGATTCTCAGCCTTGTTTCAATCATGTTACACTTTAAAAAATTTGACAATTTAGCGGCACACTAACAATTAGATAAATTTAAAAGAATTTACAGTAAATTCATTAATGTTACCTATAACAAATGTTGTAAAAGTAGTATATATATTAATCATTTTCAATGAACTTTGAAATACAACTTCATTACAAAGTAAGCAAAATGTGCCTTTAATTACAATTTACAAATTACATTTAGAGCGAAATTTGAAATTGGTGTTTTTTTAATAACTTTACTTACATCTGGGCTTAAAAATGATAATTCTACTTTTAATTCGTGGTTCAGATTTAAAAGTTTGAAACTGTTTTAGTTAAGCCCAAAAGGGACGTTAGACCCGAATAGAATATTTGTCTCAAAACGGCATTTTGCCTTGAATCACTATAAACGGCCTATCACTTTTTAAATAGTTGTCGTCAAACATTATCGCGCTGTATTACATTTAAAGAAATTAAATAATGAAAAATTTGCATGAATGTGTGTATGCTCCTGTGAGAAAATAACCGTACCTAGAGCCATCAAATTTTGAATAACGTAGTCGTCCATCTGAAAATGGGCACCTGGAAACCCGAATTTTGAATTTCGAATTTGTTTTACCATTTGCTTCATATTTTGTAAAAATTCAACGAAATTTTGATTAACAAACTCAACGATTTCAAAGCGAGTAGGGGCAACACTATACGGAATAAAATATTTTTATCTCTAGCGGACGAGTCTGCCTATCGGAAATTCTAAAGATAGGCTGTTTTTAAATATTTTGAGATTTTTTTCTTGAATCTAATTTTATGTGGTGTAAGCGAGAGGTTAGAACAAACGGAATAAGCCTTCCGCGTATGTTCGGTGCAGTGAAAATGGAGCCATGAAACATTACGGCATGCCGTCACGACTTACAAGGGCAGCTGCCATAAGCGAACTTCTGGTTGGATTTGTTTACATTCTAATCAGCACTGTCTACATGTTAGCTATTCATTATTGGCAGTTTATAAGTCTCCCGTTCTAATTTTAATATGGAAGATTAATTTTAACATGTAATTTAATTAATTTTAACATGAAAGATATTTTACTTATTATAGAAAAATTACAAAGATTGCAAATAACTCTTTCAAATTTAATAAAATCTACGTATATGCAAATGTGGAAATGGTAACTATAATACAAATGCATACATGTTAAATCTTGGAAGATCAGTGGAAGTTGCAATGGTATTGTATGCAAATGACACTTTTCTGAACCTACGAACGTGATATTTGCTTTCAAATTCAGTGTAATTTTATTTAACAATATGTTTCGCAATCTTACCCTTGCACTGTATGGCGGCCATGATAAGTCTTGAGGTCAAGTTGCTGATATTTCTTTCCTTGGCTTCAGTTTTACAATGACAGGCTTACTCCATCTATTCTAACTTCCTTAGGCATAAGCGCTAAGAAAGTAATATTTAATAAAGTAAAAACACAAAACTTTAATAGTAAAAAGACAAAAAAAAAGTTTTGTAAAACTATCTTAGTAATAAAAACTAAACGTTGATATGACGAATGAAAAAATACTGGGAGGGGGACAGAAAAATGTGCGCGAACACTTAATGCTGCACAGGGAATTCTAAACGTATACTGCCATGCTGCTTTAAAATTTTTGTAATTTTGTTTTTGAACTGTATACGGAGCAAGTGCGAAGAAAATAATGCTTAATAATAAAGCTAAAAAGACAAAAAAAAAAAAAAAAAGTTAGTATGAGTGAGTGTAATAGCTGATTGGTAGACTGGGAGCTCAGCGAGAGCGTAAAATGCCTTAACAAAGCTTTCTAGGCAATCATTAAAATATGAAATTTTCAGATTTCTCCCCCCCCTTTATTTTTATGTTGGTCAAAGCAGACAATCCGAATCCCCATAAATAAGATGTGGAAAATTATAACAACATACTTAACACTTAAGGCTTTATGTGATCGGATCTAAGATTAATTCAGAGTAATTAATAAGAAAAGTATTATTTATATTCGAAACAAGAATACATTACCCCTTCAGAAGCACTATGAACGAAACGGTTTTTTCCCACAGCTTTTTATGGAATAAAAGTTGATCAATTTTCAAGAGATTTTAAATTAAATTTTTTCAGGACATGGTAGTTTTAGAAGTTGTTTAAAACAAGTTGGACTTGCTTCAAGTGCTGTATGTATTTGCGGTGTCGGTGATGAAGATATTAATCATATTTTTCTGAAATCTGTTTCGATGTCCAACGCGTAAAGATACTTCATACCATCTATCTATCTGTAATTTGACCACTAATAATGAATTTTTGAATTTTTATCGACTAAAGATATAATCCTCACTTTTCAAAACTTCATTAGATTCTTGAGTTTCTAAACTGTTATTTTCATTTAATTATTATTAACCCAAAAGGGCTTTAGTCTGAATGGGTTATTAGTCTAAAAACGGGAATTTTGAGTAGTTCACTGTAAACGTCACTTTCAAAGTTTCAGATGTTCAAGTTTTCAACTTTTCATTCGTCACTTTTCAAATTTTTGCCACCAAATATTATCGTCTGTTTTTAAATAAATTAAATAATGAAGAATCTGCATGTACGTATGCATGTTCATTGCACTGTGAAAAAATGATCATACCTAGAGCCAGCCAAACTTTGAATAAAGTAGTTCTCCACCAGAATATGTGCACCAGGAAGACTGAATTTGAATTTCAAATTTTATATTTCCTATTTTGTAAAACTTTAATGAATTTTTTTATTAACAAACTCAATAATTTGAAAGCGAGTAATGACAACACTGTACAGAATAAAACATTTTTACAATTACCGCTCGTGGCTGTATATCGAAAATTCTAAAGATATGTTGTTTTTAAATATTTTGTGATTTTGCTGTTGAATCGAATTTTATGTGGCGTTAAGTGATATTTAATAAACGTGGCGAACGTGATATTTAATAAAAAGAAGTAAACACACAAGATGTTAATAATAAAAAGACTTGTAAAGCCGTCTTACTAAGAAAACTGAACATTAATATGATGAACTAAATGGTATTTAAAGAAGATTTAAACAAAGAGTATTTAAAGAAGAAAACAACGTTTTGCGTATTTCTTTTTTAACTCAAAAACTGTTGGTGTCATCCTAATTGTGAGGCCTTCTTTCCATTAGGCTAATACGGTAACTATTTTAGCAGCGATGATCAACTAAGGGCCCGGGGTTTGCCGACAGACTGTGATTGAATTTTTTTGCAGCCCGTTACTAAGCTAACAAGCTTTATTATTTCTCATCACAGATCTCCGAATGTGTGCGTATTTTCAGATATTTAACCATCGTAAACTATATCCAGAATTTAAATAGTAGAATTTTCACATTAAAAAACGAGTTTGGACAGCTTATTGTTCGCATCGAGCTTTCCCAGTATTGTCATTAACTTGCACAATATTTCCAGCTTTAAGTCCTGCCAAATGTAAATTGTCCAGACAGGAAGTCACTTACTTCGGTCATATCATCGCTACCGAAGGTGTATGTATGGATCCAGAAAAGTTAGAAGCTGTATGTATGGATCCAGAAAAGAGTCGGAAGTTAAAGATTAGAGATGCCTCGAAAATTTTCATCAATTAAGAAGTTTCCTGGGGCTTATACTGAAGGGAATTCCTGAAGAAAATTTCTTTTATCTCAAGATCCTTTCATAAACTGACAGAGATTTCAAGCAACATTTTTTGTAGACAAAAGAATGTGAGGATGCATTTAACAAACTGAAGGACACTTTAACATGTGATAACAAACCTAATATAGCTTAAGCTAGCTAAACTATTTATTCTTCACACGATGTGGACAATAAGAGTGATAAGAGTTTCGGTGCTTTTTTGTGTCAAGAAATAAAAGGTCAAGAACGTGTCGTGGCATACTAGAGGAAGTGTACAGCTAAACCGTAGAGGAATTACTGATTCACTGTTTGTCTTGGCCGGATGGCGCCCCTTTCAATTCTCTACGAATTCTTTCTGGGCAAATTCTTATTACGTACCAACCGAACTGATTTTAAAATATATAATGATTATATTGTCACAAAGTATGTTTTTGAGAGCTATAATATTCAGATTTTGCACCCCTCTAAAAGAATTGGCTGTTTTTAAGACAAAGAGATTCTTGATTCTAGCTGCATACGATATATATATATACAGACGGGTCTGGGATTGAGGGGAAGATTGGAGCAGCCTTTGTTGTATATTATTTTTGTGTCGAAATCGAATATATAAAATTTAGATTAAACAACTATAGTTATAGAGTATAGTTAACTATCTTAACTATAACTCTGTCTTTCCGGCAGAGTGCAAGGCTCTATATCAAGCCTCAATTTGGATTAAGAGAAGTGTTGCTTTTCGAAATGTGATTAATATTTACACAGCTTGTTTGTCGCTGCTTCAGTCTCTCTCCCGCCCAGACAACGCCAATCCCATCATCTTGAAAATCAAAAACTGTTTACAAACTTTGAGCGGGTATTTAGATGTAAAACTGCACTGGATCAAAGCTCATATGGGGCATATTGGAAACGAGAAGGCCGATTGTCTGGCCAAGGAGGCAGCCTCCGATATGGATATCCCTTTTATTGAAATTTCAGGATATAAACAGATGGCCATCACACACTTGAAGAAATTTTACATTGACAAATGAAAAATCCTGTGGGAAAATTCACCAAAAAATAAAGGATACATGAAAATTATCAGAATTTCTAACAAAATGGCTATTTTTAACAATACTGATTTAAACCAAATAACCAAATTCTTACTGGCCACGGGAGATTTGCCTGTCATTTTAAGAGATTAAACTTACAAAATAATGAATTTTGTATTTATTGTAATGCCATTGGAGACTCGAAACATCTTGTGGAGAACTGTCCTATTTTCGCCGATCAGAGGAAATTTACAAAATTGATAAGGCTATATATAATGATAATTTTGATATCAAAGCTTTTATATCTTTAGCAAAAGATGTCCTTAAATTTATTAATGCAAATCGAGTTGTAATTGGAATTCTGATCTGATGTTGTCCATTGTGTTAACTTTTGTTTGTATCTTCTTGAGTGTTTGTTCTATGTTTTCCCTACTTTTATTTTATATTTAAGTATTATATTTGTATCTTATTTATTTTTGTATTATGTATTATTTATTTTGTATCTGATGTTCTTTTTGGGGTCACTCTTTTTTTGACCATGAGGCCACTTCGTGGCCAAGAGGGTTTAAGTGTACCCCCAATGTATTACCTAGGAAGGCACCTGGATTGAACTCTATTTCCAGCCGTATGATTAAAAGCCTCCTTAGCACATTTGTATTTTTCCTAGTGACTTTTATTAAAGTTATGTTATTATGTTGCTATTTTCCGCAAAGCTGGAAATGTGCACTTCTACAGCCTAGCCAGTGCCATTAAAATCTTCAAATGTTCAAAACAGTCTGCTATCTTCGTTATCAAATATATTCTGCTATCTTCGTTATCAAAGATAAAGGAACTTGCGTTGCTTAAACGACTGAATGAGTTTCCTCATAATCAAACTAAACTTATTGATGAAGAGGTTTCCGAAAAAAACACTGTACATCTCACCACCTTTTACGAACAGTTCATTCATGAAGGTTTTGGCAACAAACTGCTTACTGGCGTGCTTTATACAGCCAAAACATTTGATAGGACTTGACATATGGACCTACTATCGTAATCAAGCTCACACGGCTTGTTTTTTGTTCAATTTGTTCCCATCAGTATCTGTACTCAATTTGTATCCCATCATCACTCGTGCATCAGTAGTAGATCTTTCTCTGTGCCAGTTAATACTATTATTTTAAATAATATCATTTCAATACTACTATATTTTCCGTGCGATTTAATACAATCAAACCTTTGACTGGAAGACCTCGATCCCAGAATGGCTGGTGCTCTATCGATGCACATTTCACACACGTTTTTCCATTGTAAGTCATTACCTTCAAAGAATTATCATCGCCATGGCGACTTCAGCTTTCGTAATAAATTCTAAGGCTTTCTATTACAGAAACTCATCTTTGATATCCTCCAACTGAATATATCTTACAAGAACAAGTAATTTGGAAATTGAATTAAAATTGGTGGGGGGGACTCGTCAAGTTGAAGGGGAAAAGCAAGAGATACCTTTATTTCAGATAAAATTTGTTTTATCACGTCTATGGACATTTCTGAAATGTGTCTCTGAATTGTGTTATTGAACAAAGATGTATTACGCATTTCAATCTTACTCTCTTCTTCAAGATTTAGTTTAACCGACTTTAATAAACGTGGTTTGACGAGATTCTCTGTAATGGTACCTTCAGAGCAATTTCATATGATGCTTGAACTACAGCTTGGCTATGCTGTTGAAAGGTCCCAGTAAAATTCAACTTTAATTGTTTCAAACAATACAAGTAGCCTTGTATTGTTTGAAAAATTCCCTGTTTTGTAATAAGTTCAGAATGCTTTGTTTCTAAATTATATGAGTTTGAGGGTTTCATAGATTCAGCACGAAAAGCGGAATTATGTAAAATACATTGTGGCTTCTCTATATCATTCCTCATAATAGTCGAAAATCCAAATTTTAAATAATTCTCCAAATATTTCATTTTTTCCTTCCATGACTTTGATATCTGGAAAAATAAATACTTCAAAATAATTTTTTAAATGGTTACAAAATTTGTATTAATATTATTTAACGTTTTTTATGTATCAAAAAATGAAATATTAGAAGAGTCGATGTTTTTAGACTTGCCTATCGAAGACGAATTGTGACGAGCTAGCATTCTCTTGAAGTAATGGTGATAAATACAATCTTTGAAAGTAATGACTTACAACCAAAAAACTTGTGTGCAATGTTTACCAATGGAGCCTCAGCCTTCCTTGAATCGAGATAGATCTTTCAATACACAGCGGATTAAACAAAACGCTACTTATAACGTCGTTTGCAATCATATATAAACGACGTTATAAGTAGCGTTTTATATATATTCATATATAAACGACGAAAAGAACGCTTTAGCCAACAGAAGGGTAGACATATCCCTGGGCTTATTGGCCAAAAACCCCCCACTTCTATAATTATTTGTAACACAATGTCTGAGATGCACATCAGAACCCTAGGTAGAATCTTCAGCGCCTGGAGACAACTGAAGAATTCGCGTCCCCTTCTGTTTGCCAAGAATGGCAAATGCATAATTGTAAAATTTCGTAACGTCAGTCTGAAGCTACTAAGATGCTGCTCTTGGAGACAAATGTATACTGCGGAAAAAAAAAAAAAAAAAAAAAAAAAAAAAAAAAAAAAAAAAAAGACAGTTCTATATCTTCCGTTCTATTGGGCCGATTGACAAAATTCAAAATGCGTTTTTCATGTCTCGAAAGCGCGATATATATCCCATTAGATTTATATATAGCACTATTCTAACATAGGTATTTTGACACGAAATTGGATTTTTTCTGAAATAACATTAATGCGAGACTGCTAAGTTTTGTAAAAATCTTACGAGTAGTTTTTAAAAAATTAGCACTTAAAATTTTAGCTCCTCAATGTTAATTGAATTTGGCATATATTTATTAATCTCTCTGTTTTATTATTAAACATTTAAAATTTTTTCCTATCACATTTCAAAATTTAGGTTCATTCCAAATAAAATTCACCTATTTTTCGTGTTTCAGTTTTTAAATTTCTATCTTTAAATAACTTTTAATAAATTTTTCGAAAACATTTTGAATTATAAACCTATAAAATTTTTACCATCGTCTTAAAGGTGTAGTTTTAAGCATATCTGCAAAAAATTAGAGTTTTTTATTCAAAAATTTCTAAGACATACACGAATTTACATATTTTCACGTTTTGAAATTTGGCATCTTTTTTAGAGCGATAATAAAACCAAATGTGGTTTATGGATTTTTTTTACAGTGAATTGCCCCAGCTATTTTTAACCTCAAATTTCAAATGAATTTTTAGGGAGAATTAATTATATGAAATTTTTCCCTCAATGATGCTTAATAAATATTTATCAATAATATATGAGAAGCTATTTTTTTTTAAATTATAGATGATATTATTTTAATTTTTAAAAATGTTTTTATTTTTTATTTATTTATTTATTTATTTTAATTATTTGCAAAAGTAAATGTTTACCTTCGCCGTGTTATCGTCTGCTACTTTACTTTCACTGTATTTAAACTGAATTGTCTAAAGCTGAGAAAATTCATTGATGTTTATTTTCACAATGTTTTTAAGCAAACAAGACGATGACACTTTGGGTCATGTCCCAGCTTTAAAAAACGTATACTATATAAACATAAAATTTTACAATAATCCTTTTAGAAAGAATGTTTTAAGTAGTAATTTTCTCTCGTGTTGTACATTATAGAAAAAGCAACTTCTTTAATATAGAAATTTTTAGGCTTTAAAACTTTAAATAATATGATTAAGATTTTTTGCACTCGATATAACAATTGGGTCACTCGGTGGTGCAAGATAAGTGCTGCTGGAGTGGTTTATTTCTTTCTCATTTAACGAATATCTTTTAATTCAAATATTTATCCTTTGGACTTTGCTTTAGACTTTATTTATAGTTAAAATGTCTAGAAGCTGTCTTCAGCTAAAACGCATTTAATACAAATGATATTTTAAAAAAATTGACAGGAATGCAAAATTTATGGAAGTGTGACAATCTAAAAATCTTAATTTGTGTCAGCACTGAAAACAAATGTAGAAGAAAAGAAGGAAGTTAGGGAAGCAAAAATTTAAAGGGGAATCCACTTCAAGGGTGTTCAAAGAGAAAACACTTAGACGAGTACACCAACAAATAGCAGCAACGGAGTTTGTGCTAAGGGAAAAGACAAAAACGATATCATTGCAGATTAAAGTGAAGAGGACTGGTTTTCGACTATATGGTTGTATAAATTTAAATTACTTCATAAAACATCATATCATATCATAAGCGGAGCATCCCATGATTTCTCAGTCGAATTATTTAAAGATTCCGGAATTTATCCAATGACGTATATAGATATCAGCTAAAGACGTTTTCCCTCTTGATGAAACCAGTCTTTTCTTTCATCTCACGCCTTCAAAATGCTTAGCCTGTAAAGAGTGATAAAGGCTCTGACTAAATACTGATGAAATGGATTGATTTTAATTATTAAATTACGACAAAGCAGGGCTATCTTCCTAAAAGGAAGGATGCCTTCGTGAAGAACGCATGAGAAAAAACATGAAAGAGAAACGCATGAGAAAAAACACGAAAACGTCCATGCAAACAGTCCGTTTGCCGGGATTCGAAGTCCGGAGCGAACTACCAGTGTTCAGCGACTTTACCGCTCGGCCGTTTGTGGGCCTTTATGAAATGGAAGGCGATAACTTTAATTAAAATGAATGTCAGATATACCAAGATTCGTTGCAGAATGCCTGAAAAAAAAGGAGCAAACCATTAAGAAGAAAATATAAATTTGTGCATAAAATTTAGTATTTTTTAATTTAAATTTTTTAATTTTATGATATTTGTTTCTTGCAATTTCAAAAATAAAATATTTCACTAAAATATGAATAATATTTTAAGAAATTAAATATAGTATGATAAAATTGTGAAAAGCCATGGGCACAATGATAAAACTGTTTAAAGCAAAGAATGCAAGGTCATCCTAAATTAAAATGTCGGATATATATCTCTATTTATATATCTCTATTTATATATCTTTTCTGAACGGAACATTAAAAGGCGTGTTAACTGTGCTTTACTGTATTTTCTCTTTTAATATATGCAGTTTTGAAAAGCATCGTAATCTGGGACACAAAGTAGTCTTCCGAAAAAAAAAGCAATACAAATAAATAAAATCAAATTTAAAATGCGCAGTTGAAATGAATGAATAGAAAATTTTAAAACAATTATCTGAAAAGACAATGTAACACAAATTAAAATAAAAGTCTAAAAATTCAAAAATTACTTAAAATAATAACTATGACTAAAAAATATAGTATAAAGAAAACTATTTAAAAAAATAATAACAAACAATGCACCTTTTATTTAAACTATGCAGTTCGAATGAGTAAATAGAATTTTTTAAAACAGTTATTTGAAAGAAACTATGCAATTTAAACAATTAAAATGAAATTCAAAAAAGAAAAAAAAATATTTAAAATAATAACATAAAAACATAATATAAAGAACATTATTATATTATTTGAAAGAAAGAACTATGTAACTTTTTCCCTCTCATACGCACAGTGTAAAAAGAAAAAGGAAAATAGGTTGCCATACAAAAGTTCGCAAAGTGAATCATTCTTGGCGCAAACTGAAAAAAAGCGCTAATATAAATTTAGGCATAATTTGAGTCGTAGAATCGAAATATGTAAAAAAATTGGTATGTTATTTCAGAAAAAATCCGATTTTGTGTCAAAATACCTATGTTAGAATAGTGCTATATATAAATCTAATATATATACTAAGTCGCGCTTTCGAGACATGAAAAACGCAATTTGAATTTTGTAAATCGGTCCAGTAAAACGGGAGATATAGATTTGTCCTTTTTTTGGGGGGGGGCGCAGTGTACCTTCTTCTAAAATTTTCTTTTAAAAATTCCACAATGTAACTAATGAGAATACTTTACAGTAAAAATTAATTTAAAAAGCTTTATATCCCAAACTTATTATCTACAATAAAATTATTAACTGGACACCATTTCTCTGCTCTAGAGTTTCGATTTCAGAAATGGTAAGGCATGCTGTTAATAGCTCCTAACTTTACTATTACTTCAAAAGTAACAAATAATTAAGACATTTTGAACATTTCATAAAACGAAAATTGCTTATTAATAAACATTAGTTGTTTAAAATTTATCTAGTTAAATTCTGTATGTTTGGAATAGTGAAAATAAATAAATTGTTATATGCAGCTTTAATAACAGTACTTTTATAGACTTCAAAATATTTTAATTTTTATGAATAATTCTGAAAAACTAATTGTTTAGTTGTATTATAAAATGGCTTAATTAAGCGTTCATAGACGTCCTTATTTAATACTCCTCATTTTGTTTATGTCACTCGTAAGTTGTTAAATTATACGCGTTCATTTACCAAATATAAAATTTCGTCAACAAAATAATACAATACTGGTTTCCCAAAGTATTATGATAAGCGAATTTATGCTTTATTGTACGGTTGCACTAAAAACACGTATAAATTTTGAAAGTTATTTTTAGAAGGCGAAAATTTTAAAATTATAATTGTATGTAACAAATGTAATGCTTCAAATTATCTGTCTAACTTAAAACGTTTTATTTCAAAATAAAACCAATAAAACTGGATGTGTTGTTGTAGTATCTAGGAAACAGGAATGCTTATGTGATAAACGCCAAAAAAATTAAAATTTTCGAAGTTTAATAGACATGGTAATTACACAGTCAAGTACATACTAGCATTACAGTTAGAAAACTAAGAAGTTTTTGCAAATTTTATAACAGCTATTCATTTCATTCTTACCTTTTGTATACGTATTAATGTTAAAATAAATTATTTTCTTTTTAAGTAAAGTTACATGTAATGCATTTTAAAATCTCACACGAGTACTTTAAAATTATTGTAAAAGGTACTTCAGAATAAATGAAACAATGTTTTATTAACATGAACCTAGAAATTAATACCAATGATACTAAAATATGCACAAGGCATGGAAAAAAAAAAAAAAAAAAGATTTGGAAAGATGGTTCGGTAAAACCATCGAAACTAGTCCTGTGAAAATTTTGTAAATTAACGCTGATTTTTGTTGTTTGACTTCTGAATTAGTATTTATTCGGCGTGTTATTGTGTCTTAATTATAGAAGCCCCAAACAGGCTTACATTTTGCTTTCTTTTTTGCACGTGGTGTGGCCGCCATTTTGTGATTGTAGGAGTTTCGGTGAGTACATTTTTGCAATTTTCAAGTTATGTTTATGTTTTGTACATTTGGATATTGTGCTTTGCTTGTCTGATTTCATGCATTTTGCTTACAAACATTTTGTTTTCTATTCATTTCAGTGAGGGATTTTTCTGCTATTTTGTGTGTACTTTATTATTGCTCAGTTAATTTAGTTTGATTTTCTGCATTGTTTATCATGCCTTCATCCGTTAATCGTTTCACTAAATTACGCCTGAAACGGCAAAAATTCCTGAATCATCTTGACTTTTTACTTAAATGTAAATGTAAAAAATTGATCCCCAATTTTATTCAAATCAAATCTAATCAAAAACCTTCGAGTCGCGTTTCAAGAATTCTGTTAAATTGCAAACTTGCCTTACTTCGGTCCGTGATAAGGGATACACGTCAACAATTGTCCAAAATTGAACATGAACTCTATAAGCTTCATCTGGAACTCGCTAAAACATATCCAAAATTCACTGCCCTTGAACAAAAGTCTTGGTCTAGAACGGAGAATGCAGTTAACCGTCATAAAAACACCCTTGCAGTTAAATTCGAAAAACTTCTTTTACAGTCTTCCAGTTCAAGTAGTTCAAAAAATCTTCCCATTGTAAACATCAAGCCAATACTAATTCAGAAGTCAAACAACAAAAATCAGCGTTAATTTACAAAACTTTCACAGGACTAGTTTCGATGGTTTTACCGAACCATCATCTTCAGCTGCAAAACCGCAAATGAACAAGATAGGAAATAATGTTTTCTGAATTAGTATTTATTCGGCGTGTTATTGTGTCTTAATCAAGCCAATAGTTAATATTTCTAATGTTAGTCTTTCAGAAGAACAAGAGAGAATTCTAAAATATAATTTTAACTTCTCACAAACCTGTAAACCCTCGATTCCAAAGATTTTGGCTCCTATCGAAAAAGCTTTCAAGTTCAGTAAAGTTTCAGATTCACAGAAAGAAATGATTAGGCATCTTATCGCTCATAATGTGAAATTCAATAATAAACCTTTGAAACCAAATCTAACTGCGAGAGAAAGAGCTACAATGCGTGAGATTCATTCTAACCCGGATATTGTCATTTCAAAGGCCGACAAAGGTGGCCAGATAGTCGTCATGGATAAGAACACTTACATCGATGGTGTCACTAAACTCTTAAACGAAGGACCATATAATCCGATCCCTAAAGATCCTTCACCTTCGGACTTATCCAAAATAAAAACTGCGATCAAATCTTCGCAAATCATTTCAAGCAACTTAAAACATTCGCTTATCCCATCTGTTGCGAATTGTGCCAGATTATATGCTCTTCCCAAAATTCATAAAAGTGGTATTCCTTTCCGCCCTATTGTATCAAATTTAGGTACTGCCTCGTATCCATTAGCTAAATATTTAGTTTCTAGATTTTCCACTCTATTAGACAATAACATTTACACCATAAAAAATTCAATAGAGTTTGTAAAAAAGGTTAAAAACATTTCTCCTCGTAATTTACTCATGGTTTCTTTTGATGTAAAATCATTATTCACCAATGTCCCAGTGGAGGGTGCATTAAGATGTCTAGAAACCAGACTTCGCGAATTTCATTTCTCTTGCATCGAAATTGATGAGCTAATTTCTCTCACTCAACTCTGTTTGAAACAAACACATTTTGTTTTCCAAAATAAATATTACAAGCAAACTGAGGGATTAGCCATGGGAAGCCCCCTCAGTCCCATCCTGGCTGATATCTACATGCATTATTATGAATCAAAATTGTTTGAAACTTTAAACTTCCCGGCATGGTTCCGCTACGTAGACGATACTTTTACCCTCTTTGAAGGTAATAAAGATGATTTAAATAGAGTTCTTTCAACAATGAATTCTATTGATCCTGCTATTCAGTTCACTTTTGAACTTGAGACTTGCAATTCTCTTCCGTTTCTCGACATTCTGGTCACACGTAACACATCCAACTTCAGTACTACAGTTTACCGTAAACCTTCATCGGTTTGCCTTCCACCACACTTTAAATCATGTCATCCGACTAAACAAAAGTTAGCTTCATTTTATTCCTATGTTTTCCGTGCTCTTCAAGTTTGCTCCTCCAAACTAGCCCTTGATGAAGAACTAAATTATTTAAAAGCAATAGCTATTGACAGGGGCTTTTCACCCAACATTATTAATCAAGCAGTTAAAAAATTCTCATCTCAACACACTAAAAGCCACACTCTTATTTTAGGAGATTATAAAAATTCTGTTGTCATTCCCTTCTTTCCATCAATTAGCTATAAAGTTGCACATATTTTGCAGAAATTTAACTTTCGCGTTGTTTACTCTCCCATCAATAAAATTCCAACTTCTATACTCAAGGACCCCATTCCGGATATGAATTCCTGGGGTATTTATAGGATTCCTTGCCAGTGCGGTTTAATTTACATTGGCCAAACTAAGAGAGCCTTAAAATTTCGCGTCAAAGAACATGAGGCATATGTTAGAAAAAAGGAAACACAGAAGTCTTCTGTTGCTCAACATTGTTGGTCCGAAAATCACACTTTCAATTTTTCTGCTGCCAAAATTATTCAATAAACATCTTCCATTGGAGAACTGGATTTTCTAGAGGCATTTCACATTTATAAAAATCTTTCTGTTCTAGTTAATGATCCTAATTCCAATCCAAATTTGCCTTCGGCTTTTAGAGAAATTATGTTTTAGTTCTGGTTTCGCCAACAGATGGCGCCACTTGCTTATTCTTGTCCAGGCTTTCTTATCTTATCTAAACATTATTTCCTATCTTGTTCATTTGCGGTTTTGCAGCTGAAGATGATGGTTCGGTAAAACCATCGAAACTAGTCCTGTGAAAATTTTGTAAATTAACGCTGATTTTTGTTGTTTGACTTCTGAATTAATATTAGATACTAGATAAATATAGTGAATATTACTCACAAATATAAGATCTATAAATGCCAAAGCGACACAGATGCATGTGACAATAGACGATAAACTGATGGAAGTAATAAAAAGCTTTGGTTTGAAGAAACCACTTCCTGATCTCTATAAGCTTCTAGGAGTGATATTCGAAGGCCGCTTAACAGTGATGTCACGAACTTATTTCTGTGGACTTTATAAGAGGCCTTGCTTGAAACAAATAAGGTGAAATTAAAGAAGATCTGATATTTTTTTAAAATTTTATGAGCATTTTCAGGCAGTGATTTTTAAAATTATTATAATATCTCAAAATGATAATTTATATTTGATATGATCATTAATTATTAACATTACGAGATGATTATTTATTTTAATAATTGATAAAATCCGGAGCATGCACTTTTCTTAATGTAAAAAAAAAAGGTAAAATAAAATCTGAAAGCTTTCAGATTTTATAGGGGTGGTGATTTTTTTTTTTTTTTTTCGTTTTGTGTGTTATATTTATTTATTAAATATCATGTTCTTTGCACTTAAACCATATAAAATGGAATTCAACAGCTATAGCACAAAATATTTAAAAACAGCATATCTTTAGAATTTCCGATAGACAGTGTCTCGCGCTGGAGATAAAAATGTCACTTTCTGTTCGTGCTGCCATCGTTCACTTGTCTGTTACTTGTGTTGCCATCGCTCGCTTTGAACTCGTTGAGTTGATTAATCAAAAAGTCGTTAAATTTTTACAAAATAAGAAATGGATAATAAAACAAATTTGAAATTCGGGCTTCCAGATGCCATTGTTCAGTTTGAGGATTACGTTATTCAAAATTTGATGTCTCTAGATACCTTCGTTTTCTCACAATGAGAGAAAGATGCATGCATTCATGAAGATTCTTCATTATTTAATTTCTTTAAATATAATAGAGGGCGATAATATTTGGTAACAACAATTTGCAAAGTGAAACGGACATTTATACTGAAACAACGCAAAATGCCGTTTCGAAACTAATAGCCTTTCTGGGCTACCGCCCCTTTGGGCTAATAAAATAAATTCACAGTAAGTAAAAAAACTTATGCAGAACTAAAAATAAATTTTAAAATACAATCACTATAAAATACTATTACAGTTAAATACAATTTTTAACATTAGAACAAATGTATAAAAACATTTAAAAGTGTGTTAAAATCCTAGTGTTAAAAGTAAAAGTTGTAATAAATACCTAGTTGTAAATAAATCCTAGTGTTAAAAGTGTATTACGAAATATAATTGAAATAACACTCCTTTGTAGAATAATATGAATAATTACATATAATTTTTAAAATGCAGCAAAATAATTTAAACTTTTAAACAAAAATTTCAAAAATTGATTTTTAGGCATTTTAGCATTTTTTACTTATTTACACCAATAAAAAGCATAAAAACTGTAAGAGAAAATTGTTTGTTTGGATTTTTCTGTTAGTTCAGATTTAAAATATTATTTTCTAAAAGAAGCCGTTACAAATTTCCTTACAACATACGCAAATCTAAAAAAATATCCAGGCCTGAAAGCATGCAATAGCTTTATAATTATTTGAAACGTAAATTATGCTTGATAAACATGTTAAATTTTCAAAAATCAATCTCAGTTTCGAAAATAAAAATATCTAAAAATTCTGATTTGTGAAATGAGGCGCTACCACCAGTTTTTTTATGACAATTATACGCTCTGCAATAACCAACCATTGTTAAGTTTCTGCAAGTCTTCTCCACTCCTCCGGATGTGGTCAAGGGGTCAGATGGCAATGCGACAGACAAGGAAGAAAACCCATTTGGGTTAGTCTATTATAAGGTCCATGCTTATTTCGTGTCAGCGCTGAGGACTTACCTATCTCGATGGAGGTGGTATAGCAAGTACGTTTAGCGAACATACGCAAGGGGGTGTCGCAATCGCTACATACTATCCGACTAAAGCAGTACAGCCAGCGGCTAATATGTATACGGCTTTGTACCCGACTAGCTTGCCCCAATCGGATTTCACGAGGTATAAGGAGAAGTGCGTGTGCCAACCATCCACTGATTATGTTGCATATCTCGCGAGTTGCGAAGGGTAAATAAATTGTATGCATTTTATCCCTTTTTAAAATTGGAAATTTAATTTTCATTTGTAAAATCAAAATTAAACCGGCGACACCCTTAAGGCTCGCGACCCGTCGGTTGCGCATCACGGGGCTATATACAATGAATAAAAAACTGAGCAATATAAATGGGTGGGCTACTTATAACTTGTAACTTTCGTACACATTTGGTCGACATTCACACTGGAATTCTTTGCAATTATTTTTCCTTCAGTCAACAAATTAAAAAAACTTTTCTGTTCATTTTGCGTTAGTATTCCTTACAATATTTCGACTATCACGCTAATTTTTTCAAGTACCCTAAACTAAGCCATCGAACTAAACCCAGGGACAAGCTTACCGCAGGTGGGAACCGCTGCTCCATTTGATGACACAGAACGTTCACCAGTTTTCATACGTTACGATGAGCTAGCAAAATACTAGAACAATAGGCAAAGAAAGAATGAGAGAATTCAGGCCAGTCCAAAGAAGCATTGAGTTATTTAGAGCTTGACAATATATTTGGAAAATGAAGACTTCAATACTGCCTGTCTAAATCAGTGAAACGGGAAAGGTGTTTCTTGAATGAGATAGCAAGTTTTTAATAAATAGTTTGTAGTAGTCAGTAGTTTAGAAAGCGGAAAAAAAAGATAATGCTTTTTTTATTAGTTAAAACTATATGTGTAAAAGACTAATTCAAAGTATGTTTACGTTTTCATGTTTAACGACAAAACGAATAACTAAATAACTTACATAAAAAAAAATATATATATAATTTGCATTAAATTTTCGCTTTGTTTTATATGTTATCTTCTAGAGTCTGGCGAAGGATAGAAATGTAAAACTCTTATCATGCAATCAGACTAGTTGGAATGTAGCCAGCCATGCAGGCTCTTGTGCTGATTATATTTCTTTTTTCCTTTGTTTACGATCAAAGATAAAAACAAAGCAAAGGCATTCGCTTTAATCAAAATGTATAAGGATCTATAAGAATGTTCTACTCTTTTATAAACTTTATAATTCAGCTCACGCAAAAGTTTGTCACTGATTTTTATACTATGTCTCGTAAGTTATTGAGCTCAAATTTTGCGCACACACTATTTGTATATGACAGTACAATATTGTGAAGCTATTCTTTCAAAATTCGATTTAGATTTGTTAAAATTTAATGTTGAAACTTTTTTTTTTTTTTTTTTTTTTTTGCATATACCATCTCTTAACAAACAAAACAAAAATCTCAAAATTTCACTGTTTGCAGAAAGAATTCTTTTAATTGAACTTTATATCAAATTTTCAACGCAATTTCTGATTTGTCAGCTAATTTTCGAAAATCGCTTGATTCCCCCCCCCTATTTGATGCCTATTATTTTAAAATTTTTACATCTAAAAATGTAATATGTAAAATTTTGAGATTTTCGTAGGTTACAAAAGAAAATGTTCACACTCTTTTAAAAGAAGAATGATTAAATGATTTCAGTTGATGGATTTTCTAAATTTTTTTCTTAAATATGCTATGGTGCGCAGCAGAAGAGGAAATTTTGTTTTTCCTTTGGCCATCGCAAACGAAATACGCATGTCATACCGTCACACTATTTTTACTTCCTTGTACGAAGTAAAAAAGAAGTATTGTAATCGCGAAAAGTTTCAGGCAGCATATTTCAGCGAAAATATCTATTTTGACCGATATCGAATGCAATTTAACGATGTTTTCCCTATATCTGTACGTAAGGTAAGAATAAAACACTCGTTTCTTCCAAAAAAATTATAAAACTGCTTTAAAATTAATTCTGAAGAGAATTTTTCGTGGCGTCTGTACGAACGTATGTACGTACGTTCGTGCGTACGTACGTATCTCGCATAACTCAAAAACGAGTTGCCTCAGAACGTTGAAATTTTGTATATAGGACTGCTATAACATGTAGATGTGCACCTCGTATTTTGGTTGCAATCGGCCGCACCAAACGTATATAAATATATTTATACATATATCCACTCTGTTACCCGGCTCAGTGATCTCAGTTTCTTTACTCGTATATGTTTGTAAATTGTAAATTTTTTGCTTTAAAAATGATTGAATTATGTTATTTTTATCTTCCGGTTAAGGTTTTTATGCCTTTAGTAAATCTGTATGCAATATTTTTAGAATTATCAACAATTTTAAAGTTGTTTTAAGTACAGCCAAGGCTTTTTTTTTTTTTTTTTTTGGATGACGGCCATTGATTGTGTACATTTGAAACAGCAGACTACTGGATTTTTTGCCTATCTAGAAAAACTTAGCTTCGCAACAACAAAGATAACGGCTTCATTTATTATTGCCAATTAAATCATGCTTAATCTTTTCTGGAATTTTTTAGAGGAAATTCGTAATTTTTAATATAGATATTTTGAGTTTTTATTTATTTTTGCCTTCTCGCGAAGTGAGAACTGACTTAATTGGATGAGAAATACTCAATCTTCTGTGAAAAACTGTTTCTTTTTTTGTTTTGTTTGCTTAATTTCTTTTATACATCATTCTAGCCTTATTATAGTATTTGAATAGAACATGTGGCAAGGATTAGATAATTCTTTAAATGATATAAATTTTGTGCATTATGAGTTATAATATGAACGAAATAAAATACTGTTAAGTGAATCTAGCGCCAGAGTGTCGCTATGGTAAACAAATACTAGTGTGAATTTTAAAGAATGCATTTATTCTATTGTGGTTTATGCGCTGTCGGCGAAGTAGATTTAATTCAATCCAATAAGTTTAAATGAAATGCAAGAAAAAATTCGTATAATTTAATATTCCGTACAAGGAAGTCATATGGTGTACACATCAGATTTTTTTTGTTTCTTTAAAGATCTTCTGATATTTATTTTATTCAATTACATATTTATTTCCCTCTCCTTACTTATAAAGAATCACGAAGCTTTTATAGTAAAGAAATTAAGCTTCTTATTAAACGTCTTCTATCATTTTATATATGCTATTTCACGCCTCCTGTTTAACATAAATTTTACATTTACTATTCATTTCATGTCATTCATATGAAAAACGACAGAGTTTTAGGAATGATTAGGATTAAAAATTATTTGTAATGAAATCTGTCATAGCATTATTTTGTCCTTTTCATAAGTTTGATGGTGTTTGAGCTGAAATTTTTGCAAGCACACTCATTGTGGATTGCAATACAATGTGGTACAACGACTGCTGAAAATAGATGATTTAGATTTTTTACAAATTTTATGTTGAAACGCCATTTTGCACTCATTTCCTAATGAACACCCCAAAAATCTAAGAATTTTACTTCTTGGACCATTATGTTATAATGTTGCGAGGTCCCATCTCGTAAGAAGGGTTTAAATCCCTTTTTATTCCACTTTAGAAATACAGCTGTGTTTACTTGACGCTCACAAACTACGCCGACCCGGCGGTTTATCAAAATAGAAAAGTACAACTAAAAATAAATGACAGGATGAATAAATAACGAGATCACTATCTACGAGGCTCTATAATCGTAACTAACTTAACCGTGTTCTAAGATACAGCTGAGATTCAGCAAACTTACTGCTTAAGAAGTTGAAAGATTCAACGAACTGCCGAGATAGGCACACAGGCCGAAACGCGCGGTTCCTAAAATTTCTACCTAGCAACCTTCACGCTCGCGATTCAAGAAGCACACTTAGAATCTCGTTTCCCTTCTATTTAAACTCAATTTACTTCTGCTAAAATTTGAATACTCTGCGCGTTCTACTAAAATTTACATACTCTGGCATTGGCAATTCCATGGAAAAGTAAAGGCTTGACAGGAAAGATAGCTTAAACTTAAAATAAATGTTAGTTAAAATAAATATAAACCTTACATTTGCCGCTGCCAAAATTTGGTAAACTTGGAAGCAGGTCCTAGAAACGACCTGTTGAAAAAGTTTCCATATTCTGACCTAAAACTCAAGAGCTCCGTTTACATAAAACAAACTGTTTCCTAAAACGATTATAATCATTTCTGTAGATGTTAAATTACCATATCTTCTTACAGGATCCTTTCTGGAATTTGGTCTTCATCAAGCAATCTTTTTCTCTTCCAACCAGCATCTGGAAGGAATAAGTATCAGTATATTCGAAATACATTATGATTTACACTTTCTTAACACTCGATACATTTTCGCTTTCGATCCTTTTCTTTTCCTTATTTAACTGTTTACATTCACATTCATTCAAATATTCAAGCATGAATTTAACTTTACCCTGGTTCTCCACCATGTGTGGTGTCAAACGGGAATCTTCGTGTTTTTGTTTTACAACACTTCCCCTAACCACAATGCATACAAACGACCAAATATGACACACCTTAATATAATATACTGAAACTCGATGAGCTATGTTTAACATTCTTAAAATTCAAGTGTAGGTGGAGAACCCTACAAAACACATTCATTCTAAATTCCCCCTCATTCATCTTTAGACATGCAGGCTTTCGCTCTAAAGCATGATTTTATCTACAGTTTAATGCTTAGATTTGAATTCGTTTCTTTTGAGCATTTACTTTTAGCATCTAAAATTTTATGCTTCTAGACTAAATTCTACTTTTACATAACTTTTAAGTATTTATCTATATTTACAAAATTCTAATACATATGATTTTTACAATTTACCATAAAATGAATAAGATAAAAATAAAATTTTACTTTACGCTTTCTTCGCCAAGCTGGCGGCACTGAAACTAAATTTTTCATTAATACAAGAATACGAAGTTATTTTACTTTCGGCCAAATTTTGGCTTTAACATAACAGAACCAGTCTTTCGACCAACAGGAACTGCTTGCTGTTAGATTTTACACTTAAAGAAAATAATACTTTTGCCTTAATAAAGTAAAACAAAACTAAGTCTCAACCGAGACCAAATGACTTCCGTCAACACATAGAACTTCGTATTTACGCATAACATTTCAGAACAAAAGAAAAAAAAAATATAGGAGATTTTAACTTATCTTTGACTTTTCGATGCTTGAAACTTCGACATCCTCTTCTGGCAAAATTGATCCCAAGTTATAGAATTCATAGAAGTCAATCTCCGCTTTTGGGTTCTTCGAGTTTCCTCCATGGTGACTTTTCTTTTCGCCCTCTGTACGACGGCCTCTTGGGGTGGTAGTCTTCGGGTTCCTGTTTTTTCCGTTTGGCCCCTGGACGGCTGGTCTTGGCGGCTTCCGGTCTGGATTCTTGCTTGAAATTTTTCTGTTGGTGCCAATCTTTTCGTTCCTCCTTCTGTCTTTTTCTTCTCATGAACGGCGGCCTTGTTTGGTCCTGACTATCTGGCCCTGGAAGTGGTTTCCTCGACTCAGATTTTCTACTGTGGGAAGTTGTAACTGGTCTTTTCCTATTTACCAAAGATTCTTTACGCGGCGGCGTTGATTTCCTGCACTTCTTGAATGCTGGAGAGTGACCATTTTCCTTCCTTCTTTCCGAGGCCCTAGAATAACTTGTAAAAGGGCTAAGTTCCTCTTCTGTTCTCTGCTTCTTGGGTGGTGGAGCGGGTGGCGTTAATTCTGGAATTTCCACTTTTTTTGCGCTTGAGTCCTGCAAGAAACTTTTAAGGATTTCAAAATCATTTTGATTATAATATTTTTTCACCTGGTCGGGACTTGCTTTACAGGTTTCCCCTCTCTCGTTCTTAAGGTACAATACGACTCCCTTGATTTCCTGTATTACATAGGGGCCTTCAAATTTTGGAGACAATTTTGCAGTGAAATTATCTGGGGCACTTGATAAAGAAAATTTCCGCTTTAACACTTTATCCCCTACTTTAAAATCTGCTTCACGACGTTTTCTATCATAATAAAGTTTCTGTCTATTTCTTGCCGAATCCGAACTTTTAACCGCCTGATCAATAAGTTTCTGTATATCTTTTTGTTTGAATTCTTCTTCTCTTTGTTGCACAAAGAATAATTTATCTAGTGGCGTAATTAACTTACGTCCTAAAAATAATTCTGCTGGAGTTTTTCTCGTAGTATCATGATTTGCTGTTCTTAAAGCATAAGCTAACTCATTTATGTATCCATCCCAGCGCTTGTGATGTGTGCTAACATAGCTTCGAATTATTTTTACAATATTTTTATTAACTTTTTCTGCGATGTTTGCCTGTTGTCTATACGGAACCATTTTGATATGGCGTATGCCAAGTCCAGTGCAAATGTTTTCAAATATTTGGCTAACGAATTGTTTACCGTTATCGTTAATGACTTTTATCGGTGCACCGTATTTTAAAATGTATCTGTGTAAGAATGCATCTGCGACTGTTTTGGCTGATGTGCGTTTAAGTGGAACATTTTCTGTCCATTTTGAAAAATGATCTACAATTACTAAAAGAAAACGATTTTTATTTAACTCACTCTTGGGGAAAGGATCGAATACCGAAATACCGAGAAGAGACGCATATTTTCGTTACAAAGTAGCGAATACCGAAAAGCACCCGTTTCGGTACAGAAGTAACGAATACCGAAAAGTACCCGTTTCGGTACACAAGTAACGAATACAGAAAAGTACCCGTTTCGGTACAGAAGTAAGGAATATCGAAAGGTACTGATTTCGGTACAGAAGTAACGGGTACTTGGATGTACCGATTTTCAGTACCCGTTACAACTAAATACCCGTTACAAAGTACCCGGTTCGGTAGTACCGACTCATCACTATTTCTACCGAATTTAAAGATTCACAAAATTTTCCTGCATTTTCGTGAAATTTTTCTAATTTATGAGAAAAAAGCAGTGTGCATGGATATAGTGAAGAGTGTGCACAATGCCATTTTTGTGCAATTCTGGGATGTTTTTTTAAGTAAAAATAAGTCGACGTGTACATGGTTTAATTATATTTGAATTAAATGATAGTTATTTTGTGAATTATATGTTTGTAGCAATTTGGAATACGTTTCAGTAGAAGTACACGTGCATGGAAATAATTTAAATATTTGACACTAAGTATTTGCAACCATCTTTAATGTTTGCGTTATAAATTCGTTGGTGATGTTTTATAATAGATAATTTAGAGGGAAAAGTTTTTGGATATTTTATTTATTTTATACGTGGAAATGTTCATCCTCGGAAAGGGTATATACTTTTTCGAGATTAGGTTAATTTCATATATGTGCTTTTTACCGAGTTTAAAGATTCACAAAATTTTCCTGCATTTTCGTGCAAATTTTTCTAATTTATGAGAAAAAAAGCAGTAAAGTGAAAAGTGTGCGCAATGCCATTTTTGTGCAATTCTGGGATGTTTTTGAAGTAAAAATAAGTCGACGTGTACATGGTTACTGTGTATGTGCGATTCTGAAAAACGCTGCAAGGAGTTTGCGATTCTGCAGTTTTTCCCAATTTTGCAGTTAATATTTGTTATGATTAAGCAGTTTTGTTCTATAAAATTTCTAAGTGTAATTCGGCTAGCAGATTGTTGGAAAAAGTGTTCAGTAAATAAAAAGAAACTAGCGGGCAAGCCCGTGTAACAGCTTTAAATAATATTAAAATCTTGTAGTTTAAATAATTTAAATAGATGAACATTAAGGTATTTGTGAATGCCAATATTTGAAACCAGTCTCGAGTGTCTCGTGCGACTCTCGCACGAAGAATGTAATTTATTTTTAAATGTTAGAATATGTTTTCTCTTCTTGTTTGTATGTCGACATTTTTTTGAGTGTTAAATAAAAGTTATTGCTGTGTTCCATCATTGGAGTTGCTTCATATCGCCAAAGAAGTATTACAGTCATAATTATTTTGGAGGCAGCGACCAAGATCGAATAATCGTGCGTATTTTTATTTTATTAGTTCATCACTGAACATAATATTAGTGATACCAGATTACTACTTCCTGTTCATATAGAATTGCTTTATTTTATTAGTTCATCACTGAACGCAATATTAGCGATACCAGATTATTATTTCCTGTTAATATTAAATTGTCTTATTTTATTACCGTATTTGATATTATATTTAATATTCATTTTAGTTGTGCAGACGGTAGATATTTATATTGCTCTATGTTATTATTCTTATTTTAATCACAATTAATGTGGTAGAGAGAATGAACTTCATATAATTTAAATATTTCATTTTTGAGCTATTTTGAGGAAATATAAGGAACACAATGTTCGTTAATTTTAAACGTAGAAACAATGTCTTACTTAGGAAGAGCTCGTAAGGAAGATTTGCAAAATCTCGCAGCTGAACTGGGAGTTCATGTGACTGCAGATTTGAAAATAGTCGATTTAAAACAGAAAATTGTTGAAAGTAGAGATTATGATGAGGTATTCGTCAAAGGAGTCTTAGACACAATAAGAGAAGAACGGAAAGCGAGGGAGGAAAGAGAAGAACGGAAAGCGAGGGAGGAAAGAGAAGAACGGAAAGAGAGGGAGGAAAGAGAAGAACGTAGGAGACAGGAAGAAGCAGAAGAGCGGAGAAGGAACGAAGAGTATGAATAAGAGAGATTAAGACTTGAAGCAGAGACAAAGTCTCAAAATACCGGACAGATCCGGCCGAAAACGGAGCTGCGTCACCTTATGCAGAAATTCGATGACAAGAAAGGAGATATCAGTCTATATTTGCTATTGTTTGAAAGGCAAGCAGAATGGGCTAAAATTGATAAAGAAGAATTTGTATCTCATTTACTAGGACTACTTCCTTACGAAGTAACCCAGTTAATAGCTAGAGAACCCTCCGATAAAGCTAAAGATTATGAACACGTGAAAAATTTATTGTTAAGACGGTTTAAACTAAGCCCGGAAAAGTTTAGACAGAAATTTATGAAACATCAAAAAAGTACCGAATCCACATGGGTGGATTTCAATTATGAAATAGAAAATTATTGCAAAGAATGGGTGACTGGTCTAGGAGTTAAGACTTTTGATCAGTTGATAGATTTGATGGTGCTTGACCAACTTAAACGTCGAGTTCATCCTGAAATTCGAGATCATTTTCTTGATGAATGGGTAGAGATGATTTCATCGAAAAAATTAGCTGAAAAACTTGATGCCTATGAAAACGTTTGCGGAAACTTTCAAAAGAGGCCTGTAGTGGATCGGCAGAAAGAAAGATACAATGCACTAACTCAAGGTAAATTGAGTTCAGATAATAAAAATAAAACTGAAAAAAAATTGTCATCAGGATTTAATTCGCAAAGCTGGTTTCATAGACCTAGAAGTCCACGTCCAGATGATAAATATGAAAAACGAAAAACGCCACAATGCTATCAGTGTGGGTCCTATCAACATTTAAGACCCCAATGTCTAAAACTTAAGAATAGTACTGAATCTCCTGCTAATCTTAACAGAATTAGTGCAAAATCAGAGGATAAATTTCTATTACTTTATACTAGTATGGGTTACGTAAATGGTCATAAAATTCCTATATTAAGGGATTCAGGTGCTAGTATTGATATAGTTTGTCGCAAATACATCACGCCGGAAATGCTGACAGGTGAAAATGTGTGGGTGCAACAGCCATTAGATTTGAATCCAACCTGTTTACCATTGGCTGAGATCGAACTAAATTGCGATCTTGGGCGAGTAATAACTAAGGCTGCCATTATTAGAAATGAACTCGACAAAGGAAGGTATTTATTAGGCAATCGAACTTTTGCACTGTTGAATAAACAAGGAAAGGAACCTGATAGTTGTCCTTACCAGGTTAATGCTGTCTCTACTAGAGCTCAAAAGAAAAGAGAAATAGCCGAAGAGAAGATCTTGGAACCGATGAAGGAAGAAAATAAAGCATCCAGAGATGGATTTGAAGAAGAAGTTAAATCACCAGAATTAAACGTGGAAGATGTTCACGAAAATTTGAAAAACGATAAAGAAATTAATATTGAGAATCATTTTGCAATGCAGCGTTATCATCATCTTTCGGCTTTTGATTTATTATTGAAGCCGCTACTAATAGACGAAGAAAACAATTGTCGAAAGCAAATGACAAATGAATATTATCCGAAAGGCACAGATGAACTGAGGAAAGGCTTTGATGTGAATTATAGCCGAGGAACTGGTTCACCATGGAAGAGATCTAGGCGCCGTCAAGAAAAAAAAAAAAAAAAAAAGAAGACTAATTTGAACACTGTCCATTTTCTTCCTATTTAAATGTGGTGTAAAAATATTTGTTCAAAATTTAACATTTTCGGCCTGAATATTTGAAAACTTATGAGAGAAGTTATCTTTTCTCTTTAAGCAATTGAGCAAGCTGAGCTTATTAAACTGTCAAATTTTACAGAACTTTTCCCTTCGGAAAAAGTCTCTCCGTTGGGGGAGAGGTTGTAACAGCTTTAAATAATATTAAAATCTTGTAGTTTAAATAATTTAAACAGATGAACATTAAGGTATTTGTGAATGCCAATATTTGAAACCAGTCTCGAGTGTCTCGTGCGACTCTCGCACGAAGAATGTAATTTATTTTTAAATGTTAGAATATGTTTTCTCTTCTTGTTTGTATGTCGCCATTTTTTTGAGTGTTAAATAAAAGTTATTGCTGTGTTCCATCATTGGAGTTGCTTCATATCGCCAAAGAAGTATTACACCCGCCAGCTGAGCGGGCTGAAGCCCGCTTTTCATTGTTCAATGTTCATGAGTACTCATGTTCAATTTCGCCGGTATTCGAAATGTGGAACGAACTACCTGTTGTCAGTGGTTTTGCACGGGCTACCCCCGCTTTATTCACGTATGCATCCAGATGATACTGTATACACGATACACATACGGAAAACCACGAAAACACCCACTCAGCCAGCCCGCTCGTCGGGATTCGAAAGTTGGAGCGAACTACCAGCGTACAGCGGTTTTGCGCGGGCTGCGCCCGCTTTATTTACTTATGCATCCAGAAGATACTACTTACACGATGCACATGCGGAAAATTACGAAAACACCCACGCAAACAGCCCTTTCGCGGGTATTCCAAAGTTGGATTGAACTAACAGTGTTCAGCGGTTTTGCGCGGGCTGCGTCCGCTTTATTCACTAATGCATCCAGAAGATACCGCATACAGGATGCACATGTGGAAAATGACGAAAACACACATAGAGCCAGCGCGTTGGTCTGGATACGAAAGTTGGACCGAACTACCAGCCTTCAGCGGTTTTGCGCGAGCTTCACCCGCTTTATTTACTTCTGCATCCAGAAGATACTGCTTACACGATACACATGTGGAAAATCACGAAAACGCGTATGGAGCCAGCCCGTTCGCCACGATTCGAAAGTTAGACCGAACTACCAGTGTACATCGATTTTACCGGGGCTGCACCTGCTTCATTAACGTATGCGTGCGCAAGATACTGCATACATGTTAACACATGCGTAAAATCACGAAATAACCTATGCAGACAGCCCTTTAGCGGGTATTTGGAAATTGGACTGAACTACCAGTGTACACCAGTTTTGCGCGAGCTGCGCCCACTTTATTCAAATATGAATCCAGAAGATACGGTATACACGATACACATGCGTAAAATCACGAAAACACACGGGGTGCCAGCCCGTTTGCCGGGATTCGAAAGTTGCACCGAACTACCAGTGTTCAGCGTTTTTACGCTGGCTGCGCCCGCTTTTTTCACGTATGCATCCTGAAGACACTGCATACACGATACACATGCGAAAAATCACGAAAACACTCATGCAGCCAGCCCGCTCGCCGGAATTCGAAAGTTGGACCGAACTACCAGTGTCCAGCGGTTTTTCGCGGGCTATGCCCTCTTTGGTCACATATGCATTCAGAAGATACTGCTTACTCGATACACATGCGGAAAATCACGAAAAAACCCATGGAGCCAGCCCGTACGATTGGATTCGAAATTTGGTCCGAACTACCAGTGTTCTCCACCCGCTTTATTCACGTATGCATCCACAAGATACTTCATAAACGTTACACATCCGGAAAATCACGAAAACATTCATACAGGCAGCCATTCGCTGGGATTCGAAAGTTGGACCGAACTACCAGTGTTCGGCGACCTTACTGCTCTCCCGATAATGGGCAGTTGTACCAAATATAATCTCGAACATTAAAAAACTCGAACATTCTCGAATATAATCTCGAACATTCGGGTTTATTCTTGAAACAGTGGATTGGTTATTAAATTCCTTTTTTAAAAACTACAACAGAATTCGCACAAAATTACAACAAAATTGTTTCACAAGAATATAGTTAAATTAAATTTAAATAATTCTCTTGCGCCATTGCTGCAAGGAGTGACATTTCAGTTTAAAAAATATTCACTATTCGTATAAAGCTAATATTCATTTAAATTTTAATTGTAAAAAAACTAAAAATAATTATGATTGCTGCCAAAAAATCCAAAGATCAACCGAAATTTTTTTTTCCTGTTTAATTTAGTTCTTTATATTAATATAAAAGTTAGAAAATAGTTATTTAGTAAAAAAATAAACTTTTAATTGCAGGCTCATCTTTGGAATATGGTAACAGGTAGTTTGGCGACATTTTGATAAGGCGATAAAGGTTACTAGCTAGGACTTTAGCAGTGTACATGGATAAAGTTAAGACTGTGCGCAATGCCATTTTTGTGCAATTTTGGGATGTTTTTTTAAGTGAAAATAGGTCGACGTGTACATAGATACGGTGTTGTATGTGCAATTTTTAAAAACGCGGCAAGCAGTGGGTGATTCTGCACTTTGTCCCAAATTCGCACCTAATCTTCGTCATGATTAAGCACTTTTGTTCCATAAAAGTTCTAGCTTGCTCGTAATTCGGCTAGCAGATAGTTGGAAAAAAAATGTTGAGTAAAAAAAAAGGAAAAAAAAAAAAAAAAAAAAAAACTATGCCTTTACTTCGTGAAAACAAAATGGCGTCCAAAAAGGAAACTAGCAGATTGCTGTAGCAGGGTTGCTCGCAATATTTTCGCCAAAATATCGCCAAGTTAACATAATCCAAAGATTAACCTTGTTTTCGTAACCCGGTTTATATTTAATTATTAGATTATATTCTTGAAGTTTTAAAGCCCATCTCATTAACCTGGGCGTTAGGTTTTTCCCGAGTAAAGTCTACCAACAGCCGCATGATCCGAAAAGACTGTTACTGGCGCTTTGCCGAAATAAACTCGAAATTTCTGTACAGCCATTAATACGGCTAATGTTTCTCTCTCTGTAGCTGTATAATTCCTTCGCGTAGAGTTTAAAGTTTTACTAAAAAATGCCAAAGGATGGCCATTCTGCATGAGAATCGCACCTACGGCATAGTCCGACGCATCTGCTGCAATTTTCAGGTTTTCGTCCCCTTCCGGGAATTTCAAAACAGGGGCATTGATGATTGCTTCTTTTAACCTTTCAAATGCTGTATTTGCTTCTGCTGTCCACGTAAACTTACTGTTTTTTCTTTTAATTACTAGAAACGGTTCAACAACGTTTGCGAAATCTTTTATGAACGACCGATAATAAGAACATAACCCAAGGAAGGAAGAAAGTTTCTTGGCGGTGTTGGGAGGTGGGAAATTCTTGATGGCTTTTATTTTTGAATCCTGAGTTTCTATACCCTTTTGCGAAATTTTAAAACCCAGATATTTAAGTTCTTTAGTCGCGAACTTGCATTTTGATGCGTTAATTGTAAGACCGGCCTCTTTTAATAATTTAAAAACCTCGTCCAAATCTTTAATATGTTGTTCCAACGTACTACTCGTTATAATTATATCATCTAGATAGATTAAAGTCGATTTTCCTAGGACAGGCTTTAGAACAATGTCCATAGCTCTCTGGAATGTTGACGGGGCCCCACACAACCCAAAGGGCATGCGTAAAAATGCATAAGTGCCCGATTTTGTGATAAACGCGGTTTTATGTTTATCTTCAGGTCTTATAGCTATTTGATAGTAGTCAGACGTTCAGTCCAACGTAGTCATGTATCTCGTAAACTTAATCTTTCTAATAATTTCCTCTATTACCGGCAAAAGGTAAACTGGGAACTTAGTAATACTATTAAGCTTTCTATAATCGATAGCAAACCTCCAAGCCCTTTTATCGGAAGGAGGGAAATCATTCTTTTTCGTACATAGTACGACTGGACTCGCGTATTCACTATTTATGGGCGTTATTATCTGGTTGTGCAACATTTCCTGAATGTGTTCTTCGATAATTTGCTCTTTCTGTTTATCATACCGGTAGGGTTTAGTCCTACAGGGTTTATCGGCAGTTAGTTGTATATCATGCGTTACAATTTGACAATTACCAGGCCGTTCTGAAAACAAGTTTGAAAAAGTATTCACCACTTGCTGGATGGCTTGGCTTTCATGGACGCTCAAATGGCTAAGGTCTACCTGCAGTTGTTTCACTGGCTCCACCACCCTCCGATCCATTTCCAGCATAATCGAATTCTCCTGAAAATTTAGTTTGGCTTTCGCGGCCTTTAAAAACTCCATGCCTAAGATGACTGGACTCTGCAAATTTTTCACCACAAAAATTAATACTTTGAGGCTTTCATATTTTATCTGTATTTTTAATGATAATTTCCCGATACATTGACAGATTTTTCCTTGCGCCGCTCTAATTTCTGTGTTTTTATTTTTAAATAATCGTAACCTATTAAAATTCTTCTTGAAAAATGTATCACTCATAAAATTACCTTCTGCCCCTGTATCAATGAGAGCTTCCACTTGTACATCGCCAACCAGGACTTGTATAATTGGTAATTGTGAATTCTTTACCATGACCGTATTTAAGTACCTTCTTGAGGGTTTTTTCGAAAATTCCGCGGTCTGGATATTCGCTTTTACAGGCCCCTCTACTCGTTTAAGGCTTTCCTTCAACTTCAGTCTTCTGGGTACGCGGACGGTTGTTTTCAAATTTCCTTTTTTGGGCCTTGACCTTCGAGCTTCGATGAGTTGGCTTGATAGCTCTTTCCCCCATAAGAGCGATTTGTGTTTCTGGTCTGTTGATTTGAGGATTGCCTTCGGTGACTTTGAGAATACGATGCCCCTCTAGATTTTCCCGCTATTCTGCGGTTTTGGAACTTGACCGCCAACTCGAAGAGTTCCTGCAAGGTGCTTGGATTTCGGATTTCGAAGTAATCTTGGACAGCAGGTAGCAATCTTGGTAAGATTATTTTAATTATCTCCGTGTCAGGTTTCTTTCCATACAGCATATCCGTCAGTTTAACTTTTCGCAGAATAAAGTCCGTCAACTCTTCTATATTACGTTGATAAAAACTATACAGTTCGGCTTCTAGCTTTGCTCGGTCTTTCACTATGGGGAAAGCCTTTAATAATGATATTTTGAAATTTTCAAAGGTATATGTTTGGCCTCCGAATTCTCCTAATAAAAATTTCCCTATACTCTTCCACCAAAGTGAGGCCTGTCCTCTTAGTGCAGACGTGGCAATGGCAACTTTTTTTCTTTCAGGCACAGGGTATAACTGGAAGTGATTTTCGAGGCCTTCTAAGAATATCGCCACCGAATTTTTTCCGTCGAAGTTGACGTTTGGCTTGATAGATGCTCTCATCGTTTGAAACAGGTATCCAAATCCTTCTAACTGGTTCGCCATTTCTTGTTGTTGGAGTTGTAGAGGAGCTTCCATCCAGTTTTCGGCCATCTCAGTTCGTAAGGTGTTCGGGCACCAATATAACGTTGCGAGGCCCCAACTTGTCAGCAACAGTAGTAGTGACTGCTATGAACTCCAAATTACACAAACTCGTAAGAAGGGTTTAAATCCCTTTTTATTCCACTTTAGAAATACAGCTGCATTCACTTGACGCTCACAAACTACGCCGACCCGGCGGTTTAACAAAATAGAAAAGTACAACTAAAAATAAATGACAGGTTGAATAAATAACGAGATCACTATCTACGAGGCTCTATAATCGTAACTAAATCGCGTTCTAAGATACAGCTGAGATTCAGCAAACTTACTGCTTAAGAAGTTGAAAGATTCAACGAACTGCCGAGATAGGCACACAGTCCGAAACGCGCGGTTCCTAAAATTTCTACCTAGCAACCTTCACGCTCGCGATTCAAGAAGCACACTTACAATCTCGTTTCCCTTCTATTTAAACTCAATTTACTTCTTCTAAAATTTGAATACTTTGCGCGTTCTACTACGATTTACATGCTCTGGCATTGGCACTTCTAGGGGAAAGTAAAGGCTTAACAGGAAAGATAGCTTAAAATAAATATAAACCCTACAATGTAGAGAGAAAATTAAATCCTTTAAATTAAATTTTTAATGTAGTTTTTTTTTTTTTTTTTTTTTTTTTTTTTTTTTTTTTTTTTTTTTTGAGTCCAAAGGGGCTTTGTCTCTGAAGGACTATTGTTTTCGTTTTGCGATTTTGCGTTGTTTCTCTATAAATGTCCGTTTCACTTTTCAAACTGTTGCCACCAAATGTTAGAGTCCTGCATTATATCTGAAGAAATTAAATAATGAAAATTCTGCATAAATGTATATATATATCTCGCATTGTGATAAAACAGCGGTACAGAGAGCCATCGAATTTTGAATGACGTAATCTTAATGTGAATATGGGCATGCGGAAGCCCAAATTTGAATTTTTTTTATTATCGATTTCATATTTCGTAAAACTTTAACGAATTTTTGATTAACAAACTCAAGGATTTCAAAGCGAGCAATGGCAACGTTGTACAAAAATCATTTTTATCTTCAATGCGGGCGACTCTGTATCGAAAATTCTAAAGATATGCTCAATTTAAAACTATTGTTACGGATTTGGTATTTAACTAGCTAATGTTAGTTGAATTATAAATTAAATTGTTTTATTCTCCGTGCGGTGCAGCGCGTGACGAATGTTAAAGGAAAGCTAAGCCGGAAAATTAAAAATACAAGAGCACGTGCATTTAACACTAAATAAATAAATATCTCGTTTTTGATTTCGAGAAAGTTCCAGAAAATTCTCGCGCGCGATTTAAAATCTTATTAAAAGGAGGAAAACCTCTCAAATCGGGATTTTAGTTAGTTTGTTGTGGTTTTAAGAGTTTGTTTAGAAAACTGCTCTTGTTGACTGTAGCGAATTCGCGGATTAGCTTTCTTCAGCTGTTTTGAATTAAGTTCTTTTGAACGTTTGAATAGTTAAAAGATAACTACTGTGACATATGTAATACTGCACGAATATCTGAGGAGATTTAAGCATTTTTGTTGTGATAATAATAAATTTTGCTCATTTTTCATCGGACTTGTGCATTCATTTCGTAACGAACCCGTAAGCACGCAACAATTTTTGGTGTCAGGAGTGGGGTTTGAATGCCAATTACTAGAGCGGTAGAAGAACAGTTAAGGTAATTCATGGCAGAATTTGCTGCATTTAAAGGAGAGATGAAAGACGCTGTTAAAGAAGATATTAGATTGGGACAGAAAAAAAATGGAAGAATCTGTTAAAAACGAGATGAAAGCAATTAACGAAGAAATGAAGACTGTTCAAGAAAGATTGAAGCAGGTCATGGCGTAATAAAAAGAGAAATTACTAGCGTAATAGAAAACAAATTTGAGATTATGGAAGGCAGAATTGACACAGTTGAAAATAAAGTTGGACTAATTGAAAAAAACGTTTCTTCCGTAAAAGATCAAATTGAAGAAAGAGTTTCTTCGGTGAAAGAAGAAATAGAAGAATGAGTTTCTTCTGTAAAAGAACATATAGAAGGGAGAGTTTCTGCTGTGGAGGAACAAATTGAAGGAAAAATTTGTGCCGTCCAAAACCAAATGGAACAACAAATTGATGATAGGGTTTCTGCAGTAGCCAAAGAAGTGGATATTTTAAAGAAATTCGTAGCGACAGCAGGGAACAATAGTGATGGTTTCAAATTTTTAACCATGCCTGCTCGTCCTTCTCTGAAGTTATCTGCATATGATGGGAAGACCTCTTGGCAAGTGTATAAAACACAGTTTTCTATAGTGGCAGAAGCAAATGGATGGGATCCCCAAGCAAAGGCCTGTCAACTTGCCGGTTAGTTGAGAGCAGACACGGCGGATATCTTTCAGACTCTTCCCGAAAGCAAAAGGCGAGATTTCGAAGCTCTATCCGGCGCTTTGGAGAGAAATGTTTGAAAGACTACAGTAGGCTTCAGTTAAAATCCAGTCAACAGAAGCCCACCGAATCACTCCATGAGCTCGCCACGGATGTTGAAAGGCCATCTCGCCTTTTCGGAGTGACCGACAGAAACAAGGGAAATCCTGTCTCTGCAATACTTCATCGAATCAATCTCGAAATACAGAAAGCTCCGCGAATGGAGGATTTGAAGGACATAAAAAGCGCTCTGTTGTACGCCATGAAATTCGAGGCAGCTCAGCAAGCAACACGTAGAGATCGTTACCCAGTCAGAGCTGTGCGAGTCCACGAGTCAGTGGATCAATTGATGGCTCGTTTAGATGACTTATCCAGACAATAGCGTTCGTTCTTGGCCGCACTGCGCTGTAGGCAATTTTTCTCTTAAATATTTCATGTTTTAGAATATCAATAAAGTTTCTATACAAAGCTGATGCTTTTTAGTTCAGGGCAACTAGAATCTTTTATAGATTTTAAAAAATTGACAAATAAATTAAATTAAATTTCATGCAGTTTTTTAGAACTCAATGACCTTTCATTTTAAGAAACACATAATGTAAGTAAAGTCTTACTGTCTACTTCTCCGTTAATTCACATGTTAAATTAATGTAGCTTTAATTTGTTCGATAATGGGTTTTTAACTCCAGTACATTTATTACTTTTTGGAAAAATTGCTTAGTTATTTTTAATTCATACATTTTAAATACATTCAAAGTTTTATAAAAGAAGACTTCATTTGCCTTTTTGCATAACAGTGTTGACAATTAGATGACTATGTTCGATAGTTTAATTGAAATACCTCAAAGAAAATGTCTTTGAAGATTTTTGTTTCTAAAGAGGCATACTGATACCTCGGATTATGAATGCCTGCCATCATGAACATATCGGTTCAAGAAAAAATTATCTGAAGAAGAAATATTTCGGATAATGGATGCTATCTCGAGTTAACAACATTCATTTCAGCATCAAATGATTTTCAAAGGTTTTTGAGATAAGTTCTGATACATAACTAAAACTCAGTTTCTAGAAACATCGTTTTAATATGTTCCTATGCTTAACTCTCATTAACAAAGCTGGCAGCAAGTGATTTACAGAACTTTCAATTCAGCTTGACTGAAATTATTGCCATATTTTGTTACAGGCTGAGAGATTACGAGGACGTGGCCCTGATGAAAGTTTTGTTATCTACGATATTGAATCTCTAGTGTTTAGGCAAAGCCATGATATTGGATGTTTACAGTGAAGACGTGGAGGAGTGATTACAGGACTATAAAAATAAGTTCAACAAGAAAGAGGTGTGTTCTGTTCTTTTTAAAGAGGCACAGGAACACAAAAAGATTTTCCTAACTGAGTGACCAAACTCCTATTCCAATAACCACATTGCGTTGTGTTTAAGCTTACAGGATTAACCCTGAAATCAAATCTGTAGTGGACTGGTGAATGACATGAACAAATCAAATAAACATACCATTAATTGATCCAAAGAAAGTATGATTATTTATTTAAAATAATGGCATTAGTTAGTTTCAAATTTTAAACAAGTGAGGAGGTAAAAAAAATTAACAATAGGACCTCACAATTTTCCTTTCAAATTAATCCAACATGTCAAACATTATATTGCCTGAAAAGGGCTACCATAATCAATTAAATTTGAATGATAGAAGACTTCCCGGGGGAGAAAGAGAAAAAAAGGATGTTAAATGGCTTTAGAATGTTTTGCATAGTCTCGGAAGTCTTACAATCGAATTAATAGCATTTCGCTTTCTATGAACGGTGCTGACACTTTCCGGTAATTTTTACGTAAGCTGTAAAAAGGTGTATCTTATTTACGCTACAAATAACATGTTTGCGCATCTTTCTAACAGCGGTTATAGGTTGATGTTACGTGCGTGCAAAACATTCGGCATTACATTCCAAAATAATGTTATTACGATGTGTTGGTGAAACTGGTGCTTGAAAATGCAGCACTTTTCGCTCTTTTGGAACCGGATTAATATTCCATTCTAAATTGGAAATATTTTTTACATTGCAGCGAGAGAATTTTGTGTTAATTCGTTTGATCAATATGTTAGTAATATAAGTTTTCAGAAAGAAATTTTCCTTTGTGTTGCCACATCTGTTACGTGTATTTATATATAAAAGAATTAATGATAAAACTCCAACTTAATTTTCTAGAATCATTATACGAAAGGGAAATGAGTATCTTTACAGTAAAGTGACACACTTTCGTACAACGTTTTGGAAACATTATACAAATGGGTTTTCATGGTAGATATTTGATGCGGTATTATCCGTGTCAGAACTTTAAAATATAGAAGTGCCAGTAAAGAGTGTAAAGCAGAGTAGAAGTGATTCAGAAGAGAAAGCTTTTACTGGAACGTTAATTGTAGGTTTCGTGGAAGTATTACAACGGAGCTATGCGGCATTTTAGAACAGTAACGTATAGATTTTAGAGCGTTCAGCGTGAACACTCAAAACACGCTTGCGAAACACCTGCGTTGAGCTTCGTTTGAGAGCTTTTGTCTTAGTACGGTTATGACGTAGAATAATTTCTTGAAATTCAGTAATAAAAGGCCATTTTGTGCTGGCATGATGCATAGTGTGATGAGTTTGAATGAGCTCATATGAGCTTGGAAAGTGAATGCTTGAAGATTAATTTCAGAGAATTGTTACAGAGATTAAATTAGAAGTGATTTTGTGCTCTTCGCTTGCTCATTGAGAAACAAAACAGCGTTTTCAAAAATAAGATTGTTATAATAGTCTTAACAATTTATCTTTTGAGGAACACGCAGTTTGTGTAAGTTTACTGGACTTCCAGGCTGTCTCTGGGATTGAAAAAAGTTTTGGATTGCTAAATGTAACTCTTCCATCTAGCTAATTAGTTTTGAAGCTAAATGCTTCAGCTCCAGCAGAAAGGAATGTTTTGGCTACGAATGGCATTTCGTTTCCGTAAAGAAGATACAGGTGTCAATAATAAAGGAAAATTTAAACTTGAAAATGAATTCCAAATATTCATGCAGTGAGTTTCACGAACATTTAAAATCCAACAAAGAATTGAAGAAGATCAAAAATGGATCAACAAACAAAAATCCCAGATATCCACTTCGTATTCAAAGTGGAAATGCTGCAAAAATTGTGCAGTTTATTTGCAGTATCTCAAATATTTCACTGTTCCTGCTTTATGATTCAACATTTGAGTTGAACATAAAAACTGCAATCATCATATAACTAATATAACTGAAGTGATCATTGGTATTATTTACAAATTTTGAAAAATTACGGAGGAATTAAAAGGTAACTTTCAGTTTTAAAGGGGATCTGACATTTTATATTGAAGATGTCGTTCCCTAAGATGACGCAGTGAGCCTAAGATGACGGTGAATCTAAGTACCAAAGATGACACATATTAATTAAAAATTCTGAAAGAGAAAGTATTAAAGTTTCTTTCTACTTTATCAAGCTGTAGATAAGGGGTCACCAAATTTTTTTGATCATCGCCCCCTATATAATTTTTCGAAATCTCCATAGACCCCCACAAAGGTAATTTTCAGGTATTTAAAATAAAACTATATATTAGTCTAAATATTTAATAAATCAGAAACAGTAAGTAAAGTAGCTACAGATTTTTTACTTCTTAATGAGATGAGTGTGCCTGGTGTTTCTTGGCAAGGTTCGCTATATTGGGTTCGAAATTAGTCAATTTTAACCGTAAATCCCCTCGAAGCTCCACATTTAATTTATTTCTGTTTTTAGTTAAAATTGAATCAACGTGACTGAAACCGGCTTCAACCATATACGAACTTGGAAACGCCAGCATAAATGGCTGAGCCATTTCGTAAAGTTTCACATATTTTTGCTTTATATTTATATTAGTCCAAAATTTATGTATTGTCAAATTTTTAATAAGCGTCTTTGCTTCAAGATGGGACAATAGTTCAGCAAGCTCATCTTGTATGTTGATGTGGACGTTATCAATTTGCGCCGAAAATGGTGCAATAATCCAATCAGGGATGTCGATGTTTTCCAAATCAACAAAGCGCAGTTTAAAATCGTCGCTTAATTTTTGAAGATGATTTGTATATATTTCCAAGTCTTCTTCTTTTATTTTTAATTGTTGCAGATTTGAAAAATACTTATAATCCTTACGTAGCAATGAAGATCTAAATAAATTTAATTTTACTTGGAAGCCTAACAGTATTGTCCGAGCTTGGATAATTGTTACATCTTTTCCTTGCAGTTTTGTTTGAACGTCATTAAATTTTCCAAATAAGTCTGCTAAATAAAAAATATGGTTCTTATTGTTTTGGAGTTCATTGCTTAGAACAGGATTTATTTCGTTCAGAAATTCTGTCGGAGTCAAATAAATTGACGAGCCGTTGCAAGCATACACCTCTAGACAGCCATCTAACCTCGGTGTGCAGAAGTAATTGGTTAAATAACTCATTGTTTTCCTCACAAAGTTTGGCAAATAATCTTGATTTAAGAGGTTGAGCTTTAATTTGATTAATAGATTTAATACAAAACTATAAAGCTTCATGTAACTCTGAACTCAGATATTTTGCTACTAAGTTGTGTCTATGCAACACACAATGAATAGTACGAATACCGGGTACTTTTTCTTTGAGGCATGTAGCAAAACCTCGGTAACGCCCTACCATAGAAGGTGCGCCATCTGTGGCTACTGCTATTATATTTTCAAGCGGAATGTCATATTTATTTAAATATTCTTGTAAACATCAAAAAATTGTCACTCCCTTCCCATCGGTTTCAAGATATTTAGCAAATAAAAATTCATCAATGACTTCTTTAATTTTACTGAAATATCTAACATACGCCATAAGAATAGCAAAAACGCCAAAAACAGATTCATCAAGTTGTATAGAGAACTTGCAATTTTTTAGCCCGGAAACTACTGTGTTTTCTATTTTTTCGGCCATTTCGTCAATACGCCGTTTTACAGAATTTGCACTTAATGGCAAAGATTTTAAAACATTAGTAGAGTCTTTTTTCATCACATTCTCAATGACGTCTTTAATTGCAGGCACTACAATTTCTTCTGCGATTGTGTGGGGTTTTCCCCTCTTTGCTATATTAAACGAAATCTTGTACGAAGCAATTAATCCTCCTTCATTTTCAGTTTCCAGACTGTTTCATAAAACTTTTTAGAGTTGGTCGACATGTGAATTTTTCTTTGAGTTTTTTGAAAAATTCTAATTCTTCATTTTTTTTTATTTGAATGAAGCCTTTCAAGATGATCTTTCATTTTTGACGGTTTCATGTATTCATTTCCAAAAGTTTTTTCGCATTTAAGACACATAGGAATAGTTTCATTTGTCAGTGAACAAATAAATCCAAATTTTAAGTAATCCAATGAATAATACCGACATTTCTTTTTAGATACTGAAGCTGTCATTTTTAAATTAGGGTTCTGTAAATAAGTTAAAATTAAGTTGGTATATTATACTAATCCACATTATTAAAGCTTACCTTTTCAGTAACAATAATTAAAATTGATATCAAAACTAAACGAATAGTTTTATAGAAACAATAACTCATTATCCAATGGTAGATATAATAGTTTTAATAATGACACTACAAGCATTTAATACTGTTCACAGTTCACAAAGATAGCTGAAAATGCATATGATATTTGCGTTTGTAGCATCCAGTGTAGAATTGGACAAGCGCACATATGCATCTGACTCATATGCAAGGCTCGTATGGTTTGCGATGGAGACAAAGGGCGAACCAACGACACGATGCGTAACTGCCGTATAAAAAAGAAAAAACTAAAAGAACTAAACCACACACATAAGAAGAAAGAAAACGGAGTACTGAAGATTCCCTTCGCGCTTAATGCATAGAAAGCCAACGGCAGTGTCGTCGCTCGCCAAGTCTGCGCCAAAGGCTCCTAATTGGTTGATGGGTTCGCCAGCAAGAGACACGGATAAGCCTCAATCGCTCTTCTGGCTACATACTATGAGTCGTGCAAATTACAAATTGGTCACAAGGTCAAGTTGTGACGTCACGGTATACATACGAAAACCCATAAGGAAAAAAGGGGCAGATTGTTTTCTGATTTATTATTTTATTTTTTATAAGGAATATAATATTAAGTCAATTATAAAAATATTTTAAATTTTTACGTACGCAGTTAGATATGTGTGATTTGCGTATTAAGAACTGTTTTTCCTTCGAGTCCCAATAGCCCCCATTCGACCCCTTGGGTCAGATAGACCCGTACTGTTGTTAAATAGACCCCTAGGGGTCTATATAGACCACTTTGGCGAGCCCTGCTGTAAATAGTTAATAAAAGATTTGATTAGACATTTGAAACTGTAGCACTAAAGGTGACTGTAGCGCTAAAGGTGACTATAGCACTAAAGGTGACTATGGCACCAACTACTAACTGTTACTACCAACTGTTACTCTAACACCAAAGATAAATGCAATGAGAATTGTAGATAAAACCGCTAGCTCATGGTTTTTTCAAAATAATTGAATACAGTGAAAATACTATATTACAGTTAAATGGAAAGGAATGTAACTAACATATTTAAACAAGAAGAAAAAGAGGTATTTTAGATGAACAATTATTAGCAAATTAGTTATTTTTGATAGCTTGATTATAATGCAGTTACAAAGTTTTGCTTTATAATAGAGGCAACGCAAAAGAAAGATTATAATCTTCTTATTATTAATAGTCATATATGCAACATAATGTAATAAAGGGAAATATGCTCTAAAACGATTTATCAAATTACAATCTGTTGATGATTTTAGTGTAAACGCATTCACAAGAAAGTTGCTATATAAGACAGAGAATACGAAACAATTATACTTGTGGGGTTTTCCTTACTTTACATAAAAATTTATTTTAATTTGATACCTTTATCTAAACGTCTCAGCTTCCGGTCACATTCTCAAACCAGGATGTAAATTTAAAATTAAGTGAAGTGCATATTTAACGGGTGAATCTCTGAGTTTATTCAGAGCGTGTTTTCGCTAGCCAGCGCACGTTACGTTGTTGTTTCACTAGTAAGCCTTTTGACCATATCGGAATTTTCATCACGCTTGTTAGGTTTTTGTGAGTACACCTCTTAGGCGTAACTTAAGTGCTATCTAGCACTACTTATTTTTAGGTTTGACTTGGATTATATTCTACGTTTTAGTTTTCACCGCAAGTTTAACGATGCTTTTGTAACGCACGAAGACCGCGCCCTTCTGTTAACTATTTTGAATAATAAACACCCTTCTTTTGCGTTGGTTGTTTCTTCACGTCTATGCGAGAATTCGCCAGGTCATTGTAGAATCTAATCTAGTTCATGTGGAATAAGAGAGAACGACCCTACAAGTGGCGCCCGAAGCTGCAGCTGACAACGAAGCTACAGTTGAGCTAACTCCATCGACATCGCAAACTCCACCGGCACCTGCCAATTTTATGGAAGGCTCTATTTATCTCGCTGAAACAGTGAGGGCCTCCATGAAACCCGCAGTGACATTTGAAGGAAGAACGTTCACCGCTTTAGCTTCCTAGAAAATTTAGATAGCCATTTTTTGCTTCATCCATTTCCCGAAGTCCAGAAGATTACGATAGCAACGACCGTCTTACGAGGACAGGCATTAAGCTGGTTTAAATGCATCGGCAAATTTCGGCTGGGAGAGATTGGAAGCCCCACATATACGTTCAAAAATTTTAAAGCCGCTCTAGTAAAAGCTTTCCCCGAGGTTAAAAACAGAACTAGGCTTGAGGCCGAACTGTACGCAATGTACTAACTTAAAATTGAAGAGTTATCTAACTTCATTTTACGCAAGGTCCAAGTCTCTAATTTATTATGTGGTAAAAAGCCCGACGAAGAATTAATTCAAATTATCTTGCCTCGACTACTGCCGCAAGTTCAGGATTATATTGCAGTGAGAAACCCCAGCAATTCAGAACAATTGTTCGAGCTGGCAGTAGAATTTAAGAGTAGGAGGCTAGCAGAAAGTACGCTTATGAGAAGTTTGGGTCAAAGACCAAACGGAGTTTTCTAGGCCATATGCGGAACACACAAAGAAATCCTACACCGGGAATAAATTTAAAGATAAAAAGAAAGGCGATCGCCAAAATATGCCGCAAAATTCAAAAAGGGGGCAGTTAACAAAAAAATTGGATTTAAACTAGAAAGGGTGGATGCTGAAAAGGGGGTACAGTCACCCTCATTCGAATAAAAATCCCTCAAAAGTTCAGTTGAACACAGTGATAATACAAAAATTTGTGCCTTCCTGTAATAAAATGCGGCATTTTAACATAAAAACTATTAGATTCCCGGAAAACAATTATTGCTGAGTTAAAAACTGATCCAGAGTATAGGCATATTTATGCATACTTGCAAGACCCGAATAATTTTGAACATACGGATATAGAATCTATAAGGAATAGAGCAGCAAACTATGAAATGCTCGATAAACTAATATTTTATTCTAAAACAACAAATGAGAATAGCGAAATAAGGCCAGTCATTCCAGCCGGGTTGCGAATCAGTGTTTTAGAGAAATTTCACGATGCACCTAAGGCAGGTCATTTACGTATTCGGAAAACGATGAAAAGAGTGCGCGAGGCGGTTTTATTTTCCACGCAACTTCAAAGAGTGGTAACGGATTATGTCAGGTCCTGCCATACTTGCCAGTTAGTTAAAAATGTAAATTGTAGCCCTGCTTAGTATCTCAATAGTATAAGAGCTACTTTTCCAAATGAAATAATTGGAATAGATTTATTGAGCCCATTTTCAAAAAGTGAAAGTAATAGAAATAGATATTTATTAGTTTTAGTCGATAATTTTCAAAATGCTTAGAAATAGTCCCCCTTAAAAGAGCCTCAGCGAAAATTGTAGCCTATTCTTTCCTAAATAAATACATTTTAAAATATGGTGCATCACTTAGGGTAATATCAGATAACGACCCCCCAATCCGTTAGGCAAATTTTCGAGGAGCTATGTGCAGGGCTTGGCATCCGCCATCTTAAGATGGTCCCTTACAGACCGCAGTAAATTTTGCCGAGCGCGTAAATAGGAGCATAGTTAAGATCATACGAAGCTATGTAAAAACGTATCATCGACGCTGGGATGACTGTGTAAATGAATTGGCGTATGCCCTCATCAAGGCTAAGCACGATACCACGGGAAATACTCCTTGTGAATTATTTTGGGGAAGGAAGATAATTACTCCCTTAGATAAACGATGTTTTGTCCAGAAAAGGGAGGCAGAATTTAAGCAAAATGATATTCAAAAGTTAATTAATGATGCAATCAAAAAATCAGACGTAGCCAGAGAAAAACAACAATTGTATTATAATAAGAAAGAAGAGACTTTAAAATAGAAGACTAAGTATTGAAAAGGAAACATGAATTTTCTTGCGCCCCACTCGAGAAGGTGTCAAAATATTTCCCCAGATTTGAAGGCTCCACGTGATTGACGTATTTGTGGGTCAGTTTTATATTTAAAAGGAAGTAAAGAAGGCAATATCACTGCCAATGTGGATCAGGTGAAACAATACTATGATTGTAACGAGATTCCTATTTTTAAAGATATTTTACAGGAAAATTCAAACACAGGGAAAGGGCCCTCAACATCACAAATCTTTCTTCCGGGAAGAAAAAGGAAGGAAGGCAGAGTCTTGGAGCCGGATAGAAAGAAGCTTCGGATTGAAGAGCCTAAATGTATGAACATTATTAGCTGAAAAGTTTTGTTTTTCAAAGTTTTGTTTTCGAGCGACCGACTTAGATTTATCTCTATTCCTGGCACTAAACTCCTTAATTTCTACTGGTTTCCCAATAATTTCGTTTGCACCTTTCAACGCTTTTTCCATTGCGAAAGCTATTTTTAAAGTATCATCTAAGCTGATATTACGCTGCTCAATTATTCTATCCAGAATAGACATATCTCTTAACCCACTAACAAACACATCCCGCAACATCGTATTTAGCATGCTCTAATCGGAAGTACAGGGTATGGCAAGTGACGTTAACTCTGTCATATACACACTAATTGTTAATTAGACATTTTCCCAGACAAACTGGAAATCAGTATTTCCAACGGTTATCCCTCAAACATTTTGTACATATAAATAACTTTCGAATCTTCCTAAAATGTATCAAAATGTTCTTCATGTTCATTATATTTTTCGAATTGAAAAGAAAGTTTCGAATTACCCGGTTTTTGGAGTAATAATGAAGTAAGATTTTCCGGTAATTTTCCGTTTTGCCGGCGCAAACGATAAAGTCGCCAATAATGGTACAACTAATGCCAAACGGAATATCTTCGCTGGTAACCTTTTACGCCTCATTTTCAAAACAAGTCGCAGCCATTTCTTACCAGATTGATTGTTTCTTTCAATACTGGCATACTACAATTACATAGAATATTTACAAAGATAATTAAATTTTATGCCCTAAGACCATTCGCGGTAATTAAGTCAATTAGGATGCAATCACACCGCTCACCCGAAGGCTAAAATATAGAAAAGGCAAAATCAAGGGTTAAATTCATCAAGTCTAAGAATGCACTAGCGAAATAAAGCACTGTGGTTTTACATAATTTCTGAGTAAGCTATTCGTACGAATTGAAATATTTCTTGCATTTAAACTTTTATTCCAAATTAAGATTTAACTTGAAATTAATGTACAAAATTACTGAGAGAATTATATTTTTGTAGCGTACTTTACGTAAGATGAGATCGCTTGGTCACGTGATACGAACTGGCGAATCAGGATGTTGAACCATGACATAGTAAATTCTTAAATTAATGCCTTTTTACAAATTTATTGTCCTTATTTATTGGCTTTTTACTAAATTTTGAACCATATTAAAATGTTTATGCCTTCCAAATAAAAAATTCTTAGAACTAAAATTTGTTAACAATTCTTATATGTATACTATATGTTGTCGCCAACAAAGTCTGCTTGGCGGGATTTGCGCCGGCTAAAGAGAAAAGTACCGATTTTCCATCAGAGCTTTCTTTATTTTGCTAAATAAGCTCAGTTACAAGCTGCTGCATGGTTAACTCCTCCGAAAAAAGGTAATTATAAAAGTTTTACCTTGAGCAGTCTTCAGGGAATCCCCTAACCCCAAAAGCGAAATTGGTAATACGATAGCTGTATAAAGCATTTCACGACGGTCCTTATTTTAATATTTTCAAATCCAACATCCCCATCGATATCATTTTTCGTGTTTTTAGTGGGTATTTATTATAAAAGACAGCGAATTAATCTACATGATACTTTATTATATACAAAACACGTCAGCACACCGTACATAAAAGCTTTCAAATACACAGTTCACTCCAACAACTGACATTCTTAGCCTGTCCACGTTCACAATCGCTACGTGATGCTTGGCGCACGCAAGTTATTTCGATTACGATTAAATTCTCGATACACCAAAAGGAGAACATTTAGTCTTAGGTTTGAAAGATCAAAGTAAAATCCTAATAGATTGGAATATATGATTAAAGTCATAGTAGGGATAAAATGGATAAACAATATCAAACAAGAAATACAAATAAAGACAGAAAAATAACTATATATATGTTACGGTGTTTCACCGAAATATCTGGAGAATGTCGACTTTCACCGGTGAATGTCAATATTCATCTTTAGTCTTTTGGTGTATGTCCGAAATATTTTCCAAATACTCTTATTTCTGACTTACACCGGTCAATATCGACATTCACCATGTAGTAATGGTGAATGTTGAACATATAACAATATTCTATTTTCTTCTCCGTAATTCAGCCGCAAATAAACGTACTTGAGACTTGAAAAAGGAACTTAAGAACATGAGAACCTAAGCACACAATACATTCAAAATGAGAGAGGAAAATAATAGAAGTTAAAAACTTACTTAAATATGCAGTACGTTCTAAATGAGAAAATAAAATAACAGTAATAAAAAACGTACTAAATTATGTGATTCAAATCTTATTTATTGCAAAAACTTAACTATTATGGCACATTATGACCTCTCTTTTCAACTTTCACCAGAGCATATCTGTGATTGTCGACATACACCGGTGAGGGTCCGAATATACAAGAATGTAGTACAATATTCGATCTTTCACCGACGTATTTGGTGAATGTTGATATTCTCCGGTGAAAGTCGACATTCTCCAATCTCGGTCTTTCACGGTAACATATACAAATACAGGAGTGCGTATGTACAATTTAAGTTGGAAAATTTAAATCTCTTTGGAGATGAACAGCATAAGGACGTAATTCTTTGTCCTCATGTATAAAGTTGTATTGAAATTCGTGAGGCGATTACAAGAAGTAGCTTATTTCTAGAAATGTCCAGTGATTTTGTTGAGAAACTTATCAGTACTTTCAGTTTTGAGGTCCTCGTGTAATCTTTGATTGAGGACGTAGAAGTGTGCATTAGTAATATGATGCGCAGATATTTACTTTGTACTTGATGGAGTTTGAACAGGTCATTTTTGGTAAGAGTTGTCCAAGTCGGTGAGGCATAGATAAGGACTGAACGCAATGTCGAGGTATAAATGAGACGTCTCTTTCTTAAGCTTAATTTGGAGTAATTGCCAATAATTCGAAAAAGGCAGTTGATGACTTATTTCTTTATTTTTAATATTTTCGATGTGATTCTTCCAACTGAGTTTGCTAATAAGGAATCTTTCCTCCCTTTTATATACAGATTGTGTAGCGCTCCAGTTGCTCATTACTTGCGCATGAGCTGAAATTTACATTTACATATTTCACAGCGTAATCATTTACATATTTCACAGTGGTATGCACATGATAGTGCTACGGATTTGGAATTTAAATAGTTAATGTTAGTAGAATTATAAATAAAATTGTTTTATTCCCCGTGCACTGCAGCGCGTGACGAATATTAAAAGAAAGCTAAGCCGCAAAATTAAAAATACAAGAGCAAGTGAATTTAACATTTAATAAAAGAAAAATCTCTTTTTTATTTCGAGAAATTCCTAGAACAATGTCGCGCGTGATTTGAAAAGCTTATAAAAAGAAGGAAAACCTCTCAATTCAGTTAGTCATTTAGAAAAATCAAGAATATTATATTGGTAAAGGCCGCAATAGGCCGATTGCCTCTTACCCCAAGTTAAGACATAAGTCATATCAATTCAGTTAGTTGTTATTTTAAGAGTTTGTTTAGAAAACTGCTCTTGTTGACTGTTGCGAATTTGCGGGTTAGATTTCTTTAGATGTTTTGAATTAAGTACTCTTGAACGTTTGAGTAGTTAAAAGATAACTACTGTGAGATATTGTAATACTGCACGAATATTTGAGGAGATTTAAGCATTTTTGTTGTGATAATAATGAATTTTGTTCATTTTTCATCGGACTTGTGCATTTATTTCGTAAGGAACCCGTACGCACGCAACACTATTTTGCGATATTGCTGAATTTTATGATTTAAGTGCGAAGGACGTGATATTTAATAAATAAAGGTAATAGAAAAAATGTTTAAAAACGGTGTTTTGGACGTAATTTAAAATCTGAAACTTTTCTTTTTCTTTCGGGGGGATGGGGTAAATTTTGCAAAGTTGCTCTATATATTTTGGAAAGTTGCTCTAAAGAATATAGCTACATTTGCGACCATTTCACGTAACATTAAATTGTTAAAAGAATAAGAATTGTTAAGAGTATTAATGATTATTCATTGTTGAAAAACAATTTCTCATCTGCAGAATTATTGATTACATGCGATTCACACTGAAAAAGAAAGCCTTTTTTTTCCTATGAAATAAGTTTTTTTTTTTTTTTTTTTTTTTTTTTTTTTTTTTTTTTGTAAAATAATTAGGGACTAAAGAAAAATAATTTATCATGCAATTTCATTGGAAGAAGAGATTAAATAATTATCTGTATAAAATTCATCTACAGTTTTATCGTGGGAGTCCAACTAACGAAATCTAACAATCGATCGAATTGCATTGCAAGTCGTTAATTCTGTACTTACCTAAAGGGAGTTCGGTACTTTTCTTATTCGTGATACACGAGTGATATACGATTATATAAAGAGAATTGTTTAATATGTTGTTCCCGTGAAACTATGTGTATGTTAAATTATTTTTCTTCTTCTAATTAATTAATTAATTAATTTAAGAGTTTTCAATAAAAGCTCGTTTTATAAAAAATTTTTTTCTTTTGTTTATATTACGTTATAAAAATGTCGAGCTTAATATTTTGTTTCGGTTTTCGCTTATTACCTATATCCAGCAGTACGTATATAAAATTATGGAAATATTTGTATTAAATGTAATACGTAACTCGTCTGCAAGTTAGTTTCTTTAGTGCTGTTAAAATAATGACTTTAGTTGTGAGATTTCAGTTTAGAAATAAATTAAGCTTGAGATACCAAATTAACGTATAGGTGCTTGAGAGTTATGATACTTTTGCTTGCTAAAAACTGATCGACTTAAATGAAATTGTGTGACGGAGTGTTGTCGGGCGCCGTCACATAAGAGAGAGAAAAATCGAGTGATTCAATTGAGCTTTTTTAAGTCTAATGCACTGAATTCGCGTGTAAATTTTGTCCATTATGTCTTTATAAGACATAAAGTTCACCATTCATCCGTTAAAATCTATGTTCTTGTAAATTATCCCTTTCCGATTTAAAAAAAAAAAAAAAAAAAAAAAAATCTGAAATGTTTCAGATTTTAAATTACGTCCAAAGGGGCGTTTTTTAACATTTTGTGTGTTACCTTTCTTTATTAAATATCATGTTCCTCGCACTTAAACCATATCCAGTGCAACAGCAATATCGCAAAATAGTTTTAAAACGAGCATATCTTTAGAATTTCCGATACAGAGACTCACGCGCTGGAGATAAAAATGTTTTTTTCTGCACAACGTTGCCATTGCTCGCTTTGAAATCCTTGAGTTTGTTAATCAAAAATTCGTCAAAGTTTTAAAAAATAGGAAATCGATCATAAAACAAATTTCAAATTTCAAATTTGGTCTTCCACATGCTCATATTCGTTGGAGGATTACGTTATTCAAAATTCGATGACTCTATGTACCGTTGCTTTATCACAATACGAGAAATATACATACATTTATGCAGATTTTTTATTATTTAATTTCTTCAAATATAATGCAGGACTCTAACATTTTGTGGCAACAGTTTGAAAAGTGAACCGACATTTATGAGTCCGACGCAAAATGCCAAAACGAAACCAATAGTCCTTCGGGATTCAAATCCCTTTGGACTAATAAACAGGTTGCCATTTGAATCTAATGATAAAACTTTCTGTTCTGCAAGCTCTGTGCAGCAGATAAAAGAACAACAAAAATTTCTCTTTTTCAAGGTTTTCCGTAACAGTTTCGCTATTGGTGTTAAGTTTATCAGCTATCATTCGATGATACATGTGGAGTTATTTTTAAAAACAGTTGTGGAACTTTATCGATTGTTAATGCATGCAACTGTAACAGTATTCAGCCCTTAGATGTAACTTTAACCGTATATGGCTTCAAGCAATTTCGACAAACGGAATTAACTAGAGATGGCTTGGCAACCGGGTAAAAACTATATTACAGGCATGGCTAAACTGCGGCTCTGTCAGTTTGGCGGCGGCTCGCGAGCAAATTGCTGCCCTTGGCCGCTGACATTCAAATTTTTTTTAACAAACAACAGCTTAACTTTTGAAATATAATTACATCTGAAATAGATGTCATGCAATGATGCTTTTTTATTGATCAGTAATTGAATTTTTTAATTATATTATGTATGTAATAATTTAATCGATTTCAAACTGTGGGTCGCGCGCTTATCCTCAGAATTACAAACAAAATTGCAATTAAGTCCATTTGTGCCAATTACTCTATTAAGTTAATTTTCCTTTTAGAGCAGATAATGGCCTTCGGGACCTCACGAAACATACAAATTAGAAGGTAATTTAAAGTATAAGGTTCTCTAATTTTCCTTTCTCTCCGATTAATTTTATTTCTGACATTTTCTGTACACATTTTGCTGTGTAATTCTCTTGCTTCACAACAGTAGGCGTGGTCCAGTGTCCTGGAGGACCCTGAAGATTGCTACTTTAACCAAGTCCTTGAATGGCTCTGATTGCCTTAGAAATCGTTTTAAGAGAGGAAAATCGCTTTCTGATTAGAACAACTCTTTCAGTTTGGGGAAGAATTTGAAATTTGGAGGAATTTATGATTGGTTAGTTAAACCTTCCCGCTTGTACGTGGCTGGGAGACCAGTCACAGTTCTTTCACGGGCGAGTGGTTTTAAGAATTAATCTCATAGCCCGAAGCAGGTGAGGTCATTTTTCATGCAATTTTCCTCACAAGTTTTGCAGCCTTTCACAATAATATGCTAGAGTTACACTTTTTCCAAACGAAATTTTATCTTTTGTGATAAAATCTCCTTGATAATTCTAGGCAATGATTATCATTTAATTCACTAATGGTTGAGAATGTTGAAATTTTTGAGGTCATGAAGAAAATGAACTTCTTCACAATAATTTCAATTCCGGTCAAAGTTTTTAACTCACGTATTGTCAATTGCATTTATCTGCGAATAAAATATTTTACCTAAGTATCAAGTATTCGTTTAAATAACATTGCAAGTATACACTAGTTTAAGATCAGCGATAGGCGTTTTGCCGTCCAGTACCTCTAAAACGTTTCGCCCCTTAATTCGCACACTTAGTGAAACTGCACCGGTTGCCTACTCTATACTTTTTTAAATTGCTGATATTTTTATTTGTACCAATCTTCAATCAGCTTATACGTACGCCTGATCCGTCCTTTACGAAGGCTTAGTAGCCTAAGGGAACATTTTACTACGATCCACTGTCTGAAGTTGTTGGAGTTTTACTCCATCAAGTTTCCCTTTTGAAATACGCTCTTTCATTTTCTAAATCTTTCATTCATTCTACTGTATCCCCATATACCTACAGACTCCATTTCAAACCCTTGTAACTTCAAAATGCCATTGCCAAGAGCACTCAAGGGGACATTTACTTTTGTCCCAAATATTTAGTTTCAAATAACATAAATATATGTTACCTGTCTTAAAGTTAAGGGATTAATGAAAGACTTATAAAGAATGCAAGAAATATTTATCAAACTGATCGGAAGATATGGAGGCACTGCTTTCAAATCTGAAAGCCAGCTCTAGCTCATCTACCATTAAGCAAGTTTACCCTAAAAAAATCTAATTTATGAATATTAAATAACAAAAACAAGATTAAAATGCATTTATTACGTACAAACATCAGAATTCTTCATTTTCAGAATAGTATAGACCATTTGTGAACTGCTAAATACTTAATTATGCTGAATATCCTTCTTCTTGTTTAAGCCGCGATTAAAAGCTTCTTGGAATCATTAGTTAATCTTACAAAAGGAAAGTCAGATTCTCCGTAGACGTAGTGAAATTTTGTTTCGGTTGAACTATTGATAGAGTATCTAGAGCAGAGGTTTCCAACCTTTTTGTCCCGAAGAGTACATTCTAAAATATCTGTTCGACGGTGGGCATCATTTATTTTTTAAGGCGAACTTATAGTTGTATAGCGTTAATAATACATGCGCATAAAAAAAGAGTTCGATCACATTTCGTTTTGTGCTGGTGGACGCAATTTCTATTTCATTAAAAATGAGAAAACTTTCATATGAAATATAGAGTTTTATTGGAAACTAAAATATTTTCATTGTCATCGCATAGCTGCGGGCACACATTAAACGATCGGCGGGTTCCATGGTGCCCGAGGGCATAGAGTTGGGAACCCCTGATATAGGGTATGTTTAGTTCAGAGATTAGTTCTAGAGCATCGACAGAGTCGGACTGTGCACTTTAGTTCTTTACCGTGAAGCAGTCTTCACTGTTTCAGTCTGATAGACAGGTAGCTGTGTTGCTGATTGTTTTAACGTGTTTATCTTAGTTTTTCGACGGCTGTAAACGTGTCATTGGAACTGTGGTCTGTAATACTGACGAATAACTTGTGTTTTGATTCTTTATCAAGTGTTGTCATCATTCATTCCAAATCCATGAACCCATAGAATGCAATAATATAATATAATTATTTTCTAATAATATATATATTTTTTTCAAACTTTGTGCAATACACCTGTAGGTTAATATATTATAACAAAATAATTTTAAAAATCTGTAAATTTCAAAGTAATTTTCAATATATGACATAGTATACTTCACATATGAGGGGGGCCATCGAACCACTGTTTTAAAAAGTGCGCTATGACCCATAAAAGTTGAAAAACTATGGGTTAAATTATGGTTCCTTTCTTTTTATATATATATATACGGGGCGGTAGGGCAGAAAGGCTGGAACCTGTGGGCTAGAAAAATATAGATTAGGTAACGGAATTTTGGTATCGATTCACAAAGGAAAAATGTATGAGGCTTAATTATCCCCGTTAAATAAAATTCTTAAGCTTTATTTTTCTCATGCAATATTTAGCCAGATTAAACTAATATTGTAATAAGATTAGTACAACCACTTTCTGTTATAGGCATAATTCATTTCATCTAAAAATTATAAAAAAGCGTATTTTGCGTTATTAACTTATCTGTCGGGAACCCATTTAGTTTAAATCACTTGGTTTGAATTGCCAGATAAAGGATTTCATGTAATCTTTGTACAATAAAGATTATATTTCCCAATTTGGGAATAAAGTTTTATAAAGAAGAGTCGTTCTTTATTAAAACAAGAATAAAAAGGCGAAACGTGGGGAAGAAATGAAAATATACCTTCAGATTTCAATTATTTTTATGTATTTGAACACAGTAAATTAAATTGAAAAGTAGAATTAGATAGCTCTTTGTTCTTTTTTCTGTTTTATTTCATATTTCTTTAGTAATTTCCTAAAATATTATGTTTTAATTTTCTTAAATGAAAGAAAAATAATGAAACTTTAATTTTAACCTGAGCAGGAAAGTTAAATGATATGAAGGAAAAGTGATTTTAAAATAGAAGTAAATTTAATTAGTAAAATTACAATAGAAGGCCAAGGTTTAATCTGCGTCGTTAAATTCATCAAAAAGATGCATGAAAATTAATTTAAGAATATTGCTAAATCCGTAAATGTTTAGTTTCTTTTATCTGAGCAATATAAATCTTAATTATTTCTGATATATCAAAATCACTTTCCATCTTCTTAAAAAAACTATAAATTAATTTTGAGTTTCGAAGAGAACCTTTAATTCTTATTAAGTTACTAAATTTGAGTTTGATATCAATACTTATTAGCATTTTCTGAATTTCACTGAATTACAAATTAGACATGAAACTCATAACAAATGTTTACGTATAAGTTCTATATTTAAAATATTAGCAACCAAAAAATGCAGAAAATCTCTCCTTTATGCTTTTAATTATCTAAAATGAGCAGTGCCTTATATAAAACAAAGAACACCTTTTTTATTGTACTATATTTAGCATTTTAAATAAATAACAAAATCAATAGAATATTTAAAGCTGCTTCTGAATCTTTTTAGTACTGTGTATGCTCTCTTGGTGCAAATCCAGCTAGCAAGTGGAGGATCCGTGGTTCGAATCCTAGCAAAAGCCTAGTTCAGTTTTCATATTTACTAGTCTGAAATGTCTAATAGCTTGTAAAGTAGCGTCCTACATAAAATGTGGTAGACAGTAGGTTATTACCAGCAGTATTGGATGGACTGGATTTTGAGCTCCTCGGCAATAGCCTTTTAAACGGGGCAGAATATAAAGAAATGTGGCAGTCTCTCATGTCTATTCACGTGATGTTAGGGACTACCGCTGGCAAGTGGGATATTAGTTGTTCGAATGCCGGGGAAGAAACAGTTGATTTCTCTGATTTCACAGCTTCAGAAACCTGATATTCTTTTCGTTTTTTTAAATTTGAATACGTACAAAATCCCGATGCACCTCAAAAGTGAAACACGGTACTCATAGAAGTAAATTAGTTAAACATTGCATATATTACTAAAATAAAAAACCAACAGAGAACAACAATTTAGACTTTACAAAAACGGGTAAGTTCACTGGCCAAGTCACACCTAGCTTTTTTAAATTCATCTGAAGGCACTTAAGACCATTTTAAGGAGGGCTCCACATCTTGATGTACGTTTTTCGAATGTTCACATAAGTTACTTGATCTTAGACTGAAACAAAACAGGTAATTTGCAAGTTTATCGTGACCAGATAAACACTGAGACAGTTTAAAATTTATAAGCAGAAAAAACTCGTAGTGTAATTTATGGTTAGTAGAAGAAAAGAATTTTTTAGTGTAGATAATTTTTTAGTGTTAGTGTTTAGATAAAATCTTCTTACAATAAAAGAATTTCCAGTAACTATTTATAATACTAATATCAATGTCAATGGATAAATTTAAAGTGTCTTTAGCTAAGAAATCAGCTCGTTTATTCCCAGAAACTATACTGACAAAACGAATATCAGTTGCCTTACTTCTAAGCAAACTGATAGCTAAAGAAAGTTTCGATAACCAGTTTGTCTCTGAACACTCTTCACAAGGTGGAGGAGAGAAAGAGAATGAGTACAAATAAGACATCTTGAGGACGCAGTCATTCATTTGACGGCAAGATAAATACAGAGTTCTGCTTGAAAAACTGTGCATTCATTTCGAATACGGTGCTCAAAATAGTAAACCTCAGACTGGTCAAAGAACAAAGGGCAGAAAAACCTTACTGCTCATTCTATTGCCATCTGAAACACAAATAATATTACTAAAAATGCATGTTTTCTCATGAATATAACAGATCAGGAATATAATTCAGGAAAAATTCATGACACTTTGAAAAGTAAAAAAAGATGTGTAACTATTAGATGCATGAAACTATCCTTTTATTAAAATTAAGATGAACAGTAGGCATCAAGTATAATGAATCCTTTCTATCACGATGATTATGAATATCAGACAATTTGGGTCTTGTTTGGGGATAATTATTATCATTTTATTTAATTAATTTACTTTAAAGAAGGCTGTTAGAGTCTATTAAAAACAAAATCACAGAAATACGATTTATCAGGTTTTTAAAACTGTTATACTAATTAAATTAATACATAATCATAAAGTATTGATTAATATATAAAACGTGAATTAACCAAAAATTCCTCTTATACTTAATTTTCTAAAATATTTTAAAAGAATAATATTTTGGAATTCAATTAAATAACTCTTATTTGTAAGAAAAAATTACTGAAAACCTTGCATTGTAAGTTTTGTTTAGTCGTTTCGACAATTCATTAATTACAGCTTATTAAAAATTCATTTGCAGAAGTCTGTAAATATTTTTGCGACAGGTTACAAATAGCATCAATAGCATCTTCAATAACTTTAATTATGTTTTTTAATTTAATGATTTTATTTTTTGTAATATTAATAACTTAAAATATGAGAAATTTTAAATAAAAGATATATATATATATATGCTTAAATACTTTGACGAATTGCAACAGCTGAGAAGGATTGCAACAGCTTTGAAATGATGTGTTTTAGAATCACTTCAAAGTTGATTTGCTATAATCAGCTACTGAAACAGAAAAGAAAAAGTTAGTACGATGAATGGTTTAGAGACAACTATTTGTTATCGGAAGAGAAATACGCCAGCGTAAAATTTTAAATTAGTCAAAATAGTAATCTTAGTGGGACGTTGAATTTGATTAATACTCTAGAAATTTCTACTGACGCTGTATCGATACCCTTGAAGAACAGCATCGATGCCTCAAGCGATTGCATCTGATCGCCCTCGAAATCGATAGATTTCTTATTCAAAATATACGCAAAAATTAAGGTTGCTTTTTTGTCTAATTTTAAACTAGAATGACTTCCAAAAGTTAGGCAACAAATTGAAAAATAACGATAAATTCGCTAAATATAATTCAAACTTCTTGAAATCTGGATACGTTACGAATAAAAGAAAGCTGCAACGAATAGCATTATGCAAAAGAATTATGCTACCACAGTTTATGTAAATATGATACAGCTTAAAACCAACTGCTTGGGAGAGAATCTCTGTTCAATGAATGGCGTTATATTAAACAATTTCGAGATAGCTAAAATCAGCCTAAAGCGCCATTTTCAGGCAGAAAATGGGTTATAGCGTCATAAGCCGATTAAAAGCAGGTCAACGACAGTCTGACGTTGCACAATAGCTAAATATTAACTGCTTCTAAGCCGTTTGTGGAACCAATTTTTAACTACTGGATCAGCCTCTCGAACGCTTTAGCTAAGGTAGGCCAAGAGTTCCGACTTCTGCAGATGATCTTAATTGCCATTTAGTGTATGTTGCATCAACAAGCTAAGAAGTCCATTTCAGCTTAGATTAGCGCGTATTTTTGTTACAGGAAGGAGAATATCAGCCAGAAGAGTACGCAGAAGGCTGCACGGAAGAGGTCTGTATGGTAGGCGATCGGCACTATGCGTCCCTATTACTTCCCACCAAAGGTAGAGTTTGGACTGGGTATGTAGTCATGTGAACTGGACTCAAAATCAATAGAGGACTGTTCTGCTTACTCATGAGTCCCGCTTTGCTTTAGAGTGTTGCATATGGAGAGAAGCAAACTCTATATAATCTTCCGTCTAGCATACGAGAAAGGGATACTTATGCAGGAGGTAATCTTCTTGTACGAGAAGAGTATCTTTAGGTGGGCGCACAAGCCTGTATGGGTTGCTACATGGAACTCTGAATGCTCAGAGGGACATAGAAGACATACTGGATCCTACTGTTCGACTGCATGCTGCCGCAATTGACAACTTTGCAAACAGATGCAAACCTTCATTTTGCAAGCAGGTCCCTTTCTAACATTGCTCACCTCATGCTCCAGTTTCTTGAAGAAGAAATTATAGTCCAAATGGCAGGCCAACACGCTTTCCCAACCTTAATTCAATTAAGAATGTATGGGATACTCTCAGGAGGCATGTTGCTGCCCTCCAACTCCCTACCTAAACCCTAGATGGGGTTCGAGCTGCTTTACTTGATCAATGGGCATTGCTATCCATACAGCTGATTTATAATCTCATAAACAGAATGAAGTATCGCTGTCGCATATTGTTGTTCCGTGTGATAATTTTCACTATTGAGATTTTTTTTTTTTTTTTGTATTTAATTTGTTTATGCGAATTTATGAGATTTTATGTTCCTGTTGATATCATATTTGATATCATATAACGTTTTCTTGTATTTTTAAGTTACAAAAGGTACAATAAACATTTTCAATAAGTTTCGTCCCCTTTGTTCTGTATACTTTATCATCAGTTTTCCTTTTGTTGTTTAACTTCTGGAAACAATGTAGTATTTGATAATCAGGATGAAGTTCTATATGATGGATTACTCCAAGATTAATTAATGATTAACTGCCTAATTTCGATTGTAGAGACATTAAGTTTTTTCGAAACAGGGAAATCGAAGAGATGAGCAATGCCCTCGCCGGGACTCGAACCTCGGAATTCTCGAATACACGCCGAACGTGTTGACCACTACACCACGAAGGTATGCTAAGAAGTCGAGAGAAATATCTTATACGATAAATCATAGTTTATAAAAAATGTATATTTTATAAGACAAAACTAATAAACCAGTAGGATAAACTTTCCCTGAGGTATCTTTGCATAGATCTTACACTGGAAAGTTTTTTTTTTTCATCTGGTAAATTTATCTTTTGAATAATATATTTAAATTTTGGTTTTTCTTCATATGGTAAATTTATGTTTTTGATTATGGAAAGTTTGTTTTTCTTCATCTGGTAAATTTATCTTTTGAATATGAATATTTTTGGAATTTAAGCATATGGGTGTCACAATTAATTAATTAAAAGCAGTTTTATCTCAAAAGGAATACAAGGATAGCAAAACAGATTACTTCTTTAGTTTGCATATTGTTAATCACTTTGAAACTGACTAATATTCCACTTTGGAATGACGGATATAATGTTCCATGTTTGTACAAATGAGAACATGTGGAATATATTTACATTTTTCAATACACTTTGTTTCACTGGAAAATATATTATCCTAGAAAACATAGGTCTTGGTAGGTTTCCAATCTACCGAGATCATAGATCTGTGATACTTACAGCTGAGCAGCAAGTGCGTTTTACAGAACTTGTTTAAAGGTTATTGCTCATTCTCCATAATCGTGAAGAGTAGCCTCTCATATCGCTTCCATTCCGTAATTTAAGCTTGGAATTACTACGCCTATTTTTTTCTTCGAATCTTTTCACTACCATATGAACGTTTTCATGTACTAAAAAGTAGTTCTGAAAAGATCAATTAATTTCGCTTATAAGAACAAGTGAAAATTCAAATTTCTTGCGCTGTACCGCCGGTTTATGTAAGAGAGCTGTGGTAACAGGCAAAAGCTAACGTACGTACAGCCGACTCGGTTCCATCTCCTTCCATTCGCACGAAGACCCGGCTATACTCGAAAGGCGCATGGTTTCAAAGGAGCCAAAATTGTGTTTTTCCTTTTAATACTTTTGAATGTTAAGGTAAAATATACTTGAAAGTGTTGACACCTAAAGTGTTAGGGGACTAGTCTAGTCCTTCTAGTCCACTAATCGCACGCCATCGATTCCGAGGTACAATGTCTTTGAGTGGAATGGTAAAAAAAACACGCAGTGTTTATATAAACGTCTAGTCTAAGCTAGACGAGACAGACAAGGCATATAAGAAATAAATTAATATGAAGCTAATTTTTAGTAAAACTTAAAATATATGATTCACAAGCTTAAGTGAACCCATAAATGTGAAATAAAGATAATTTATTGAGATTAAGGCAAAGCACACTAGGGCTATCTGACTAAGAGATCGGTGCCTTCGTGGAAGCCTTTCTAAGGGAAACTGGCTCGTACACGCGTTATACATGTGGGAAAACCACGAAAACGCCCATCCAAGCAACCCCGTTCGTGGGATTCTAACCTTGGACCGAACTACCAGTGAATGTGAAATAAAGAAATAGTGTTACAACAAAAACATAGAAAACGAATTCTATTATATATAAAAGTCTATTTGAAGTAAAGTTAAAGAGGGCATAATGTGATTAGACATAAAATCACTAACAGACTGCATATTACAATTAATACGTTACTTTTATATTAATGATTACCTACAATTTCTCTTTTTTTCTGACAGCCTTACCAAGTCGAAGCATTACTTTTAGTTGAGTTTTACCTCTAATTCTGTATTTCTCAAATTTTTCATTTCAGGTTCAGCTGCAAAGAGGATAAGTAGTAGGTAGCAGTGGAAGGTTAAACGAAGTGAAGTTTAAGGAATAATGGGCTCTAAAATAGCAACGTTTTTACACAAGATATAATCATGATGCATATATATATATATATATCTTGTATGCAATAACATAACATACAATACTAAGCATAGTCGCCTTGGTTTTTTTATCACTGTCTTACATTGTCCCGTTTTTAAAGCAATTATATTTAAGAACATTTAGAGATACTTCATTGATTCTGATAGGAAACATCAACTATTCAAAACCTGAAACACTGTTGGGTTCATTTTGCCATTCACATTCTGTATAGAGTCATTTTCTATAGGGGATAGTCACACTATTCCAGTCCATGGCAAAACCTTTATGGAGCGCATTTTAAGCTGTTTCAACTTATGCTAAAAAAGTATGCATTTTTTTGTAAGGCGGTTATAAAATTGTATTAGTTATATAACACATCTAGAGTTAAGAATTTATTTTTTACCTATATCAGGTCAACATGGCATAAGATACTGTCTGATTTAACTTCTCGAAATCTAGGCTGTGGTATTGCAGATATTTTGAGTCCCTTCTCTGGAGGGAATCTTCTCTTCCGTCGCTCAAATTCCATGCAATGTCATGCCTGGGTCAGAAATCAAAATGCTTATGCAACATTCCTTAAACTATTGTATATACTTACAGTACCCGTATATTATACTGTCATTTTCTCAAGATTTCTTGATGGACACACCAGTGGCCGAGTTGTAAGACTGATATAAGCTGAGATAGTTGGATTCAAATTTCAAATCCAGACACAGCGACAGAGCTGGTTGCTCAGGAGTTGCCGTTTTCGGTCGCCTGTAACTTGAATATGAGAAAGTTTCACTTAAAAAGTCTTCCACAAGGTATTACTGCCCTTCGACAGACAGCGCTTGTATGTTTTACTTTAATCCAAATAACCCGAAACAACCTAAGATTTCTTGATGTATTATGGCATTTATTATTTATATATTATTTATTTCATTTCAAATTTCCTGATGACCAGTCTCGCAATATGAAATTCTTTCCAGGCAAAAGTCACATAACGCATCAGAAAGTAGCACTGAAGAACCATTTGTTGGTTCTAAAAGCGGACTGGGACATAACTGGTGCCAGTTTCGCCCTCTGTGCCAATTTTGAATCTCCCGACGGAGGGTTCAAAGGGTGACCCACTGTTCTGCTTCTACTCCCAAATTTCACAGGACTTTCGGCTCACAATGTATATGCTAAAGTAATTTGCAAAGAATAAAAAGAAGCCTAATCTTTAACTACAACATCGATATAATTACATCAAGATTCTCAACAAGAGCAGAATTTCTCTCTGGAGGGAAGAGGATTTCATAGTTTCAGGAGATAATGCAAGCAGAATTTTATTTAGCCGCTAAGTATTTAGTTTTAGTTTATGAATATATAAAAACTACTTTTGTTAAAGTTTTGGTAGTCATTAAACATTTTCTATACTTTATGTTTTATGAACGTTATAAAAACACGTTAAAATAATCAAATCAAAAGAAATCTATTTTTTTTTCAAATTTTGTAAAGGAGGAGGGGATAATCTTTTAGTAGTGGTGGAAGGGGTGCATGGAGAATAACAAGTTGAGAACCGCTGAACTATATGGAGTTAAATTGCGTATTTCTCCTCCTCTATCCATTTGCTCCAAAAGTTGCAATAAGTACTTTGGGAGGAATGAATCAAGTTCTTTCACTGCATATCGTCATTTTCGAAGTCTTATTAGGTTAAATGATGCAATGAGATAACTGCCTTATAAATCTTGCACTAAAGTCATAAAAATATACCATTTAATAATAATTTTTCAAGAAAATGTACTATGTATCGATAATGATAGGTTTATGAAATACTAGTGTTTTAGAATAATAATTGTCTTTAGCGCTGACGATAGTTTGTTCTTTCATTTAAACTACATTAAGAGATGTTTCCACCCATGTAGAAAATGAATTTCCAAGAACCAATTTTCCCAGCTAAAAAATGAAAAGATGAAACACCAAACGGCAACATTAAAGTTAAAATTTTATTGAGTCATTTCGAACAGTTCACCAGTTTCATTGAGAATTATCAAGCACTGAATTCAATTCACGATATGGAATATTTATGATCGTTTCAAAATCACAGCTTTGCTTATTCTCAAACATCTCTACTTCACACAGTATTCTTCATTTATATGCGTTCAGGCAGTCAGGCGAAGCTCATAATTCTATGACAAGCAAGCTGAACTGCAAGTGTATCAGTTTAAAATAAAGTTTCAATAAATATCTAGAAGACTCATAAAAAGGTTTTATCAGCATTGTATATCAAGTAGATAAAAGTTTTGTGAGTGGTAAGAATAATAATGGGGCATACCTGAAAGTTTTTTAATATTTACTAGAGAAATTTCATCACATGAGGAAGTTGAAAGTCACGGCTTATTAGTTGGCCTCGCAACTCAAGTACTTTAAGAACGAAGATAGTTTCAATGTATAACTCCACACAGAACAAAAAGAAACTGCACAAAAACTATCAAGACAGGATTTGAAATTTTGATGAAGGTTATATAGTAAGTAGCAGGTTGAAAACCAGCTTCGGGTTTTTTAAGTAAGATAGGACAAAAAAATCTCTTAACCTTTCGAAAACGACAATGAATTTAACATTCTTTTTCAAGAACTCGTTAATGAAAATAAAGTCTGGTAATAATTATGCGCATTCAATTTATTATCATGAAAATAAAATAAAGTAAAAACATTATATTTATAATTTATTAGACTCCAGATCTTATAGTTGTGCAAGAAGTGTGGTACCTTTTGAAACAATTTTCGGCTTGAAATCCAGGCTTCTTTCAACAGATGTCACAAAATTTGCTGGTTTTGTTTTCTTTTGCCATGAACAGTGAGCTTCAAATACATTATCCAATTATCTTCCTATTAGGAAACTGAAAACATAGTATCTTATTCAATTGTTGTTCCATATCCCTGCCAGAATTTTGTTCTTGCTCCGAAAATCTACTATTAGTTTTCATTAATAGATTCTGTCGAAATGTCTAGTGATCCGTTCATACAATAAAATAACAGATCTGTATGCGATTAAGTTGCAACGGAATACAGTTATGCTGGTTTGTGCTGTACATACATGATGCGAGAGAGTAATATGTATTGTATGCTCGTATGTTAAGCAGAGTCGAAATGGTTAAGGTGCATTTCTTACGCAGACATTATTACATTTTCCCAAGGTTTCATGATAAGGAACATGATATGATAGAATAAAGAATATCTAGTGCGAGATAAATAAGTTCGCAAGAGCAAAAGAGTATAGCTCTCAATAATATTTTTGAAACAGAAAAGGTCTTCCGTAATAATAGAAGATGTGAACCTGATTCAACAACCTTTAGTAATTACAGAAGAATTTAGATCTAGCATTCCTAAAACGATTCTTTTCCTGCAAATATCGTTCAGCAGTTTTGGTGTCGAATGAAATTCTATGTAAGTAATGTTATTTATTCTCACATCCATCTTTTCTCTAATTATCGTTTTAACAAATTACTCATTTGTAGGATACATTCCTGCATCTACCAAATGGATAGTTTGAGAAAATTTATGTGCATTACCCTCTTTTTGCCCTATAAATCTGGAAACACTATTATACGATTATTCTTTGGATAACCGTATTGCTGTGTTGATTAGATTACTGTATTATAGTTAATAGCTAAATGTCAATAATACAGTTATTGTAACTAATTACTGACTTCTGTAACTGTATTCTACTTACTATAACAGCATAACTGTGTTGCCAGATATAGTCCAAAACTAGCTTTAATGTAGTTCCTTCTGTTTTATGATCACATTTTTGTTAGATTATTTCTGTTGTTTTTAGTTCTTTAATTATTTTATTTTATTTATTATTTCTGTTATTTTTAGAGGTTAGTTTTCTATTTGGATCTACAAAGAGTATGGAATAAGAGATGCTGTTGTACTTTGACTAGTACTAAACTTCCAAAAATTTAAAAAAAAAAAAAAAAAAAAAAAAAAAAAAAAAAAAATTGAAACACTTTTATATGCACAAAATGGAAGCGACGCAGATGTGAGAGCATTTTAAGTCTCGACAGTTCATGTTTTCAGTTTAAGCAAAATTTCGTCATTAAGAAAAGAACACGTTTTTAAAAAATACTAATAGAATTTTTGTTAAATAAAAGAAGTTTTTAAACGAAATTTATTGATTTTGAAAGTAGATGACGTTATCTGTTTGCAATATATTATTTAACAGTGTGTAATATGGCATAATAGTATTCTCGCAATTTTTTCTCTCTCCTTCTAAAGTATAATAGATTGAGGTTTTACTGCGCTGTTACGAATTGAGGCCGAATAATGTGTAAGCTTGAAATTTATTATAATTTAATTAGCTGATTCTTCGAATACACGAATGCTAACTATATAACCGATTTATCATTTTACTGAATGCTTTTTTATTGAGCAGACAGCATCATCATAATCATTAATAACACAAAGTAACATACATACACACTCAAATAAAAAAATATACTACTCTGTAAGGATTAGATTACTTTTCAACTCCTTGTAGTGAAGTTCCCAATCCATAATTAAGATAATGATATCTAATTAATAGATCTGAATTTACTCATCACTCCGCTTTGTGAATCCCCCCCCCCCAATGATCCATTCGAAATTATTCAACGCTTCAGTCCTTGTAACGGTAATAACAAGCATTTTTTAATGTGATGTGCAAGCACTGACCGAAAAATTATCAAATTACATTTGGACTGCATCAAAATAATAAAAAAAACTCATCATACAATGTGGAAACAGAACGAAGAAAACTGAAGACTTTATAGTAATGAACCTTGCAAAACATTTACAGACTACCGCCACGGAACACACAGTGGTATGTTTTAAACGAACATACTAATTGCACTTACTGGCATCGCAGCAAATACTAACGTGTGGAATGTGTTCAGGAAAATAAACTGAGAGTTAGCCATTTTTCCATTCCTTTAGAATTTTAAAAAAAGTCTTCATACAATTTGGACCAATATTTTTAAAACAACGACTGACATGATTTACTATGCTTGGGTCAAAAATGATTAAGAAACAAAATTTTTCGAGAGTTTTCTTATTGCCCATTTGTGGGCAATTGCCCTTTCTCTATGCTTGTATGTCCCCTATGCCCTTTCTCTGGCCCTTCAGATTAGTATGACCGTCTTGATCTTTACCCGATTGCGACATTGTGGTTTATATACCGTCTGTTTAGGAAAAAAGTTTAAATATTGTTTCATTTCATGTGACTTAATTTTTGCCGAACTGTATGATAGTACCTTATGTCATGGCTTCGGAGACTGAAGATTAGAATTTTCTTCGAACAATGTAGCTACCAAGCAAATCATTGAAAAGAAGGGAATAATTTATTTTAATCAATTCCAATATTTGCCAGATTGTCTACCTACGGAGAATTAGCTGGTCCCTTAAGGGAAATATTCCTTCAGAAGGATACCATCTTAAAAGTATTTCAGAAATTCAGAAGAACATAACGTGGGAATTAAATAGACTCCAAAAGCTGACTTCTACGAAGGTAAAGCTCTATGAAAGAAACAAGAAAAAAATCGCATTAAAAAAACAGAGTGCAACAGGTTAAATAATAATAAATTTGTTGACTTCAAATCTCTATTTTTTATGCAGGCAATTTCTGCAGAGGCTCTGTGCATGTATGCATATACCTCAAAATCCTTGAATGATACTGGAATTCTAATGAAAGAGTTGAATTCAGGCGGCTAATTCTATAAATAATACAATCCTCCATACATGAAGAGAGAAAAAAAGATACGTTGCGTTTCAGCGTAATTTATTGCTCCCAATCAATCACATAGCTTACATCAGAAGATCTACGCTTAGGAATTTTCTTACGTAACGAGATCGCATCTGAAGGACATCTGCGGAATTTCTGCCTTATAAACACCCCTGATAACGCTCTGGTTGTCTCCTTATTTGAGGCCCCTCTAGTTCCTTGTTGGGGCACCAAGTGGGGTTGTTATTCATGACTTATGCAGGGTTATGACCCAAGCTCCTAGTCAATGGTTCCATCTGCCCAACTTTCAGAATAATAAAACGTCAACAGAAATGATGTTCGTTACATCGGATGCACATCTAGCGTCTGTCGATGGAAAGCATTTCGGAATTTTTCACATTCTAAACCTTCAGGTATTCATAGCGGTAATCTAAATTTTGAATTTATAGCGGAAATTTAAATTTAGAAGGCTTAACATTTTCCCGAAATTTTAATGTTAGGATTCAAATTACTAATGAGTGATTGTTATTGTTATTTCAGCCATTAAACTCTTAACTAATAAACTTATGTTAAAAAAATTAAATTTAATTGATATTGCTGTTCGAAAGGGATCAAAGTTTGCTTATTGTAACAGATAATAATTACACTATTAAAAATACGAGATAAATTACTTAATATTCATTATTTGAAAGGCTGAAATTTGATGAGTGTAAACAAAGATAATTACACTAGTGAAATATACATAGCACTGTACAGCATATAAATTTAAAGAAAATAATGTATTTTACAATGTAAAGTTAACGAGGTATCGTAAATTTTAAGCGAAATTTTGGAAATGAAAAACATTAACTCATTTGAGTTGGGTAATAACAAGGGTGAGTGAGTGAGGGAATATTTCGCCTGTGTTGTGTTATGTTTTATGTTTTGAATAATTTTGATAGCAAAAAGTAATGACTTAATGCTTTTAATTATGAAAGTTTCTACACATTTGTTTATGAAATTCAAATTCTAGAATTTAAAAATTATTTATTTTTTTATATCTTGCAATCATGGATGTCACGGATTTTATATCTTGCAATCATGCAAATTCGGGGAAAAATTTCTAAATCTCAAGAACTGTACTTGAGCAGTAGAAATACTTATTTTATGATTAATATATGCAATTAGGATTTTTCTTCTGTTTACAAGAGCTTAGCTCCGTTTTTAATGTATAATTAATTAGTTTCAATACAAGGATTACACAGCAAGCTTAGCTCTTTTCACTTTTTTATTATTCTCTGAAATCTACTTTCTTATATAGGGAATTTTCCTAATTAAGTCAAGAAATAGAGAGCATATTTACACATTCATGTGTTAGTTTCACAATGAATTAACTTTTCTTCTTTTCACGTATCAAAACAAAAAAATGATAATTGTAACAAAAATTTTGATTTCAGTGAATCAAATGAATGTTTGATATTCTAAAGCAAAGAGGCAACAGTGAGCTAGAGGAAGCGGAAAAGGCAATTGGAGAGAGCCCTGGGCGGCACATCTCTGGAGCGACACTTCACGTGTGAAACATATTATAAAGGTTAGTCATATGGATCTTCAAAGCCAAACTAAGATTAAAGTTTTATCAATAAAACGTCATATTTTATTGATAAGGATCGGAATTTACTTCAGCAAAGCTCGTTATTGTTATCTATTTAAAAAAATAGATGTTTACATGAAGGACTAAAGCTCTCCAAGAAAGGCTTCAAAATTTGGAAATGGCACACATTAACGTCATACAAGCATGAATACCCTACGCTGCGCATACGATAAACCATGGACATGCAACCAACTTCATATTCATGCTATTTCTTACTCCATCGAAACTTTGGATTAAAAATACAAATATTAATTAAGTTATGTTCAAAATGATTTGAGAAGGAAATATTTCAGAGTTTTATTTCTTTTACTGTTTGCTTTGAATTTTTGCTGTCCATGCTAAAATAAAGTCTTCAGAACGCAGTTCCAAACTTTGTAATACCAAATTTCCTCACAAATATTGCAAGTATTTCTTGCTAGGAAGCATATAAAACCTAAAAATGAGTAGCTCGCATTTAAGAAATCTTATTGTAATGTCTGCAGAAGAGCAGTTGCAATAACGAAAAGAACTTCTAGATGGGATGGACGATTTTGTTAAAAGAAAAACAAGCAAAATTCCATTTTAAAAACACAGAATGTTGGAAGTGAAGTTTTATTTCAAAAATAAGCACAGAGGTTTTATTTCTTTCCATATATATTGCAAAGACATTTTATAGATTTTGTGGGGTACACTAAGGGGGACGGCAAAGGGATCGTTTCGTGCGTCGAAAGTTCTGGTTTACGCCATTGAGAGGCAGAGAGTGTATATATATATTATTTGCCTTTCGTTTTACCTATAATTTATCTTTCTCTATCTTATAATGAAAAGGTAAATATAAGAAAAAGTTGAGACAAATGCAGATGCTTTGGAAAGAAAATGCACATGCACAAATGATAGTGAGAAGAACAGTATTCGTGATTCGCAGTTCATTCGTATATAGCAATTAGGCATTAAGTGATAGCTAGCTTATTCATGTGAGCTTTTTGCGTTATAAGTGAGTTTATAATTTGCTGATGAACGAATACGCTGAGGACAAAATCTGAAAAACTAAATATCAAAAAATCAGAAAGGAAGCCATCCGTTGGTGTGTGGAAATTATAAACTATCCCGCTAGATATCCATAATTTTTTAAAAGGGTTGTAAGGATTATGTTAATTTTATTAACAGTTAAATTTTAAGTTAAAGTTCCTTTCCTGTCAAATTCTTAACTTCAACTTACTACTTCAGGCCAGAACGTAGTTTTGGAATCTTGCTGAATATTAAATGAGGAGGAGCGGTATTTAAACCACGAAGTTACTTATTGAGTCAGAGAGAATCAGAGTTTCTGATTTACGCGCGTCTGCCTTTTTGCCCACTCTCTCTCAAAGCTGTTATTACGCTCGGCCGTACTCAGGGCCTTGCTAAGCTTCGTAGTCAAATAAGTTAAGGGTTCAACTCGATTTGAACCTTGATAGCTTCGGCTATACTTCTTTAGTTAATCTTAGTTTTAGTTTAATTCTTAGTCTTTTAAGTTCAAGTCCAAGTGCGGTCTTTGCTTGTACACTCCCAGGCGGAGTTTTGTTAAATCTTATTGGAATAATAAAGGGTTAGTTACCCTTCTATCTTGTTGTTTCTTGCCACCGAACTCAAGCGATTATTCGCTTATCAGTTCTTAGATTCTTCACTTCCAACATTAACTTAGAATTCCAAAGTGAGGAACTCTACAGGGTAAAACATAGTTTCATACCATATACCTATTTTACTGTATCATACCTTTCTCCGTGTCCACGAAACTAAATTTGCCCACAATTAGTTTTGATTAAATTCATAAAAGGAAGAGTAAGTAACCATAAAATAAAATAAGCATAGATTTTAAAAAGTTCGTTAATCTGAATTTAGTTAGCTTCGCTTACAATGCGAAAAATTCCCGTGATATAACGTGATATCTTTCTCACGAAAGGTTGCAAATAGTTAAACCGTAGACAGGTTAAATCATTGTTGAATTACATTCTTAATTTTATAATAGAAAACTTTTTTTTATTGTGAATGATGTAGAAACAATTATATTTCCTTTATAATATAAGATTTGTTTCTTCAATGCAAGTCTAATCTCACTTTCAAGCTAAAAATTATGTTATTTCATAAAAAAAATGAATCTTGTGTTGCCTTCCTATATCCATTTATCCCGATAGATAAGGAAGAAAAAAATAAATAAACTCTTTAAATAACAGACAAGCACAACAGCCGTAAGCACAGCTAATCTTGTACTATTTCAACTCATAACAGTTACGAATTCTTTATACTAAACCATCTGTCAATCAAATCTGCGTCATTCTCTAGAGTGAGCGAGTATGTGACGAAATGCAGTATACAGAGAAGATCTAAATCGATATTTTAGCTGTTAATTTCACAATCTAATTATCTAATCTCATTATCTAAACTGTTGATCATCCAAAATGTAACACCATAAAGGAAGCATCCAAGCAGCATAAAATTTGTATTGTTGCAAATTTGTATTGTATTGTCTTACGGGATCGTTATGAATTGAATCCACAAGTCCGATGAAAAATGGGCTAATATTCCATAAGCGGGGTAAGTTGGCGCCAAACTGTTTTGGTCTTCAAAATTTGCTGAATTTTTTAGGCGGCAATGAAAGCACTGAGATAGGATTTTTAAACGTAAACAAAATAGTAACTTTTAAGTTTTGCAGTAGTGAAACACCATTTTTTTACGTAAACAGAATAGTAAAATGAGATGACAAAATACTAGATGAGTAAAACAAAGTCCAACAGCTTTGCAAGTAAAAACATAGTCCTATACATGTAGTTCATCATAACATAATAGAATGAACAATTCTTCTAAATAATTATTGAGTAAATAAATGTATACACTTATCAGATCAGAGCACTGCGAAGTGAGTTTTAAACGTAAACAGAATAGCAAATTATGCGTATTCAGCATCATAAACTAACTAAAATATTTAAGTTACTATCGTCGTGGAATTCAACATACTGCTACGAAAGTACAGGCGCGGCAAGATGGCTTCCCCGCAAAACAGCTTTAGGGTTGCCATAAAATAGCAAAGGAAGGCAGGGATGCCACATTTGGCGATATTTGGCGACAAAATTGGCGATATGCCATGGACTGATGGAGAACCTTTTGGAACGAATTCTTACCGGTTTAGCCCAGCATGTTCTCGAACACCAGCCAAAGGCTATATAAACCCTGCTGGTCCGCAGTCAGTTAGTGTGTGTGTGCCTCGTCTAGAGTGCGAGATAATTAGTATCGAGTTGGTGTCTCGTCTAGCTAGTCAATCCCTGCGGAGTCCATCGAGTTGACAGCCGGACAGTGAGTGCCGAGTGGGTCGTCGAGTGCACCGAAGGAGTCTGTTAGTGTATCGCGGTTATTACATCGTCGAGAGAGCGTGTTGAGCTCCGGCAACGACTGAACCGAAGAGTCGGGAGCTGTGCTCGTGTGTCGTCGAGTGCATCGCGAGTTGTAGCGTGGAGAGTCTCGAGAATACGTGGAGTTTCGAGAACGACCAAGCAGAGTCGGGAGCTGTACTCTGGAAAGCAGAGTCGGGTGCTTTGCAGGAAGTTGTCTCCACCGTGATAGCCTGATAACCTGAAGGCTGTGTTGCTGATTGTTCCAGCGTGTTTATAGTAGATCTTCGACGACTGTAAAAAGTGTTTTCGGGCTGTCCTGACAATACTAGTAAATAAAGTATGTTTCGATACTTAATAATAAAGTATGTTTCGATATCAAGTGTCGTTGTTATTCACTCCAAATCTACGAACCCCGTACGAACGTGAAGGAAGAAAATAATGTAACAACTGGTGTCAGAAGAAAGAAAAACGCAACAATACTAAACAACTTTCGTTGAGAATTTAAAATATTCCACATCTTTCGATTGCCACATGCAAGAAAAAAACTTTAAAAAAAATAATTAACTAAATAAAATTAAATGAAAACATTCATAAATTATAAACTTCACGTCTTCTGAAATCCAACATTCTCCCACCAACAGCAGCTTAACCTTCTGCAAATATTTGTATAAATATAGTATTAAACACACACACATATATATATATATATATATAAACAGGAAAACTTTTAAAAACAAACACAGTATTTCAAAATTAAATTTTTTAAAAAATCTTCTGGCTACACTAAATTCGCACTCTTACAATTACCGAAATAAAGCTCCAGGTTTGCCACAAGAAAACATACAGCTGGAAACCACAACCAAATCAAAATCGCGCCAAATAAAAAACTCTCGCCAAGTTTGTCGCTCACCCCGATTATGGAATATTAACCGAAAAAACGAATAAAATTTATTATTATCATAATAAAATAAAAAAAAAATCTTAAATTTCCTTAGATATTCGTACAGTATAACAATATCTCAGAGTAGTTTCCTTTTAAGTGCTCAAATGTTTAACAGAAGTTAATTCAAAACAGCTGGAGAAAGCTAATCCCCGAATTCGCTACAGTCAACAAGAGCAATTTTCTAAACAAATTCTTAAAACAACAGCTAACTGAATTGATATGTCTTATGTCTTAACTTGGGGTAAGAGCCAATCGGCCTATTGCGGCCTTTACCAATATATTATTCTTGATTTTTCTAAATGACTAACTGAATTGATGTCTATGTCTTATCACTTAGTAAGAGTCAATCGACTTGACTTGTAAATGCTTGAAGAATCGAGTAAGTTGTATCCAATAATATGGAAGTACTTGTGCACATGCCGTGCTAGAATTCAGAGATTACTAGCGAAGGAGGCTCCTGTGTCGCCGTCCGTAGAACTTTGAACAAATGAGGCGCTCGTGTGGCGACATCTATTAATAGGGATGAAAAGCATTTTAGTTGACTGGAGCTCTCGTGGCGCCATCTCTTGCAGGATGTATTGTAAGGCATTTTTAAATTTTCATAAAAATTATTCTTCTGATAAGCAGTAACTGGAAAGTAAAATGATGAAAAACACAATTTGCAGTACATCGAAACGTTTCACAAGAGTAAAAACTATTTACACACAAAGTCTACCTGCTTTGGCAGAAACAAAGTCCATAGCGCTTTGTAATTTGATAAGTAAAGCTATAAGTAGAGAAAATGAAGTAAAATCTTGGCTAAATAAGAAGAAAACGAAAATGTATTATGGTGAATAGGGCGTGACCTCTTGTGGCGTTGTTCAATTGTGAAATCATAATTTCCTAGTTTTTTTTTTATGATATTCTTAGGATGACTGTCACATTTCATAAAAAAGTTATGAGAAGCTTTTAGAATTTCAGAATCCGTGGGTTTAATTTTTGAGTCATTGTGAAGAGTGCTGTTTTGTACGAACCAAAATTTGTAATTATTCGAATGGCCTTGTTTTGAATTCTTTGTATTTTTTCGCGATGAGTTCTTGCAGTTGCAGCCCATACTGGAGAAGCATACAGTAAAATCGGGCGGATAAGCTTGTAGATAAATAACTCTTTTTATAGAAAGTCTAAGTTTAGAATTTCTCCCCTATGAGCGCATAGATACTGCTTATTGCTTGGTTGGCTTTTTTACAGATATTTTGATATGGTTTTTGGAGGTTGGTTTTTGATCGAGAGAAACGCCTAAATATTTAACACATTTTTCATTTGGGATGCAGATATCGTTAATTGTGATATTGTTGAGATGTCTTCTGGAAAGGTTCTTTTGGAAATATATTGTAGTGGATTTGTTTTCATTGATCTTAATTTTCCAAACGTTAAACCATGGGAAGGTATAGTCTTTTGCATTTGGGAGGTTTGGGATGGCTCTTTGCAGATTGATGGATTTGCTGAGAAATGCAGTATCGTCTGTATAGCAGGCGATAATGGCATCTTTGTGGCTGGGAAGATCATTTATGTAGATGTTAAAAAGAAAAGGTAAAAAATTCGAGCCCTGAAGGACACCTGATTTCATTATACTGATATTAGATAGCTCGTTCTTAATACGAACTTGAAAAGTTCTGTTTTCAAAAAAACTTGAAATTAGGAACTATCTGAATTGAGAGGTTTTCCTCCTTTTTATAAGCTGTTAAAATCACGCGCGAGATTGTTCTAGCAATTTCTCGAAATAAAAAGAGATATTTATTTATTAAATGTTAAATGCACGTGCTCTTGTATTTTTAATTTTGCGGCTTAGCTTTCTTTTAATATTCGTCACGCGCTGCGCTGCACAGGGAATAAAACAATTTTATTTATAATTCTACTAACATTAACTATTTAAATATCAAATCCGTAACACTATCATGTGCATACCGCTGTGGAATATGCAAATGATTACGATTTCAGCTCATGCGCAGGTAATGGGCAACTGGAGCGCTACACAATCTGTATATAAAGGGAGGAAAGATTGCTTATCAGCAAACTCAGTTGGAAGAATCACATCGAAAATATTAAAAATAAAGAAGTAAAAGTCATCAACTGACTTTTCGAATTATTGGCAATTACTCCAAATTAAGCTTAAGAAAGAGACGTCTCATTTATACCTCGACAGTGCGTTCAGTCCTTATCTATGCTTCACCGACTTGGACAACTCTTACCAAAAATGACCTGTTCAAACTCCATCAAGTACAAAGTAAATATCTGCGCATCATATTACTAATGCACACTTCTACGTCCTCAATCAAAGATTGCACGAGGACCTCAATAATGAAAGTTCTGGTAAGTTTCTCAACAAAATCAATGGACATTTCTAAAAATAAGCTACTTCTTGTAATCACCTCACGAATTTTAACATATTTCAATACAACTTTATACACGAGGACAAAGAATTACGTCCTTATGCTGCACATCTCCAAAGAGATTAAAATTTTCCAACTTAAATTGTATACACGCACTCCTGTATTTGTATATGTTACCGTGAAAGACCGAAATTGGAGAATGTCGACTTTCACCGGAGAATATCAACACTCACCAAATACGTCGGTGCAAGATCGAATATTGTACTACATTCTTGTATATTCAGACCGTCACCGATGTATGTCGACAATCACAGATATGCTCTAATAAAAGTCGAAAAGAGAGGTCATAAAGTGCCATAATAATTTAAGTTGTTGCAATAAATAAGATTTGAATCACATAATTTAGTAAATATTTTATTACTGTTATTTTATTTTCTCATTTAGAACGTACTGTATAATTAGGTAAGTTTTTAACTTCTATTATTTTCCTTTCTCATTTTGAATGTATTGTGTGTTTTGGGTTCTCATGTTCTTATTTCAAGTCTTCTGGAAAGGTTCTTTTGGAAATATATTGTAGTGGATTTGTTTTCATTGATCTTAATTTTCCAAACGTTAAACCATGGGAAGGTATAGTCTTTTGCATTTGGGAGGTTTTGGATGGCTCGTTTATTCGTTCGTTTATTCGTGACTGAATTACGGAGAAGAAAATATAATATTGTTATATGTTCAACATTCACCATTAGTACATGGTGAATATCGATATTGACCGGTGTAAGTCAGAAATAAGAGTATTTGGAAAATATTTCGGACATACACCAAAAGACTATGTGAATGTTGACATTCACCGGTGAAAGTCGATATTCTCCAGATTTCGGCGTTTCACCGAAACATATTTTTAGTTATTTTTCTATCTTTATTTGAATTTTTTGTTTGATTTTGTTTATCCATTTTATCCCTACTATATAATATATTCCAATTTATTACTTTAATCATATATTCCAATCTATTAGGACTTTACTTTGATCTCTCAAACCTAGGACTAAAACCTAGGACTAATATCTATTTTTATTACTTTCACTTTTTGAAAATGAGCCAAATAAATCTATTCCAATTATTTCATTTGGAAAAGTAGCTCTTATACTATTGAGATACCAAGCAGGGCTACAATTTACATCTTTAACTAACTGGCATGTATGGCAGGACCTGATATATCCGTTACCATTCTTTGAAGTTGCGAGGAAAAAAAAACCGCCTCGCACACTCTTTGCACCGTTTACCGAATGCTTAAATGACCTGCCGTAGGTGCACTGTGTAATTTCTCTGAAACACTGATTCGCAACCCGGCTGGAATGACTGGCCTTATTTCACTATTCTCATTTGTTGTTTTAGTATAAAATATTAGTTTATCGAGCATTTTATAGTTTGCTGCTCTATTCCTTATAGATTCTATATCCGGATGTTCAAAATTATCCGGGTCTCGCAAGTATGCATAAATATGCCTATACTTTGGATCAGTTTTTATTTCAGCAATAATTGTTTCCCGGGAATCTAATACTTTTGAAGTTAAAATGGATCATTTTATTTGTTTTCCGTCTTCGTCCAATTTTATTCGAGATAAAGCGTCTGGCACGATATTCGCTTTCCCCGGTGTGTGTTTAATTATTAAGTTAAATTCTTGCAATTTTAACGCCCATCTTATGAGTCGTGGTGATAATTTTTGCCTGAGTATAGTTAGTCGTCCCACGGCGGCGTGATCGGAATACACGATTATCGGTGCCTTACCGAAGGACCTAATGTTTCTTATAACTTCTTCAATCATAGGTAGGGGATAAACGGTGTTTAAACTATTTAAGCTCCTGTAGTTTAGGGTTTCTTAAACTGTTAGTCGCGACTTTCGACGCATTCTTTTTATAAATATTCATTTTCCTTGCTTTGCACGTGATGCTGTCATTTCGTCTGTTACTTATAAAATTTTCACATTGTTGTATGTCTTAAAATTAGAAATTAAAGTTAATGACTCAAAACTGGAATAGCATATTACAGTACAAGTGACAAAATTTTCTCTCACGCTGTGTCGGATTTGCGTGATACTTATGGGGTCCCACACAATTTTTGTAAATATTATGAGGTCCTGGGGATCGCGAAAAAATCTCAGTGATAAAAAAGGGGTCGCGACTGAAAAAAGTTTTAAGAAACCCTACTGTAGTCGATAGCTAGCCTCTAGGTTTCGAAATTTGGAGTAAGCAGATCATTTTTTCTTTTTCTGCAGAGTATTACGGGAATCGCATAAGGGCTACTTATAGGTTTGATAATTTTATTTTCGAGCATGTGCTGAATATGCTCTTCAATGATCTTTTCCTTTACGCGGTCATATTTGTATGGCCTGGCCTTCACGGGCTCCTGACTCTTTAACTTAATTTCATGATGCGCTATCTGAGTGAGGCAGGTGTTTCAGAAGATAAATCATCGTAATTTCTTACCAGCACTTGTACTTATCTTCTGTCTTCGGTTTACATATGTTCCAAATTCAACGCCGGCGGTTCCACAACTTCTAATTTCAGCGGCTTCATCTGTAGTTGAACGGTCTCTTCCTGAAAATTAGTTTGGGCTCCTTCTGTTTTTAAAAAATCGGTGCCGAATATTACCGAAGCTTGTAGATTTCGAACTACATAAAATATAGATTTTTGAGTCTCATTCATTATTTCCACATTAAATGTTGCTTTACCTATACAAGTACAATGTTTGCTCTGGTTACAGCCGAAAACATCGCGGAGAAAACAACGGAAGGCGAAAACGTCGTGCTACAAAACATCGTGGAAGAAAACATCGCAGTTCTAAAACATCGTGGTACAAAACATCGTCGTCGAAATTAAAGCGGTTAAAAAAATTCGCAGTTTAAAAACATCGTCGTTGAAAATATCGTGGTAAAAAATAAAGTATCTACAAATCATCGCATGACGATAACATCGCAGACATGCTTTTTTCAGACATGCTTTAATAACTGTAAATGGATATTCCCATAATGACTTGTGAGCGCAAGATGGAAAGAAGGATAACTTTTACTTTCATATTCTTTATTAATTAATAAATTTTTGCTGAGAAAAGAAAAAGGAAATTTAAGCATAGAAAATTAATGCAACTTATAGCACTTAATAGAATTTTAAACCGGCATAGTTAACTAACAAAGGCCATTAATAAATCATTTTTATGAAGTTTTTACTGGTAATTTTTCATTAAAAGTATAATCTATAAAACGCATTTAATTTTCTATGCTTAAGTTTCCTTCTTACTTTTTCAGCAAAACATTTATTAGTTAATAAAAAATGGGAAAGTAAAAATTATCCTTCTTTATACCTTGCGCTCACAAATCATTATGGGAATATCTATTTACAATTATTAAAACCTGAAAAAAAAAAAGCCTGTCTGCGATGTTATCGTCATGCGATGATTTGTAGATACTTTATTTTTTACCACGATATTTTCGACGACGATGTTTTCAAACTGCGAAGTTTTTGAACCGCTTTATTTTCGACGACGATGTTTTGTACCACGATGTTTTAGAACTGCCATGTTTTCTCTTTGCGATGTTTTCTCCCACGATGTTTTGTAGCACGACGTTTTCGCCTTGCGTTGTTTTCTCCGCGATGTTTTCGTCCGCGATGTTTTTGCCGCGATGTTATCGGCGGACACCGTTTGCTCTGCACTGCAATAACTTTAGTATTTTGGGTGTTTAATAATCTAATAATAATAAGTTTTAAAATTACTTCGAAAAAATTGTTTTTGATAGGAAGTTTGCTTGCGCCCTTGTATCGAGCAGGGACTCTGTTGGCACCTTACTTAGTCGAATGTATCACAGGCAGGCACAAATTTTTATTATCACTGTGTTCAACTGAACTTTTGAGGTATTTTTATTTGAATGGGGGTGACTGTACCCTCTTTTCAGCATCCACCCTTTCTACTTTAACTCCTTGTTTACTGCCCCCTTTTTCGAATTTTGCGGCCTATTTTGACGATCGCCTTTCTTTTTATCTTGAAATTTAATCCCGGTATAGGATTTCTTTGTTTGTTCCGCATATAGCCTAGAAAACTGACCGTTTGGTCTTTGGCCCAGACCTCTCTTACGCGTACTTTCTGCTAGCTTACTACTCTTGAATTCTACTGCCAGCTCGAACAGTTGTTCTAGATTGCTGGGGTTTCTCACTTCAATATAATCCTGAACTTGCGGCAGTAGTCGAGGCAAGATAATTTGAATTAATTCTTCGTCGTGCTTTTTACCACATAATAAATTAGCGACTTGAACCTTGCCTAAAAAGAAGTTAGATAACTCTTCAATTTTAAGTTATTACTTGCCGTACAGTTCGGCCTCAAGCCTAGCTCTGTATTTAACCTCGGAGAAACTTTTACTAGAGCGGCTTTAAAATTTTTGAACGTATATGTGGAGCTTCCAATCTCTCCCAGCCGAAATTTACCGATGCATTTAAACCAGCTTAATGCCTGTCCTCGTAAGGCGGTCGTTGCTATCGTAATCTTCTAGACTTCGGGAAATGAATGAAGCAAAAAATGATTATCTAAATTTTCTAGGAAGCTAAAGCGGTGAACGTTCTTCCTTCAAATGTCACTGCGGGTTTCATGGAGGCCCTCACTGTTTCAGCGAGATAAATAGAGCCTTCCATAAAATTGGCAGGTGCCGGTGGAGTTTGCGATGTCGATGGAGTTAGCTCAACTGTAGCTTCGTTGTCAGCTGCAGCTTCGGGCGCCACTTGTAGGGTCGTTCTCTCTTATTCCACATGAACTAGATTAGATTCTACAATGACCTGGCGAATTCTCGCATAGACGTGAAGAAACAACCAACGCAAAAGAAGGGTGTTTATTATTCAAAATAGTTAACAGAAGGGCGCGGTCTTCGTGCGTTACAAAAGCATCGTTAAACTTGCGGTGAAAACTAAAAACGTAGAATATAATCCAAGTCAAACCTAAAAATAAGTAGTGCTAGATAGCACTTAAGTTACGCCTAACAGGTGGACGCACAAAAACCTAACAAGCGGGATGATAATTCCGATATGGTCAAAAGGCTTACTTGCGAAACAACAACGTAACTTGCGCTGGCTAGCGAAAACACGCTCTGAATAAACTCAGAGATTCACCCATTTAAATATGCACTTCACTTAATTTTAAGTTTACATCCTGGTTTGAGAATGTGAGGGGAAGCTGAGACTTTTAGATAAAGGTATCAGCTTAAAATAAATTTTTATGTAAAATAAGGAAAACCCTACAAGTATAATTTTTCGTTTTCTCTGTCTTATATAGCCACTTTCTTGTGAATGTACTTACACTAAAATCATTTACAGAATGTAATTTGATAAATGGTTTTAGAGTATATTTCCTTTTATTACATTATGCTGCATATATGACTATTAACAAAAAGAAGATTATAATCTTTATTTTGCGTTGCCTGTATTATAAATCAAAACTTTGTAACTGCATTGTAATGAAGCTATCAAAAATAACTAATTTGTTAATAATTGTTCATTTAAAACACCTCTTTTTCTTCTTATTTAAATATGATAGTTACATTCTTTTCCATTTAAATGTAATATAGTTAGTATCTTCACTATATTCAATTATTTTGAAAAACCATGAGCTGACGGTTTTGTTTTCAATTCTCATTGCACTTATCTTTGGTGCTACAGTAAAGGTTTGGTGCCATAGTCACCTAGTCACCTTTAGTGCTACAGTTTTAAACGTCTAATCTAACGTCTAAAGCTTTTAATAAAATAACTTAAAATAACGTCTAACTTAAAATAACTTAAAATAACGTCTAAAGCTTTATAAACGTCTAAAGCTTTTATTAACTATCTACAGCTTGATAAAGTAGAGAGAAACTTTAATACTTTTTCTTTCAGAGTTTTTAATTAATATGTGTCATCTTTACTTAGATTCACTGTCATATTAGGCTCACTGCGTTATCTTAGGGAAAGACATCTTCAGTTTAAAATGTCAGATCCCCTTTAAAACTGAAAGTTACCTTTTAATCCCTCCGTAATTTTTGAAAATTTGTAAATAATACCAATGATCACTTCAGTTATATTAGTTATATGATGGTTGCAGTTTTTATGTTCAACTCAAATGTTGAATCATAAAGCAGGAACAGTGAAATATTTGAGATACTGCAAATAAACTACACAATTTTTGAAGCATTTCCACTTTGAATACGAAGTGGATATCTGGGATTTTTGTTTGTTGATCCATTTTTGATCTTCTTCAATTCTTTGTTGGATTTTAAATGTTCGTGAAACTCACTGCATGAATATTTGGAATTCATTTTCAAGTTTAAATTTTCCTTTATTATTGACACCTGTATCCTCTTTTCGGAAACGAAATGCCATTCGTAGCCAAAACATTCCTTTCTGCTGGAGCTGAAGCATTTAGTTGCAAAACTAATTAGCTAGATGGAAGAGTTACATTTAGCAATCCAGAACTTTTTTGAATACCAGAGACAGCCTGGAAGTCCAGTAAACATATACAAACTGCATGTTCCTCAAAAGATAAATTGTTAAGACTTTTATAACAATCTTATTTTTGAAAACGCTGTTTTGTTTCTCAATGAGCAAGCGAAGAGCACAAAATCACTTCTAATTTAATCTCTGTAACAATTCTCTGAAATTAATCTTCAAGCATTCACTTTCCAAGCTCATATGAGCTCATTCAAACTCATCACACTATGTATCATGCCAGCACAAAATGGCCTTTTATTACTGAATTTCAAGAAATTATTCTATGTCATAACCGTACTAAGACAAAAGCTCTCAAACGAAGCTCAACGCAGGTGTTTCGCAAGCGTGTTTTGAGTGTTCACGCTGAACGCTCTAAAATCTATACGTTACTGTTCTAAAATGCCGCATAGTCATGATGACAGGCATTCATAATCCGAGGTATCAATATGCCTCTTTAGAAACAAAAATCTTCAAAGACATTTTCTCTGAGGTATTTCAATTAAACTATCAAACATAGTTATCTGATTGTCAACACTGTTATGCAAAAAGCAAATGAGGTCTTCTTTTATAAAATTTTGAATGTATTTAAAACCGATTATCGAACAAATTAAAGCTACATTAACTTAACACGTGAATCAACAGGGAAGTAGAGACAGTAAGACTTTACTTATATTATGTGTTTCTTAAAATGAAAGGTCATACAGTCCTAAAAAACTGCATGAAATTTAATTTAATTTATTTGTCTATTTTTTTTAATCTATAGATTCAGTATGGTTTTTTTACAAAGCTTTGCACTGAAGTATATAATAAATATAAAAGAATCAGCCAATCTAAAATTTAGACGAAGCGAAATCAATTTTTCAGAAATGCTCTATTTCGAGGAAAATATTTATGCAAATTTAAACATTAGAAAATGCTTTTAAGAATTCTTAAAAACGTAATTAAGTGAACTTTACTTAGAACAATAAAAAATGATTGTTATTCGCTGGATCTACCCATTAATTGTTAATATACATCTGTTTAACGATAATTTTTTTAATTTAATACGTAATTTTTTTGTTATAATATTATAACTTTCTCTTCTTTTGTTATTTATTCATTTGAGTTCCATTGCGGGTGCTTGTAAAGAGAATAAACAAGGGACTGCAAACAAACAATTTTTAGTTTTCCCCAGCAAAATAATAATGAGTTGACAACAGACAGCCAGGGAACTATTATTAGGTTACTACGACATTGTGACTTTCCAGATATTCATTATTTTTAATGAACATAAATTATACTGTTTACATCGGTGGCGGAACGAAAGAAAAAAATGAAGGCTTAAATAATGCGGGAGTAGAGCCATGCGAAATGTTTTTATTTCTGCAGAACAGAAATCTTTCAGTTAATGAAACACAATAGTGTTTGTTTCGAATTTTGTTTAATATTCTTTTCCTGTTATAAGTCACATTTAATAAATTTCTTATATTTCTTAAATCGTTTAATATATATCTTCTTTTCTTTCTTGTGAGGCCATTCGTCTATAATAGATATTATAAAACAAATATATATATATATATATATAAGAAAACAAATTTAGAGACGTACTGATGTAGGAACACGGAGACATAGAAACGTAGAAAATACTGATGGCGAAGCAAGTAAATGGCATATTGAAGAGAAAGAATTCTGATTGCGTAGAATGTTAGATCCTCAATAACTAGGCAGTCGAGGCGGATTAAATTCAATTATTATTTAAATTGACATTTGTGGCCACAATTCACTTGGCACACTAATCGCACTATTTCCAGAGCATTTGCATTTTTGATGCTGTCGCGATAGGAAAAGAGCCCAGCGAAATTGCGTCCAAGCAGCACAGAAATTGAGGCGAAGACTTCACTAGAAACCAGAAACTTCACTACAGAATGGAACAGGTATTGTCCCAATACACTAACCAGCTAGAAGTATGGAAAAGTGAAATTGACTGTATGCTTTTTCTCCCAAGTACTCACTCGTGTACACACTCTAAGTACTAACACTCGAGTTATACATCGTTGTTACATTTAAACATAAGAGGATAATAACATAAAATTAGGCAAAATTACATATAAACAACACAAACTATTGAGTATGCACATTAGAATATTGGCTTACATATATGCAGTAGAGTTGATATTTTGGAGATCGTTGTACTAGAAATTTTGCATTTTTATATAAGTAGATAAACATATGGAATTTGATTTTGCTAATCTATTGGGAGTCTGATTCTTTTTATTTGAGGATATTTGTTACAGGTGAAACTGTAGTGAGCTCAGAGCTTTCAATTCAAAGTTCATAAATAAATTTCGTGGTCTCAGCTGATTAAGTCATGCGTTTTGAAGCATTATAGAATTTGTTAATGTTGCTTGGGTTCAATTATTGGGATGTAGCTTAGACATTGCCCGTTCCGCTTTTTTTGTTTTCGGTTCTAAAGTGTGACTAGGCATTGACCCAGTCCTAGATCACTGAGCTTTTGGTGTACTTTCATGGTTTTTGTATATAGGTGACGATGAGATATCTCCAGTCTTTTAAAGTTAAGATCTAGATTGGTGGGTTTCCGAATGCGCAAGTCACTTGTAAGAGGGCAGAATAATAGGTAAGGGTCTGCATCTCCTTTGACACCACAGATGCAATTGTCGCTTTTAAAGAGGTTCCTTTTGAGGAAATAATCTGGATATGGGACATGACCGGTAGGTCTCAGTTCTCAGAGAGTTTAGGTTCGGAATTAACTACGGCATCGTCGTTACACAAGCTCTGCGACATAGATTAATCTAAAAATGGCGAAATCCAGAAATGTTATTATTTCTAGAACAGACTCAAATTAAAAATAAGAAATTAAGAGACTAAAACTAATTTATATATTTTTTATATCTTACATATCCGTCCCCTTCAAAGAGAAAAAGGCGTGGCGAAAGAAAAGCCTTTTTAGAAGAAAGCATTAGCAAAACAAAAGAAAACCAGTTGTAAAAAAATCATAAAATTTTGGTCTAAATTTTTTAAAATAACAAAATCTTGTAGATATCATTTTTAACAATAAATGCTAATTGAAAATTTTCTGTTGAAAATTTGAAATCCTGCAAGTTTATTTTGAATAAGGTTTGAATGTCCTAATTTGTCAAATATTGTAATAATGTCAAATGCTATAACGAATGTCCTAATTTTTCAAGAAATAACTGGAAGAGTTTACAGTTCTGTAAAATCTGTGCTTGAATATCAATCATAATCGTAATATTTTGCAGTACTTAGCTTGAAAGTCTTTTGTAAAAACTGTTGTTGTCAATATAAAACTAAAAGTTTCTTTTACATATTCATGAATTTTGTATTAAAATTAATTATTTAACCCAAAAAAGGCCGGAAAATAAAATAAGCCACATTTTCTTTATAGTAAAGTAATGTAAAATGGAATATACAATAATAAAATAAACTTTGATAAAAAAGTGGGCAAGTCCTCTACTGTGCAAATCAGCGTTACAACCTGCTGATGACTATGTGATGCTTATATACAACAGAACCTAAAAACATCCGTTTCTTAATAAAGAAGTAACTGGCTCCTAGTATTATATAATTATCAAAGTTTGCATTTATAACTTATAACCATAAAAAATTTATATTATATTAATTGATATAAAAAATATAAAAAAATTAAAATCAGAGACGAATAACTTCAAGTTAGGTCTTTAAAATAAAATTCTACCATGTCTTACAAAAATAATGTGGACCATATAATTTTGTCAATATAAAATAAGAAAGTAAATTAACTTCATTAATTGCATCTGTTGCAATGAAATTTTAAAGAAATCTCGCCATTTTGATAGAACAACCAATTTTATTAGTCAAACTTACAGAATAACTGAAAACCATTTAAAACGCGTGCTTCTTCAAGCACGGATATTTTGTGCGCGTGGTTTCTTTCGTTCGGGTACCATTTTTTTTAAATGGTTTTTATCTTAACTTTAAACACATTAATTTGAAGATAAGCATATTAATGAGTGAAAACAGCTTAAAACGTAATGCTAAGTAATTTTAATTTTGAAAAATAATGAAAAAAAGGATAATTTTTGCTGGAATTTTGCCTTTACGGCAACAACTATGGTGAACAATGTACATATAAATACGAAATTTTTTAATTTGTATTTATGTTTACACTTGTTCTGTATGCAATGAAGCAAAATAATTAAGAAATATTCATATATTCTTGAGTTATGTCAAAATGTATATTATTTACTGTATATTTTCCTATTATTGCATCCAAAATCTAAAACTAAAAAGTAACAATTCAACTTCTAATTAACATTTCTAAAATCTTCCACTTCAGAGCATGCATCAGAAAATTATATGAAACATGTATAGGAAGTATCATTTAATTTCATCCATAAAAGTTTGAGTTATGGCGGTTAAAATTGGCAATATTTACAGAAAAAAAATTTTTTTAGAAAACAAGTTTAAAGTTTTCATAAAACAATTTCAAAAAAGATTTTCTATTTTTTCAATTTCAAAGTAACAATTCAACTTCTAATTAACATTTCTAAAATCTTCCACTTCAGAGCATGCATCAGAAAATTATATGAAACATGTATAGGAAGTATCATTTAATTTCATCCATAAAAGTTTGAGTTATGGCGGTTAAAATTGGCAATATTTACAGAAAAAATTTTTTTTTAGAAAACAAGTTTAAAGTTTTCATAAAACAATTTCTTAGTGAAAGAAGCATCCCTGATAATTAAAATTCCCCTGCTTTGTACCTGACACCTTGTTTTTTTCCTTCACTTTGCACTTTTTCTTTCGAAAAAAGCGTAATGTTTTCTTTCGAACAAAGCGTAATGTTTTCTTTTGGTTTTTGTAAAACTTGTAGAATGCCACAATAGTCATGATTTTGCACTTTATCAAGTTTTCGAATTCCCTGCTCAGTGTAAAATTCCGGGCACATACCTAACCTTGAAAATGCTTTAAACAAACCTATAAATCCATCATTAAATAACATTAAATAACACAACACTTACATTTGCTCCAAACATTAATATTCGCAAGTTTATGAATGTTTCTTTCGGAACAATTTGCAATAAAATGCCATTAAAACGTTCCTTGATATTTTGAGTTTTGCCATGTAGGCACTTTTTTAATAACTCTTGTTTATGTAGTCAACTCCATATATGTAGGTTTAATTAAATTCAAAATATATATTGATATACCAGAGGTGTTTGCCTGATTTTTTTCTTTCTGATATTTTCCTGATTTCTGCAATCGCACATTCATAGTTGCACCAACTCATTGATTTAGGGGGGCATTGGCTTCGAAGAAGAGCTACAATGGAACAAGCAGTTAGTACAACCTGCTGCATTATTTCTAATTGCGATCCCTCATTCTGCAGTTTATCAATAAAAGAATCAGTCAGTTTACCTTGTCCTTTCAATTCAAAGAGCAGAGTTTTGTACTTTTCGTAGTCTACTACCAACACTTTTCTGTGCATGTCCAATACATTCCTGTTTCTTGACCGAATCTTCACCATATATATCTTTCACAATTTAAAACCCCTTAGAATCCCGATCCTCATAATACTCCGTGTATTTTAACTTTCGTTATGTAATAGATCATTTAAAAAGCGGATAAGCACCAACATCTTCCATACCCGAAGCTGCTTCTTTATAATTTGCAGAACAATTATGTTATATTTTACATATGTGGTGCTGAAGATTGTATTCCATTCTGTTTATTTTGTTGCAAATGATACAAAAATGTGACATAGCTTTCAAATCAAGCACTTTGTCAACGCTAATCGACAAAGCTGCAACATATCCATTCAACGTCGAATACCCTCTGCGCCAAATTAAATACGAAATTAAGGGAAAAAATTATCGCCAGATTCTTAAAATGTATTACAAAGTATCTAAACGTAGTACGAAGGTTTATGATTTACAAAATCTTGAGGATAAATAAGGTTTCTAAATAGGTATATTTATTTAAACGCTCACTTCCGGCCCAGAATATTGGAACTTCCGGTTTATTCCGTTACAGAAAAATGCTTATAATTTCAGTTCTAATTAACCTATCAACAAGCAAAAACTTCTATTTGATAGCTAAAGATGTATTCTTTAAGCTAATACAATAAAGTAAAAATCGAAATTTTGACCGAAAATCGTCTTTTGTACGAGGTCGGATACCTTAACTTTAGATTGACTTCCTTCAGCTTTTGAAGCACAGTGTTGATAAAACCCAGACAGGCTAATATTAGACAGGCTTCGTAGGAAAGGCTTATCATTGTCTCCATGAGACGGTCAAATGTTGCTTGCGCATTGCTTAATCGAAATGGCATCACCTTGAACTGCCAAAGTTGTTACCTTGTAGTAAATGCCTTTTTTCTAGCTCATCAGGATGTATCTTTACTTGCCAATATCGACTCTTTAAATCAAGCTTCGAAAAGCACTAGCTTCTAGAAAGAGCGTACAGAATGTTGTCAAGTCTAGGTAGAGGATAGCTGCCTTTCTTCATGATGTTGTTCAATCGGGGATAGTCAAATAAAATCTAGGTAAAACATCCTTTCTGATCAGTATGTTAGGAACTTGCCGAAGGCTTGATAAGTCAGTTTCTTCTATATCCTTGAGATGTTTTCTTACCTTGTAGGGATTTATATTTATTTTAAATATTTAATTTTTACGTTCTTTCCTATAAGCCTTCATTCCCCTAACTGTCAATGCCAGAATATTAAAATTTGGTAGTGCGCATGAAGAAATGTAAGTTCTACCTTGAGGAAAAAAGTTTAAATACCGAGTTTTAGAAGGAAAGTGAGAAGGTTTCGGCAGTCGCCGTCATTTCTGTAGCGCAAGCTTCTATTTCTGCAGTCATTGCTGGTTTATGTGGCATAATAGCTTTTACTTCGCTGCCGCTAGATTTTGACGCGGGTTTAAGAAACAGGATTATCTGAGACCTATAGAGTAATTTCTATTACTTGTTAATATGTTTGCATTTTAGTTCAGTTCTTGTTATTTGAATTACCGCCCGAGTGAGGTGTAATGTGTTAGCGTCAAGTCGACACATTGTGAATTTGAAAGAGTTTAATAAAGAGTACTTTTAACCCTTCTCCTGTGCGGTTTCTACACTCACTTCAGTTGTCAATTTAGAAGATAGACAAGTGGTTCTTACAACTTACCTTTCTGTTTAGCAATCGGTAGCCGTCTTGGATGCTCTTTGATTGGTGGATAATCCTCCTTATTCTGTGCGAAACTGGTTCAACCTACGTCAGAAGATGAGTGGGAGAAAACAGCTTGCAGTTCTTGAATGACACGTTCGGGAGCACTCCTGTCTTTCATCGTTTAGTTGTGCATTCTGCAATAAATCCGATATGAGGGTCTCATAGACACAGAGAGTGGCGAACAATTGGATGATATAACACAGTTCATTGGAGTACATGCTGCAACCACTTCGCCTTTCCTAACGATTTTCACTTTATCACGGACGCTGGTAACTCTCACTGTGATGACGGTCCTCGATAGGTCTAAGAATGCCGACGCTCGACAGGTTGACGAGCACAGATGTTGGATAGGTACGAATATCTTCCGTGTTGCGCCAGTTTATAGGATATTCCAGTATTCCCTGCCGTAAATTTCTGTTATGGATATCGGTAACAAAAATTCTGTCCTTGGTGATACCGTGATTAGGTATATTTGGTGAAGAGATTTAACTCCTTCATCTTTAATTTCCAATCAGATTATATCTTCAGAGATAGAAATCAGTTCGTTATTTTTCAAGACCAAAGAAAGACAGTATTTTCTTAGAAAGCGTAATCCGTGTATGAAACGCTCTGTAATATCTACCGCATATCCCATATGATGGTAGACGAAACTTTCAAGCATGATGTTGAAGTCTAACATTCCATAGGGCGGCATCTAGATGAGTTTACCTTCCAGTCCTTGAACCAGATCCTTTCGAATAATAGTAACATAGGGTCCTGCATCCTTGGAATTCAAAGATCGTTTACGTTTTTTGTTATTCAAGTGTATCGCACAACTTCAGATGTAGCTCTTAATACTCTAGCCGGTATTCTTGCCTTATCAATTAGTGCGTATATGGAAAATATGATAGACATGGAATTCCTTCAACGTAACCAAGCTACATAACTTAACAACCAAATCTTTTTGCCATCCATCTATAAAAAGAAGAATAATACCAGCCTCATTCATCCAGCGCTTCGCTGCAACAAAATAAAATTCCACATGTCGGACGAAACTCAAATAGTTCTTCTCCAGTTGCGTTCTTCTCCAGTTGCATATACTGCGGATAAAAAACTGAAGGAAAAATGGATCAGCAGTCTGTTCATTTTGCGCTTTCAAATATCGTGAAATGGAAAGATCATCTGCATAATAATAACAGCAGTGCTTTTCAGGCTGAATTATCAGCAATAAAAGCAGCTACTGAAATAACCATTCCTAGAAATCTCGACGAATTTACCATAAAAAGTTGATTCCCAACCAGCTATTTTATCGATTAAGAATCTCTTATCTTCTCCTCCATTTGTTTCCCACATAAATTCTCTCCTTGTTTTAATTTTAAACTACAAAATTCAAATTTCATGGAAAGGGCATAGTGACCATTTTGGTAATGATTAGGTAGGTGAATTAGCCAGAGAATCAGCTCTTAATGAAGATGGTATTGAAATCATCCTTTTATGGCCTCATTCAAATTTCACATGTCTACAAGAACTTGCTTCAAAATATTGGCAAGATTTGTGGAATAATGCTTCACATCGGAGATGCACATATAATTTTATTCCCAATGTAAGATTCTCATCTCTGTACTCGAATTCTTCATTAAATTAATATATAACAAGACACGGTCCTTTACCCCCTCCCCCCACATATTTCTACGTAAGAAATATGGCAATCTTCGACATCTGCACGTGAAGAACAGGAAATTCCTGATCATTACTCTTTTCTTGCCTTTTAACAGATGATAATCGCATAAATGCTCTACAAACTGATCACACGGGATTACAAAGGTTTCTAATTAAAGATAAATATCAGTATTCTAAGTTTAAAAAAAATTACGCAGCGACTCTTTTCCTACTGCCTAGAGCTTTATAATGTATAAGTTCCTCTTTCTGAATAAATTTAATAAACTTTTACATCGTGTGAATATGTTCAAAAGGATTACACTTGTGAAATATATAGACTGTAAGAACCTGCTCCAGCTTCCCAATTTTTGCATTCTCAACTTGAGCTTTCAGATTCTCACTCACAATATTTCTTGGTGTTAATTCTTAAACGATATGATTCCGTGGACACTTCTTTGGTATTATTAATACAGTTCATTATAACATTGTGTTCCCAGTATTTATTATATTTATTTCATTATGTTTAATTGTTATTTTTGTTAAATAAAAACAGATGTTCTAAATTTAATTTGTGAATTTCAAATTGCATTGAAAAATTATTATTATCCTTTTATATCCTAAATCATTATTTTTTATCAATACTGGATGCGGGTGTACGGAGAGACTTCATGATGTACCATTACAGGCTAACTTTAGATATTTTGGAAGACTTCAGTTGCTCATCTGCTCAATCTTTCTTTTTAAACTCTTATAAAGCTTGAAAAATTTTTGAGGGTTAGTTTGTATGGGAAGGCCTTACCAGTTGAGTCATGGTACATCACTGGTTTACATATCCTATGATGAAAAGACCATTACTGCAGTCACTCATTGCGGAAATCTCAATGCTTTTCTATTTCTAGCAACCTTACGCCGTGCGAGATAGCCACTAATTTGTTTCCTAACACCTTGCTCTAGGAAAAGTCCCCAAGCGGCTTAGCGGTAAAATCGCTGAATACTGGTAGTTCAGTATGTGTCTGGAATTCCAGCGAATGGGCTGGTTGCATGGGCGGTTTCGTGGTTTTCTCGATGTTGAAAGTGTATGCGAGTCAGTTTCCCTTAAGACGTCCTCTACGAAGGCTTCACTCTCCTTAGACAGACAGCCCTCGGATCCCTTGACGTAATTAAATAAACCAAATCAAACCAACCTTGTTCTGAAGCGGTCTTAGCTTCCGTGACTTGGAATGCTCTTCAGGCTCTTTGTACATGGTCTACGCCACCACACTTTAGGTTCGGTGTGTTGCCACTCCTATTCTGCCTCAAGGCACTGACTTGCCTAGTTAAATCATCTAGACGAGCAGTAAGTTGATCCACTGGCTCATGGACATAATGAATATTCTGATTGGGTGACAGTCTCTACAGGTAGCTTGCTGAGCTGCTTCAAATTTCAGGGGTACCCTAAAGCGTTTTTTAGATCCTTGACATCATCCACTCGCAGGATCTCAGAATTTCGGATGCTTTTAACGAAGCGTTTTAGGAGCAGGATTTCCCTTGCTTCTGTTGGGCAGTTCAAAATTTAACTGTTGAGGCATACTTTCATGCATAGCAAGCTCCTGGAGTGTTTCCATGGGCTTCTGTTGGCGAGATTTTATCTCAAGCCTGCTATAGTCGTTTAAACACTACTCGCTGAAGCACAGCTCTTGCGTGCCGATAGAACTCTGAAGTCTAGCCTCTGGTTTTCGAGTAGAATTTGTAGGATATCAGCTTCATCTGCTCTCACAGAAGCGGAAAGTTAGCACTTTAGAGAGGGACGGGAGGACCTAGATAGAAATTTGAAGCCGTCAGAATTCTTTCCTGTTGTCACTATGGATTTCATTAGACTGTAAACTTCCTTGGCGAGAGGAACTGTGTCATCGGTTATTTTGTTTGGCAGCAGGAACTGTTTCTCCAATTTGCTGTTCGACAGCAGAAACGGTTTCTCCGATTTGTTATTCCTCAGCATAAACTCTTTCTTCGATTCCTCCAACTTTATTTTCAGCCGAGTCTATTCTGCCTTGTTTTCTATTATGGTAGCAGTTTCTATTTTTATTTCCTCCTCCGCTTCAATCTTTTCTTCAATTGACTTGGCTCCTTCCATCTTTTCTTAGGCCGATTTTATGTCTTCTTTAAAGGAAATTGACGGCATATCTTTTTGGAATGCAGCAAAAGCTATCACCAGGTATCTTAGTTACTCATCAATTGCTCTACGTATGTACGAGTTCGTAAGGAATTGAACGCACACATAACCAATGATAATCTGACAAAACGTATTTTCCAGAAGATCGACTTCTCAGCTCTTGAACATTTCACAAAATAGCTCTGCTCATTATGACAGAGCACTATCAGTAGTTACCACTTCAAACTACTAAGAATGTTAAACAAAATTCAATGCACATGCATCTAAATATAGAAACACGCATGGAGATCTATGGATAATCCGAACTCTAAACAAAAAACTGCGAACTGATGTTCTATCTTGTTTTACATAGTTTTCCTCCTGTCGACAAGAAATTTCCAGTATCTTCGATTTCTCGAAATTGCTGGAAGACATATATAGTTACAGTTACGTATAGGGCCAGATACAGTTATAATTACCAATCAGGCCAAGTTAAACTATACAGGGATCGGACAGGGCTTTTGGCCTATTCCTTGCCAAATTTGGCGGCAATGATTAGTCACAAAATTATCGCTGGCTTTGCTCTATCTTGCAAATCTGGCGAGATAGCTTTTCACTTCAATGCTAAATAGACTTGCTCCTGTAATTTTTTTTTTGTGGCAGAGCTTCGCTTTCTTTTCATGGGGAATTTCATGTTACATTATACAAGAGATAATGTAACTAAAATTATCTACATATATACAAAATTCATAAAAGGTTTTGGATTAAATTCAGTTTTAAAATATGGGTTTTGGAAATGTACCTGTGAAAGAAGAAATTGCTCAGTCTAGATCAAGTGATGGCGAACCTATGGCACGCGTGCCACAGTCGGCACGCAGAGCATCATCAGCCGGCACGCGACTAAAATATTACTTTCTTTAATCAATAATCCCAATAAAATGATACTATGTAATTTAAATAAGTGTTTTAGTCTGTTCTTGAACGTTTCACTTACTTATTTATCGCATAATGGCACTGGCATAGGGCCTAAGTCTAGATATAAGATTTTCATATATCGCCATAGAAATGATATACATATTTATTGATCCAAATTATGACATTTCAATTGTTTGAGCCAATCATGTTACATTGCAAAGAATACACCAAAGTTGAAGCAGCTAATGTTTGTTAACGAATTCAAATATATTGCAGACTGTCGGTGAGTTTTAATACTTTCATTGTTAAATATATTTTCTATACTCCAGGTCTTGAACCTTCACAAATGACCCCAGCCAAAAAGGCAAAATTAAACATTGATAGTGGAAGATCATTTCAAGATACCTGGACAGAATCAATTGAGCACAATAGGAAAGCATTATGCATTCTGTGCGGGGAAAGTGTTGTGTGTCGCACATCTAAGTGTCATACCACAAGATTATTGCCGAATTTGATGAAGCTGACCGGAAGGTGTTTATTGAATGGAAATTGAGGAATTATAATTACTAGAAAATTGGTTTTTGCAATTATCTTTCTAAAACAAACCATCTAAGAACGGCTAGCTTTCAAATTTCACTGTGCCTGGCAAAACATGGGGTGAACCGTTTTCCAATGGGATTAAATCAAAGAGGTTTTAGGCACACGGCTCCCCAAAAAATGTTTTCGGGTACGCGGCCCCAAAAAGGTTCGCCGCCACTGGTCTATACACCACTAAATAGCTAAAAGGGTACGATTTCTTTGGATCTATTATTAAATCAGTTTCCATGAAATCTGCACCAAGGCAAAATAAAACAAAGACGAAAACAAAAGAAGAACAAAAATAAGTAAGTTTAGTGATTGATTTTCGGGATGAATGCTTTATTAAAGTGTAAAGTACATAGTGTGTAATACATCATGTTTGCAATTATAAATAATTATTCTTTTTCTGTAAAAAAAATCGCCTGTCAGTACCGAGATAGTTCCGCTAATATTTAAGTACCTGTAAGCTTGATACTTTGCTTAACGTATCGAATTTATTTTATAATTTGCGCTCAGACATTACTAAATTCCTTTTTTGTATATTTTAATGCAAGTGGAATTAGATAAACCACTTTTCATTGCATTTAGTAGCTGAATATGATTGTGTATTGACGTACATGTGTTGAGTAGTCGAGAGTAAACACATTTTTGACAGAAAGAAAAAGAAAATGGATTTGAGTTTCATGTCTGCCTGTCTCTCTCAAAAAAAATATATCGTTACTAAAAATACAAGAGTAAACACGAAAGTTGAAGGAAATCATATCTTCTGATTCTAAAACATTGTAAACTTTCTAGCATGCCATTTATTCCAGCTGGCAGGTCTCGCGGTTGATGCTGTCACAGAAATTGAATATTCAAAATTGCTTCGACCATTTGCATCTGTTTGGCACTTATGACAATGTCACCGCGCTTTTAGAAAATAAGACTGAGACATGTAACAATGTGTGAGAAAGTATCTTGGGAGATATAACTAATGAAATGCAATGGAAAGACGTTTAATAGCTTGAAAACGGCGTTGAATGAGTGCTAAGAAATGACTCACATGATCTGAGATACGCGAACATTTGAATTAACAACATCTGTTGGGACTGTTGCTAAGAAAAGAAAAGTGTTAGTGATTTTGTTTATTTATTCTGTCTTTCTCCGTCTGAAAGGAAACAACCTTTCAAATTTTCTGCTTTACATCATGCTGATATTTTCTTGTGATCTGTTTCGCTAGTAGTAGTTCATTTCAAAAGAGACTGAAACAAAAATGAAACCGTTACAGATACAAACATAGACATGTAAAAACATACAACAAAAATAAAAAATTGAAAACACCCATTTTTAAATAAAATTAAACAATGATACAAAATTTTATTTTTCATAAAATTTAGTTTTATTTTATTTAGGCATATCTTGAAGTTAAATGATTTTTTTTTATTTTACATTATTGAAACAAAAAACTGAATTACTGCTTTTCATTGTTTTATAGGCAACAAATTCGGAATTGTTAACCAATTTATCTACGTAATTTCGTTTGTTTACATGATTCATCTAAATTATTTTAATAGCTTTTACAAATATGAAATATATTGTATTAACTTTTTGTGCTATTTAAATCAAAAGAAAATTATTGCCAAGTTTGATTTTACTTGTGCTAGGCAGATGGATAAGTGATTCAAATGACTGGCATTTCCGAATTTTTGAATTCTGAATACCGCAGAAAATCTGATGCAGTTTCCTTATACTGCATTTTTGGTGGGAATTCGAATCTAACTAAAACATAAAATTTTATTTTATTTTCCTACTGAAATTTCATGAGTAAGATACACTTTTTAATACCTTCTAATAAATGATGCAAGGATATGCAATTTTGCTCTAAAAATAACATGAAATTTTTAATCTCCTCGAACTCAGTTTTGCAATATAAAAATTTTCAAATTATGATGAAATTATTCGAAACTGAATTTCAGTTTGACGTCGGTTATATTGAAAATTTCTATATATTTTGAGGGAGCATGGCATCGATCAATCTTCAAGGAGCAAAAATATTCACAGCATTATTTCCGCTTGTTATTCAAATGAATAACAAAAAGAGTGCAAGGAGGTAAAACTTTTGCTAATGAATAAAAGGTAAAATTTTAAAATAATTTTGAAAATATATTAAAACACTTAACTTTTGAAGACACTATGACTGACTACAGTACGGATTACAATAGATATTGAAAAAATATTTTTATTACAATAGCACCAACAGATACAAAACTGGCACAAAAAGATATACACTAATTAAATTAAATTAAAACATGCTTTTTAAACAAAATGAAACAATGAAATTATCTTTTATTTTTATAAACACGCAACCTTCTTCTATGCTAACTAAAACAGCTCGTATAATAATTGGTAAGGCTTGTTGGAATTAACATGTTATTTACATGCTGAATCTTTCCTGCATTTTTACCAAAACCCGTGTTTTAATAAGGACAGAAAAACTAATTTTAGGAAACAGAATTTGCGAACTCAGCCTACTGCCCTTTTCCTGCTTATCTGCCACGGGTTTTACGAGTTTTTCTTCGGTTGCAATAACATTAAAAAACTCGGGCTAGCAGAACCAGATCAAATTTCAACGTAAGAAATTTAGAACTAACTTTTCACAAAGACCAAAAATTGAAATTCATAAGGAATAAATTTCAAATAATCCTATAAATGCAAAAAATAATTTAAAATATGTTAAAACCAAAACTCTTCGAACAAGCATTATTAATTCAAAAATCAATGAAATTTAAAGAGAAACGAACATAGAAGAAGAATTCAATCAACCTGAATGGCACTTCGTGAAGAGGAGAAACAATGAAATCAATTGAAATCTCTCTTCCAGAAAAATCCTCACTTTTCTGTGTCGAGAATTAACTGATGAACTATTTCAATGCATTTTAATTATAATAATTCGCCCGAAAATTCTAGCCCCTCTCCAAAGCAAGGAAAAAGCAAACAAAATTTAAATTAGAATCTTGTACCTTAAATAAAGAGAATCTTATTTAAGGAATTGAAATTATAAGTAAAATAATAAAATACTAAAATATTCCAGTGATAAATTCGAATCAAAATTTTACCTTTAAACAAATAGCACATAATCCAAAGAATTTAAAACGTAAGTGAAATTACAAAACTTCAGTGATTTGGTTTATTTAATTGCGGCAAACCACACTAGGGCTATCTTGCCAAAGGGAGGACTTTCGTGGACGACTTTCTAAGGGAAACTGGCTCGTATACACGTTAGACATGGGGGAAAACTACGAAATTGCCCATGCATCCAGCCCGTTCGCGGGATTCGAACCTCGGACCGAACTACCAGTGCTCAGCGACTTTACCGCTCGGCCGCTGATGGGCCACAAAACTTTAATGAAAAGACATACTTAAAACTCGCAAGAAGTAATTAAGAACTTCGAGCACTTTCTTTTAGAACATAAATCGAAACTATGAATAAGATCGTTACAGTAGTGACGTATAGGCTTGTCATTTTTACTTCATTGGCGAAACTAAAATACCTTGGTGAGAAAGTAATCGCTCAAAAGGCTAAAAATTGGAACAAAAGATGGAATATTGAAACCAAAAGAAAACCTTTTTAATACTTCTATAAAAATCATTAATTTTGACAAAGAAAAAGATTACTAATTAAATAAAATTTAAGTAAATTCTGACTTTTTTAAAAGAAAAATGGGAATAACAAAGATCATTCAGATCAATTATTCTTTAAAAATTAGTACACTCAAAAAGGTGTTCAAAATGTTTTCAAAAAGTTTTTAATAATTGTTTTGCAGATATGAGTAGAAAAATTCATAAAGTTTAATTTTTAAACATTTTTTTATTTAAAATTATAGAAAAAGATAAAAGAAAGCTTGAAAAAGAAACATTGTTAGAAAAGTAAAATCTTCACGTCATGACGACTTTAAATATAGAAGGCCCTTGTTTAATAACAGAATAGCAATTAAGAGAAAAATATAAATAAAGAAAACATAAAGTCCTATATATCTTTTAAAACATCCTACTTTTTTGGAGCTTTCAGATAAAAAATTCATACTTTTAAAAAGTATCATAGGGTGTAGACAACTTCAGATTTTTTTAAAAGACTATTAATGAATTTTAAATGAATTTCATTTTCTTATAAACTTTTGGTGAGAATTATAATTTCTTCTTTTTGTGTTTCTATTTCGGTGAGAACTTTTTTAATTCTGCTAATTTGGTTAATAATAGTATTTGTAATAACTGTTTTAGATATGTTTGAGTTCCAGTTTATAATTTTATTAGTAGACAAATTAAAATCTTATCTTTTATCAAAAAGTTTAATTTCTGTTAAATTATGAATACTCAGACCAAGATAAACTATTTCTGTTTGGTTTTTATTGGTCTTATTAAGTATTAGACAGTTGGGTAGATGTTGCTGTTTTCAATGAGATTATATAAGTAATAATGTCATCAATATATCTATAAGTGCGTTTAAATTTACTGGGAGTTTTCTGGAAGAGAAATTTCAATTGATTTCATTGTTCCTCCCCCTGACGAAATGGCACTGAGGTTGATTGAATTCCTCTTCTATTATGTTCGTTTTTCTTTAAATTTCATTGATTTTTTTTAATTGGGAAATTGCTTGTTTTTTTTTTGATTGTTTTTGCTTGTTTGTTTTGGTTTTAACATTTTTTAAAATTCTTTTTTGTATTTATAGGATTATTTGAAATTTATTACTTATAAATTTCAATATTTAGTCTTTGTGAAAAATTAGTTCTAAATTTCTTACTTTATATATATATGTGTGTGTGTGTATAAGGATTCGTACGAATGCATCTAAATTAAGAACAAGAGAGATAAAGAACTGCGTTCATTGCTTTTAAAGCGATTAGTTTGTTAGTCAGTAACAGAGACATTAGATTTGAAAGAAAAATTAATTTTCTTAGTCTTTGCCAAATGGCAACGCACTGGCTCGTGGAAGATAAAAATACTTTATTTTGGGCAGTGGCAATACATTTCTCCTTAATCACTGGGCTTGTTAGTTAAAATTTCATTAAGTTCGTCCAAAACATAAAATAAATCAAAAACAATTTTTAGACTGAACATTCGGACTTCGAGATGCACATGCTCGGGTGATGGACTATATGTGCTTAAAATCTGGTGGCTCTAGGTGCTGTTTGACTATGTTGTTTTCTCCCGATGAGAGAAACACACCTGCATACATACGCATTCTTCTTTATTTAGTAATAGAGACTACTTAGTGTTTGGGATTATAACCTTCATTTTTAACTTTACTGTATAGCAGCTAAAAAAGTAAATTACCGTTTTTCATTCATGCTTTATAGGCCACGTATTTCCATTCTAGACCAATTTATCTACATGATTCATCGAATTATCTACATCATTCTATATGATTGACGAGTTTTATTTTATTTAGACTGGATAGGTATATAGTTGAGCTAGATGTCTGAGCTTGCAATATCTGAAATTTGAATAACTTTCAGAAAACTGGCACAGTTTTACTACACTAGATTTCTGGTGGGAATTCATATACAACTAAAACACATAAATTTCCTTTCATTCTCCCATTGAAATTTCAATTGTAAGATACTGAATTTTTTTATCTCTTAATGAATGAATAAATAGATGATTTTAAATTTAGTTGTAATGATATGACATCATATGTCTCTCAACGAACTGTATTTTGACGCTTTAAGAAATTTTAAATTATTGAAACGAGGCAAAATTAGATGATCTGAAATTGACATTGGCTACAATGAAATATTCTATGCATTTGAGGGAGTATACAAGCCCTGCACCAGATACAGGTCTAGCAGCAAATTTAGTTTGGTCAAAATCTAGAGTTAAATACACGAAATTCAAAATTATAAATAACGATAAAAAGGCAATCATTTTTTAAGGAATAGTTTTGGAAGGGTTTTAAAAAACTATCTAAAACCTTACTGTTTATCATTATTGTTATTGATTACCTTACTGTTACTGATCAGACATTTTGCACTGCAACAGACAACACAGCATGAATAATTTTCCTCTTACAAAAGCATTTTTGAGTTCTCCCAATACACGAAACCCCCTTTTTAAAAAATTAAATTTTCTTTATTTTTAATTAGCTTTTCACATTATCTATTAGCATGAATTGAAAAGATGATTAAATGTGTATGCACATTTTTAGACGATTTTCATCGTATTTACAGAACTACTTTAGCTAAAATTCATCTACTTTAAATGTTCTATTCGATAACCTTTGTTCTTTGACTATCTCTCGCCACCTAAGACAACAAAGCCTTTTATATTGGAAGAAATATTTTATTCTATTCCTCTTGAACAGTTTTCCAAAGTCCAAGGAGGGTTGTAGGTCGACGTTTGGACAATTCGCCTTTTAAAAGTCCAGAAGCGCAAACATTCATGGGTGGTTACATTCGGAGATTTACCAAGGGTATGAATAAAGGGTATGGTCGTTTCTTGTTCCATTTCTCCCAGGAAATGACAGTGGATTTTGACTTGTGGCTGCTTGCTTTGCCTTGATACAGTTGTACTGATTGATGATACTGTGGGTAAGGAGAAGGTATTTCATATTTGGAAACTAGGTATAAAATATGTTTTTGAAAATACGCTGAGTTAATCTAAACATTTTCTCCACTCTCTTCATCTTTAATTTGCCGTTATATGAAAAACGAGTAACAGTCATAAATCTGTTTGAAAAATTTCTTTGGATCCTTCGAACCCTGTTTTAAGAATTTTTCTCCTCTTGAATGATAATAAATGGATCTTTTTTTTTTCACCAGTCATTTAAATACATCCAATATTTATCTACTTTGACAACATTTTTTAAATGTTTCTCATAAAACATTCTGCAGCGCGAACAGCGTTCGACTATATGCCGTGGAGAAACACAAGGTACATTATGATTTTTCGCCTTTTTAAGATTCAAATCAGCATTAATCACTTTGTTTACAGTTGGCTCTGAGCATTTTAATGACTTCGCAACCGTTGTTTGATTTGGTGTGTTTTTTTTTTTACATTATCTTACCTTTGCAACGTTCGAAACATTCCGGTTTCTCCTAGGACATGTATTTGGAACAATTTTTCCACTTGAAGCCAAACTTGACGGTTTTCTTCCCTTCCTTTCTTCTTGATAATATCATCTGTCGTAGATTTAGATACCGAAAAACCATGGCTTTCTGCGCGTTTGTTAATAACTAGATACAAATAATTTTTTTCAGAAAGAGCACTAACACAGCCTTTCATCCACTGCTTCATTAAAAGCGCCATTTTGCATGAAAACAAAACTGGCAATTAGCAGACGATAATTGACAGTTTGAAAATATAGCTGCAGTTAAAAAAAATTCCAAGCAGATATTTTTTTATAGGAAAGTTGTCTAAAAATGTGCGAACAGTCTCTGTACACGTAAATTTTTTATGGTATACGTAATTTACCGTTTTTTTAAATAGATACGTATATATATAATATGCTATATGTATGTATATGTATACATAATTACAAAACAATTCTTTTGAAAACAAAACACAAACATGCCTGGTTATGTTCGCGCATTAAGCTGCAGATCTCGAGGCCGGTTGAAAACTATTTAAGGCCGAAGAGAGAGCATCTGCTATCAGTTGCTTAGTTATTGTTCTTGCGAGTTGTTTAGTTCCGCGTGAACTCAGATATCTTAGTTAGCTTTCTCTTTAGATGCACTTTGCATTGCATTGTGTTTAACGTTCTTAGTAGTTTGAAGTGTAGCTACTGATTATACTGTGTGATACTGTGAACAATTGTACGAATATTTCTGGGGAAAATTCAAGAGTTCTGAAATATTTCTTTTGATAAAAATAAATTTTATTAACCTATTATTAGACTTGTGCATTCAATATCTTAACCAGTATGTACACAACACTTTTTGGTGTCAGGAGTGAAATTGAATGCCTGTGAAAAGAGCGATGGTTGAGCAAATAAGACAGTTGATGACTGTATTTGCTGCAATCCAAGAAAAGATGGAAGTCTCTTCTTCAACTTCGTTAAAGTACAGATGAAAGCTGGTCAAGTATCCGTCGAAGAGGAGATAAAAGCCATTCAAGAAAAGATTGAAGCAGGTCAAGAGGAAATGAAAAGAAAAATTACCTGTATAATAGAAAAAAAAATTGAGGCTATGGAAGGCAGAATGGACCCCGTTGAAAATAGAGTTGGACGCATTTAAGAAAGAGCTTTTTCTGCCCAAGAATAAATCAAAGGGAGAGTTTCTGCTGCGGAGCAACGAATCGAAGGAAACGTTTCTGCCTTTCAACAACAAATCGGACAACAAATTTTGGACAGGGTTTCTGCGGTTGCCAAAGAAGTTGATTCCTTGCAACGGTAGGGAGCAATACTGATGGTTTTAAATCTTTACCCATGAAACCATGAACCTCTCTGAAACTATTCCCATATGACGGGAGGACTTCCTGCCGACTATATAAGACAGAGGTTTTCTATAGTGGCGGAAGAGAATAGATGATATGCATTCTCTTCCGCCTTGCCGCCGAAATCCAAATCTTGTCATTTCACCTCTTCTTTAGTATCGTCTAACAATTTATAGGGTTTAATTCGATCTGAAACTGGTAATTAGTCCAATAACCTCAACAAACGTAAAGCTATGTTCAAAAATGTATCGAGTATTTATACAAAGTCATGAGGATGTTTAAACAACCTTTTTATTTAAATGGAACTCAGAACATAAATGCACGTTCTTATGCTAGTAAAATCAATCACAGCTCTTGGTGATCTACTAAAAGAACCATCAAATTCAAGACGTGAAATAGTATCCGAGAAATAGCCAAAGACTACACAAGATATACTCTAAGCTGGCTCCGTAATTCCAGGGCAAAGCCGAATAATTACAACTATCAAAGATGGCAGCAACTGAACATAGGGTGCACGAGCAGCTGGAAATACGCTCTGTCTTAAAATATAAAAACCTCAGTATAAATATAATTTAAGTTATTTCCATTCTGTTTAGGATGTAGGATCGTACTCTCTTTGCCACATAAACTCTACGAGATCCTACTAAGAAACCTGCGACTTCACCAACAGGCGTAAATGATAACAACACAGAAGAAGAGTAAAAGTATCCTTTATTATTACCAACTATGGAAAGAAAAGAACTTACTTTATGCTTTATAATAACACCGACCACGTCTGGTGGAATTTAAGAATCGTTACATAATGAATTCAACGCTAAAGATCAGTACTGAACTAGCACTTTAAGTTAGGGCTAACTAGGGTGATTCGACAACCTAGTCGTCGTGATAATTATTTAAATAGCCAAAAGGCGTATGAGCAACCCCGCGTAACAGCAACGGCAGACTGGTAACGTGCTCTGGCTAGCGAAAACTCGCTCTGAATGAACTCCAAGATTCACCCGTTTAAATACTCACTCAATTTTAAATTAGCATTCTGACGAGGAAATGAGAAGTGAAGTTGAGGTGTTCAGAAAAGATAATAAAAATTTGAATAATTGGTTAATTGAACTAAGAGAAACCCTACATCTCCCCTCGACAAAATGTAACTATCTTATAACAAGGTTTTAAAAGCCTGGATAAGATATTTAAATTCTAAGCCTAAGTGTGAGTCAACTTCTGCAATCTACATCTTGACTTTCTAAATTTTAATTTTACAGATGACAAACGTAGCATATCCATGCAATTCTTCTTTAAACTTTCTCGTCGTGTCTCCTTCCTGGAAAGGAAGCGTACCTGGAAAGAAAACAATATGCAAACCATTTTTAACGTTTTAAACAGTTCAAACTCTTTTTTAATTGGAAGTGCATTTACTCATTTCATTCTTTCTAACAATTTAAGACTGTCCCCCTCGCTCTCCAGAATGGTATACTGCATGTGAGAGCGTATTTCACGTAGAATGCGTACAACACTACCAACTAACCCACATCCTACTTGTTAGAAACTAGACATCCTAGACCTGAGAGAAACAACCTACGTTCAATTAGCATTTACTTTTAAGTCTGCGTCTCTTAATAATGTAAAAACTTTGTTCTAAACTGAGTTTAGATCTTTTATGTTTTGCTCAATATTTCCGCTAATCACAATGATATTGTCGAGGTATATGAAGGGAGATTTTTCGAGGGCAGGTCTGAGTACAATGTCCATATTTCGTTGGAAATTTGCCGGGGCTCCACATAAGACGAAAGGCAATCTAAGAAAAGCATTAAGTGCATGATTTCGTGACGAATGCTGTTTGAGGCACATCCTCGGGCTCATCGCTATCGGAAAATACCCTGAGATGAGGTCTATTGTGCTCATATATTTAGTTGATTAAATGTTACGTATGATTGATAGGTAGAGGATATGATTGATTGATAAATGGTAGGTAGAGGATAAACTGGATACTTAGTTAAACTATTTAATTTTATCTCCCCGATTTAAAATTTGAGAGAGGCAGGTCTTTCTTTTTACGGCAAAGTACTACTGGGCTAGCATATGAACTGCTTATAGGTGTTATTATTCTATTTTTGAGCATATGCTGAATATGGTCCTCTATAATCTTTTCTTTAACTCGATGATAGCAGTAGGGCCTGGTTTTCACGGGCCCCTCACTTTTTAATTCAATTTCGTGTACTATACTATCTAGGTCATACCAGGTATTTCAGAAAATAAATCAGAAAATTCCAATTCTTAAAATTACCAATTCTTCCAATTTTTTTCTGTCTTCGGCTTGAAAATGTTAGAGATTCAAATGTGGAGGTTCCACAACTTCCATATCCCTCGATTGCATTTGCAGCTCTACATTATTCGGAAAATTTGGTTTTCCCACTTCGATTTAATTCTGGACATACAGCAATAGTCGGAACAAAATAATCTGAATAATTTCTGCATCGAATCTTTTCCGTACACCATATTAGAAATTTGGACCTTGCGAATTCAGATAACTCTTCAACTTCAAATTGGTACTTACCGTACAATTCTGCTTCGAGTTTAGCTCTGTCTTTGACCACGGGGAACTATTTTACGAGCGCAATTTTGAAATTTTCGAAGATATACGTGAGGCTGCCTATTTCACCCAGAAGAAATTTCCCGATGCCTTTAAAGTAACTTAGTGCTTGTCCTCATAGGACGGTCGTCGCTATAGTTATCTTTTGAACTTTAGGGATGGGATACAGTAGAAAATGGTTCCTGATTGTTTTAGGAAGCTTGTGACTGACGTCCTTCCGTCGAATGTCACCGGGGTTTCACGGAGGCCCGCATTGTTTCAACGAGGTAGCCGAAACCTTCCATTATATTTCCAACAACCGGTGGAGTTTGCAATGTCAATGGGGCTAGCTCAACTGTAGCATCGTTTTCAGCCATGAGTTTAGATTCTGTTGGAAGCCAGTCGTAGGATCGTACTCCCTTTGGCCACATAAACTCTACGAGATCCTAGTAAGGAACCTGGCGACTTCTCGCCGAGTCGTAAACAATAACAACACAGAAGAAGGGTAAAAATATCTTTTATTATTATCAACTATGAGCAGAAAAGCACGTACTTCGTGATTTACAATAACACCGACCACTTGCGGTGGAACTTTAGAAACGTTACACAGTCAATTCAAGGCTAAAGCTCAGTGCTGAACTATCATTTTATAAGGTATTTCTCCCACCTTCTTAGCGAGCCTTCGTGATGTAATGGTCAGCACATTCAGCGCGTTTGAGATGTCCGCGGTTCGATTCCCGGCTAAGGCCTTGATAATTTTTCCTTTCTCCTGCTTCCAAAAAATACCTAATGTCTCTATAATTTTAAGTTAAGGCTAACTAAGTTGCTTCGACAACATACCCCGCCTGATAATTATTTAAGTGGCCACTCCACGTAAGAGCAAGTACAGACTCGTAACGTGCTCTAGCTAACGACAGCACGCTCTAAATAAACTCCAAGGTTAACCCGTTTAAATATTCACTTCACTTAATTTTAAATTAGCATCCAGGTGAAGAAAGGCGAGGGAAAGTTTGGGAGTTCAGAAGGAAGAGATAACAAAAATTTGAATAATTGGTTAATTGAGGAAGGGAAGTCACGTCTTCCCATCAATAGCCGAGTGGTTAAGATCGCTTAACACTGGTAGTTAGAGTCCACGTGAATAGGTTGGGTGCATGATTGGTTTTCGTGGTAAGAGATATTTTACCATAGACAGTCCATCAAAATGTCATTCCTTCCCTTATCCCTCCTCTCGTATATTTTGCCATATTTAAATAACAGAGTCTAACCATCTTAACTAACATCAATGAAATTTTCAGATTTAACTTTTCCGGTACTGCTGGTGGGATTTGCAACCTTCATATATAGAGGTCTATTTTATCGGTAGCAGAGATTGTTTTTCTCCAACCCCAGAGATTTCTTCTTGGCAACATGTGTTTTCTTACTTGACTGTTTACCTTGAGACTTGATGGCGACCACATTCTAGTTTCTACAACCCAAGTAGGGAACTTGTTAATATATTGCAAGGGAGTTCTAATACCTATAAATAATGTTTTGTAGATTTTCTTTTCGCTTCTCAAAAAGCCCTCGTCTGAAAGGATTAAAGTATGAATTCAATTCCCTATTTTAGCTCCTGAATTAGGTTTGCTAAAATTAATTCCTGATTTATACATTTTTGAAGGTCTTTCATATTCATCAAAATCTAAGCACTTTAGTTTATAATATAAATTTATTTCTTATTTTCCAAAACATAAATTGTCTCTTAAATCAAAACTTTTCTTTGCTGTCGTTTCTTTCTTTCATTTTTGTTGTTTAATTATTTATCCTCTATTTATTTCAGGAAATTTTCACAAGAAGATAAATAAGAGAGATTTATTCGATTTAATTTTGCTAAAGGCAATTGTAGGGAAAGAGTCGCAGCAAAACTGTTTTAGTTCTTTTGAAATCATGTGAACTCAAATGGACGCCAACGTAGGCATCATAGTAGCGCAGCCAAAAGTAAGAGAAAATGCTCCTAATTTATGTTTATGAAATAAAATAGTAACCTACTTATTAATTGGCTATTGGTCTGTCGGTGTTCTGGTCTAAATTAAAAGAGTTGAACGTCTGACAGTTAAAAAACGCGGTATGGTTGTTCTATTTTTAACATTTTTGTTCATTTATATCAACATTTATCCATTCATTTCAAATTCAAACATTCCGAGCTGTGACTCCGAAGCGTGTTGGACGCACTTTTGTTTACTGCTCTATTTACTACAAACTGATCCAGTCCCGTAGGCGGTCAGTGAATTTACTTTTAGTCCTACTGAGTATATCTTAGACTTCGGCGAGTGGTCCCTTAGGGTTTCACGGCAAGTATGTCCTTTTTTAGGGTAGTAAATACGGATGAGGAAGGTAGTCACGGCACGAATTCTGGACTATCGACTTTGTTGCTGATATCTACTTTAAACGTGAAACGTACTTAAATCTAATTAAAACGTGAGGACTTTATGAAAGACCCTAGACTCAGGAAAAAAGTGAAAACCAAAAAGGAGAATGCGAATTCGGAGAAGGAAATTATGAATGCGGAAAGAGCGAGAGATGAAAAAATACAGAAACTTATCCAGGAGTTCGGTGCTGACTATCTGACACATCACTTGGAATTTGAACAACGACTAAAGGAAGCTAAAATCCCCGAAACAAACTCACGTCTGAACATACAAGGAAAACTAACCAGCTCTTCAGCAAGAGGCAGCGAACGAAGCAAATCGCCACTATCCCTGATAATGAAAGTTATTGGATTACCCCAAATAAGACTGCGAAAATTCAAGAAAAGTTGATGCCGATGGAGATACCGCAAGAGAACCGATTTCAGTTACTCAGTAAAATCACCGAGGAAAACCCCGAAGGAGGAGCCGAAGCTGACAACCCGTCCCCACCCATTGTATTTTCTATCAAGACGAAATCGATTGGTTGACTCTGGATGAAATGTTCACTCTAAATTGTAGACCCCCACGAATCCCAAATGAGAGGAAAATCCATCTTCATATACACTAAGAACTTGAAAGATTACAGCGCGATGAATGAACTCCTACTAAAAAAAAGATTCCATATCACTCCCACTAGTTAGAATTCGAAAAAGCGATTCGGGTCATTATGAAGAAATTTCCCGCTACTATCAAAGAAGATGCCATACGCCAAGATGTTAAATTCAGGAACTATCCAATCGAAAAAGTTAAGCAGTTTTCCAAAAATCCTAAGGACAAAAAATTAAACTTCCCATCTACTTACTGGAACCAAAAAGGTCCCCCAAAGAAATAAGAGTCACCAGCTCAATAATATGTTCAATTTCAACGTCACCATAGAAAAATTCAACTCCAAGAAAAGGTCACTCTAATGCTACCGCTGCCAGCAATTCGGTTATTCTCAATTCTGTTGCAGTAATCCCATCAGATGTGTGAAGTGCGGGCAACAACATTGAAGCAATCAATGCACCATGAAACCCAAAGATAAGCCGCAGCTATAGAGGATGCAGCGAGTATAAGAAAAGATTTGAAAAAAAAAAAAAAAAAAAAAAAAAAAAAAGCAGCCCACCCCAGGCTAAAGTTTCCGAACTCTCTGAGGAAAACTTTCATAGCTCAAAGTCTGCCTCGATCCCAGCGGCAGAAAAATCCCCTTCAAGCCACCTACAGCGAGAAATTGAAAAGAAAAATCATTCCGCCACCGAAAGATCTAAACGATGCTATTAAATGGATTCAAGATAAAAAAATTAACGCTTTCCTAACTTCGATCATCTCCTGTATTGGTTAAATCACAGCAGCTAACCCAGCAGAAAAATTACAAACAGGCTTTCAAGCAGCTATGTTACTTATTAATTTCCCAGAATCTAAAGATTAGAAAAATTTAGCACTCTCTCTATGACGGACCAATAGGAACACAGGAAATTCATGCAGCTATTTTATTTTCAGAAATTAGTTTTTCATTTTTCCCATTCTACCTTCTTCAACTAGCGCAGTTTTACTGTCTTTTAGGCGGAGTATCTCCGAAGGTATTATACGCAAGGCTCATCTCATCGCAACATCGAGAATCCTATTTCCAGAATTCTCAGCCAACATTCCCTAATGTTATGGTAAGAGAGTCGTCATTTTTCCATGCGTTACACACAGGATGTGGCTTTTAGCCTAGGCGCCTGTTTTCCATGTGCTTCGCACCTGAGCCTCCAGATTCAAATTTCGAGCTCTGAAAGTGCGAAAAAATATTACAGTCACAAAATACATTAAATTAACGAATTAATTTTTTAAACATGCATCTAATTATATATACATAGTAATGAATAAATTGCTCAGTATACCATGGCAGTGAGAATTATATCAATTAAAGGTTCTATAATGAAAGTTAAGAGGTTTTCGAATAGTATCAAATTCTGCTTAGAAAAAAAAATTATAAAGAAATTAATTTCAGCATTATTCGAAAATATGTTTAACATGTTTGACTTATATTTTGAGTTAAAGGAATCTTCCCCATCAAGAAAATTAAAATTAATTTTAATACATTTTCCTGTTGAAAACATTCAGTTCAACTTATTTAAAATTTCTAATAATTGAAATTCTTTTGTGAATGGATTCATAAATTTTAAGCATATTTATCTACAGGATTACTGCAAACGACATGATTGATAGTTTCGTATTCATTAGTTTCAACATAAAAAGAAAATTTGTAGCATGCAGAAAATTTTCATTCATTTCAACTTTTATTTTGCATTCACATTTCTTTTAAAATAGCTCAGTGAATGAAGTAACTACACTGATCAATTGCCTCTCTACAAATGTTAAAGCAGCATACTGTATTAGACTTTTAAATGGAAGTTCAATTTCATGAAAAGAAGCTTTCGATAAAAATTTATTTATTCTTGAAGTGAATGGAACAGAAAATAAAAATTAAAACATTTTTTATTTTGAATATTCTAGCGTGGACTTTTAATCTTTAGTATGTTTCCACAGCTATACAAATTTTTCTGATGAAATGATATTTGATACAAAATCAATCACAGGATGTTTTATAATGTCTGTAGCAAAAAAAAAAAAAAAAAAAAAAAAAAAAAACTTTTTAAACTCAGAAGAATTCTAGGAAGCGCTTAAATTCGTTTCTATTTACCAAATCTCTCCCCTCCCAAAAAAAAGAAAATTTAGAACTTAAAAACTTATCAAATAACACGACGAAATGTCTTAGCGCTATAAGATGAATATTTGCGAAACATGGAATTTCAAACATTAAACATTTTTATATTAGAAGAGTCTCATTTTGGAATAAATAAAAACACACGTGTATGGATCGAATATCCAATTATAATGAAATTTTATATTACATGTGCCTGGAAAATTTAAATTTACGTAGATGTTTTGCATACAGAATTTATAGTTTTCTTGCATGTTGAATCCTTTTCGTTACTGATTATGAATCAATGTAGGCTGACAAAGACTAACTGTTTATTCACAATCAGATTATTCTTCGAGATCTGTACTTTTTTCTCCTTTTTTAAGGAAGAATCTTTCACACGTAATTGCATTTTTAGAGTTCTTTATATGAGGTTTAATAACAATGAAAAATTTCTCTTGTGACATCTCTTTTAGTACATCTTCTGTGCGTTTTGCACTTCCTCGTCTGAAGTTAACCTCTTTCCAAGGAGCACTGAAAACAGTGCTGAAAATGTTCGGAAATCAGCAAAATCCGAATGCCATCGAGAATCTGCTGCCAGTGCCAGTGCAATAACATACGGCAGCACTGTCTTTAGGAACCACTTATTTGCCCAGCATTTGGCAAGCCCTACCAAATACTAAGATATTTTAAAAGAAATGAAACTTTTCTGTTTGCTTACCCATTAATCAAAGACATCCCTGAGAACCTGCATTTAATTCAGCTCTGAAACAAAGCTAGTTTCGTGTAGCGGGTTACCTGACCGATATGCTAACTGCCGCAATAAATCTGCTGCCGCCCTATCAGTTACAAACTCGGCATTACCCTGGAGCAAACATTCTTCAGCAAATGCAAACGGTAAATTTACTTTTGTGCTCGTAAATATGTGCAATAGAATTGTACCTTAATTTTAAAAAATTGTAATTTTGAAGACTCACAGCACTGTGAAGAAATACATCATCTTAATCTTTAAAAAGTCATTTCCTCTCAATAAGAAAAATGAATAATTTGGTTGTTATGCAAAGTCTGAAAATTAATTAATTTAAAGGATTTTCTTTAAAATTACCATTCCAAGTGGAAGAACTGAAATTGATTAGTAATTTAAAATAAACACTTCCCGGTGCTACCAATTGCGACAAATCGACGGAATAAAGAAAGGCGAGTAAACCCTTTAACTAAACGCAATAGTTAACTGAAGATAACTGTTGCTGTTAACAGCTTAACTGTTTGTGAAGCTGCTATTTTTCAAAGGATTATTGTTGAAGGCGAAAACTGTGAAAGAACACATGTGAAGAGTTTCTTAACTTTGAAATGCAGAGATTCCGTATAACCTGAAATAACAACACCATCATCTTACCACTTTACCACTTAACGACCAGATTCAAAAGCTAAATCTTTTCTTTTTTTGTACCCCTAAAACCACTTGTGCTAGTTTTAAAGTCCATGCTCGATGCCTTCATCTGTCGTGCCTTTCTTAACATTGGAAAGGTTTCGTATTTTCGTTTGAATTTTTAATTAAAGAATATTTGTTTTGCACAGGCACTACACTATAATTCAATAAACTCAGGAACAATGGACTGTATTATATCTCACTTTAATTCTCATTAATTTACATAGTTCATGGCCACTCGAAGCCACGCTACCTCTCACACGCTCTTAGCTCACAATCTCATGTCACAAAACTCTAAGAGCTCAAGACGCATGCGCCGACGCTAGTAATGAAATGCGCGCAACATACCGCCCGCCTTGACATGATGTAATCATTCAAAATTAAATCTTACAATAAAAAATTACACAGAGTGACAATACGAAATACAGGTAAATAATTGTAAACATCAAATAATAACATCAACAAAATCAAACTACTATAATAAGAAAATACAATAATTAATTACAAACATACTTTTTGTTTAATTTGGCATAGGTAAAAGACAAATTTTATTTATTGATCGCTTAAAAATAACTCCTTTCGTTTTCACTGAAACTACTCTAACCTTATTGTCTTTACCTAAGAATATCTCTACGATTCTGCCAAGAGGCCAGTTACATACAGGAACATTATCAGTCTTTAAAATTACCATAGTTCCAACCTTGACATTGTCTTTTTCAAAGAACCATTTAGTTCTTCCTTGCATTGCACTCAAATAGTTATTTCTCCAATACTTCCAAATTGTTTGTACTATTTTAGTCAATTTTTGCCAGCTCTTTAATCTATTATCGTTAACGTTTAAAATATTAGGTTCTGTAATAGCCGTGATAGGTCTGCCTATCAGGAAGTGGCCTGTTGTCAAGATATCAAAATCCTCTGGTTCAGACGATAAAGGTTGCAAGGGCCTAGAATTCAAAATGCCTTCAATTTGAGCAATTACTGTAAGAAACTCCTCATAGGTTAGTTTCAAATTGCCTACTACGTGTTTCAAATGAAACTTAACAGATTTGACACCTGCCTCCCAAAGACCTCCATGATTGGGAGCTCTAGGGGGAATGAACGACCAATCAATACTCTCACTCGATAAATAATTACCTAATTCATCATCTGGTTTGCTGACTAGCCTATTCAATTTCTTTAATTCTGCGTTACTACCAACAAAATTGGTTGCGTTATCTGAAAATATGCGAGCACACTTGCCTCTCCTGCTGAAAAAACGCTTTAAGGTTGCAATAAATGCTTGACTAGACAGGTCTGTTACCAACTCAAGATGACAAGCTTTGGTAACAAAACAAACGAAAATGCACACATACACCTTGTTAAGGCGACCTTTTCTCTGATAGGGGTATTTTATAAAATAAGGACCAAAAAAATCAACTCCAACACAATTGAATGGAAAATTCGGGCTGACTCTTTCTTGAGGGAGTTGACCCATAAGTTGTTGACAGGGTGGTTTTGCTTTGAAACATACGACACACTCATGTACTATTTTTCTACAAGTGTTGCGCCCGTTTAAGGGCCAAAACCCTTGTCTAACAATAGACAGTAAGCCTTGTGGACCAATATGCATGTATTTCTTATGAAACATCACAATAATTAGATTAGTCAACTTATGATTCTTTGGTAAGATTATAGGAAATTTTCTATCAAAATTCAACTTACAATTAGCTAATCTGCCTCCAACTCTTAAAATTCCATATTGATCTAAAAATGGAAAAACACTTCTTACCTTGCTATCTGGAGGTACCTTACCCTCCTTTTCAAGGCTTGAAATTTCTTTTTTAAATTCACTATCTTGAATTAGCTTAATCAGTTTGAGTTCAGCTAATTTTAATTCTGAGCTCTGAAGAGGACCTGAAACCTTATCCTTCCCCTTGCAGTTGTTTACAAACCTAAAAATAAAACTTAAAACACGAATAATTTTAGTGTAATTGTTACTTAAATTTAAGAAATCCTCAATGAAAGGGTTAGCTTTCACATTAAGAAAAATATTAGAGTCACTAAGGATTTTAAGTTCGTCTGGAAAGTCCTTCACATGGACTTCCACCGGAATCTCTCTATTTGGGTAGTCGTCGTATCTCAGGAACAGAGGGCCTTTCCACCACATATCATTTTGTAGAAGTTTACTGGGATCCAAACCTCGGGATATAAGGTCACTCGGATTCTCCTTTGATGACACATGACGCCATTGATGACCATTAGTCGACTCTTGAATTGTTGCCACTCGATTTGCAACAAATGTCTTCAACTGGTAAGGCTCCTTTTGTATCCATGAAAGCACGATCATGGAGTCACTCCACAGATAAACGTTGTTCACAGAAATTTGTAATGCAGATATTACTCTAACCATCAACCTTGCAAGTAGGACTGCCGCACAAAGCTCCAGTCTCGGAATAGTAACTCGTTTAATAGGCGAGACTCTGGATTTACTCGTCACTAGCCTTGTCTTCACTTCTCCATCTCTCGAACGGCACTTGCAATATATGGTTGCTCCGTATGCTACCTCAGAGGCATCTGCAAATCCATGAAGTTCCACATAGTCTACTTCTGCAATAAGAATAAACCTTTCAATTTCTATTTTACTTAAAACTTCCAGTTCAGTAGAGAACTTCTTCCACTCATCAGCTTCCTTTTTTGGTAGTGGTTCATCCCAATTCAGCTTTAACAACCACAACCGTTGGAGGAATATTTTGGCTTTACTTATGATTGGCCCTAGTAAACCAATCGGGTCAAACAATCTTGCAATTGTGGACAATATTTGTCGTTTGGTAACAACTATGTCATTATCGAGTTTCACTCTAAAACAGAAACAGTCTCTTCTAGACCTCCAAGACACTCCAAGTGTTGTAGATTCTGCTTCATTAGGAAAGGAATAGGAGTGATCTTCTTCCGCAAGTTCAGCATGATTACTGCACCACTTGTGCAGTGTCATTCCTGCACTCTTCAGTATTGCGGTTAACTGAGATTTAAGCTCCTTAGCTGTACTCAAAGATTCCGCTCCACTAAGCACATCATCCATATAAAAATTTTTAAGTAAGACTGGCGCAGCTAATGGAAATTTTGGACCTTCATCAATCGACAATTGTTTAAGAGTTCTCATAGCTAAGTATGGCGCACTAACTGTACCGTAAGTCACAGTATTAAGCTCGTAGATTTTCACAGGTGCATCATTTTCTTTTTTCCACAGGATTCGCTGCAAGCATCTCTGTTCAGGGTTAATTTTAATCATTCTATACATTCTTCTAATATCCGCCGTAAATGCGAATGGGTACTTTCTAAATCTAAGCATGATTGAAAAGAGATCATCTTGAATAACCCCTCCATTACGTTGTAAAGAATTTAGCGAAATTCCATTTGATGTTAAACATGATGCATTAAACACTGTTCTCAATTTAGTTGTTGTTTTTTGAGGTCGGTATATCCCATGATGTGGCATATAGTACACTACCCTAGGCTCATTTTTCTCTTCAACCTCAGTCATATGCCCTAGCTCTTCATATTCCTTTAAAAAATCCTGATACAGACTCAAATATTCAAGGTCTTTAACTAATCTTTTCCATAGGGAATTTAATCTCTCAAGGGCAACATCTTTTGAATTTCCTAAGCAAATAGGATCTTCCTTTAATGGCATTGTTACAATGTATCTCCCTTCTTCATTCCGCTTATGAGTTTGCACATAATGTTCTTCACATATTGCTGTTCCTTTATTTTTTGGAATGGCTGTTTCAACATTCTCTATTTCCCAAAATTTTCTCATTCTTTGTTCTAAGTCATTAGATGATTTCATTAACCCACAATGTACGCGGCTCTGTTCTGATGTAACGCTTCCCGACACTATAAACCCGAACACGCTGTTGTGTAAAATAAGACCCGTGTTTTCATAGCGAATTTGTTCAGATTTTAATATCTCAAAGAAAACCTCAGCTCCTAAAAGCATCTCTATACGTTCTGGAACATTAAAATTCTCATCAGCTAATTTTATGTTACAAAAATCCTGCATTTTAATATCAATTTTCCTTGAAGGAATCAAATCTTGCGTGATTTTTGGTACTACTAATAAGTCTAAATGTCTCATGTAACTTTTATCTTTATTGCTAATGCATGCCGAAACTCTTTTCCGAATTGTAAACAAGGAATCATTTAATCCGGAAATCGCAATGTTTACCTTCTCATAATCAAAGTTGAATTTATTCGCACAGTCTCTGCTTATAAACGATGAAGTACTGCCGCCATCAAGTAATGTTTTGACTGGATGTAGCTTATTCACACTATCACTAATAAAGCAAATAGCCGTGCTCAGAAGAACACTTTTTTTGCATCTGTTTACACTAGTCGCTGTAAGTAGAGTATTACCGCTGTAAGGCAGAAAGTCTGGCGCTAGGGGGGAAAGCACACTGGAACTACTCGCTGTTTCGTTTTTATTTTTTTTCTTCTCTTTCGATGATTTACTTTCTACTGGAAAATACAATGTCATGTGGTGCCTTTTCCCACAAACGGAACACGAAAACTTTGATCTGCAGTTTTTGACGGAATGGTTTAATCCTAGGCAATTAAAGCATAATTTATGACTTTTGATGATTTCAACCTGATCATTCACCGGTTGTTTCAAGAAATTTGGGCATTTTGCCAAAAAATGATTTTCCTCACAAAGAACACACTTTAAACCTTTTGCATCGGCAAGGAATACCTTTGAAACATTTTTCGACGTTTTGTAATTGTTGCGAGATTTTTGAAAACTGTGCACACTTGCGGCAAGGGACTTTCCGCGAGATGTGAAAAATAAATCTACTTCCTTAGCCATTAGTTGAGGCGGAAACCAACTTTCAGCTTGCCTTACAGAAATATGGGCTGACGTTTCTCGATCTAATGTCTCAAACAATTTGTCTGATATTACTAACTGCTTCAGAGTTTCAAAATCAGACACTTTCCTCAATTTTAAGTAATATTCGAAATTTGTGGTTAATCGCGACACGAACTGCACATGGGACTCATTTAGGCGTTGAGCCTTTTTAAAATTTTCTAAAACAATTTGTGGTGTAGGTTCGAATTCTTTTAGAATAATAGCTTTTACTTTTTCATAGTCACTTAGCTCCTCATCTCTAATATACACGATAATGTTCGAAGCCCGTTCCCCTAACAAGTTTAACAATATTTCCGCTTTAGATTTCTCAGGCACATTTTTTGTCGCGAAAGCTCTTTCTAAAGACGAGAAAAAATAACTCCAGTTTTCAGGTTTACTCGGAACCTTCAATGTTAGTGTTCTTATACTTTTAATAAGAGATTCTAAGGAATCGGAACTTTCTCCTTTACTTTCGGTTTGATCATTATTAACACTTTTTGTTTCAGCTCGCAATCGAGCAATTTCCAGTTCTGTTTTAGATCTCTCTAATTTAATTTGTTCTAACTGTAATACTTTAGCTTCTTCAGATTTACGATGCTCTACTATGGAATTACCCAACTCTATTACCGAATTTGGATCGGATTTAAAAGCTTCACTACTTTTAATCGCTAAATTTAAATCTGTAACAGTTATCTTTTCACTTAACTCTATATTCAGTTCTAAAGCCAATAGCTTTAAATCCTCTTTAAGTGCACCTTTTATCAACATTATACTCTTAATGAAATAACACAAGATAATAAGTAATTCTTCTCAATAATTTAAACACAGTAACACAGTATATAAATTTTCTCAAAACTCTTACACAGTATCTCAAAGTAACAAAATGATACTTTATTCTTAAATCGAAACTGCTGACTTACTTGTTACTTGTAACTAACTCTTAATCCATAGATCTCTGGCCCATGACGGACCACGATGTTTTGCACAGGCACTACACTATAATTCAATAAACTCAGGAACAATGGACTGTATTATATCTCACTTTAATTCTCATTAATTTACATAGTTCATGGCCACTCGAAGCCACGCTACCTCTCACACGCTCTTAGCTCACAATCTCATGTCACAAAACTCTAAGAGCTCAAGACGCATGCGCCGACGCTAGTAATGAAATGCGCGCAACAATATTCCTGACGGTTTTCTCGCGTATTCATATCATTAAAAGTTTCTCAATTTTATTCTGTCTTCGGCGTTGCTTTACTCTTGTCAATAGCGCTTGTCACGCTGGTGTAGGTTTGAGCCAACTTGCGCATTAATTATTTCTGTGTAGCCTTTGGCTAATTTACAACTTAAATTTAGTTTAAACTTGAATTTGGTACTTTTGAGTTATGCCATAAATGCTGGCTGTTTTGTAAGTACAAGAAGTGTCTTAAGTACAACTTTCAGTCTTAAGTACAACGTAAGTACAACTTCTGTCCAGTTGTAGTCGAGAAGTTTAGGTGCTAAATTAATCACATAGCAAATTTCAAGAAATCACAAATTTTTAATTTTACTTCCTAATGAACATTTTGACAGTACAGTACTAATATGACAGTAATCAGGAAATAACCCAGATCCGGTTTAGATAACCCAGATTCGATTCCTATTTGCAATTCATTAACTGGATCTGTCGTGGAAAAAAACATATTCCTAAATAAACACTTATCCCAGCTACAAAAATTATTCATTTTTTTTCCTTTCCAAAATACATTTTCCTACTTTCCCCAACAACATATTAAGGTCAGAATAAACATACAAATAAAAGCTTTATCCTGAACTCCATAATAAACATTACCATCCAAATAAACTTCAGACTTATATAATCACCCTACAACAAAGAGAAGGTGAAGGGTAGTTACGATTGCCGACTTCAGGACTCCTCAATGTCAAGAAACAAAACAAATTTAACGATGCAGTACTCTTTTTTTTGAACTCATGAAACCTGTCCTTAACACAGTCAGTTGCCGTACATAACACAGTTTGACATTGTTCACGATCGTTTACGATTGTTCACAAAGATTGATTAACACAGTTTTTATGTATATTTTCATGTATTCGGAACCGTCTCTTTAGGCATCGGCAACTGGAACACCCGCCAAGAACATCACGCAGATCGGTTCATCTTCTTTTCTGGTGTTTTATGAGTTCCTGTGTTTCACTTACATTACATACTTATTCATTGAATACCTTTGGTCATCTTCCCTGAGGTCGAGACTGCTTCGCAAGTTTACTTCTATCTCACATACGCTAGAGATTCATCACCACTTCATTACTTTACTTTCTCTTCTTCATTGTCACTCTGTTTATTTCTAGATATCTCTAATAAAAAGCTCTTTCTCCACTCACTCTGTGCACATCTTTCAGCCTGTGAACTCTTGCTAATCGTGACTTTTAGGAATCATTTCTCAAAATCTGGACACTGGAGTACTTCTCTCGTCTTTCCAAGACATATTTGCTAAAATACATTCGTTTTCCTTCACACACTTGACACATCTTTCAGCCAGTGCTCTTGCTATTGGTAACTTCAGGGAATCATTTCTTAAAATCTGGAAATTGGAACACTTCTCTCGTTTTTACATTACAGATTCTCTAAAATACGCTCTTTTTCCTTCACACCCAGGTGCACCTTTCAGCCAGTGAACCTTTCAGCCTGCTGTTCTTAATTTGTAAGAATCCTTTTTCGAAATCTAGAAACTGGAACACTTCACCTCTATCCCAAACTGCAGTCTCTACTCCCAACGAGGGGTTGACGAAGACTCTGAACACCCAACTCAAAACCTGTACCTAGAGGGGGAAAAAGCCCATCCGTCCATCTTCAACAAAATCTACAACCTTTTTTTCATTTTTGCCATCACAAAACTAGCAGCTGCCGCAAACTCTCACCATCCAACTCAGAACAAGTCGGTCAATGAAAGTCTCCTTCCCCTTTGGATCTTGGATCATATCTTTACTGCTGGCTTTAGCTACTAGGAGCTCTTACCAGTATATTATCATTTTACCATAGGCCATAAAGTTAAAAATTTAAGAGGTGTATTTAAAATACACCGCGCCCGAAGGCGAAATCAATAAATGAGAGAACTCATAAAATAAGTTTTGCTAAATTGCATATCATGGCATAGCATGGGTGATTATATACGTAAATGGTGGCGAGAAGCGAAATGAAAGTCTAAGCTTCTGCGTGAGTCAAGAAGAGCAGAAACACGTGATCAGCGTCCGGCATTTAGATTGGTCGAGGAGTCAGAGTTCGAAAAATGAAGTTTTTGTAGTTTTTGGCAATAAATAAAGTTCGAACATAGTAAAAGCAACATCTATTTGTGAATTTAAGAGTCCTATGTCTTTTGAAACACTTGAAAATCTTCTAAACTTGCGATATAATCATTAAATGAATAGGAAACTGTAAAAGGCGAAAATGAGGTCATGTAGCTCACTAGGGCTAATGAGTGAGAGTAAGCACTTGGTGTTACCACGAACTTTGATTTTAAAACACACGATACGAAATAGTAAAAATTAAAAGTAAAAGTAAAAATCTTGGTTAAATAAGTAGTAAAACGAAGAATTCATCGATGAAAAATAAAGTCCTAATTTTGCAAAGTTCATCTTTCTTGAATAGTAACTGCAAAGGAATAGTAAATTTTTTTTTTTTTTTTTTTTTTACACATTATATACACTACCACCACTTAGAATTGTGGTGGATCGTTCGAGGTCTTTTCACTACGTTCTCAATAGTAGGGTCATAGTCTGTAAGCGATTTAATAGCTTCATAGGGAGAATTTCTCATATCTTCAAAGAAGTTGTGTGCAGAAATTAGGATTTGGTCGTGAATTGGATTGATATCCAGGTCTTTGTGAATTTGAGAATTTCGCACGAACCAGGGTGCGTTCACTATGCTACGTAAGATTTTGTTTTGAAGTACATTTAATTTTTGTCCGTCTATTTATCGGGCAGTAGCCCATCCTTCCCCTTTGAACCAAATCCTCTCTTTTAACTTCTCGCCTAATTAATAATCATACGACAACGACTGACGCAACCAAGCCTCATTTCAAATTAATTGGTGAATCGCAGTCTGCCACGAGCTTATCGCAGCCAAAAATAACTCCATAAAAATTTCAGTAGGCGCTGCACATCCTTCTTTATTAACGGCAAGCGAGAACCTCAGGGTACTTTCCTCTTCCCGGGAAAAAAAAAAAAAATCACACCTCTACACAACGTCTCCTACGATGAACAATACTTTTATTTGCAAATTCTGCTTTCCTCGCAGACTGGCATCTAACAAACTCTGGCGTTTAAATCCACAGTTAGAAAACCTCTGAGACCAGAATTACTACATAACACAATTATTTGAGTTTTAAATAAAAGAAACTTTTACATCCTTTATAATACCGAAAAGAGTGATTCTATACAATTGTTTTAATAATTTTTAAAAGAATTATGCATGATAGTATTCTTTCTCCTGCTCCTTAACCGATGTTTTTTCTTTTACAATATTCTTTAATGATATTTATTTTAATACCTGAACTTATCTGCTGTTACTACAGATTAATGTGACAAATGCTAAGTTACTGGAAATGGGCTGATTATAGAAAAGACTGATTTCCGATTAGTCATAGGTTTTTGACTGCTGCCCAGTGGCGACGCTGTAATGCATACACAAAAGCAGTGCGATGTATGTATGCTTTAAAAGTTTGATGTGGACAATGAAGATCATGACGGAGCTTGTGCGTACTTGCAGTCATAAACGATTCAATATCTCTTTTATTTTTGATAAAACATTTTTGAATCAGACGTACATAGCCAAATCAGTGCAAGATATGCCGGCGTTCTTTAACTATTATATTTATACTTCTGGCATTTTTATTATGTATTTGAAGTTTGAAAGGTAAGTTGATATCAGAATGTTACACTAAAGTTTAAGAAGAAATGCTGAGATTATAATATGAAGGTGAAATTAAGAATAATACAGTTATGGTTTTACTTTATTACTATTGGTTAGTTAAGTTTTGGTTTGCATATTTTAACATTATTATTGGCTAAAAGACTTTTATTTAAGTGCACGTGTCATGAACACCATATAATAATCCTAAGATAGGGATTAATTTTGAAACGATGCAGACAGATTTATCATAAGCGTGCCGCTACTTTTAAGGTAGAAATAAGAAATAACAAAAGAAAATTAAATTAGAGAACATGTAATAAAAGTGGTTGACCGTCTGCTGTGAGTGCAAATCATCGTAAGTACAAGACTTCCTACAAGTCTTAGAGCTTTGATACTTGTTTTGAGCTCAAAAATGAAATGTAGAATAAAATGTCGAACCTTTTAAAACGGAAACTCTGTTTTAAGTTGAACTTAAAATGCTATTAAGTTATAGATATTAAACATTATGAACTGGCAAAGACCAACATTATGAATATGCTTGCGTGATTTTGTTGCATTTAGGGAGCCTTTTATATATTTTAATTTAAAAGTCTTCTAGTCATAAACTCTTTATTGAGGCATTGTACAGCTTTTTAATGTCTTCAAGTAACACTTTTTTATTTGATTTAATTGCAAGTTTAGCATATCCTGAAAAGGACTTTTTTATCGACGGCTGACCTCGACTTTTTAGCCATTAAGTCTTTTTGGATAGCTCAGTAAAGTCTAGAAAAAAAGCAAAAGTTTTAAAATCCTTTGCATAATTACTGTTTGCAGCGTCCTTAAGAGAAAGGCAAATGGAGAAGTGGTCGCCAGTCATGCTAACCAAGACATATAAAGGATATATTGAGTTTTAGACTCATACGATGAAGATGTGTTTGCAAAAATGTCATGGTCAGGCCTAAGAAGAAAATTTTTTCACGCCCACAGTTCTAGGTAGATTATGGGAAAATGATGTCTTTAGTACAGAGCTCCTGAACTTTTTCTCTAGAAACTTTTCTGAACATCATTGTATTTCATCGATATGCAATGATGCTGGATTTAATACATTTCTTAGGAAAATCAGCAACAGAATGCGGTTGAGATAAGTGCGAAAGTTTGAAAAATATGTCCGCAGATTTATTTCCTTAATTGCTGATCTTAGATTAGGGCTACCATTTTCAAAATTTTTCAAAGTGAAGCAGATAACTTTCAACACAGAGGCAAGAAAAGTTTTGTAAATATAAAATATAATATTTATGAGGTTTAAACTTATTGGATTGGATTAAATCTACTTCGTCGATAGCGCATAAACTACAATAGAATAAATTCACTATATTTGTTTACCATAGCGAAACTCTGGCGCTAGGTTCACTTAACAGCGTTATATTTCGTTCATATTATAACTCAGAATGCGCAAAATTTATATCATTTGAAGAATTATCTAATCGTTGCCACCTGTTCTATTCAAATACTTTAATAAATCTAGAACAATGTATAAAAGAAATTAAGCAAACAAAACAAAAAAGAAACAGTTTTTCACAGACGATTCAGTATTTCTCATTCAATTAATTCAGTTCTCCCTTCGCGAGAAGGCAATAATACATAAAAACTCAAAATATCTATATTAAAAATTACGAAGTAAATCTTAAACACTTATTTCCTCGAAAAATTCCAGAAAGAATTAAGCATGATTTAATTCGCAATAATAAATGACGGCGTTATCTTTGTTGTTGCGAAGCTTAGTCTCTCTAGATAGGCAATAAATCTACTATTCTTCTGTTTCAAATTTAAACAAACATGTCCGCCATGTTACTTAAACATTAGGCTTAATCGCACTAAAACAGCTTTTAAATTGTTGATAATTCTACAAATATTGCTTGCAGATTTCTTAAAAGCATAAAACCTTAACCTGAAGATATGAACAGCATAATTCAATCATTTTTAAAGTAAAATATGTACAATTTACTAACATATAAGAGTAAAGAAACTGAGATCACTGAGCCGGGTAACATAGTGGATATATATATAAATATATTTATATACGTTTGGTGCGGCTGATTGGACATTAATTGCTGGCTGATTGGACAGCCACACCAAACGAGAAAATACGAGGTGGACATCTACATGTTATAGCAGTCCTGTATACAAAATTTCAACGTTCTGAGGCTACTCGTTTTCGAGTTATGCGAGATACGTACGTACTTACATATTATGTTCGTACAGAAGCCACGAAAAATTCTCTTCAGAATTCATTTTAAAGCAGTTTTGTAATTTTTTGGAGGAAAAGAGTCTTTTATTCTGTCCTTACGTACAGATATCACGCAAAAACATCGTCAAATTGCATTCGATAGCAGTCAAAATGGATATTTTCGTTGAAATATGCTGCCTGAAACTTTTCGCGAGTACAATACTTCCTTTTTACTTCGTACAAGGAAGTAAAAATAGTACTAGAAGTTGGTTCAATACCGGAGAGTCAGAATTAAAGTATCTACAGCGAGACCGCAAAGCGGAATTCCAGAGTTGGCAGGAAATTTGCCACATAATGTGCCATAAACACTCTCTGTCTCAAATCTAAAAACCTCAGTTTAAATACTTAATACTAATTTACATTCTGGTGTGGAATACGGAAATGAGAAGTGAAGACTGAAATTGTAAACGACTGGTTAATTAACATAAGGTTCCGTACATTTTTCACACCAGAATTTAATTAATTCAATGAAAGTCATTAACTACCTTGCTAAAATCTTAAATTCTAAACCTAGAAAATGACTAATTTTTTTACAATTATGAAGTTTGTTCCGTCTTTTCGGTAGATAGGTGGCGCTCTTGCTGCGCGCCAATGAAAAATATTCCACTTGACGCTTGAACATGAAGAATGACGCATGTCATTCTTTTTTTATGCTTGATTACGTTTCATGCCCGCTATAGGCGGAAGTAATATACTATATCAATAAGTTTATCGTTAATAAATGTTATTTCTATGTTCTGTGAAATCTTGAAGTTTTTGATTGCCATTTCTAATGCTTTCCCAACCTGACTCATGAAAACGAAACAACTTAGAAATTATGACTCATGGTACACCACCACTCATTTTGTAATGTACTCACTGTAATACTCTAAAACCTGAAAATAGTGTGCTTTTACAGACATGTTCTGTTATTGCTCAAAGCAAAAATAAATCGAGAATCGTAAGATTATTAATTGATTCAGGTAGTTAACGGAACTTCATCACCCACAAGTTAGCGCGCGATTTAGAATTGCAAGTCATTAGAAAAGAATTTCTAACAATTTATTCGTTTGGAAATCAGCGCGGTAACTCGCAAGAATTTGATGTATATAGTCTAAAAATAAAAAATAAAAAAGATGATCGCTGCCTTGTTGTAGAAGCTATCGAGATATAATTAATATCATCAACAGAATTCCAGGCACCATCCACATGTCAAAACATTAAAGAATTTATGACTAAAAAGGATTTGGAACTTTCGGATACAGGTCCCGATTGCAAGTCATTAGAAAAGAATCTCTTAACAATTTATTCGTTTGGAAATGAGCGTGGTAACTCACAAGAATTTGATGTATATAGTCTAAAAATAAAAAATAAAAACGATGATCGCTGCCTTGTCGTAGAAGCTATCGGGATCGAATTAATATCATCAATAGGATTCCAGGCACCATCCACATGTCAAAACATTAAAGCATTCCTAGCATCTCTAAAAAGATTTGTGTCACGCAGAGGAAAACCCAAGAAAATCTTTTCCGATAGAGGCACCAACTTTGTTGGGGCTGATCGAGAATTAAGAAGATACATAGCTACACTTTCCTCTGAGGAAGCATTTCAAAACTACCTGAGCGGTGAAAATATTCAATGGATCTTCAATCCTCCTGCTGCCCCTCACTTTGGAGGCCTTTGGGAGGCTGGAGTGAAACAAATGAAGATTCATTTAAATCGGACTATTGGGACCCAGATTCTGACATACGAAGAATTTCACACCTTAATTACACAGATCGAGGCGTGTTTGAATTCCAGGCCAATAGTTTCCATCTCATCTGACCCTGAAGATTTTAATCCTTTAACACCTGGACATTTGATAATTGGTACTACATTAACAGCAATTCCTGAACCTGATCTTACAAATAATAAGCTAACCCCTGCTGAAAGATGGAAATTGACACAGCAAATTTTCCAGAGCTTTTGGAAACGTTGGTCTAGAGATTATCTTTCTCAATTTCAAGGGCGTACCAAATGGTTGAGGGATAAACCAAATTTAGCCCTCAATGACTTAGTCTTGATGAAGGATGAAAATTTGCCTCCATTAAAGTGGCGACTTGGATGAGTAATTGAACTATATCCTGATGCTGATGGTAAAGTTCGTGTTGTGAAACTAAAACCTTTATTGGGCGAAATGAAGCGTCCTATACATAAACTTTCCCGCTTACCATGGAGTGAATAAGACTCTAAAAACAACATTAATTGTATATTCATAATTTGTGTCATTATTATTATTATTAATTAAATTATGTTTCAGATTTAGAGAATGGACTACAATTGTGGATTATGGTAATTTAGCAGTTTCATCATTTTGTTTTCCTCCTAGAGATTGTAAGTATGTTTTATTTGTAAAATTTTATGCTAAATTTAATGTTGTTATTTAATTTAAATTTGTCATTATGCATTGTTATTTTATATGATATACCGTTGAACGTTTGGGAAACTTGTTTAAATCTAAAATTGAAGATCTTTATAATAATGTTGTAATGAACCAATGTTCATCGGGGCGGAGTATGTTCCGTCTTTTCGGTAGGTGGCGCTCTTGCTGCGCGCCGATGAAAAATATTCCACTTGACGCTTGAACATGAAAAATGACGCGTGTCATAAATTTTTTATGCTTGATTATGTTTCATGGCCGCTATAGGCGGAAGTAATATACTTTATCAATAAGTTTATTGTTAATAAATGTTATTTCCATGTTCTGTGAAATCTTGAAGTTTTTGATTGCTATTTCTAATGCTCTCCCGACGTGACTCCTGAAAACGAAACAACTGAGAAATTATGACCCATGGAACACCACCACTCAAAATTAAATGTCTAAAACTAAATTTTTACAGAAGTTTCAATTTCGTTGGAATAAATTTGGCGTCTTCATCACCATTTAATTTATTCTCATGTCTTTCAGGCATTTTGGAAAAAAAAAAAAAAAAAAAAAAAGGTTTAGCAAGGGAAAAACTTTACATTTTATAGTTTTCAACTTGGCATTTACAATTTCATTACCGATATAAACTCAGTTTTTCACTCCTGCTGTCTACAATTGTAATGTATGGAGGTGTGTGTGAAAATGTGTAGAGTTTTGAACAAACTACCTTCTAAGAAAAATCCTACAAATTAATAACTAAGACACCCTACAAGTCAACGACACCGTATTTCAAGATTGTACCTTATGTTCTAAGATTAATTTTCATTAAATCTTATTCATTGGAGAACCTGAATTTTAACTCTTTAAATTTTTTAAATAATAATATTTAATAAAAGCTCTTTAATAAAATCTACGCTAGCTTTTATTTTACTTCAAATTATTATCAAATGTTAGCGTGTACTTTATCTTGCATAATAATAGAATACTTTATTTTTAAAAACAGTTAAAAACGTACTGTTATGTAAAATCATTAAATTTATTTACATTCAAAACATTACTCATTTTGGCTTTTACATCACAATGTATATAAGTTGCTAACATCTATTCTGCAGTTGCTCCAAAATTTTATCACTGCAGTCTCTTGGACTAAGAGGTTACAATTTATATTCATACTTAAAATAAAATCCTTCAAGATAGATGCATAGATAAACTGAAAAGCCTTATACTGAAGAAAAATTAGGACGTCTTCTCGTTTGAGGCAACACGAATAGCTACTGTTGCTCGTCTATTGTTTCAAGAAGTTGATTCTGTTTATATTATAAAACGCGTTCATAACAACTGGTTAAATCAGAAAAATCACGAAGAAGCTATGTAGTTTTCAAATTTTGAACTATCTTCAAATAATATATGTACCTCTTCATTTCTTACCTTAAAAAATATATACGAAGCTGAAAATGGTAATTTGTTAAAATATGGATATACAACATCTCATGACGCTCTGTGGCCTACAAATTCAGACCTTCAAAATGTGAAACTTGCTTTGCAAATTTTCAACCAACAAATATCACAAGGCCTGAAAGAATTAGGTGTAAAGCATAATTTGTCAAATTTTCATGAACCATCTGCATATATTAAAATATTTTCTTCGTGGTTTTCAATAATGAATATTAAAACACCAAACCTAAACAAAAGGTTACAGTCCTGTGATGACTTCTGCAAACCATTAGTATGGAATGAATCAGACAAGAAATTTGTATTTTTAATAAATTTTTTTTATTTGTTGACAAAATCGAAAGACATGAAGAGTGATACTGGTAGGTTGACAAAAGAGACACTTTCTGCTGTTATATTAACAAGAGCATGTATGATAGAACTGTGCAGGTATTGTATAGGTGAACTCAACATGTCCTACTTTTAGCCTGGTAAAACCCAGACAGACGAATTGGAACATCGTTTTAGTTTATATCGCAGGATGGCTGGAACACATTCTCATAGTTGCTACGACACGTTTCTTGGAGTAGAAAACAAACTACGTGCATGTTCTGTATTAAACTTAACTAAAAGTAAAGAGGCAGAGGCAATTGTTATCGATGATTTCTCTAACTCTTTTAATTTGATTAACGATACTTCTCATGAAATTATTGTAAAACGGTTTCATAATTTCAAGCATATTGATGTTACAGATTCTGATCTTGAAAGTATGGTTGATAAATTGCCTTTGCATATTTGACTGGGTATGGTGGACTGAAGTATGGTCTCTTATTACGAGCAACGCTCCTACATGATCAGCTGATTTTGACCCGTTTGTATATATGTTCCAAAAAAAGTTGCCTGCATATTATCTCATTGGTGTTTCTCTTATCAAGATGCTGAAACACTTCGAGAATATCAGTTTGTGGTTCATGCCATGAGAGATTTCTAGATGCTTTGCTGGTTGGACCTTAATATCAGATCAGAGTCCAACGAGGGAACACAGATTTCTGTATTAGGGCTAGACGGACCTATAAGCAAACTCAAGCCCCACAGTCGGCTTTCCCGAAAGCAGATACTCTCGAGAGCTTAACTCCCAGCCACTGACACAAAGACCTCTCGCCTGCTGATATTATTAATGTAATACTGCGTAATTTTATTATCGTGCCGAAGCTCATAAGCCCTGAATATGAAAAGAATTTCCTGCAAGTATTTAACCAATGTAATTTAATATATGCTATGATATTAGAAATTCTTATGTGTTAGGAAATTTAAATTATTTCCTGCAAAAAAGCCATTTATCACTTAAAATTATTCAATTGCTATTATACTCTTGTACAAATACTCTTTTAAATAATTACTCACATTTAAAAAATGACAGTGTTACTAAATATTCAAATAAAAGAAAACTAAAAACAGTTGCAGTGTAACCATAAATAACAAAGAATATATTATGCATAAACCAACATAATCCTTTGGCTTGGAAAGCAATTTTAGTGTATTTAACTTTTTAATTTTAATTACCTAAACATGTATTAGTAAGTGTATTTGTAATTTTACATTTTATTATTTTTGTAATTTAATTTCTTGTTTCTCTATTAAAACATTAAAAATTGATAGGTTTGTAATTAAATGTGTTATGCAAATAAATAATATTTAAGACCTCATTTGATCTATTGAATTGTTTTAAACATTTTGTATAAGTAACATAAATAGTTGTACACATACCAGCAAACAATCGAGATTTATACTCATGTTTTTTAAATCATAATATATTTTTCATTTAAAATATAAATTGTATGCTTGAAAATTACTTTTGACTGATCTTTGTGTATATATATGTGGTTGGGGAGTTGAAGATGCTATCCTTATGGAAAACACACTTCCACACCACAGACATTTAATGAACACAAAAGAAAAGGTACAGGATTGAATCCAATGACAGTGCCGTTGCGCATTCATGCGCTTGTTGAATACAAACAGAGTTCTGCATAACTTTTACATATTTTAAATAGCTGCTTGGCGCCTACTCGCGCTCGCTATCCCATACAGTTCTTGAGTTACCACCTTCGCGTGAAAACAACCTCTTCAGTTACCACATTCGCGTGGAACTACTTCTTCAGTTATCACTTTCGCGTGAAAATCAATATCTTACCACCTTCTCGAGTCGACATCTTAGCCCCTTCGCGTGGAATCGTCATGTGTCTTCGCGTGTGTGATGATGTCATGAGTGACATCCTCCTCTTTCCTCTCGCTGCAGGCGCATAGCTGATGCCTTCTGGTGGCTGTGTAGAAATAACTGTTACCATCGAAAACACGGATCAACGACACTGGTACATCAAGACAGCACCTGAAAATAAATTTAAAAAAATAAAATAAAAGGAAAAAAACAAAGATAGAAGTGCGGAAGGACCACACACAGTCCTAAACAGGAACAGTCCAAGGCTTCATGTGATCAGCTGCTGTAATGGTACAGCCACGACTTTCATGGTGTCCTACTTTTTCCACCTGGTACCGATCTTTCCCTTTCCTCGCTGTTACGGACGACCTCGATACGGAGCGAAGAACTTTGGCCTTAACTTTAGACCACCTTCGTACTGCGTTCTTTGTAAGGCAACTAGGTCATCCACATTGTATACCTGTGCCTCTTTTCTCTTCTTGTTATATGTTTTTCTATCCTCTTCCTGAATTTTTAGAATGTTTTTCTTTGCTTCCTCTCTCATATCTTCTCGATCTTTCATCATAATATTTGTTTCTTCTTCTTCGAGAACTTCCATAATCTTTAAGTCCTCTCGATTTCTCATTATAACACCAGTGAGGCGCTCAAATGGAGAACTCTTTGTGCTTCTGCTCTTAGTGCTGTTCAAGATACGTTGTACATCTCCAAGATATTTGTACCACTTGGTTGGATCATCTATGGATAATTTGGATAGGACTGGAATCAGAGTGAGATGAATTCTTTCCACTTGTCCATTTCCTCTAGGAACGCCTGTAGTTGTAAATATGGGCTCAATCTTCTCCTGACTACAGTAATCTTCAAAGTCTTTAGAGTTAAAAGCCGTACTTTTATCGCTTATCATTCTCAAAGGATTACCGAAAGTTGATTGTTGCAGTTTCAGCTTCTGCAATGCCTCTTGAGCTGATGTAGACTTACTGGAGAGAGCCACACGAACTTTGTGAATGCATCAATCACGGTTAAGGTATGATTGTAGTTCTTATTTGTCGAAGGTAATGGTACTAGAAAATCAATATGAAAAGTGTTCAAAGGAATACTATCTTTTGGTATGGGATTTAGCAACCTTTCGCCCTTACCTCGTTTTCTGTCGCACAAAATACATTCTACACAGTTTGAGATAACTTGTTCAATTCGTTTTCTAAGGTTAGGAATATTAAAAGTCCGTTTTAGGTACTGCGAAGTGTCCCTTGTAATGAAAACAAAAGAAAAGGTACAGATTGAATCGAATGACAGTGCCGTTGGGCCTTCATGCGCTTGTTGGATACAGAGTTCTGCATAATTTTTACATATATTAAATAGCTGCTTGGCGCCTACTCGCGCTCGCTATCATATACAGTTCTTGAGTTACCACCTTCGCGTGGAAACAACCTTTTCAGTTACAACCTTCGCGTGGATAACCTCTTCAGTTATCACCTTCGCGTAGAAATCAACATCTTACCACCCTCGCGTGGAATCGTCATCTGTCTACATTGAGTGACATTCTCCTCTTTTCTCTCACTGCAGGCGCATAGGTGATGCCCTCTGGTGGCTGTGTAGAACTAACTATTAGCACATATATTATTATACATATGTGATATTTTAGAGGCTCGTACGATGAAAAAACGTAGTAGATATTGTATATATATGTAAAGTATAAAATTTAGCTTTCAAATGATAAATTAATAGCCCATTTAACTTCCGTTTCATTCTAAAAATAATAGCAATAAATTTTTCTCTCCCTACAGTTCTGATGCGCTCTTACCAGTAAAATCTGAACCCAAAATCCTGTACACTAAAGTGCCATGTGATCTGAAATGGAATTTGGTATAAAAAGGTCAATGACGTCACTACTTCTTATCTTCCGTCTTTTCTCTTGCTTCGTGTCTCTGCTTTACATTGTCGCTAATCTCGTAGTGTTTATTCCTCTAAATACGTCAATTGTTTAAGATGTAAGCTTGTAACGTTGCGCGCCTCCAACTTGCACGCAACCAAGAGGTGACTGTGAAAACTGGATAAAATACAGAGTCTTGTGAAGGGTTTAAGTCCCTTTTTATTCAACGTAAAAATTACAATTGCGTGCTCTTGACGCTCACAGACTGCGCCAACTCGGCGGTCAAATAAAAATAATAACCTGAAAAGAAACTAAAGACAAGACTCTAACTACGAGGCTCTCTAAAATAACTAACTCACCGCGTTTTACAATACCGCTGCGAATTCAGCAGACTTGAAGCTCACTTGAACGATTAACACTACTTCCCGCCAAGCACATAGGCCGAAACGCGGGGTTCTTCAATTTCTCGCTAACTACCTCCGCGCTCGTGAAGTAAGAATATCACACACCGAACTCGTTTCCCTTCTATTTAAATCATAATACTTCCGCAGATAATTTGAATCCTTGCGCGTTCTACTCAAATTTACATATTCTGGCATTGGCAGTTCCAGGGGAAAGTAAGGCTTGACAGGAAGGTGTCCGCCGATAACATCGCGGCAAAAACATCGTCGACGAAAACGTCGCGGAGAAAACAACGCAAGGTGAAAACGTCGTGCTACAAAACATCGCAAAGAGAAAACATCGCAGTTCTAAAACATCGTGGTACAAAACATCGTCGTAGAAAAAAAAGCGGTTCAAAAAGATCGCAGTTTAAAAACATCGTCGTCGAAAATATCGTGGTAAAAAATAAAGTATCTACAAATCATCGCATGACGATAATATCGCAGACATGCTTTTTTCAGGTTTTAATAATTGTAAATGGATATTCCCATAATGATTTGTGAGCGCAAGGTGTAAAGAAGGATAAATTTTACTTTCAGATATTTTATTAACTAATAAATTTTTGCTGAAAACGTAAGAAGGAAACTTAAGCATAGAAAATTAAATGTAACTTATAGATTATACTTTTCATGAAATATTACCAGTAAAAACTTTATAAAAATGATTTATTAATGGCCTTTGTTAGTTAACTAAGTCGGTTTAAAATTATATTAAGTGCTATAAGTTGCATTAATTTTTTATGCTTAAGTTTCCTTTTTATTTTCTCAGCAAAAATTTATTAATTAATAAAAAATATGAAAGTAAAAATTATCCTTCTTTCCATCTTGCGCTCACAAATCATTATGGGAATATCTATTTACACTTATTAAAGCATGCCTGAAAAAAGCATGTCTGCGATGTTATCGTCATGCGATGATTTGTAGATACTTTATTTTTTACCACGATATTTTCGACGACGATGTTTTTAAACTGCAATGTTTTTGAACCGCTTTATTTTCGACGACGATGTTTTGTACCACGACGTTTTCGCCTTGCGTTGTTTTCTCCGCGACATTTTCGTCTGCGATGTTTTTGCCGCGATGTTTTCGGCTGTAACCTGACAGGAAAGATAGTTTAAACTTAAAATAAATGTTAGTTAAAATAAATATAAACCCTACATTTGCCGCTGCCAGAATTTGGAAAACGTGGAAGCAGGTCCTACAAACGACGTGTTGTAAGTTTCTCTAATTCTGAACTAACTGGCGAGAACCTCGTTTACACAAAAAAAATCTTATGTAACAAATTGTATACTAAAATTCTGTTGCTCGTTATAAAGCTCTCTTCTTACAGCAACTTTTCCTGGACTTCATCAATCAATCTTGGTCTTTCCTTCCAGCATCTGGAAGGAATAAGTATCAGTATCTTTCTAAATACATTATAATTTACACTTTCTTGACACAATAAATTTTTGTTTTTTAAACGATTCGTTTTTCTTAGTTATTGCTTACTTCACATTCATTCAATTTTTCAAGCATTAATTTAACTTTACCCTGGCTCTCCACCGTGTGTGGTGTCAAACGGGAATATTCGTGTTTTAGTCTTACAACACTTCCCCTAACCACCATGATTTGTTAGAATTCAACGACCAAATAGACACACCTTACTCGACATTCTACAACTCAATGAGCTACTTTAATATTCTTAAAAATTCAAATGTAGGTGGAGAACCCTACAAAACACATTCATTCTAACTTCCCCCTCATTCATCTTTAAACATGCAGGCTTTCGCTCTAAAGCATGACTTTATCTACAATTTAATACTTAAATTTTGACTTCATTGCTTTTAAGCATTCACTTTTAGCATCTACAATTTTATGCTTCTAGACTAAATTCTACTTTTACATAACATTCAAGTATTTACGTACATTTACAAAATTTTAATACATATGATTTTTACAATTTACCATAAAATGAATAAGAGAAAATAAATTTTTACTTTACTCATTCTTCGCCAAGCTGGCGGCACTGAAACTAAAATTCTTATTAATACAAGAATACGAAGTTATTTTTATCTTCGGCCAAATTTTGGCTTTAACATAACAGAATTAGTCTTTCGACCAACAGAAAATGCTTGTTTTTAGCTTTTACACTTAAAGAAAATAATACTTTTGCCTTAGCTAAATAAAGTAAAACAAAACTAAGTCTCAACCGAGACATATTGACTTTCGTCAAAACATAGAACTTCGTACTTATGCATAACATTTCGGAACAAAAGAGAAAAAAAATTTATAGAAGGTTTTAACTTATCTTTGAATTTTCGATGCTTGAAACTCCGTCATTCGTTTTTGGCAAAATTGGTCCCAAGTTAGAGGTTTCATGGATGTTAATCTTCTCCTTACTGCCCTCCGAGTGTCGTCCACATCACTTTTTCTTTTGCGTCCTCTACATGCTGGCCTCTTGGCGGAGTAATCGTCTGGTGGTTGGCATTTCCGTTTTTCCCTGGGACGGCTGGTCTTGACGTCCTCCGGTCTGGAGTCCTTCTTGAATTTCTTCTGTTCCTCGTATTTTTGTGCCTCCTGTTGGCGTTTCAGTTTCCGGAACGGCGGTCTTGCTGGCACCTGACTCTGTGGCCGTGTGCGCGTTCTCCTTGATGTATAATTTCTCCTGCAATTCTTTGTAGGTGGTGTTTTTCTCTTTACCACGGTTTCTTTACCCGGTTCATCTGTATTTTTGTTTTTCTTAACCGCTGGAGTTTGAAAATTATTTTTTCTTTTTGATACCGACGTCCGGGTTGTAGAAGGGCTAGGTCTCTCTTCAGTTCTCTGCTTCTTGGGTGGTGGAACAGTTGTTGTTATTTCTGGACTTTCTACTTCGTTTAGACTTGAGTCCTGCAAGAAACTTTTAAGGATTTCAAAATCATTTGGATTATAGTATTTTTTCACATGGTCGGGACTTGCTTTACAGATCTCCCCTCTCTCGTTCTTAAGGTATAATACGACTCCTTTGATTTCATTGAATTACTACATAGGGGCCTTCAAATTTTGGAGCTAGCTTTGCCGTAAAATTATCTGGGGCACTTGATAAAGAACATTTCCGCTTCAATAGTTTATCCCCAACTTTAAAATCTGCTTCACGGCGTTTTCTATCATAATACGCTTTTTGCTTATTTCTTGCCGTATCCGAGCTTTTAAGCGCCTGATCAATAAGTTTCTGCACATCTTTCTGTTTAAATTCTTGCTCTCTTTGTTGCACAAAGAATAATTTATCTAAAGGCGTAATTAACTTTCGGCCTAAAAGTAATTCTGCTGGGGTTTTTCCCGTAGTATCGTGATTTGCCGTTCTTAAAGCATAAGCTAATTCATTTATGTAGCCATCCCAGCGCTTGTGATGTGTGCTCACGAAACTGCGAATTATTTTTACTATGTTTTTATTCACTCTTTCTGCTATGTTTGCCTGCGGTCTATACGGAACCATTTTGATATGGCGTATGCCAAGTCCATTGCATATGTTTTCAAATATTTGACTAATGAATTGTTTTCCGTTATCGCTAATGACTTTTATCGGTGTACCGTATTTTAAAATGTATCTGTGTAAGAATGCATCTGCGACTGTTTTGGCTGACGCGCGTTTAAGTGGAACAATTTCTGTCCATTTTGAAAAATGATCTACTATTACTAAAAGAAAACGATTTTTATTTAACTCGCTCTGGGGGAAGGGACCAAGAAGATCTATGCCTAAAATTTCATTCGGAAATGTAGCGCGAATGCTATTTAAGTACCCGGCCGGGTTGTAATTAATATCATTTATTAACTGACATTGATTGCAGGACCTGACATACGCAGTTACTATTTTGTATAATTGTGGGAAATATACCGCCTCGCGTACCCTTTTTAAAGTCTTTCTGACCCCTAAATGACCCGCTGTTTTCGCGTCGTGTAATTCCTTCAAAATGCTTAATCGAAGCGAGGCTGGGATGACTGGTTTGTACTCGAGATTTTCGTTTGTTGTTTTCGTATAAAATAATAAACTATCTATTATTTCATAGTTTTCTGCTCTATTTCTTATCGCATCGATATCTGTGTGCTCAAAGCTTTCTGGGTCTTTCAAATATGCATAGATATTTCCAAATTCAGGATGAGCTTTCAGTTCAGTGATAATACAGGGGTATTGATGAGCGCTTCTTTTAATCTTTCAAATGCTGTATTTGCTTCCGCTGTCCACGTAAATTTACCTCTCTTTCTTTTGATTACTAAGAGTGGTTCAACAATATTAGCGAAATCTTTTATGAAAGACCGATAGTAAGAACATAACCCAAGGAAAGAAGAAAGTTTCTTGGCGGTGTTGGGCGGTGGGAAATTCTTCATGGCTTTTATTTTTGAATCTTGCGTTTCTATACCCTTTTGCGAAATTTTATAACCGAGATATTTAAGTTCTTAGTTGCGAACTTGCATTTTGAGGCATTAATTGTAAGACCGGCCTCTTTTAATAATTTAAAAACCTCGTCCAAATCTTTAATATGTTGTTCCAACTTACTACTCGTTATAATTATATCATCTAGATAAATTAAAGTTGATTTTCCTAGGACAGGCTTTAGAACAATGTCCATAGCTCTCTGGAATGTTGATGGGGCCCCACACAACCCAAAGGGCATGCGTAAAAATGCATAAGTGCCCGATTTTCTTATAAACGCGGTTTTATGTATGTCTTCGGGTCTCATAGCTATTTGATAGTAGCCAGACGTTAAGTCCAAAGTAGACATGTATCTTGTCGATTTGATCTGTCTAATAATTTCCTGTATAACCGGCAAAGGGTAAACTGGGAATTTAGTAATACTATTTAGTTTTCTGTAATCGATAGCAAACCTCCAAGCCCTTTTATCCGAAGGAGGACACTCGTTCTTTTTCCTACATAGTACGACTGGACTCGCGTACTCACTATTTATGGGCGTTATTATTTTATTCTTTAACATCTCCTGAATATGTTCTTCGATGATTACGTCTTTTTGTTTGTCATACCGATAAGGTTTAGTCCTACAAGGTTTTTCGGCATTTAATTGAATCTTGTGCGTAACTATTTGGCAGTTTCCTGGTTTTTCTGAAAATAAATGAGAAAAATTACTCACCACTTGCTGTATTGCTTTCCTTTCATGTCATTCAGATGGCTAAGGTCCAATTGCGGTGTCTCCACAGGTTCCACCACCCTCTGGTCCATCTCCAACACCACGGAACTATCTTGAAAATTTAATTTGGCCCTCGCGGCCCTTAAAAACTCCATACCTAAAATAAGAGAATGTTGCAGATCTTTCACTACAAAAATTAATACTTTGAGACTTTCCTCTTTTACCTGTAAGTTTAATGATAATTTCCCGATGCAGTGACATGTTTTTCCTTGCGCCGCTATAATTTCCGTATTTTTGGTTTTAAATAATCGTACCCTATAAAAATTCTTTTTGAAGAAATTTTCACTCATAAAATTTCCTTCTGCTCCTGTATCGATGAGGGCTTCTACTGGTACATCGCCAACCAGGACTTGTATAATTGGTAGCTGTGAGTTTTTTACGATGACCGTATTTAAATGTCTATTTGAGGGTTTTTTTAAAACTTCCGGGGTCTGGACCCTCCCTTTCACAGGCCCCTCTACTCGTTTAAAGCTTTCCTTTCAATCTGTGCCTTCTGGGTACGCGGATGTTTATTTTCAAATTTTCTTTTTGGGCCTTGACCTTCGAGTTTCGATGCGTTAGCTTGATAGTTCTTTCCCCCATAAGAGCGATTTCCATTTCTGGTTTCCTCATTTGAAGATTTCCTTCGGGTACTTTGAGAATATGTTTCCCCTCTCGCTTTTTCCGCTATTCTGCGATTTTGAAACTTCACCGCCAATTCGAAGAGTTCCTGCAATGTGCTTGGGTTTCTAATTTCAAAGTAGTCTTGAACAGCGGGTAACAATCTTGGTAATATTATTTCAATAATCTCCGCATCGGGTTTCTTTCCATACAACATATCCGTTAGCTTGATTTTTCGTAGAATAAAGTCCGTCAATTCTGCTATATCCCGTTGATAGAAACTATATAGTTCGGCTCCTAGCCGTGCGCGATCTTTCACTATGGGGAAGGCCTTTACTAACGATTTTTTGAAATTTTCAAATGTCTGGCTTCCAAATTCCCCTAATAAAAATTTGCCTATATTTTTCCACCATAGCGCGGCCTGTCCTCTTAGTGCTGATGTGGCGATGGCAACTTTTTGTCTTTCAGGAACAGGGTAGAGCTGAAAGTGGTTTTCTAGAGCTTCTAGAAATACCGCCACCGAATTTTTTCCGTCGAAATGGACGTTTGGCTTGATTGACGCTCTCAAAGTCTGGACCAGGTATCCAAATCCTTCTAACTGTGTCATTTCTTGGTGTTGTCCAGCGGCTTCCATCCAATTTTCGGCCATTTCAGTTCGATAAGTGTTCGGGCGCCAATGTAACGTTGCGCGCCTCCAACTTGCACGCAACCAAGAGGTGACTGTGAAAACTGGATAAAATACAGAGTCTTGTGAAGGGTTTAAGTCCCTTTTTATTCAACGTAAAAATTACAATTGCGTGCTCATGACGCTCACAGACTGCGCCAACTCGGCGGTCAAATAAAAATAATAACCTGAAAAGAAACTAAAGACAAGACTCTAACTACGAGGCTCTCTAAAATAACTAACTCACCGCGTTTTACAATACCGCTACGAATTCAGCAGACTTGAAGCTCACTTGAACGATTAACACTACTTCCCGCCAAGCACATAGGCCGAAACGCGGGGTTCTTCAATTTCTCGCTAACTACCTCCGCGCTCGTGAAGTAAGAATATCACACACCGAACTCGTTTCCCTTCTATTTAAATCATAATACTTCCGCAGATAATTTGAATCCTTGCGCGTTCTACTCAAATTTACATATTCTAGCATTGGCAGTTCCAGGGGAAAGTAAGGCTTGACAGGAAAGATAGTTTAAACTTAAAATAAATGTTAGTTAAAATAAATATAAACCCTACAAGCTGTTCAAAAATTGGGAAGTGCACAGCGCACCCACAGTGATAATGTGAATTATCTCAGAATAAAATTATGTGTGGAATTTACCGTTATGTGTGTTCTCCGAGTGTCATCTTTCTAAACACGCAGCAAAGTCTTCAAGTTATGCAGTCCTTTACGACACCAATCCGTTGCAACTTTCACCAAGTCATCTTATTTCATCTAACAACGCAGTGTTATCACATATATATATTTGTTTACAGTCCCCGTTTAAAACATTTTAACATTTTACTTTCAAGTTATTTTTTCAAAACATCTTTCAAAATATAACTTACTAGTATGGATTCACTCTTTTAAGATAATCCTACTATAATTAAACTTAGGAGATAATATAACCAATTAATCAATATTATTTAGTAAATAAATTATTATATATATATATATGTTAAATTCAAATATATATATATATTTATTGTTTCAAAAGAATAAATTAAATTTAAATAAATTTAATTTAAATACAAATTTAAATAATTCTTTACGCCATTGCTGCAAGGAATGAAATTTAAACAAATTTAAATTTTAACAAACATATATATACTTAAAAAAGCAAATTTAAAGTTAAAATAATTAAAAAAAGTGCAAACATATAAAAGATTTAATTTTCGAACTAATCTACAATATCATTTAAATTCAGATAGCATAAGTAAATTAAGTGCAAAACCAAACCATGAAAATAAATTCACCAATTTAGCAAATTAAAATTAATCTAAAAAAAATTTTTTTTAATGCATAAGTGAATGACTGTTGAGCAGACTGGAGACAGACTTATCAAGGGGAAGTTGCCTCCAAACCTAACTCTTCAATCATTCAATTCGTGTTTCGTCATTCATGCAGGCAAGGGTAAAAGTTAAAACCAAAAGTAAAGAGTGAAGAATGTCCAAAAAGAAATACAAATAAAGTGGTACCTTTAGATATTAGCAATTAAAAATTAAAGTTCTAAAACGAAAATACTAATGAAGTTTTTTGAGAAAAAAGCAATGTAAAGTCTAGTATTAAATAAAACTTTTAAAAAAATTAAATTTTTAAAAAATTAATTTTTCAGAAAACTTAATTTAGAAACCAATGCATTTTAGAAACCCTTGTCTACAGAACCTCCCCGACACGAATATGCATATCAATAAAAAGAAACTAAAAAGGGACTAGACATAATTTATATAAACCAATAAGAAACAAAAAGAACTAACTCATAATTTATAAAAAACAAATATATACTTAAAAATATAACTTCATATCTAGAAAATACTTAAATACTACATAAAAAATTTTTAAAAAATACTTAAAGCAAGTAAATAGTAAGTTTTAATTCTAACTTACCTACTATATTAGCGTGGGGGTCTGCAAAAGTATTTCCAAAGTAATGTAAGTGTGTTCTGCAAATTATATAGATGGCGCTTATGTAAGTAAAGTTGAGTGCCAAGCTGTTTTTGTAAACTTTAATATTAAAATATTTAAAAAACATAAATCTAGAAAAAATTAAATATCCTAAAAGTATGTAATTCAAGTTTTAATTTTAACTGATCAACTATTTATGGTAGGGAGTTTAGTAGCTGAGCCAATCTAGAAATGTAAGTTTGCTTTGCAAATATAAAAAAAAGTACTAATTGAAGTAGAGTTAAGTGATTATTGTGAATTAATAAATGTAAACTTGTTTGTAATGTGAAATGTGTGTTCTGTTGCAAAATTGTTTAAATATTGCAAATAATTTTTTTTGTGAAAAATGCAAATAATTTAAAAGTAATTAAATAAAACTGAAATGTTTAAAAATTTAAAAAAATTGTAAAGTAAAATTTAAAATTTAAAGTCTTAAAATGTGTTAAAAATTCTCCAAATTTTTTAAGTAAATTTTTTTTAAATGAATTCGTTAAAAAATTTAAAAAAAAAATTCCCTTCTCAGAAATTTCCTAGAAATCTCCCCAAAATTTCCTTAAAAAAGTTAATTAAAAGCTATATTTAAAGAAAGAAAATATTGAAAGTTTAATAAACTTGATTTCAACTGGTATATCAAAACTTTACTAAATACTGGTTAAATTATGGAAAATTAGAAGAAGAAGATTAAAATCTTCACTCAATTCGGGCTATAATTGAGACTTTTGAAAAGAGTTGGCCCTTTATTAGTAAAAGGAAAGTATCCAGTATTAATTAAATATACATATTTACAAATTTATTTACAATAAAAATTTACAAGATAATTCCTTTACTCTTCTATATCCTCCATTACCCTCCAGCTAAGTTTTAAGGTAATGTTATCATACCAAAAAGAGCCAAAAAATTATAAAGTAAAGTTAATGCCTGCCTTTTTAATATATAAATTAATAAATTTTGGTGGTATTTGGTTATCAACTTGAACATTAACGAACTTTATTATTTCTTCCTTTAAATCTTCTATTTCAGTAAATAATTTTTTATTCTGATTATTTGGCTATGAAACGTGTTTTCTATTACTTTTCTAGAGATATTAGAGTTCCAATTAATTAGCTTAATAGTATGAAAATGGAAATTCCTTCTTTTATCATATAATTTAATTTTGCTGTGTTTAATAATTAGCAGGTCTAGGTATTCAATAGTATCTTGATTCGTATTCGTTTTATTAAGTGTTAAACTATTTGGGTAAATTTTGAATTGCTCAAAAGCAGAATCATTATTGAAAGCTATAATATCATCTATGTATCTAAATGTAAGTGAAAATAGCTTTAATTCATCTTATTTAAACTTAGTTGGAATTTATATTCATAAGTAAAAAGTAACATATTTGTGTAGAACTGTTTGCTTCCATAGGAATTCCTCTCACTTGCTGAAAGATCTTATTATTGAATTTAATGTAGTTATTAAATAATGCACAATTCAGATAAGTATTCCATCTTTCAATACAAAGGATGTCAAGTATGTCAGGAAAAAGTTGTGGGAGTTGCATTAAATTAGTAAAAATTTCTTGTAATGGTAGAGAAGTATAAAGTCATAGCAGTTAATGTTCTTGATTTTTAAACTTTTAAATCTGTTGAGAACTGGAGCATTGTTATAAATAATCAAACTATAATTGTGTTGTTTGTTAACGAGTTGTTGGATTAAATTACAGATTTTTTTAAGTTTAATTGCAAATATGTAATCTATATTCTTTTTATAATTATTTGTACCATTAGCAATAAATCTAAATTTGAGTGGTGATTTATGAAATTTTGGGAGAGCATATAGATTTGCTAATCTATTGTAGTTAGATGGTTGTGAAATTTGTAGTTTCTTATGAAATGCTTTTAGCTTTTTTGCAATAACATTTTCTTGTATATTGGTGAGTTTGAAAGTAATGGCATTATTTAGTTCAGTATTAATCACTGAGACATAAAAAATTTTCATATTATGCTAAAATTATTATTGGCTTTGTCAATTTTGGTGATTATGAACTTTTGTTTCAAATCTTGCAATAGAGGAATGAGAATATTCCACTGTAAATCGTCATTAAATTCAATCCTTCGAATTCTTTGCTTGAATTCTTCTAATACTTCATGTTTCCAAGCCATAAAGGTAGAATTTGGAATATTTAATTTGAAACTAGTTTTAACTATAAATTCGCCTATATTTTTTACGAAACTTTTAAAACTGTGATGTTTGTTAATTTTTAGTACTGGTCTAAATTTGGTACCTTTTTCCATTAAATTTCTTAAATGTTGGTTTTGAACTATTGCTAAATTGCCTGTAATAACATATTGATGAAATTTATTTATGTAATCTTTGTATTGAAGCTCTTTGCAGTATCTATGGGCTGTAGAAGCTAATTCATGGTGGTTAATTAGCAATTTACTAAGAGGTATTTGATACTTGAAAGCTGGTGAGATTTGTACTTTAGTAGTTGGAAAAAGTTGTTGACTTTTTCTGAAAATTTTGCTAAACTGAATATGATCATTGTTTGGATGAAGGAAATTGATTTTGCAGTAATATTTATTGTATTTGTTATTTGTAGAGAATTTATAATTGCAAAAGTCAATAATAAGGTCTTTGATAATATTGCGCCCTGTAAAATGCTGTTTAAAAAATGTTATAAGTAATTTTAAGAAATTGTGCTTACATGTATGCAACCAAGTAATTATATTTTTAGTGAAATTTTCAGCAAGAAAGGAATTATTAATATTATCGTTTAACTTTTTTGTATCTATTGTTGAAAAAAGTTTATTTTTTTGTTTATTACCTGCTCTGGTTCCTCGTAATGTTTTTTTACTGAATAATTTAAGATGGCAATAAGTTGGAATTTCAGAATTTAATTTAATGTATTGGTTGAATGTATTGAGTCCATAAGGGTAAAGTGTTTTGAATTGAAGCATGTAGAGTGACTCTTGAAATAATCTAACTTTGTATTCAGGCACAATGTTCAAAATTTGAATATTAATTTTTTTGAAATCATGTATTTGAAACTGTTCTAATTCAGCTGTATTAAGTGTGTTAAAATTAGTAAATGCGAATTTTTTAATGTGTGCTCTGTGGTAGTTAATTCTAATATTAAGACTATTTTTGGTTTGTCCAACATATTTAAGATTTCATGTGTTACAAGTGATAAGATAAATGCAATTATATGTTTTTCAAAATGGGAGTTGTTTAGTGGCTGTGATATTAAAAGGCATATTGCTAACTTTACAAGTAAATCAATTGCTAGAATGACGTTTATGGAAATTTATGTGATTGATACGAGCCATTATAAAAGTAAAGAGGGCGCTAACCTACAATACAGTGAATTTTTAAAGTAAACACGTGAATTTTTAAAGTAAATAACTCAATTTTTGGATACGAAAATTTTAAAAAACTGGGAATTTAAATATTATTGCTGATTAATTCCCTATTAATTAAAATTTAACTATTGTGTTAAACTATTTAAATTAATTAAACTAAATTATTTAGAGAGCGAGTTTAAAATTTGAATTAATTAAAAAGAAAACAAAACTATTAGAATTAGAAAGTTGTATTTAAAATTTATAATAAAAAGAGAAAAGGAAATTTTGGGACATTTCTAGGAAACTTCTGAGTAATTTCTAGGAAATTTCTGGGAATTTTTTTTAAAAAATATTTTTAAGGAATTAATTTCAAAAAATTTTTACTTAAAAAATTTGGGGAATTTTTAAAGAATTTTTTAAGACATTTTAAGATTTTTTAAATTTTAAAACATTTCAGTTTTACTTAATTACTTAAAAATTATTTGCAATATTTACACAATTTTGCAACAGAACACACATTTCACATTACAAAGAAGTTTACATTTATTAATTCACAATAACCACTTAACTCTACTTCAATTAGTACTTTTTTTGATATTTGGAAAGCAAACATACATCTCTAGATTGGCTCAGCTACTAAACTCCCTACCATAAATAGTTGATCAGTTAAAATTAAAACTTGAATTACATACTTTTAGGATATTTAATTTTTTCTAGATTTATATTTTTTAAATATTTTAATATTAAAGTTTACAAAAAATTTTTAATAAAACAAAGATAGCAGCTTGGCACTCAACTTTACTTACATAAGCGCCCTCTATATGATTTGCAGAACACACTTACATCACTTTGGAAATACTTTTGCAGACCCCCATGCTAATATAGTAGGTAAGTTAGAAATAAAACTTACTATTTACTTGCTTTAAGTATTTTTTTTTTAATTTTTATGTAGTATTTAAGTATTTTCTAGATATGAAGTTATATTTTTAAGTATATATTTGTTTTTTATAAATTATGAATTAGTTCTTTTTGTTTCTTATTGGTTTATATAAATTATGTCTAGTCCCTTTTTAGTTTCTTTTTATTGATATGCATATTCGTGTCGGGGAGGTTCTGTAGACAAGGGTTTCTAAAATGCATTGGTTTCTAAATTAAGTTTTCTGAAAAATTAATTTTTTAAAAATTTAATTTTTTAAAAGTTTTATTTAATACTAGACTTTACATTGCTTTTTTCTCAAAAAACTTCATTAGTATTTTCGTTTTAGAACTTTAATTTTTAATTGCTAATTTCTAAAGGTACCGCTTTATTGGTATTTCTTTTTGGACATTCTTCACTCTTTACTTTTGGTTTTTACTTTTACCCTTGCCTGCATGAATGACGAAACACGAACTGAATGATTGAAGAGTGATGTTTGGAGGCAACTTCCCCTTGATAAGTCTGTCTGCTGCCTGCTCAACAGTCATTCACTGATGCATTTTTTTAAAAAAATTTTAGAATAATTTTAATTTGCTAAATTGGTGAATTTATTTTCATGGTTTGGTTTTGCACTTGATTTACTTATACTATCTGAATTTAAATGATATTGTAGATTAGTTCGAAAATTAAATCTTTTATATGTTTGCACATTTTTTAATTATTTTAACTTTAAATTTGCTTTTTTACGTATATACATGTTTGTTATTATTTAAATTTGTTTAAATATATATAATTTTCACACAGTGGAGAGCATATCTAAGAGTAATAAATATAATTTTTCCTTAATTAACTTTTAAATTCTGATTTTTAAGAAATATGATTTTACTTTTATAAAAACATCTGCTATTGTGTTTACAGATGAGATAAAAGCAACATAGCATAGAAATAAGATATCGAGGAGTTTTGATTTTCAGACTTGATTTTCTTAAGACTGATTTTTAATTGAATGATTTGAAAATTCAGCTTTTACTAGTAATTTCGTGAAACCAAAATTTGGTATTCAAGATAATCAAGTTTTGGTGAACTAAGTATCAAATCTGATTACATTACATATAGTATAATTATAATAATTTTGTTAAAAGCTACTCATTTTAAAATTAATAATATTTATTTGACTTTATGCGAGTTTAATGATATTTATCTTTCCTAAAGTTTTTCTCTTTAATTATTTTGTTACAGAGAGAAAATAAAAATATAAAATCAGTGTTTAATTTTCTATGGAAGCTTTTGTCTAGTTTTGTTAAAGAATGTGATCAGCAGCATTTAAAAGTGTGACAACAGTAGTACCTGTTTTTCCTATTAAACATGTAGTCTAAAAGGAATAACGATGAAAATTATTTCGTTTAAAAAATTTCACAGTTAAACTGTTTTTAATAATTAATAAAACAATTTTGAGGTGATAAAATATTTGGGAACACTTAATTTCTCATAATATTTGCCGCAATTTATTAAATGTTACAAGCTGTAAATTTGCAGGTACCATCATAAACTTATCAAAGAGGTATGTTTTAACTTTAAGTAAATTCAGTGTAATCAATTAAAATCAGTTTTGAAGAATAATAGCATAACTTTTTATTTTGGAAACATAGTTTCTGGGTTATGCTCAGAATTTATTATTTTACGCAAATTGATACTCATATACCCTGAGAAATTATCGTTATCGGACGTTCCGCCGTTTCATTTTCTACAGCCGGAACGTCAAAGACCAGTCCGATGACTTTATATATTTATGAGGCAATGGCAAAATACTAAAGCCAACTTGGTAAATCTAACAGCTGGGTGAAAATGGTTTGGAGAATGCCAGCGGTAGCTTCCAAAAGCTCTGCCTTAACTACGGATACGGATGAGAATTAGGAAAGACTATGCATGTATGCATGTATGTGCATATATATGTGTATTACTACGCATTATATGTGCATATACTCATGCGTACATATATACATGCATACATAAACATATATGCCAGTGGCGCAGCGAGAGGGGGCAAGGGGGTCTATCATGAACCGGGCACCGCCAAATGGTCTCCAAGACAAAAAGGATTTTCCGGAAAATTTCAATTTTTATTTTGATCGATTTCTCGGAAATAAATTTTAAATCAACAATTATTGTAGTATATTAATATTTTCGTTTCTTGGTCTGTCTAATGAAATATGTTATAAATAATATTTGCTGTAAATGAATCAAATATCTCCCTATGGAAAACGTCCTTTCTTTCTGAACTTCTGAACACACTAAAACAGTGAAATATTTTTATTTTTTTTTAAACGAAATGTACAAACAGTTCACGTTTGTAATTTTAAAACGATAACAAGCAATGCACTGTATTCTTTCATTATATTATAAGACTGTGAACCCTTTGACTTTCAACTATTATTAATTCCGCCGCTAAATTATAATAATCAGATAGTAAGTCACATCAAAGGTAATTAATATTCTGGACTTTTACTTGGCTCGACTTCTGATATCGCTCATCGAGAACAAATGTCGCAACAATTAGAAAAATTAGCAGAGGATAGGTCTACCCAAGTGACACCAGAAGTGAACCTACAATTTTATTGGAAAATACAATGAATTTTAATATCATAATTTAAGTCCATTCCTGGCATGAAATCTTGAGGAGAACTAATCGTGTGCAGCTCGGATTACAAGATCCTAAAATGAATTTTAGTCGAACATTGCATGATCATGAATCATTAGCAACTGAACTTTCAGAAATTAGAGCCGAGATCTGTAAAACGATAATGTCTCTTTGCGAAAAATCGGGTATCGATACAATAATCCGTGTTAGAAGCTGCCGAAAAATGCCTGGAGAATTGGCAGTACTTTCTGCAGAAAGTGAAATTTCTCGCGTTATGAAAAGCGTTCCTGACCATCTGTAGCACGAAATAAGTATACAATTTTCACCCCTAAGTGATTTTAATTCCAAACTTGGATATTTATTGAACGTTGGAAATTTGTTAAACAAAAATAATGTTGATAATGATCTTGAAAAGAATTGTAGAAACTTGGGTGAATTTTATAATACAGACTTTAATGGAACAGAACTCTATGTCGAAATATTTTGCTCTAAACAGTTAGTGGATGTTATGATTTTGGATATAATTGTGGATGAGGAAATGTTTTGGTGAGTGATCTAGGATGTATAGGTGTGTAAGATATGAGAAAAGAAAAAGAAGCCATGAACAAGGAATAATTATTATTTTTTTTTTGTGATGAAATGTGTAAGTAAACAAAAAATGTACAATTTACGCATATTATACAAGTAAACAAAAAACGTGTTTTGTCCGATACAAATGAGCTTCAGTAAGGGGTATGGTTTCCCTGATCAAAAGCAATGTCGCTCACCTACGAGGTACGGAATGCATGAGGTTATCGAAGAGAAACTGGGGTATTTTCTCCCACTCCTATAGAAGACACATTTTTAATTGATGAATTATTTTGGGAGGTGATAAGAGATTAGCAACCCTTCTCCCTAGAATGTCCCAAACATGTTCTGTTAGATTCGTAACTAAGAAACATACTGACAAATCCATTCGAAGGATTCCTTCGTCGAAAAGAAAATTATTCACTAGCTGAGCTGGATGGATCCTGACGTTATTGTCCATGAGAATTCATCCCCGACTGCTACAGCGTAAAGGAGCGCAACTGCTCTGAGGATCTATATCGCTGAGCCGTTAGTGCTCCGTTCCTGATAATGTGCAGGTCGCTACAGCCATTGGCAGAAATATTTGCCCAGATCATCACTCCGCCTCAGCCAAATAGAACACTTTCATCCACAAATGGAGGAGTATCACGAGGTTCTCTCTAGATGAGAATCCGCTTATTGTGAGGTTATGAACTAAAGTAGGACTCGTCCGTGAGCATGTTTCTGAATTCATCTAGTCCCCATATGAAATGCTGCTGTTCCCACCTTCTACCGAGAGCATGATGGACCTGTGTCAACGAAACACAAACCACAAGTCTGCGAGCATACAAAACACATGGCGGAAATAGTTTCGAATAGTTTGAGTCGAAACTCTGGTACCAGTAGCCCTCTGAAGGTGCTTTTGCTAGAAAGTGGCGTTCATAGCGTGGTTTCTCCTGGCCTTTAGTTTTAAATACCGATCCTCATTTTGTGCTGTTGCAAGCATACGACCCGATCTTCGGCAAACATTTCCAGTTTCCCAAAAACAATTTTATATTCTGGAAATGACATTTTGGGAAACTCCTAACGCTTTCGCTACAATGGATTGTGATTCCTGTAAAGCGATCGATGGCCTTCCACGCTATCAATTCAACTAAGTCATCTTTATGATTCACTGCTACAACACATTCAACGCGTGTCAAATATTTTTAATCTCCTACTACAAAAGGAATGCTGCAGGTCGCTTTTCACTGCTTATCTAAAACGCATAGTTTTCGACGTCACAGACTAAATTTGCATTGTCCTAACTTTGTAAACATTATAATTTTCCTTTATAACCTGTTCTATTTCCTTTTGTTAAAAACGTTGTTGACTATGTGTTTATTTCATACCGAAATCACAGTATCCCCTTGCTGTTTTGAGCAGTGTATGTGACTGCAAGATGTTACTCCGCAGCAGAAAAGAAACTGAACTAAAACTTCATTACAGATCTTACCGTTATAATATCGTATAGAGAAAATATTTTCCCAAACCTAAGAGTCGCATATCAAATACTCCTTACTATTTCATTATCAAATGCTAGTTATTAACGTTCATTCAGCAAATTAAAATTAATTTTGATATATTTACAATCAACGATGGGACAAGATTGCCCAAGTCAGCGATTCTGAATCGGTGTACCACTGGGTTAACGCAACAGAAAAATAGGTGCTACGCAAGGAAACAAAGTATTTTTAACTATTAAATTCAAAAATTAAATACTTTGACATCCTGTTTAAGTTTTTTGTTTCTCATCCCCGTGACCAGCAGAGCTAGATCGAAATTTTTTTTTTCCAAACAGCTTTAAATTTATGTGACCTGAGCTTTGTTCTAGGTTTATAGCCGCTCATAGATTTTATCTAATTAATCTGTTTTATTTTCACAAATATTCTTTTAGCCACAGCCATAACAAAATGTGTAATAAATGATGATTTTTAAAAGGACTAATAGAAATGGATGTTATATTTAACAGGAAATAAAAATATATTCCTGTAAAAAGATAGTAGTATCTCATTAATTCTTTTAGAGTTGATCGATTTATTAGCATGTCTACACTTTACGTCGACACCATTTCTGGGCTCATATTGCTTTATTTTCAATTGGAACAACTTTTTTTACGTGGATTTGCTGTTTCGATCAGCAGATATTTTGTGTTTTAGTTGGTTTTTATTCTTTACTTTTCTTCGCGAGAATATCGTTGTTTGTTTTTGAAGAACTTGTATGTTGTGCATTTAAATATTTGTAAAAAATAATAAACCTAGATTTTCAAAATGGAATAATGGCTAGGATTGACTAAAAGGAAAAGTGAAGATTCACAGGTGATGGATCCAGGGCAATCTACTAGCACTAAGAATATTGTTTAAAATTGTTTACAGAAGATGTAATGGGATTACATTTAATTTATTATTTGGGCTTACGTGGAATGGAGATGAAATGGACATTCAAACTCAATGTATTGTTCATGGTGAACTATTATCCAGTCAAAGTATGAAACCATCCTTTCTTAAAAGACATTCTGAATCTAAGCATGCCAATATAAAGGATAAATCTGAAGAATATTTTAAGAGGAAATTATCGGAGTTTCAAACCCAGTAAAGAAGTAATGAAAAGTTTTGCTACTTCAAGCGAAAAGCTTTGGAAGCTAGTTACCTAGTAAGACTAAGAATTGCCAAAAATGGGCAGACTCACACTATTGGAGAAAACCCTATATTACCAGCAGCTTAAGGTATCGTTTTGACATTATTAAACGAAAAACGGCTAATGAACTCAATAATAATCTGTTATCAAATGACAGAGTAAGTCGTCGAATTCATGAAAAAGCAAAAACCATAAAAGAGACATTCAAAAAATAAAACAAAGCGAGTATTTCGCATTGCAAATGGATGAAACTACTGATATAACGAACTTTGTTCAATTATTAGCTTACATATGTTTCGAAGAAGATAAACAACTTGTCGAAGAACATTTATTTTATGAATCCCTTCATTATAAAGAAGTTGCAAATGAAATTTTCAAAGTAATTGACAATTTTATTCTGAAAATGGTATTCCTTGGAATAAGTGCATTGACATATGCAGTGTTGGAGCTCAGGCTTTAACAGGAGAACATTCCGGTGTGATTCCTCAAATGAAGAAAGTCGCATCAGAAACTAAATTTACTCACTGCTCCATTAATCGTGAAGCTTTAGTAACTAAAATAATCCTCAAAAATCCTGAAAATCCTTTTGAATCAAGCTGTGAAAAATTGTTAATTTTTTTAATAGCCGAGCTTTAAATTCAAGAATATTTGCGATTTTTTGTCATGAAAGGCTTTTGTTAAGTAAGGTGGTTATCCAGAGGCAAATCGCCTTTCTGAACTTCGATCAGAAATTCAAATTTTCCTATGTGATTCAAAATTTAAATTGCAAAAATGTTTATTTAGTGAATTATTCTTGGCATGTTTAGTATATTTAACTGATATATTTGGAAAGGTAAATAAGGATTACAAGGACAAAATGGTAATTCGTTAACCATTAGAGGTAAAATAAATGCAATGGTAAAAAACTCGAGCTAATAAGCAAAGAATTGGATAACAATATTTTAAGCTTTTTACTACTTTTAAAAAGTTTTCTAAAGGAACATAATTTGAAAATAAAAGAAGAATTAGCATCCAAAAATAAAAATCATTGTTTTTCATTGATAAATAATTTCAACATGTATTTTTCCGAGGGCTATGAAAAAGAAAATTGGATTAGAAATCCATTTTATTCAAATGTACCTAAAATTTTATCTGGTCTGTTAACCCCTGTTAGCCTGAGCCTGTTATTCCTAAAAACTGGATTGGATTTTCGTAGAAGTGTAGTTAGGTAGTGATTATTCTTAATATATTTTAGAGTATTTTAAGGAAGATTCCGCATTTTATTATTATTTGCATTATTTTCTTATTAATTACGAATATATTCTATACATTCTTATGAATGTATTCTATACATTCTTATGAATATATTCTATACATTATATTACTGTAAGTGTTTTTTTGGGGATGTTTTGCCCCGGGAGCCAGTTATGCTCGCTACGCCACTGATACATGTATACATACATAAATTTTTGGATCCGGTCCTGATAACAGAACAGTACTGGATATTTAGTCCATTTTTATGAACTGTTGTAAAATGTCGTTCTTTTTTGGCACCAGAAACCGTTCAACCACAAGTCACACACGTTTGTTCTTAAAATTAATGAAAAAAATATTTTTCTAATAAGAGAATTTGCACATTATGTCGAATTTCTGAAAACTAATGGACAGATTCTAATGCAATTTGATATAAATATACATTTATAACAGAGAAAAAGCTATACCATTCAAAGTTCATTTTATATACGCATGATTATCAGTAAAGCTCATAATGTAGGGATATCCGAAATTCACGTTGTGATATCGAAATGTAAATGAATCTAATATGGGGTATGATCCTCTCTCACAGCCAGACAGATCGCGCAGCGTGACGTTACTAGACAGGGCCCTTGAGGAGTCTCTATGTCATCGATTCCACTTTTGCAGTAAGGCAGTTTCCAAGTCCAGGATGGTTCTCAGAGGGAGATGTCGAAATTAAATTTCCTTCCCAAGAACGTTCTGCATTATATGTAGTTAAGGTAAAACGATCTGGCTGGGCAATCTCTGCGGGGAATATCTTCGCTTTCCAGGTAATCGTTGATCAGCTGTGGACGAACAGCAATGTGGACGAACGTTGTCGTCCATTAAGAGGAATCCAGGACCAACTGACCCCTGAAAAGTCGAACATAGGGTTCTAAGATCTCCTCTCTGTATCTCATAGCAGGTAGGGAGCTTTTGTCAAATACATGCAGGGATTTGCGACCGTCCAACATAATGCCTGCCCAAAACATTACACCTCCATCACGGAAATGAACTTTTCGCTGATAAGGTAGAGATGTATCGTATTCCAGGTTTTCTCCAGATACAGGTACGCCGAAATTCTGTGTCCAGCCCGAATCTCGACTCATCTATGAAAAGCATGGCGCTCCACTGAAACCTGGTCCAAGGCACATGTCCAAGGCACATGTCTAGGCACCATGCAAAATGTGCTCTTTTGCATGTTGCAGTGAGCAGGACGCAAACATCTCATTCTGTAATGCTGCCCTATCTCATGGAGCCTTTGGGCAACTGTAGATCATAAAACTCGGGTTCCAGATGAGGGCTGTGAAGCTGTAGCAGTCTCGTATCACAGAGCAAAAAGTCCAAATAACGATACTCATTTGCAGTTGTGAATTTTGACAGACCTTGTTCAGATCTTCTCGATAGAGTTCAGTGTCCTGAAATTGTTTTCACAAATTGTAGACGACACTGGGCGTTAAAATGAGCTCTGTAGCTACCTAAGCTTGTGGTTGCCTGAATCCAATCTAACGGGAATTCATCATGTCATTCCGTCATTCATATATTTTTGGTTGCTCATTTTATTGATACCTTATAAAATTTACCCAAATCATCGAAAGCCTCTTGTACTCTTACATCTCCTCAATCACGGCTTTGCAGACATGTTCGTGTACACTTTAGCTACTTCACGCATAACTTCAAAAATTCGATGTATGTTTCTTGGCTTGTATTTCGCGCAGACTACGTCAAGCGCCTGACAGTAGCATTATAAAATAGAGTAGCCTATAAATACGTAATTAGGCGTTGTCCGGCAAAAGTACTTATAAAGATCAGCGAATGAAAACGCAGCATTCAATTTAAAACAAACTATAGTGATATCAGTAATGAAGCGTTGAATATTGAGAGGGATTTTGCCGCGTAACATCTAGTGTAAAACAACGTATCCGTTGAGCGTTTGAGTGTGTGGCATAAATGCAGTTCGGCGTTTCCTTTCCCCCCTTGACTTCATAAGACCGAGAAAGGAAGAGATGTTCAATGCAAGCCACATCAAAATTTCGCGCGAGTCACTTGTACCTCACGAGCTGCGTATTGGGCATCCTGTTATAGACTTTAGAGTGAGATTTAAGAAAGGCACCAAACAAAATAGACTAAAACATCAGAAGCCGATAACTCAACGCAGTTGAGTGACACAAAAATAGTGTGAGCAACTTATGCAGTGTGGGTCATTAAGAATGATTTTCTATGATTCTGGTTACGAGAAACTGATTTGTTCTTCCCACAACTTGTTAAGAATATGAAGAGTGTATAATATATTTTTTAAATGTTTCCTGTGGTATGTACTTTTTAATTTCTACCAGACCGCATCATGACAAAACAGCATTTCTCAATTTTAACATGGGAATTTTTTTTTGCAATCCTATTATGCTTTTTTCCTAAGTATGTCAGTGTAAATTATGTCAGTCAAAAGTATGTCTTTGGTTGACATGCAGAAAGCATCTTTTATTAACAATCCGGAAATACAGTAGTTCATCGGTGTCACATTAGATTCTACAGGATTAGTATGCGAAAAGGGAAAGAAAAGAGTATAACATTTTGTTTCAATTTTATGCTTCTATTCTTATTTACTTATTTATTTATTAAATTTCGGCATAGATGTTGACATGCAACTGGTGGTTTTTTCCTCCCTAGTGGATTTCAATTCCTTTTACATTATACGAGTAAAAAGGTGAGATTTCTTCTTCAAACAGGAGAGTCCAAACATTATTTTGATGATGCGAACAGTTTTTTTATGTTTCTTCCGACTCTTCTTAATTTTAATTTTTCGTTGTATGAAAAGGCAGCTATGGTTATCAACTTCTGCCTAAAACTTTCTTGAGACTCAAGAAACCGCGTCATTAAGTCTTTTGCCCTATTTCGTTATAACAAATAAAATTCTATTACAAACATTTAAATGCAGCTAATAAATATTTCGATAAATAATGAAAGTAATTCAAATATTATAAGCATTCATATGATAGGAAATAAATATTTTGTTGCAGGCATTCAACTGTAGCCACGCTTTTTCTATATCCACAACGATTTCCATTTTTCACGTGATAAATGATTTTCATAAAGAATTCTATATCTGCTCTTTCGCTTTTGCCACATCTCGGAAGAAGATTATGTAATTCTGAGATGAGACAGACGTTTAAAAAGCAGAAGATATTACAGGCTGAGTAGGCAGGTCTTCCTTTAAAACCATAGATTAAGTTTTTTTTAAATGGCTTTCGTATTATGTTCTGTTCTCAGATATACATTTTACACTTTTTTTTTCGTGATTGACAATGATTTGAGCAACGACTGACAATGATTTTATCTTTGTTATGAATAATACAAATTTACAAATCTGTTTATTCTGTTATTTTCTATGTTAATTACAAGATTCTTTTTTCGTTCTTGTATTAAAAATGGGGAATATTGTTTTAGAGAAAATTACGAAACCAGTAGCCTTCTATATAAAACGTATATTTACATGAGACATTCTAAGCTTATAATGTTTTAAATCGATGCAGACAATAATTTAACCCTTCAGTATAAAAGCTGTTCTTAATTACGTTTCCTTACTTTCCATTATTTGCTTAATCAAAAATGTTTGAAAAGTGGGCAAATAATTTCTGTACTTTAAACGAAACATACAATTGCTTTACTTATACTAAAATACCGAAGCAATATCGTAGTTATACAAATACACAGTGCTCACTTACGAAATAATTTTAGAGAGGCTGATAGAGCTCTATAGAAATTCTTGTACAACTGTATAGTTAATTCTCTGTAGAAATACTTCTCTATAAAGTTTTATAGAAATTTTATAAATCATTCAAAGAGCAGAATTCTATAGAAATATTATTTTTATAAAAATACATAAAGCCTTTATAGAATATTATTCTATAGAAATCTGTAACTTTTCAATTTGTAATCAAAGCAAATTTTCATTTTCTGATGTACTGTATGGGGTATAGAAGATCATATATAAATCCTTTTTATTCATAGATTTTGTTTCCTTTTTGAATGGAAATTTTTGACTTTCTCCTTTAGCTTTACGTTTTTTAACTTCTAACTCTACTGTTATTTGCAATTTTTTGTTTAGTACTGCTTATATAACATAAAATTAAATCTTTTAAAACGTAATAACAAACATAAAACTATTTAATAAGACTAAATTTATGCTGTTAATTGAAAAAAATATTTTTTAAATTAATGTTTTTATTATTGTATAGCCACAACCGATAAGAGAAATGGTTTCTTAATTTTAATTATATTTAAGTATTATTTAAAACGTATTTACTTTTATTTCAATATTTTTAAATAAAAATGATATTGGTTATTTTATAAGGGGAAAAAATCACAATTTATTCCGAAATTTTTTTTACCATGCCCTAGATCGTTTCAAAATTTAGATTAAAAAATTTTATCCAAAAATGAAAGTTTAATTCAGTCTTTTTAATCCCAAAAGAAAATTTTGTTAATTTTATAATACATTTAGCAGCTCAAAACCTTCTGTACGATCTTTTATAGAAAAAGCAAATTAAAGCAAGGAACCTTGTTTGAAATTCTTTAGAATGTAGCCCAGTTTTCTATGAAGTGGATCTAACATTTTCAGTTAAATTCTGTTAGTTCATTGTCCATAATGTATAATATACTATACATGGGACCTTTAGAAAACTGTACAAACTTTTATAGAATGTCTGCACAAATTTCTATGTAATATCTATACATAGCTGTATAGAATCTATACATATAATTCTGTAATAATTCTATAGATGCTAAATCTAAAATTTTATAGAATTCTATGGAAGCCCTCTGATCTAGATTATAGAAAACTGGACCATAATTCTGAAGGTTTATAAAGAAATTTGGCATTGGATTTTTTTTTTAAAATTCCATAACACATTTTTGTAAGGCTGAAATATGCAAAAAGGGGTTTTTGACGTATTTTGGGTTACGCTACAGTATTTTACGAATCAGTTTCAGCGAACTAATAACTCATATATGAATGAATTTCTGAAGTAAATAGATGTTAAATAACTTTCTCATAAAAGCATCTAGTCGAGAATGATGGCTGGTGAACGGGTCTTGTACGATATTTAACACATACTGTCACTGACCTGTTATAATCTTTGAAGCAGAAATTGCAGAGCGGGCTTTTTCTCAGTTACTTTCTCAACTCCTTCAGCCAACGACCCCCACTACGAAATAGCGAGTCCGGCAGTTTATTCAAGAGCACGCCTACTTTGGCAAAACGCCAGAAAGCCAAAAGGGCGCTTACTATAGAAATTCGCGATGTTTAACGAATAGCACATTTTCGAAATTCAGCTGCTACTCGTTTGCTGCTAAACGAAATTATTGCATAAAATAATGCAGATGCTTAGGGCATTCTTTTAACACACTGTGTAAACTGCGGAAGCACCCATTTTCTAGAAATATTCATTGATCATGGCCGGCCTTGCTGTATCAAATTCATATCTGAGCATCTAAACCTCTTTAGCATTTACTGAATTATGTTAGTAAAATATCCGTACGTCTTTGAAGAAGTTTTTTTTTTTTTTTTTAAGTATTCAAATTTTATCTTCCAGTTCATGCTTTATTATTAAATAAGGCATTAAACTTAGGTGAAATAAATTAATTAAAAAATAAGAGTGCTTTAAAATTAAAAATAAGCTATTTATATTTATTTATTTTTAGAGTGAAAAGTTGGAAAATTGTCATAAAATTCACAGACACGCAAAACGTTATAACTCAAATAGAAATTAATACAGTAATTTTTTAAAATTTGATAACTATTACAATGATTTTATGAAAGGAAAAAACTAATATTCATTGTTTCAACATTATTATCTTAGAAGCTACAGTAGCTAGATCCCAATTACATGAAAACATATATATCTATTTTTATATACTTGAATTAAATCTTTATAAATCGGAGACTAAGTAACGCCTTATCATGCAGTAATCTATTCTCTTTATTTATGCGCGTACCACGTTAAAAACGCACCTCAAAAGCTCGAAAGCATTTCATTTTTAATTTCTGTAGTCATTATATTTCAAGTAAAGTGAAGTCAAGCATTGTTTTCGTTTGGGGGGGGGAAGCTTTTAAAAGTGCTCCAGTTTTATAAAGTTTGTCTTCTTTTCTACTGAAATCTTTCTAACCCAGGGAGAATGTTTTATAAACTTTTATAAATCAGATTTGAAGGAATTTTAATGGCTAAAAAACTGACAGTAAGCGTTTCATCTTCTTCAAATCTCTTGTTTACTCAATTTTTATTAAAATGATTTAAATAAAACTGATATTTTGGATTACTTCCGATACACTATACCATTTTATTTATATATTTATAATATACAGTTTCAAATATATTAGCATCTTATGTTATAGAGAGATAAATATCAGTGTATTTAAATGTTTTCTAAAAGTAATGTTTTAAAAAGTACCAAATAGTTTATTTTAGCAGTAGAAGAAAGATGAATTGAAAATTGCTCTTATGAAAACGTGCTATATAACTCTATAAAAAGAAATCCAATGTTAAACCTTTTTAAAGTCTTTTAGAATTGTCGTTCAGTTTTCCATAAACTGAGTTGGAAATATAGAGTTTTCTATAGATTTTAGAGACAGTTTCTATAAAGTTATGTATAGACATTTTTGAGATTGAAATACAGATGTTCTACCATGATTTTTGCAGAAATCCTGTAAAATATTGTACGTAATTTCTAGTGGTTCTATATATAGAATCTTATGTAAGGTGTATGCAAGCAAATAAGAAAATTCTACTGAAAATATAAGATTCAGTTTATAGAAAATTGAGCCGTAATTCTAAAAAAAATTAAATAAGTTTCCTTGCTCTAATTTCTATAGAAGATCCTACAGAAACATTTAAATATTTAAAAGCATTATACAGTAAGCAAAATTTTTCTTTAGTATTGAAAAATTAATCAAATTTACATTTTTAGTAGAATTTTTTAACGTTGTCCAAATTTTGAAATGATCTATAGATCTAATGATATGGATAAGGTGGAGATAAAAATTTTCACAGCAGGTGTGATTATTTTTTTCAAATAAAAATTGTTGATGTCGATTCGATTTCATCTGAAAACATTTTATTTAATTTTGAAAAAAATATTTAAATAAAAGTAAATATATGTTAAGTAATAGTTAATTTTAATTCAAATTAAGAAGCCCTTTTTTTATAAGGGCTCATGTAGTACAATAAGCATTAATTTCAGGAATTAAAATTTTATAATTATCAGTATAAATATTTTAACTAATTTCATGCTTTGATCGATAAATTTTTAAAAGATTTAATTTTTTTTATTGCAATACTGTACAAAAAGTTGAACAACATGTTACATAAATTTAGAATCTAAGAAACGTTAAGCTAAAGGAGAAAGGTAGATAGCAGTGGCGTAGCGAGCATAACTGGCGCCCAGGCCAAAATACCTTTTTAGCGCACCCTCCCAAAAAACACAGTAATATTATGTATAGAATATATTCATAATAAGAAAATAATGCAAATAATCATAAAATGCTGAATACGCCATAAAATACTCTAAAATGCATTAAGAACAGTCACTACCTAACAACACTAGCATTGGATTCGGAAATGTATCTGTGTCGGCGGAAAAATCAGACATACGATGATCTAGAATTAGTTAAAAAAGTATTATCTATTTTACATATTAATAAGTAGATATATTTATTAATGATAATATAATACATTAATACAATTAATTACTATGTATGCATTTTTCTTGACATTGGATGAAGCAAATTTAGCAATTACTTCATCATAGTCGATCATTTCAAATTTTTCTCTTTTCACATTTAAAAATGCTAGATGACTTAGGGGATCTTGTCCCATCGTTGATTATAAATATGTTAAAATTTATTTTAATTTTATGAACGAATGTTCATGGATAGAATTTGATAATGAAATAGTAAGGAATATTTGAAATGGGTGTCTTAGGTTTGGAAAAACATTTCTTCCGTAGATCTGTAATAGGGTTTTAGATTCAATTTCTTTTCTACTGCGGAGTAACATTTTGCAGTCACATTCACTGCTCAAAACAATTAGGGGATATTGTGAGTTCGGTATGAAATAACCATATAATCGACAACCTTTTTAACAAAGGGAAAAAGAAGAGATTATCAGATTATAAAGGAAAATTATAACGTTTACGAAGTTGGGAATATGCAAATTTAGTCTGTGACGATGAAAACTGTGCGTTTTAGATAAGAAGTAAGGAGCGACCTGCAGCATTCCTTTTGTAGAAGGAGATTAAAAACAATTGACACGCTTTGAATGCTTTGGAGCAGTGAATATACGATATCTCAGCAAGGTCGGTAGCCAGGAAGGCCATCAGTCGTTTACAGGAGAGTCAAACACAATCCATTCTAGGGGAAAGTTTCCCAAAATGTCGTTTCCAGACTATGGAATCGGTTTTTGGAAACTGGATATGTTTGAGAAATTCGGAACAAGGTCGTGTTACCGTTGTAAAACAAAACGCGAAAGCTATACATCCAGAAAATAAATAATTAATTAGATTACAATAATAATTAATTTTAAATATAATTTCCAGAAATCGATCAAAATAAAAACTGAAATTTTTCGGAAAATATTGTTTGGAGACCATTTAGCGCCCCTCTGAAGGCGGCGCCTGGGGCATCATACACCCCCTTGTCCCCCTCTCGCTACGCCACAGTTAGACAGTTCTGTTAACAAAATGGTTGAATACCTATAAATAAAAAGTGCTTTATTTTTGCTCTTCTATAACCCCTATCAGAAATTGAAAATTTGCTTTGATCACTGTTTGAAAATTTTAGAGATTTCTATAGAATACCATTCTATACAGGCTTTATTCATTTTCTGTGAGCTTTCGCAAAATAATATTTTCCGTCTAATTCTGTTCTATGAGAGGTTTATAAGATTCAAGCAAAATTTTATAGAGAAGTATTTGTATAAGGTTTACCTAAAAATTTCTGTAGGAATTTCTATATAGCAGTATCAGCACGTGTTAAAACGTTACATAAAGGAATCCTTGCTTTTATTGTCTATGAAGATTAAAAAAAGAAAGATAATTCAAAAGTAAAGTATTCACTATGAAAGTTCTGGTTTTCAAAACTGCGTTCCTATGCTTAAACCTCGCTGTTGAAATGAATTCAAAAGGTCAATACTGTTTGAGATCAATGCGGTTCCTAATTTGCAGCGATTCTCTGTCCTCAATGTCGTTATTGCTGAAAATTAGTGTAGAAGGGAAGTCTGTTTGTGAAATTCAAGCAACTGTGAAAATTCTACAGGCACTTTGCATTCACATTCAATTTGCTTAAGCTTGTGTATAATATGAAACTTTTTGAAAATTAGAAGATAGACGCTTTAGCAAAGTCATCCATAAATTCGATACTGGTCTAAGTATTCTAATTTTTCATTAGAATTGCTTTTGCAGAAAGGATTACCTTTGTATTTGGAACAGACACTGTCTTGCCCTAACCAGCAAAAATGCAATGAACAAAAAGCTTTTCAATGCTTCAAAGCAAAAATGCAATGAACAGAAAACAATGGACAAAAAGATTTTCTCTGTTATTTCTCTCAGATGAAAAATTTATCAGCTTATATTAAATTAATCAAGTTGATTAATCAAATTTTGCTTGACTTCAAATTGATTCAAACTTTGTCTGCTCACTGCAGGCAATGAAATTTTAAGACCTATTTGTAGCGATCTGAAACATGTCCTTGTATTTTTCTCAAGTGTATTCGTCATGTCAAGTAGAGGAATTTATGTATTATATATTATCGCTAAAGTTGGAAAGCCTTTAATATACACACTATTTAATGAATCTACAGATTACCTGATTTGCTGCGTTTCAGCGCAAAATGATCTACAAAGCAGGGAATTTTCAGCAATTTACTTAAATAATGTTCCTATTAATGTATTCTGAATCACAAGTTTTGTTCCTGTGTTTTTCTTTCTCTTACGGAGAAGGATGTCTCTACTTCAGAAATATCTTTACGCCGAAGAGCTCTAAAAGAATCCTTTGGTACTAGACAGTGTTTCGAAATATGCGACTGCAAATCTTAATGTACCACAAATAGGTGTACTTGTCGCAAATATCAATTCATATTTAATTCAAAGCGTCTGTATGGTGTCTCTTCATGAGTTATAATTTCAAAGAGCGTTTCGTTTCAGGAGTCAAGGTTGGGAGAGCATTAGAATTTCAAATCAAAACTCCAAGATTTCACAGAACATAGAAATAACATTTATTAACGATAAACTTATATTACTTAGCGGCCATGAAACATAATCAAGCATAAAAAAATATGACATGCGTCATTCTTCATGTTCAAGCGTCAAGTGGAATATTTTTCATCGGCACGCATCAAGAGAGCCACCTATCTACCGAAAAGACGGAACATACTCCGCCCCGATGAGCATTGGTTCATTACAACATTGTTGTAAAGATCTTCAATTTTAGATTTAAACACGTTTTCCAAAAGTTCAACAGTATATCATATAAAATAAAAATGCATAATGACAGATTTAAATTGAATAACAACATTAAATTTAGCACAAAATTTTACAAATAAAACATACTCACAATCTCTAGAAGGAAAACAAAATAATGAAACTGCTAAATTACCATAATCCACAATTGTGGTCCATTCTCTGAATCTGAAACATAATTGAATTAATAATAATAATAAAGACACAAATTATGAATATACAATTAATGGTTTTTTTTAGTCTTATTCACTCAATGGTAAGCGGGAAAGTTTATGTATAGGACGCTTCATTTTGCCCAATAAAGTTTTTAGTTTCACAACACGAACTTTTCCATCAGCACCAGGATATAGTTCAATTACTCGTCCAAGTCGCCACTTTAATGGAGTCAAATTTTCATCCTTTATGAAGACTAAGTCATTGAGGGCTAAATTTTATCCCTCAACCATTTGGTACGCCCTTGAAATTGAGAAAGATAATCTCTAGACCAACGTTTCCATGAAAAAGCTCTGGAAAATTTGCTGCGTCAATTTCCATCTTTCAGCAGGGGTTAGCTTATTATTTGTAAGATCAGGTTCAGGAATTGCTGTTAATGTAGTACCAATTAGGAAATGTCCAGGTGTTAAAGGATTAAAATCTTCAGGGTCAGATGAGATGGAAACTATTGGCCTGAAATTCAAACACGCCTCGATCTGTGTAATTAAGGTGTGAAATTCTTCGTATGTCAGAACCTGGGTCCCAATAGTCCGATTTAAGTGAATCTTCATTTGTTTCACTCCAGCCTCCCAAAGGCCTCCAAAGTGAGGGGCAGCAGGAGGATTGAAGATCCATTGAATATTTTCACCGCTCAGGTAGTTTTGAAATGCTTCCTCAGAGGAAAGTGTAGCTATGTATCTTCTTAATTCTCGATCAGCCCCAACAAAGTTGGTGCCTCTATCGGAAAAGATTTTCTTGGGTTTTCCTCTGCGTGACACAAATCTTTTCAGAGATGCTAGGAATGCTTCAGTTGTTAGATCACTTACCACTTCTAGGTGAATGGCCTTTGTGGTGAAGCATATGTAAAGGCAAACATAACATTTATATCTCTTTCCCCCTCTTCCTTTCCTAGTTTTAATTAAAAAGGGGCATGCAAAATCCAGTTCTGTATTCGAGAATGTTCTATCCGGCAATACGCGAGAAGCAGGTAGGTTGCCCATTATCTGACTGGATGTGCTTGTTCGATTTTTAAAATATTTTATACATTTCCAAATTATTTTTCTTACAATTTCTTGGTCATTAACGATCCAATATTTCTGTCGCAGAGCAGATAATGTTAATGTGGCTCCTCCGTGAAGGTTCACTTCGTGAAAGTGTTTGACTATCAATTCAGCAACTTGGTGACTTTTAGGAAGAATGATTGGATACTTTGTGTTTTCTGAAAGATTCGAGTTACAGAGTCTACCACCCACTCTAATGATTTCTTCTCTATCAAGAAAAGGATTTAATTTCAGGATTTTACTGCTGAGATTCAATTTCTTCCCTGCTTTCAAAAGTATAATTTCTTCTCTAAATTCGGAATTTTGCATGATTTTAAAAACCAAATTGCTTGCCTTATCCAATTCTTGAACTGTTAAAAAACCCTTGAGTTTTAAAGATGTAGGTTTAATATTGTGGCAGAATCTTAAACACCATGCAGTTACGCGTTTCAATTTTTTCCAGGATGAAAATCTGGATGTCAATTCAAATTCAGCCTCATGGCTAATAACAGAACCAGTAGTTTGACGCTGTTCTACCTGTACCTCTTCCACCATAGGCTCGATCAAAGGATCAAAAGATGATGAAGGTAAATTTTTCTCTTTTAACCACACTGGTCCATTGAACCAAAGTTTATTTTCCACTAGATCAGAAGCTTTTAATCCACGTGAAACTATGTCAGCCGTATTGTCATTTCCCTTACAGTATTTCCATTGCGAAGGTGATACAAGATCTTGTATTTCACGTACACGATTAGCAACAAAGAGTTTCCATTTATTAGCGGTACCCCTGATCCAGTGAAGAACAATTTTGGAGTCACTAAAACAAAATACATTATCTTCTTGGATATTAAACAATTTCCTTAAATATTTAACTATTCTTGCGGCAATAATGGCTCCCATAAGTTCTAAACGAGGCAATGTTAATTTTTTAAGTGGGGATACACGGCTCTTTGAAAGAACAAAAGACGTACAGCAAGAATCAGGATCACGAAAATATGCAACCCTTGAGGCTGGCGTCACAAAAGACAAAAAGCTCTATTTTATCGAAATTTTCACATTCATCATTTAATATGTATTTTCTAGGAATACACAAGTTGAGAATAACATCAATTTCAAAGTACAAAGTTTTAACCTTTTCACTCAAATAACTGGGCAAAATTGTGTCCCAATCAATACCCAATTCCCATAACTCTTGTAATAAGAATTTTATTCTGATAGCAAAGGGTGCAATGAATCCAACTGGGTCATAAATTTTTGCCACAATCTGTAATACCTTTCGTTTTGTAACGTGTTTCCAGTGAACTGGTTGTAAAAGTTCTTATACATCTAATTTCAATGTGTCCTCATCCAAATCCCAAATTATTCCCAGCACCTTTAACGTTTTGTTATCCAAATTATCTTGATTTTTTTAAAGATACGGAATTTGATTCAAATTTTAAGTTCATACCAGCGTCTTGAAGAATTTTAACTGCATCAGTTGATAATGAGAAATTTTCTTCAACGGAGTCTGCTCCATGGATAAGGTCATCAACATATAAGGAATTATTTAACATGTCAACAGCTTTGCTATATTTCTTTTCATAACCCTTAATATGATGTTTGATAGTGAAAATAAACGGACTTGTTGTCATTCCAAACGGCACTCGGCACATTCGGAAAACCTTAAAGCCTAAACTATTGTCAATATTGCCGTAAGAATGATCAAACCACAAGAACCTTAAAAAATTTCTATCTTCACTATCAATTTGAATTTGGTGAAAAGCCTTCTCTATGTCTGCACAAAATGCAACTTAATGTACGCGAAATTTTAAAATTATATCCAACAAGTTAGGATTTAAATTAGGGCCTGATATCAAACATTCATTTAACGATTTAGCTCCTTCAGACTTAGAAGAGGCATCATAAACTATTCTTATTCTTTTTGTTATTTTTCCTTCACGTATAACGGGCCTATGAGGCATATAATAACAGTTAGGTTCATTTTCAACAAACTTACATTGTTCAACAATCCCCTTTTCAACTTGTTCTCTAATTATATTACCATATTCATTATATAGGAAATAATTTCCCTTTAATTTATGTTTTAGTCCTAGAAATCGTTGCTTAGCAACGAAAAAATTATCAGCGAGTTGTGATTTATTGTCCTTCCAAAAGAGTTTTGTTTCGTACCTGCCGTTATTAAATTTCAAACTGTCGTTAAAATGCTTAATAGTATCCAAATCAGTTTCCGAAAATGTTTTGTTTTCATTTTCAAATCCTAGCGAATCCAATTTCCAAAATGACTGCAAATCAAATGTGTTTCCTTCAACGGCAGATAAAAACAACGCATTAATTCGAGTATTATTATTTTTTACTTTACCCATCACTGTGTATCCAAATATCTTCGGTATTATAAACAAACCATCATTTATCATTGAATTACTTCCTCTTTGTATATATCAGAAATGCTCCGCGCCAAGCAGAATATTTATGTTCTCATTAACGGGACTTGTATCCGAAAGTTCCAAACCCTTTTTAGTCATAAATTCTTTAATGTTTTGACATGTTGATGGCGCCTGGAATTCTATTGATGATATTAATTCTATCCCTATAGCTTCTACAACAAGGCAGCGATCATCATTTTTATTTTTTATTTTTAGACTATATACATCAAGTTCTTGCGAGTTACCGCGCTGATTTCCAAACGAATAAATTGTTAGAAATTCTTTTCTAATGACTTGCAATTCTAAATCGCGCGCTAACTTGTGGGTGATGAAGTTTCGTTCACTACCTGAATCAATTAATAATCTTACGATTCTCGATTTATTTTTGCTTTGAGCAATAACAGAACATGTCTGTAAAAGCACACTATTTTCAGGTTTTATAGTGTTACAGTGGGAAGTAGATACTAAAGTTTTATTTTACGTATCTGCGGAGTTAACATCTTCCATTTCTTTCGATTTCAAACGGCAGAAAAGTTTATTATGATTTTTCTCGTTACAAATTTCGCATGGTTGTATTTTTGACCTACAAAACGACAAGAAATGTGATTTGAGAAAGCATCTGTAACAGCGATCTTGATGTTTCAATTTGTTTCGTTTTTGTTCGTCGGAAAATTTCAAACATCCGGCAGATATATGTTCGTTTGATTTGCAGAATAAGCAAAACATTTTTACCGATGTGTTAAAAGCAGAAGCTTGTGATTTTACTTTATAATTTTTGAACCCTTGTTTAGGATTGACCCCTGTGTATTTATTACCTTTTGAGCTATTAATCAAAATACTTGCTTCTCGGCATTCACTTTCGATTTTAATGAACTCTATTAATTCACTTACTTCTATATTTTGGTTAGATGTTCTTTTTCTATGGAATTCAAGAGCTAAATCTTTAGGTAACAATTTAAGAATTATTGGGTTCAATAACTGTCCGTATGAACCCGCTAGTAACATCTAAACTACTTAAATTTCTAACGCAGATTTGTAACTGATCATAGAGCTTTCTTAACTCAAAAACATTTGAAGAACTTTTAACTGGTTCTAACTGTAACAATATCTGCATGAATTTTGATATAATAACATCTTTACGACCAAACCTCTCTTCTAAACTTTTAATGCATAGATCATAATTTTCTTCAGATAAAGCATAACCAGAAACACAATTATATGCTGAACCAGATAATAAACTTTTCAAATATGTAAACCTATCTATTTTAGATAAACTTGGATTAGAATGAATAGCATTATCATACGAATTAAAGAATTCGAGCCATTTACTGGGATCACCAGCAAATTTTTCAATATTTAATTTAGGTAACTTTACTGAAGCACTACTTGTAACAACATTATTACCATTCAGAGTACTACTAATACCATTACTAGTTGCAATTATACTTCTTTCAACAACTTCATTACTGTTAATTTTCTTTACTTTACTAACAATCATAGCTTTAAACGTTATAATTTTTTCATCATATTCTTCACATACAAGTAGTTCGTTATCATATTCTTTTTCATCAATTATGAGAGCATCGATCTTTGAGTCAAGAGTTTTAAGTTTCTCATGGTATTCAATTAACAATTCATATGATGAATTTAGATCTTCTAGATGTTCTTTACTTAATTCTTCCGATAATAATTTCTTAAGTTTATTTAAAAGTGTAGTAACTTTACTACGTACAATAGCACGTTTCTTTTTCTCTTTTGCTAAATCATCCATTATGTTTCGTTTTCAAAGATCGATACTAAGAACAAATAAATCAAAATTCTTACCTTTCAAAAGGTAATTCCCCTTTTCGCGGGTTTCAGACACCAGAAAATGTATGGTGTCTCTTCATGAGTCATAATTTCAAAGATCGTTTCGTTTCAGGAGTCAAGGTTGGGAGAGCATTAGAATTTCAAATCAAAACTTCAAGATTTCACAGAACATAGAAATAACATTTATTAACGATAAACTTATATTACTTATATTACTTCCGCCTATAGCGGCCATGAAACATAATCAAGCATAAAAAAAATATGAGATGCGTCATTCTTCATGTTCAAGCGTCAAGTGGAATATTTTTCATCGGCACGCATCAAGAGCGCCACCTATCTACCGAAAAGACGGAACAGCGGCTTTGGCCATTTAATCGCACTAATAAGTTATAATTTTATCATATTTTTTGAAAATTTATTTACTAACTTTTGCAATAATAGTCTTAGACAGTTAATTGATTCGTTATATTCTGCCTATTTTACTGATAGATTATATCAGCTATTCTGTTGCTTGACAGATTCCTTTAGATGTCTGAAACTAATTTAAATAACATTATATTTCAATAAATATCAGAATCTTTTATTTATATTTTTTAATTATCACACTAACTTAATCAGTGAACAAATATTACAAAATTGTGTTTTAAAAATTGTCAGTATATTTAATTTATAATTGTCTGATTATTATATGAAATTGCACCATGGGATAAAATTACAACGTGGTTTTTTCAATTATAGTTGTGTCTAGCATTGCTGAGTTGTTTGTCTGAATACTAATTTTAAACGTATAAACCCGAGAAAGATATTATTTTCACTTCAACTAATGCCTAGAAGGTAACGTGCAGATTGCCTAAATAATCTGTACAATACTTGATTTCCGGAATTCTCTGTAACATATGCATATACATTACAAATTAGATCGTACACACTGTCTTATTCAGAGGATTTGCCTGTATTTTCGTCATTAATTCTTTTCCCCACAGTTTGCGGGCTAAAGGAACTTTTTCTACTTTTCAGAATTTCATTCTCAGTTCAAATTTGTACACACTCAACAATTCAAATTTATTATTTTTATTCAATTGTTATTGAAATTTGTTTGAATTTGTCATTAACTTTACTTCTGCCTCTCTTTCTTTCAATCACTTTCTTTCGTTTTTCCAGTGATTGCACTTTATTTATTTGTTACGATATTTACTTTTGTAAGCCTTGGTGTGCTCTAAGGAGGACACGAGAAGATTAGGTGAAAATACAAGGTATTTTCTTCCTCATTTCCGCATGCCTCCGTGGTGTAATTGGAAGCATACTCGACGCGTATTCGAGAGATTCGAGTCCTAGTGAGAGAACTGCATAGCTTGGCGTCTTTGCTTCAAAAAACCTAATGACTCCACAAACACGCAACAATAATAAAAAAGTAACAGTCCAGTATGAAAATGAAAGTTTTAAAGCAATCATCTAAGTAAAAATTTTGACAAGCTTATGGCTCACACGTTATACTTCTTTCGGCAACAAAAGTTGTCAGTGCAGTAACTTCAAACCAACTGCAGATTAGTTTTTAAATAAGAGAGACATGAATTTTCAACGTTTTGGAAAAGAATAACATTATGGAAATAAAAATCCTAAAATTGATATTTTAATCGAAACTGACCTATTTAGATGTATAAACTCGTTGAAATAGATATGGATGATCATCGTACCCACGCTATAGCTTTAATAATCATACATGCCATTGGTGTATGCAGTATGGATCCGGGTTAAATCCAAACCTATCAATTTTAAGGCATATCGCATGTATTAATTTCTTTCAAAAATCAGCTATTAAATTGTTTTTCAGAACGTTTAGGTATTTGAGCTTCACTGCGTATTTTTCGAAGTGCTATCACTTTTTTCGAATCCCCTTTGGCCGGCCAATATTCAATAGTTTCTACGGAAGTCATTATTGTTTCGAGTCTAATGTAATTGTCAATATCTTCTTCGCTTGTATTTTCAGTATCCAATCTCTTCTATTTCTGTTCCTGTGACACTTAAAATAATTTCCGCATCATTCAAGCATAGAAAGTCGAGCTCAGTCGAATCACAATCGAACCATTTCTCGATGTTTTCCAGATTCACATTTTCGAACAATTTTGCAGTTTCAATTGTTTGGCATATAACTTCAATTATTACCTCCACTTCTTCATAATTGATAAATCTCCGATTTCTATATTAGGAAGCATCTGTCTAAATGCTCGTACTTGGGCGTATTTGTTTTTTACGTTTTCTCGCGCATAACGTTGTGTGTGCGTGCGTGGGCACATTCACGTCGGGATAATCCGCAAACCGGGAGATAATTTGCACCCGGATAATAAAGAGTATACTCCTAATTACAAAAAGGTTTTAAACGACGCAAAAATTCACGTTTGACATTTTTAAATTTTAAAAGAACAATTTTTTAAAAATTATGATATCTAACTTTTCATAGGGTCATTAAATTTACATTATGAAACTTTTATATTCATTATAAAAAGTCAAATACAGAAAGGTGTGAAGCCCTTAAGACAACACTTGACCGTGATATTTCAATTTAAAGTTGGAGATCATATTTAGGGGCCGCACACAAACATAAGAGCATTGCGATTGCACATGACTAAAACTAAGTATCCGTTTAAAAAGGGTTTCCGATGTTAATAAATCAAATAATGATCATTATCATGAAAAATTTTTATCTGTGTAAATTTTTCAAAAAAGAGCTCTCCTCGCAGAACCTTGATCTCGGTTACTAGAAAACAAAGGAAAATTTAATATTGGCGGATAGTCAACACGTAACATAAATTTGCACAAATTAAAAGGGAAAACATTTTTCTCGTTTTTTTAATACAGTTACCAGATTATAATACTGAAGTTGATAACTTTCATGAGAACATTAATAATGAGTAATTATAGGGATAGTAACTATTATTATAGTTATAGTAATTACTCTTTATTAATATTTATTAATAGGGTGTAAAAATTATAAATTACTTTTGTGAAAATTCTTTCAGCATATATTTCTAAAAAAATTGTAAGTTAATGAATGTTACACAGAAGTAAATTATAAAAGAATATCTTTGTAATTTACTACTGTGCAACAACTTAAGGCCAAAGAAAACTTCCGATTATTCTAATTTATTTATTAACTGACTTTTGAAGGCATGTTCAGAATAAGTCAAATATCACAAATCTCGAAATAAAATATCTTTCAGTTTTTTGTTCTACTTGAGTCAAACATTTTGATTTTTATTTTGTATGATGGGTATAAAATTTCTAATCCTAATCCCACCACTGCCACCAATTATTTAAAGTTGTAACGTCTGGGCACCCATGATGGATGAAGAAAAAAGAGCAGTTGTCTTTTAAATATTTATCTTAGAACTTAACAAGGTTTTTCTGAATAAATAAAAGAACAGTACAGCCAATCAAAACAGCACAGCCATAATACAAAAAATTGGCCGCTGGATACGGCTTACGTCGCTAGCGCGACTTTTCTCCAATCCCTCACTGACTTTTCTCCAATCCCTCACTATTCTCAATTCACACACAAAAGCTCCTTTCTTTCCTTTTAAGTCTTTGGGAACGATTCAAAGTTTACGGCATTCTCTTGTTAAGCACTTTGGTCATTTAGAGGCATAGAAAAACGAGAATTTCGCCCGGAAACTGCTCAAGGGATTTTCTTAACTCATTTCCGCAGAGTTCTCACTGAAAATTAGTCTCTAGAAAAACAGGAAGTTCTTCTAATTAAGCGAATCACTATCAGAGGTGTGAATATCGTTACAATATACTCAATAATCCATTAGTAAATAAATTATTATTTTATTACTTTGCAGCTATTGCGCAAGTATTAAGAAATTTATTGCGATTTATTAATGTATTTAATTTAATTCAATCTTTGATATATATACATAACAAAAATACGATGGCTGCTCTAAGACATGATTGACGACCTTTAAAATTAACTATTCTAGATTTTATGTTCTCCCCCTAAGTTCATCTGTTCTCCCAAATTCGAGATCTTTCCACGTTACATAACAATTTAAAAGTAACCAATCATAGCTTAGATGTACATTGCGGGCGAAAAAAACTGAAAGGTTTAAGATTTTAAATTACGTCTAAAGGGGCGTTTTTTTAACATTTTGTCTGTTACCTTTATTTATTAAATATCACGTTCTTCGGACTTAAACCATAAAATTCATTTCAAGAGCAATATATCGCAAAATAGTTTTACATTGAGCATATCTTTAGAATTTCCGATACAGCTCGCTGGAGATGAAAATGTTTTTTCTGTACAACGTTGCCATTGCTCGCTTTAAAATCCTTGAGTTTGTTAATCAAAAATTCATTAAAGTTTTACAAAATAGGAAATAGATAATAAAGCAAATTCCAAATTTCAAATTTGGGCTTCCACATGCCTATATTCGTAGGAGGATTACGTCATTCAAAATTCGATGGCTCTATGTACCGTCGTTTTATCACAATGCGAGAAATAGACATACATTTATGCAGATTTTTCACTATTTAATTTCTTCAAGTATAATGCAGGACTCTAACATTTGGTGGCAACAGTTTGAAAAGTGAAATGGATTTTTCTAAGCGAACCAATGCAAAATCGCAAAACAAAAACAATAGTCCTTCAGGGACAAAGAGAAGAGAAAGCTGCTGAGAAGAAGAGAAAGCTGCTTAGAGGTGAGAAGCTTTCTCTTCTTCTGAAGAAAAGACCCGGCCGATTTTGACTTATGCCTCCCTCGCCTGAGCTAATGCTAATAAAACGGACTACAGGAGAGAAGTCGTCCAGAACAAATTTCTGAGAATTATAACTGGTGCGCCCTATTTCGTTAGAAATAGAAGCCTTTTCCGACTTAAAGTTAGAAAGTTAGAATTAGAAAAGAAATTTATGACTAAAATTAATGATAAGTGTTTTACTAGAACGATTAGCAATAATCCCGCTAACTTCGCCGAAATTCTCAACTATGAGATTCTGAGTGAGAATAAGCTCACACGCCCTTTCATCGCTCACTTTATTTGCATGAATCAAGCGGACCAATGAGAGAATAGATTGACCCCCTGGACTCGCGGAAAAGTATTTTCATATTTTCAGGTGTTTTATGATCTGTGGAATACTTCTGATGTAACCAAAACAGAGAACGAATTTTTATAAATATTTTGAGTGGTTACTTTCTATATTTTGGACTCTTCTTCCAGTATTCATGTGCGAAATGCTATTTCTGCCTTTTGAACTACAACATCATGTGCGAAATCACACATGCATTCATGTGCGAAATGCTATTTCTGTCTTTTGAATTTGTAACTGCCGCTGATCGGCTAGGTAGCTCCTGGTAGATCGGCTAGGTAGATGCTTGCAAATTCGCAGATATTTATTTCCTCTCTTTAAGAGCGAACTGTCTATTATATATAATGTAAATAGTGAACTTTTACTTGATTCTACTTTTACTGTTTGTATCCTGTATGTTTTACTTTGTACAACAGTTGGCAAGTTAGGAGTTTCGGACTCGACACCACCACGTAACCAGTCTCATGCGTTACTTCCAAAACATAGGGCAAAGCAAAGGGCTTCTTCTTGTATCACCTCTTCAATTCTACTTCGTATGGAGAACTCTCATCTTCGGACTTCATCATATGTCAGGCCCAGTCACGATTCTCTGAGGATACTGGCAAGAGTAGGAACGAATCATCCTGCTGAATCCCAGGAAAAACACCAAAGTATCAGAGTATTATACGTCATTCCTTTTTTGCCCTGCAAACAGCTCTGCGCCGCTTTTGCTGTCCTGTCTAAAATGCTTACGTTGTACTTTTAAAATCCGTGTACATAAAATTTAACTTATTTAAATATGATTGGATTAATTCCTTGTCTAGAAAAATGATCTGATAGGAATTATAATGGAATAAAATTATATTTTGAAATGGCTAGTTTGTGGTTTATGCATCCATGTATCTCTAACTACGTAGACTTCAAGCTGCAGTATATCAAAATATCCATCCTCGGCCATCACGATTGCAAGTTGATAAAAGTATCGGATTCCTCCTACGCAAATAAAAATGCTATGTATGTAAACTATTTATTGAAAATATGGATGTATTTAATAATAACTATTTCATAGTTATAATCATTACTGGAAGCTGGAATTCAGTAATTAGGCAGGATGATTTCGGATGGAATGTAAGCCCATTTTTCTGCATTCAGCGCACAGCAGCGCCGCACAGTAAGATCGCTAACATTAATAGTTCGGCCTGGTTCTAATCTCGGCGAGCGGGCTGACCGGCTGGTTGTTTTCGTGGTGTTTGTTCCCTACGTGTAATGTGAGTACAATCGAGTTCCCTTAGAAAATCCTCCACGAAACATATTTCTCTTTAGACAGGTAGCGTTTGTGTGGTTTGCCATATTCCAAATAACCCAGTCTTCTGTCGCAGGTGTCATCTATAGGCACTTAACCAAATTATGCTTGTTTATTTTTGAATATGTGGAAAACAATTCGTGCAGGTGCATTCAGTTGTAAACAAGCAATGCTTTTTAACTTTTAATGAAATTATGTATTTCACTTCATAAAAACTGTTTCATGATGAATACTTTTACTGAAAATTTTAGTGCATAGAGCAATTATTAAGCTGAATAATTATATATCAGAGTAACTTTTCTACAAGCTAAGGCGATCAGAGATTCTTTTTGATAAGGTTATGAAAATTAGTTTAATTGTTTTTATGGATCCCTTTGTTGAATGAAGCTAAATGAAGTTTTCGCGATTTATTTCTTGTTTAATAATAATAATAATAATAATAATAATAACAAAAAGACAAGCTACTCTTTACAAATCTTCCACGAAGGTATCCCTTTCCATAGGCTTATCGTCTTTCTTTGCTTTCCCTTAATCGAATAATTAAAATCCACAACATGTCTGTAGGCGAATATCATAAACACATACTATATTGGCTTAAAAAGTTATACATATTTAGTTTTATATAAAACGGCTGAAATTAGTTCCTGTAAATTCATTCCACTTTAACTGCATGTTTTTTACATATTTACAGAAAATATATTTAGTATTTAACAAGGGATTAGTTCATAAAACTACAACATAATAAAATGATCGTGTATTTCATGATTTGCTTTTCGTTAAACGAAGCGGAAGTTGTAATAGTGCCCTAAAGCGCCAGATATAGTATCTTGTTCACTTCACCTCATCAGTAGCTACGAATAATTGGGAAGAATAAATATTAATGCAGTAATTTCTCCTTCGACGTTCTCATTTGCACTTTTCTTTGCGCGTGGGACAGGATAAGTACAATTTTTTTTTTTTTTTTTACTTTTTAAATTTAAAAGAAAACCTTAACACATATTAATCGATTCGGCAACTGCCAAATAGTGAAGATTCGCGATTAAATTCCTTCAAAATAACAAAAATAAAAAGCACGAATTAACAATTCAATGCTGAAAGACTGTTCGGCAAACCACAAAATGAAATTGTATTTTATTTCTATCTGAGCTATGAAATGACGCTGCAACGAAAGTACGTTTCAGAAAAAAAAAAATGTTTACCAAGTCGGATTCTGGTTCGAAGGTTTGCGCATTTTCTGGTGGTTATTCTATTTATTTACTTCTGCTATTAAGAATTTAAGTTGGTAGAATTTTGCCAGCTGTAATTAGAAACGAATCACTGTCCAACCTGTCGTTTGGGATAATTACGCGAGTTTTTATTTCAAATTTTTGCATTTGTCTTTTTCCGAAGTACAAAAGGATTATTAGTCTCGAAATACGATTTTGAGTTTTTATCACTTTAATGCATCGTTTCACTTTTAATTCGAGTTTGTTGCCATTCGGAAAATGGGAGATATTATCTTTCATGTTTAATATGTGTGTTATTAATTAATAAACAGCTTCAAAGCAATAGATGCAACTCCTAAGAATATATTTTTTAAAACTTTTTAATCTGATTAATTTAAATAAAATGCATGTAATTTATGACATATCTAATTAAAAACATTTAATTTTTTTATAATTGCATTAGATATTTTTACACTTTTTAAATAAACAAAAGATATATGTTCCAATGTTAGTCTAAATGCATTTTCATCTAACAGCCTATAAAATGTTTTGCTGTTCCACGTGGGTCAACTCTATCTATAGTCCTTACTGATAAACCATATTAAACTTTATTAAAGTATTTTTGGGCTGTCGTTAAAATCTTAACTCTTTTAGACCCCCTTTTTTTTAATTTAATTTGAGTTTAATAAAATAATCATTTTTGCCAAAAAGTACCACGATAATTAAGCTTAAATTTTAAAAACGGGTAGTATAAAAATAACTGCATATTTTAAATAACATAAAATAGAAAAGGAATGTGCACTAATTTGAAGCAATACAAAAAAATATAAACCTATATAACAAAGCACAAACAAATATTTACATTAATTTGTATTTAGTGTGCTTTGCCGTAATCTCAATAAACCAAAAAACAAACCAAACCATTAATTTGCAACACTCTATATAAAATTTTGGAGGAAAATCTTATGCATTTATTTGTATTATATATGCATTTGTTTAAACAAAATATTCTACAGCCAGAAATTAGCCGGAAACAATACATCATTATTTTCCATATATTAAATCTCCCAAAAGCCATCACTGAAGTCAAAACAGAGCTTTTGAAATACATTTATTAATCAACTAAGTTTTTATTTTCTTTTTTTCCCCTCCTAATTACTACTCCTCTTGAGCTGAATAACTTTGTTTTCCTCTTTAAAAACGAAAAAAAAAAAAAATCTTCGAGCATCGCCCTCAGGAACTGATAAACAGAGTCAAAATTCAAAACAGATATATCTTTCCACGTTTCGGATGATTTTGGACGGAAACAATTTTATTATGTAAGAAGAATTTCGGAGTTTGAACTCAGCGCTTAAGAGCGAATAATAAGTAAAGAGAATTGTGGAAAATGATAAGAATCAATCAAATCAGCGCTGAACTAAACATGTTGTCTGACCTCAGATTCTCCTCTGCTGTTTTTTTTTCACATGATGCAGCAAAATCAACAAATTATACTTCTTTACTTTGATTTGCCTTTTTTATGGCCGTCAAAACAGGCTTATATCTACACTTTTTCTTATCATATTGTTATAAAGACATAATCATAACAATGCATTATCAAGTTCTACTTCATCAAGGATTGACAAGGATGTTTGTAACAGAAAGAGAGAATACAAAGGGAGGGGGAAGGAGATTACTTCTCGGCAACTTTTTATTCTACCTCAGCCCCGTAGGAGAGGGATTCAGGTATTTTAACCTTAAGACTATGCGTGACTTTCAGGTTTTGAGATGTAATAAAAATAAATTACAAACAAATGATCAGTAAAAGTAAGAACGGAAGAAAAAAAACAGATTGATATTTTTGTGTTTTCGTGTTGATTTGAAATTTGATTTTAGAAGCTAGTTGCTTAACACAGTGTGAAGCTTAGTTTTTGTTTATAAGCGAACTTCATGTTTAAAATAGAGAAGATCTCTTTTAAAGTGTCGGTATTGTCTACTTTTGCATATTTTCCCAGAAATATTATCAAACTCTTGCGTAAGAAGTGTAAATAAAGCCTGAAAGTGAATGAAGGATGTATTAGATTAAGAACTTTCTTTTTGTTGAAGAGAAACGAAATGTAATTTTAATTTCTTTTGATGAGTGAAAGAAAGAGTAAATGGGATACAAACGAAATTAATTATACATTAAAAATGACACTGATATGCTTTTAATTTAAAAAATGGGTATATTAGAATGCATTTAAAAATTAATTTTTGTTTTAATTGAAACAGAAATAAAGATAAGATATTTTCAGCCATTTTAGAATATTCACATTTCTTTTCCAGCTGTATTTAATTAAAAGTAACAACTGAAAATATAAATAAAAAATCTTTTGATAATCAAACATATATTACCAGGTGTTTTCGAATTAGAAATAACAGACTTTATTTTTTATTTATAATGGGCTAAAATTTGTTAAAGATTGAAATTTATAATTATTTACAGATTTTTGTCACATGTGAAGAATAGCTCGTAATGAGTTTATAAATTATATCCCTTTGCTTATTTGCTATTATAACATAAATCACACAAATGAAATCGTGCGCCAGAAAATTTAAAAAAGAAATCAGCAAATTTTCCATTGTAAATAAATCATTGTTGATATCTCCACGATTGAAAAAAATTTTCTTTTTTTTAAATTATCAAAACATTTCCTTAGCTACAGAATAAGATTCCTTTACAGTCTACGATAGTAAAAATTTTTTAGCTTCAATTAGTTTATTACAAGATTATTTTTAACACAAGTTTTCCCAAACGTCTTTAAAAGCCTTATGACATAACCTCTTCTATTATTTTTCTTCGCTGTTTTCTTTATTTCAATAAATAGTGGCATATGCCTCCTCTAATAATTTTGTGCATCTCCAAATCAGATGATGGTGGTTCAGTGAGTTCACTAATTTTAACACTTTTACATTTTTAACAATATTTTAATTACTATATACAGAGCGTATTCTTAGGCCGCCGCCTTCGACATGAACAAACTTTATTCTCTTACAACTAACAACAGCGCCCTCTAGCCTTTTTCTTCAAATTACACAACACTCCCCACCTGAACTCGGTGGAGAGTTCATCTTTCAATAATATATTCTAGAATATTCAATTAATATTTCGACAATAAATCCTGGAGAAATGGTTAAATATAACAAACATGCATACATAATTATAAGCACATAAAATTTTACAAAACATTAAATGATACCTATCAGCAAGGTCAGGAGAATCAAACCTAAAAATACAAAATACAAACATTAGTTAAGTTCCATATTATATAACAATTGTATAGACCTTTTTAAGGTACCAGTAGGTGTTTTAATTATGCAAGATCTTATTTTACCATCTCTGCCTGGCATTAATTCCAAAATTTTACCTATTGTCCAAAGATTTCTGGGATGTTTGTCGTCATGAATCAAGACAATATCGTTGATTTTGAACTGAGATGCGTTAGAGTGTGGAGGACAAATATTGGCAGATCTCAGATTAAAAAGATACTCTGATCTCCAACGCTTTCAAAAATGATTTAAAATATCTTGATGGTATTTATATCGTTTAATAATTGAATTTCTTGACCCAATCAAATTATTTGATGTTATTTTATTCGCAGGCAGAGATAGCAATCGTCTACCAACCAGAAAATGAGAGGGTGCTAGTGGAGAAGGTTCATTGGGATCGGTAAACACGTAGGTAATTGGTCTACGATTAATCATTGCCTCGATTTCAATGAGCACTGTTTCAAGCCCTTTCACAGTAAGGGATGATCGACCAATAATTTTTCGCAAGCTGGATTTTATGGTTCGTACCATACGCTCCCAAAACCCTCCCTACCATGGACTCCTCTCAATAATAAATTTCCAATTTATGCCTCTAGCAGAAAATAATTCTTTCACAGATGAGTCACTCAAAGTTTTAAAAATATGTTTTAGTTCTTTATCAGCTCTTTTAAAAGTCTTGGCATTATCGGAGTACACGGTGGTACACAGTCCTCGGCGAGCTAAAAATCTTCGGAAAGCTATCAAAAAATTTTCAGTGCTGAGATCAGTTACTATCTCTATATGTAAGGCACGAGTGACCGCACACGTTAACAACAGCATGTAAACTTTACCTTGCCTGTCTTTCGTAAAAAATGGACCGGCGAAGTCCAACCCGGTCACAGCAAATGGAGGCGACTGTTGGATTCTGTCTGGAGGAAGTGGAGCGATATCCTGTACCCCAGGACGAGCACTATATCGTTTGCATATCACACATTTGCTGATGATAGTCTTAACACGCTGTCTTCCCTTAATGATCCAATATTTGTCTCTGATCTGAGTTAGTGTCGAATTAACTCCAGCATGGAATACCCTTTCATGCGAGTCCATGATGATCAACTCGGTAAACTTGCATTTTGAGGGTAATAGAATAGGATGTTTTAAATTCTCGTGACAGTCTGCAAATTGAATGCGACCTTTCAACCGAAGAATTCCCTCCTCATCAAGCCTTGCATTAAGAGAGTAGATGGAAGAATCGAGAATTGATTTTTTATTTGATAACTTAATTATTTCCGCTTGATACGATTCTCGTTGCGTAATTTTTACCCAATAATGTTCAGCTGCTTTAATCTCAAAAGCACTTAAAGGTCCATTCCCTGTAGACCTTTTCCGAAGCCTCCCAATAAATCTAAATACATAGGCAGTAATTCGAAGTAATTTTCCTAAAGAACTGAATTTTTCTATATGCAAAATTGGGGATTCATTGTTAATCACAGGTACAGTCAGAATAATACTTTTCCTTAACTCCAACGATTCTGAATTTGGTTGTAATTTCTTTTGTTTCGGAAAGTTTTCAGTAGAAAAACGTAACCAGTGTGACCCATGCCACCACAGATCATTCTTAACTAGTGACTGAGCACTAATTCCTCGAGTCAGTAAATCGGAAGGATTTTGTTTTCCTTCGCAGTGGTTCCACAATTTTTTGTTGCATATACTCTGTATTTCTGTAACACGATTGGCGATAAATGGTTTCCAATTCTGAATTTCGATTTCAACAACCGGATAGGAATGATTCATTGCCTTCGTCGCACCAAATGAATAAACAGAAAGTCTTTCATAACGGATTGGAGTAAGTTTTAAATGGTCGGCCAATTTTTTCGTTATAAAGGATCTGTGACTGCCTTGATCAAGAACAAATCTAGTTAATTTTGATTTATACCTAGAACAAGCATAAACTGTACAAGCCTGCAATAATATTTCCCTGGCATTACAGTCATTATTATTATCACCTTGAGGAACAGAAGCAATCAATTTTAAGTTTTGAACTTTATTTCTTTCCTCAGAATTCAAAGTCAGAGATTCAGTTTCATTTTTGGAATAACCTTGTTCCGACTTTTTGTTTACAAGGGATTTATTAGTACAAATCGATTCATTGTGATACATACCGCCACATTTATTACATTTAGTTTTATTTCTGCACCTTTCTGATGTATGGAATTTTTTAAAACAAGAAAAGCAGCGGTTTTCGGATCTTAGTTTCTTTAATTTATCAGAAACATTCACCTCGCATTTAAATGACTCGTGCAAATTATCACAAAAGATGCATTTTCGGTTAACTGCAGTATGAAATGCAGCCGTGGGTGTATTTTTTACATATTTTCTAGTTTCATATTTTGATTGATCGACTCGCGGAGGCACAGGATATTTCCTTTCGCTTAATACTAGATTTGAAACTTTCCTGCAGTCTATTTCCGTTTTAATAAATTGTGTTAATTCCGAAACTTCAACTTTATCTTTCGATCCTCTTTGCCGATTAAATTCCAAAACTAAATCGTCCGGAATTAATTTTAATAATATTGGAATTAATAAATGTCCATATGAGCCAGAAGTTACTTCTAAAGTTTCCAAATTACGAATCGAAACTTCTAATTCGTCATATAATTTACGTAAAGCCTTTACGTTAGCAGAATTTGTAACGGCTTCTAAATTGAGAATTTTATTCATGAATGAATTAATGATCAGGTCTTTTCGACCATATCTGTCCTTTAGTAATGCTACACAACTATCATAATTACTTTCTGTTAACTCAAAGCCTGACACAACATTCGAAGCTTGTCCCGCTAAGAATGTTTTTAAGTATACAAATTTTTGTATTTTTGAAAGCGTTTCGTTTTTATGTATCGAATTTTCGAAACTATTCCAAAATTCATTCCATTGTTTGGGGTCTTCCCAAAATTTATCAATCATTAATTTTGGTAATTTCAGCGTACTACTCCCACTAGAACTGGAACTTACATGCAAAATTCCATTACCACTAGACTGGTTTAAATCAGAACTTTGGGGATTCCTCGCTGGCGGTACTGCGGTAACTGCACCTAGAAACTGCTTAATTTGACTACAAGCAATTATACATTTGTCATTGTATTCTTCGCTTGTACTACAATCTTCTTCAATTAAGTTAACATCAATTAACTCTTGTATTTCATCATCAAGCTTTCTCAAATTATTTTTCTTTTCGGTTAATAATTCAAACAATTCTCGTAATTCTCGTAATCGAATTTTCCTCTCCTTCAATTTTTAATTTATCTTCAATCACTTTAATTAACCTAGTAACAGACGATCTCAATGTGGAACGTTTACGTTTCAATCTATCTAACTTCTCTTCCATTTTATTTAATTTAAATACACCCACGACAGCAATAATAAATACTTACTAATGTACTACAAATAATCACTAAATAATTAATTTAAGATTTTCCTACCTTTATTTGGAATTCCATTGTCCCTTGAATATGAAATATCCATTGAAATCGAAACACTTGGATCGAACACCTAAAATCTTCACAAAGCCTTAATTCCTTACGCCGATGCACCATCTAATAATTTTGTGCATCTCCAAATCAGATGATGGTGGTTCAGTGAGTTCACTAATTTTAACACTTTTACATTTTTAACAATATTTTAATTACTATATACAGAGCGTATTCTTAGGCCGCCGCCTTCGACATGAACAAACTTTATTCTCTTACAACTAAGCGAGCAACAGCGCCCTCTAGCCTTTTTCTTCAAATTACACAACACCTCCTTACAAGATGGAGCAGTTATGAAAAAATGAAGAAGCTTTTTAAAAGAGAGACACCCCCATCGGATAATCTCTTGAAACGCTTACAGTTAATTTAAAACTAATTCCAGTCTAAAGCTGAATTTTACATGATTAAAAAGAAATGAACTGGATGAAATAAAAACAGTAATACAGAAATATACACAGAAGGGCAAGAAAATCAGTGTCACGTAGGATGACGTCGTAACTTCGAAATTCCAAGCGAATCACGTAATGCCAAAGAAAGAACGACAACGCAGCTTTCTCTTTAGGTTAAAAGTCTGAAACATATTTTAAAAAAATTAGGAAAACGCCATTTAATATCTTCTATTTATTTTTGTTTTAAAGGAAAGCGAAGATTTTATCTGCGAAAGTCTGCGATTTAATCTGCAAAAAAAAATAAAAACTTTGCAAGCTGATAAATGTTTAGGGGTTGAAATTTTAAAATCGTGGACGTCAGATAGTGAAAAAAATTAAGCTATTTTCTAAACTTCACGCAAAAATCAGAAATCAGGCTAAGCAAGTCACACAAATTCAGTTTAAGAATTTTTTTTCACTCTAAGGGATGCTGCAAATAGTAAAGTATTGAGATTTTAATTTACTCGTTAAGCGAAAATACTTGCGAAAAATCATTTCAACTTTAAATGGTTTAGTTTATGTGATTACGGCAAACCTAATGTTTATGTGATTACGGCCTTTCTAAGGCAAGCTGGCTCATATACACGTTAAACATAAGGAAAACCACGAAAACGCCCATGCAGCTCGCCCGTTCGCCGGATTCTAAACTCGAACCGAAATTCCAGTGTTCAGTTACTTTACAGTGGGCCATCAACATTAAATGGAAAGAAATCAAAATCAAATTTTGAATAAAATAACTTCATCACATTGCATTGTCATCCACAAACAGTGTGTGTACAAAATTTGAACTCCATAGCTTATCAGAAAGTAGTTTAAAAATCGAGGACAAACTTTTAATCGTAACGACAAGTATCACGAATGAACTAAATAAAACCTTAAAAAGGACTTATTGGTATTTACTTGTATTTAAGAACATAATATGTACAAAAGATGGACATCTTTCCATCTTATATCTGGACATCTTTACCATCGAATCCCCAAGGAAAGCCATTAAGGAAAGCTATCAATAGCTTAGATATAGAAATTTGTCTTTTTTTGCGTACTTTCTCTTATAAAGATGGATTCGATGGTACTTTTTCAAGACTCGGCGAGAAAAGGCAAAGGCTTTCTTCAGAATGGATTTTTATTTCTTTGAATACCAACTTTTAGATATTTCACGAAACATAACTTCATCACATTATCAACATAACTTCATCACAAACATAACTTCATCACATCACATAACTTCATCACACAACATATTCGAGAAATGTACACTAAATAATGCGGCAGCGCTGGGAACAGAATTGAGGAGCAGAGGGGAAATTTTTAGAATTCAAAGAGACACAGTGCTGAAAACGAGTTCAGGAGCCTCCGGGATTACGCAGAGCGTCAAAGAAACTAGCTCTGGCCCTGCGTTTTCTTAAACCATTACGATAAAACTTCACTACGCAACCACTTTTCAAATAATATCTCTAAACCCACAATAAATATGAGTAACTACTTGCAGTCTATAAGCTTTCTCTCTCTACGACGATTTAAGAATTTATGCGTACAATAGTTAGACCAATCGACTATAAATATAATGAATTATTTGCAGCATATCAACCAAGTCTTTTTTTTTCTATTATGACATAGACTTTGAAGATTAATCATAACATGCCATTGATTCTCTGCTTACTTACTAAACAGATCCAACTTTGGGATTCCCATTTAGCATTCTGGCACATGAATGTAAATTATGAAAAAACGTTTTACGGGGACTTGAATTTAAATCATGAATAACAAAATTTCAAACTTTGAAAAAAAAATTAAAAATTAATAAGTAATTATTGCTTTTGATAGGAAATTAGTTGACTTTTCAAGGGAAACAAACCAACTCCCGTTCAACGAACAATAATTAATAAATGCGAAGATGTTTCGCCTTTTACTCAAGTAAGAATGATGATGCCAAACTGGCAAATTAAGGTAGGTCAAAATTGTAATTCCGTGAAGTAATGGGATTTATAACCAAAGTAGAGTACCGAAGAACTCATTCTGAATGAAGCATTTTCGCTAATATAAGATTCTTTATAAATTTTGAGTGAAAAGCAATTTATGTAGTAAAATTTATAAAATACTTGAGTAAATGCCCCCCCGACACCTTCGCTTTTATGCATGTTAATTCAAGATTATTTGTATAAAAAAACGGTAGTAATCTTAATTGGAATTATAAAATAGAACTCAAAGTAATTGAAATAAACACCTGCTCCAGAGCCGTATCCCAGATTAATAAATATTTGATGCCTAACGTGTAAATAACATTCTGAGGGTGTAAATAGCATTTCAGAAAAAAAGTAGCTCCAGTATGGGGAGGAGTACAGCAAAATAAAATAGTGTTGCTAATCTTACACTCCACCACCACTATTTTCCTTAAAAGCATAATTCAAACATAATAATGAATTTTACTTCGGTATTCAGATTTGGAACATTCTTCTCATTTTCTAGCAACGCATTTATAAAGGTCTAGACTAAAAAAGCAATTTTCATTGGAAGAGACTGGTTATACATTAAGTAAAACGGTCACTCTGTTTCTGTTAGGCCCAGCAGCGGCTGAGTGGTAAAGTCGCTGATCACTGGTAGTTCGGTCCGAATTTCGAATCCCGCGAACGGACTGACTGCGTGGGTGATTTTGTGGTTTTCTCTATGTGTAACGTCTATAAGAGTCAGTTTTCCTTACAAAATCCTCCACGAAGGTATCCGTCCCCTTAGGCAGATAGTCCTCTGACTACCTTAATTACATAAACCAAACGAAACTAAACCTATTTCAGATAGATGGCCGCAGGCCACGAGGCACGAATTCCTATGTCGGAGCCCTATCCCAGTTTAATTATTATACGATGCTTAACGTGTAAATAGCCTTTTAGGGGAAAAAAAAAATTAGTTTCAGTGTGGCGCGGAGTAGGGCGAATCACTCTACTTCCTGACAGGGAAAGGAAATTTCATTTGGGGGAGGAGCGAAACGACTTTACAAGAATGAATGTAACATGATGTTTTGAGCAAAGTAGTAATGAAATGTGAAAGTATTAGAAATCTGAAAGCATTGGAAAGAGCGAGACTCATTGTCGGCTAAATGTCTTGTCAGCTAACTGTCCGTATAGGCTAAATGTTCTATCGGCTAAGTGTTCTTGTCGGCTAAGTGTCCTTGTCGGCTAAATGTCCTGTGAAATGTAAGTATTCATGTCGGTTAAGTGTCTGGTGAGCTAAGTGGTTGTCAGCTAAGTGTCCGCGACCGGAGGTCCTTGAAATATTCCAGATCTTAGAGGCAGCTAATGAATTTCAATATAGACTTCACTTTTGAATTTTCCAAATTTATTTGCAATGAATTATGATCGTTCCTTCGGAATTATTCTTGGTAGCTTAAAAATGTTTAACGTTAGAGTGTGTTTGCACTGGAGTCGAACTCTTAGTGTCACAGTCTATGTCTTCTCACTATGGGTTCAGACTTTTGGGGCCGAGTGCTTTTTATGGATATAAGTTATAAGGTATTTTCTCTTTCCTCTCCCCATATCTTCGTGTTGTAACTGGAGCGTCCTCGACGCGTATTCGGGAGCTGGTGAGGGTGAGGTGGTGAGGAAGAATCCCGGTGAGGGCATTGCGGATTTCTTTAGTTTCCTAACTTCGAAGAAAATTCCAAGGGCTCTACAAGTCGCGCCCGAACTAAAGGATGGTGGAGGATAATTCGCCGTCACCAGTATTTGGCGAATGTGTCCCCTAATCCCCTTTTAAAAAAGGGAGTATATAATATCCGGAATTCGGACTCCAGCGAAGGCATCGGTCTTTTTTTTTTTTTTTTTTCATGTTCCTGTATCAGTATAACGTGATTGGGTAGAGTCCTACAAGGTAAAGAAATAGCTACAAGCTAGGTTGTATTATTACTAATAACATCATAAACATTGAGAAAGACAATCGTGTTCTGAACATCGAATTCGCATTAGTCCAATATTATTCTTATCAGAAGCGCTATAGACTAGTCTAATTAAAAACAATTTTCTCGAAAATCAGCGAGGCTAGGATTCTGCATATCTCTCGAATTAAATGAGGTGTCTGTGGATGCTATAATTGCAATTTTTCAAACATTTTTAACAATGGATTAATTGCTTCCCCATACCTTCATAGTCTACTATGCGACCTGAGAAGAAAGAATTCATATGTTTGTTTAGGAATGAATATATCTGTACTTTGAGTTAAATTCTGAAAACGTATTAGTCGGAGCAATACGATGAAATTTATCTTGAGCACTACAAAGTTACCTGACCTTGATTCAGTCGATATTTAAGAAAATGAATTTGTTAGTTGCTATACTCCTAACAAATTTTGTGATCACAGGAGACTTGCGTAGCTTACCACAGAACATGAAATGCACATGTAAATTAAAATTCAATGCATATATAATAATTTTTTGAACTCAGGAAATATACATGAAATTATGTAACATCTACTGGTGGTACAGCTAATTTAGTTATTGGTCTTTTTAAAAAACCTGACTTGGTTTTTACAATACAAACTCTAACCTTTTTATCCTTACCATAAATTACCTCATTTACCCAGTAACCAAGTCGAAGTGGGCATGTTGTCTTCCTTGACTAAAACTATAATGCCCTTTTTAACGTTATCCTTAGAGAAATACCACTGAAATCGTTGCTGTAAATGACTGATGTAATCATTTTGCCATCTTTTCCACAAATATTGCGTTACTTTAGTAGTGCGCTGCCAGCGCTTTAAAGAACTATCAGAAAAATCAGTTAAATCAGGCTCTGTTATTGATGTTAAAGGTCTCCCGACTAGAAAGTATGCGGGTATAAGAGCTTCTAAATCACAGCTGTCATTTGACAAAGGGAATATTGGACATGAATTTAAAATTCCTTCAATCAGATTCAAAATTGTAAAAAACTCCTCAAATATAAAAATCAATCTCCCAACTGCACGCTTAAGATAAAATTTAAACGACATAACACCTGCCTCCCAGATACCTCCAAAGTGAGGAGCCCTGGGAGGGATAAATTTCCAATGAAATCTTTCAGATGTCAGATATTTAGTTAAGAATTCATCAGGGTATTTCAACAAATTGTAGAGTCGCTTCAATTCATTGCTAGCCCCAACAAAATTTCGAGCATTGTCGCTAAATAAGGACGCGCATTTACCCCTTCTAGAAATAAATCGTTCTAAAGCAGCAATAAATGATTCTGTAGACAAATTTGAAACGATCTCGAGGTGGACTGCACGAGTCAAAAAAAAAAAAAAAATCTTGTGCACTATGCTCTTCTTCTGAGTTGTGTATTTTATACCAAAAGAGCCACAAAAGTCAACACCAGTGTAATTAAAGGGAAAGGATGGATTTAGTCTCTCTAATGGTAAATTTCCCATCTATTGATCCAGCAATACCGGTTTTACCTTGGCACACGTAACACATTCTCTTACTATCTTTCTAGCAAGATTACGTCCACTTATCGGACAAAATTTTTGTCTAACGCTATGCAAGAGTGCTTGCGCTCCAGTATTAAAGTTTCGAATATGATAGTGTAACATAATTAAATGAGTCAGTTTTTTGGCAGGGCAGCAGGGTGCTTTGTGTTAAAGGGCAAGTTAGCTTCCTGCAGTCTACCACTTACTCTAATAACTTGAGATTCATCTAAAAAGGGACATAAAAATTTTAACTGACTATTTTTACATACGTCCTTTTTCTTACTTATATTCTTGAATTCTTCAGGAAAGCTATGATATTGGACTAAGGAAAGTAATTTATTTTCGCTTAACGAAACCTCATCGACTGTCAGATGACCTACTTGTTTTTCCTTGGATCTACAATTTCTTATAAATCTTAAAAAATAAGCAAAAACATTAACTAATTTAATATAACAATTAGTAATACTAAAAACATAATCCAAAAGATAATTTTTAACAGTTACTGTCAAATTTACATTAGAAATAAGTTTTAGTTCGCGCACATAGTTCTCATTTGAATTTTCAAAGTTGATATTAACACTATTATAATTAATGACCTGTTGATGCAGAAAATTTGGTCCTTGAAAAAACAAACAGTTGTCAGCAATAATTTCCGGGCTCAGACCAGGAGAAATTAGGTCAGCGGGATTGTCTGCTGTTTTGACATGTTGCCAGCAGAAATCCTTAGTTAGCTCTTGGATACGAGCTACTCTATTTGACACAAACACTTTTAAAAGATAAGGAGATGTAGCAATACAGGCTAACACAATTGTTGAATCTGTGTACAGAATAACTTTGTCAAAATATAAACTCAAAGATTTTATTACCTTACACACTGGAAAGGAGCTCTGCTGCACACAACTTTACACGAGGAATGGTTATTACTTTGATAGGCGATACTTGAGATTTGCTGCAAAGTAAGTCACTTTAACTTCGCCAGGTTCAGAGACACAACGCAAGTAAATTACTCCACCATATCCAAACTTTGAAGCATTAGCAAAACAATCCAGCTCACTTTCTTTAATTGATTCTATTAGAGTGTAACGAGGGACTTTGATTTGTCTCAACTCTGGTAGAGCCTTTTGAAATGTTTCCCATTCTTGTCACTGTTTGAAAGAAAGTGGATCATCCCACTCACAGATTGTAGCATGGCTTTTAACTGCCGCTGCACTTCTACAGCAGAGGTGACATCTTCTGCACCACAGAAAATGTCATCAACATAAAAATTGTTCAGTGTCGTTTTAGAAGCCAATGGATACTTATCCTTTTCATTTCTGGCTAACTGCTTCAACACTCTTGTTGCTAAAAAAGGCGCTGATTTTGTTCCATATGTTACCATAAGTAATTGATAAAGTTTAGATGCATCATTCAACGTATTTTTCCAAAGGATGCATTGAAGTTTGCGTTGCTCAGGATCTATACGAATCCTCCGATACATTTTACGTATATCAGCAGTGAAAGATACTTTGTGTTTTCTAAATCGTAGCAAGCTAGAAAACAGGTGATCTTGAACTACACCTCAATTCATCAAACAGTCATTTAATGAAAAACCAGACGATGAAGGAGCCGATGCGTCGAATACCACTCGTAACTTAGTTGTACTGCTCTCTGCCTTATAAACACCATGGTGAGGCATTATGTATTTAGGAGTTTCTGACACACTCTGCATTTTTTGCATATGCCCTAACGCTTCATATTCACTCATGAACTCACAATACATTCTAGATATGTCAGTGGTTTTGTCTAGTCTCTTCCACAAATTATTTAACCGTTGGGTGGCCAATTGCAAAGAATCACCCAAATGAACATCTTGCCTTAATGGTAGAGTCACTACATATCTACCCTCAATATCCCTCTGATGGGTTTTCACAAAATGCTCCTCACATTCTACTTCTTTATTTTTTATTTTGTAAGATTCTGTAACAGCCTCAATTTCCCAAAAGGACTTGGTTTGTGAATTTAAGTCTTCTTCGACTTTCATAAATCCGCACTGAATCGTATTGCCTGAATTTGAACCAACATTTACACCGGTGGCAATGTATCCAAATACGGAATTTTGAAGAGTTAAATTAGAATTTCGTGGATGAATTTGATCAGACTTCAATAGTTCATAGAAGCATTTTGCAGCTAACAAGGCATTTATTTTCTGGGGTTTGTTAAAATGAGGATCCCCTAGTTTGATCTTTTGCGGAAGCTGTGAAAATGAAAAATTAAAATAATTCACTGGTACTAAATCATTAATTTTAGGTACAACAAAGAATTCAAGAGCTCGGTGGTAATCACGCTTGTTTGATATCACAGCAATAACCTTGGATTTAATGGATAGAGCCATTCCATTTAAACGTGAAATTGATATGTTAATATTATTCCCTTTTATTCCAAGCCTTAGCGAAATCATAGGTAAAACACGAACACCGACTTCCGCAGTCAAGTAAAGCTCGACAAGCAATAAAATTCCCGCAAGAATCTTTAACATAAATAATAGCAGTAGATAGTAATACCTCCTTCGAAATCACTTGTGAAGCAGTTACAGACGAACCAATAAATTCCGAATTGTTTATTTTCTTGCAATTAGATAATATTTGAAAACATCTGGCGTCAGCGTTTGTCATCTGGCTCCGAGTTGTCTACTAAAGGGGGGTCAGAATTATTAGCCGGTGCTTCCTCCCTCTCCACACAACTCGCTATGGTAGCAGCAAAGATTCTTTGGTAGCAGGTGATTGCGAAATGTCTTGATTGGGAAAATGCAGTAAACTATGATGTTTTTTCATGCGTTTTGGACAGCTGAACTCTGAACGACAGTTCTTTGCAGAATGAGTCGGATTAAAAGCCAAGCAATTAATGCATAGTTTATGTTTCTAACAAATTCAAGAGGTTCACTTACAGTCATTTTCAAGAAAGAATTACATTTATAGAACTTGTGAAAATTGTTACTTTTACAACAAATACATTTAAAATCTTGACCTTTAACATTTGACACCAAGGCAGCCACCTTCTGAATAGGTTGACCCTTTTTTGCATTAAACACATTAGATGACTTTGAAGACTACAAAGTTCTAGCATGATTTTTTAGAAATGTAATAAGCTCAGATAATTTAGGTAGCTCACTTGTTTTTGAATCTCTTTCGCACCAAAGACGAGTAGAAACATCCAATTTTTTCAGCAAAATATATGCAAGAAATGTTTCTGCGAATCCCTCTATTTTTTGGTCTAATATTTCCAGACATCTTACACTTTCATTCACTGTGTCTACTAATTTTAAAATAGAAGACGGGCTTTCATTTCGTATGGGAGATATTGACATGAAACGCTTTATTTGGGCGAAAACCTGATCACGTTTATTGGAGTATCTCTCCTCTAAAAAATCCCAAGCAATTTTGTAGCTACTGTTACAAATTGTGACTGATTGAATAATTCTAGCTGCTTCGCCATGAAGCGATAACTTCAAATACGAGAGCTCTTGGGAATCCGATAATACACTATTATTATGAATGCTTGAAGTGAAAAGATCCCGAAAGCTTAACCAATCTTAAATATTTACTTCAAATACGAGAGCTTTTGGTAATCCGATAATACATTATTATTATGAATGCTTGAAGTGAAAAGATCCCGAAAGCTTAACCAATCTTAAATATTTCCACTAAAAGATGGCAAGTTTAATTTAGGTAATTTCATACCTTGTGCACTGGTATTTTCAATCTTTACATTGCTTGCATCTTTAGCACTAAATTTTGATATTTGCCGTTTAACCTTAACCCACTAAGTATCAATGCTCTCTTGAACAGTTTGCTGCTCAGTTACATATTTGTCAAAATCTTTTTCATCAACTACTTCAAATAATTTATTAATAATCTCTGAACACTCATTATTAAATTTTGCACATTTATTTTCAAAAAGCTGTAACTGAAATTCATCACAAGCTTTCGTTATACTCGACTTTAAAATTATTTTCTTAATTAAAAATCCCTCCATAAATTAACGTTAATTAATAATTAAATTAACGTTAATAATTTCCATTACCGAACATATATGAGCAAATCCACTTACCTCCGTTTGAGGTAATCCAAATGAAACCGAAATTTCTAAGTCCAATCACACACTAGTTTTTAATTATCTTGTCGAATGCGAAGTAACATATCACACTTTTTTATCAATTTAACACTTCACCTTTAAGCGTTTTAACCAGCACTCTATATCCACAGGCACTAATCTTCCTACCGGGTTGCACGGACCACAAATCATCGAAAATAAAAGTATCCATGAAATACAAACACTGAATTTAATGGACTGTAGCTTTCTTTTATTTTACTTCTATTTGGATGGACATTCTTGCCATCCACATACGTGCACCTCCCAGCACGCAATCAATCCGAAAATGGCCGCTAGCTGTCCATGTTGTTGTTTTCTCTCTTCGTGGTTGCCAAATCACTTCTGCCTTAACAATTACAATATTGTAGTTTTGTGTTGCAAACAGAGAGGGTTAAAAATCATGTCGATTTTTTTAAAAAAAATTATGGAAAATAGAAAATAATTATAATCAATGCTCTTGAGACAAATTATTCAGTTCGATACTAAATAATCTGTTACGATAACTGCAAAGGTTGAACAGCTACAAAAAAAGTTCTCACATTTTATTTTATAAAAATAAAATATCAAATTCTAAATAAACGCTTTACTTTTTACGAAAACGGGAAATACATTTAAAACTACAAATAAAAACATTTTAAAATAAGAAGTTTAAAAATTTAAGAAACCTTAATATTACAGATGCTACAAAAATAGCAATTAAGTTTAGCTATGCGGCCCAAAATTGTCACAAATAATTTTGTTCTTCTATCACACTTCATTTCATCTTCTAGAAAGTTACAAGGCCAAGCGATGATTTTTAAGAAACCTTTTCCATAATTCTTACGAATAAATTCAGGGAAAGTTTGGCGTTTTGCAGATCAGACTGCATTTGCGAGCACTTTTTCAAATTACTTATCTAAAACGTGTTTGACCGAAATTAAACGTAATTAGACGGGAACTTAATTTTCAAAAATAGCTGTAGAGAAAGATTAACGTAAGGCATTCTATGATTATGACGTAAGATTGCGATTATGATGCAAGACACTTCATGATTATAAAGTAAGACACTATACACTTATGGCCCACAAGGCATATATTTTCTTGGAGTAAACGTGAAAAAAAAAAAAAAAAAAAAAAACGAAGGGGTGGTGGTAAATTAGACACAAATTTAACAAAGGTTTTACGCGAATTTTTTCGAGCCCGCTAAAGCTCACCACTATTGTAAAATTACTGCAGCCTCTTGAAATGTTTAGTGTAGATTTCTCCAAGTGCACATTCTTATACATTGAAAAATGACTTAAGCTAGAAATTAGTGCTAAAACAAATATGCAGAATTTTCAGTTTAATTAATCATTCTTATTTTAAGTTTTGCTATCTTCTGCTCCTTCTTTCCAGATGAATCTGTCCAGGCATATATAAATTTAGTAAATATTTAAGAACAGGCATCGAGATATCTACGCAGAGAAACTAATAGTGTGAGCTGTCAGCTGTGGGAAGCTTCCATGTCAAATTCTAGTCTTGCCTTTTCAGTAATCTGAATAAGAAGCTAAAGAGCATAGAACTGTCATAGCATTTTTAACCGTAAGTTAACACTAAACTTGATAATCGCTGATTTACATAGTTTGGGATATGTAGTTTAATGAATCCTTCTTTTCACAAAAATCATAACTCGTTAAATTACAGAACTGAATTTCTGTTTCTGAATTTATGATTTGTATTATGATTCTTGAAACTGCAAATTGAGTGTTGGGTTTTTTTTTCAAGATACCAATAAATATTTTCGTTTAATTTTATGGATATTTATATTATTTTTGATGGTTAACCTGTATGGATCAGTAAGCCTTTTACAACAGTAAGATCTAGCTGTAGCAGTACAGATTAGAGGAAGAATTCTGAAAGAGTATTTCCTGAAGATATCGCAAAGAATAACGACAGGTTATTACGTGATATAGCAACGAACACAAATATATAATAAAAATATACAAAAAAGAAATGAAACTCGTGTGTAGAACTGAAAATCCTGTTCCATGTACAACGGGTGTTTTTGTGGAAATATCAAGTGTAGTTGCGGTACTGATGGCACCCGAAAGGATTCCAATCAATTCTATATATGTATAGAATCAATCAATTCTATATATACTTTTATTACCAGAGATGGTCAGATACGGGCTCTAGGTTTCTCTATCCGCTTTTATTCACCTACCTACCATTCAAGCTAGACATTATGAACATGGCTGGAAATCTTAGTATGTATACATCTACCAGCGTCAAACATTCAGCTATCATATACTAGGCCATAATGCGTAGTAATTTTTCTTTCCAAAGTATTTCTTTTAATAAGAAAAGAAATACGAATAACGACTAGATTATATTGATAGAGACACATATTTCAGACAAGTACTGAATTTATAGTTATGTTCTTTTCTGAATCATCGTCCTTCACCAGCACTTGCGGTGTGCAATTTAAGAAACGAATACCGTACATTTAAAAATTGAGTAATTTAAATTCATACTGCATAACAATAATTTTGAATTTTCACGCACACGAATCGAATGTTTGGAGCTGTCACGGATCTTAGATTCCATGTGCGGAGTTTTGGTGTGATTTTTTTATTTAATCAGAGGACTGGCGGTGAAACCAGTTCCTCTTCTTAATGATAAACGAACGAGGTCGATCGTGTTGTCGTTTGTGAATATTCAAATTAGATATAGGTCGGAATAGTTTTTGTAAACAACTGTCGGAAAAACAGGTTTCACTTCTACATATTCTTTTGATAATAACTAAACATGTTTCTCTTTTTCCTATCCTCAGTAGCCATTTGTTACGCAGCCTTGCATCGAGTTATTTTTGCCTGGATATGTATGTATACATGTATGTACGCAGAGAGAGAGAAAAAAAGGAGCATATTTATTGCTCGTAAGCGGTTAAATAACCATTTAAATTTTATGAAAAGCTTATTTTGGTTAATCTGTTTATAAAGCGGAAACTAGAGCGCCAATGCATGTTAAACTTATAGTTTAAAACACAGTGCTCCGCAACCTTTTCTCACCTGCGACGCACAAAAAAATCTTTCTGGAATTTCGTGGCACACCAAAAGCTAATGTATATATGTATTGATTTATACACAAAATTTACAATAAATTTTTGTTTTTAATTTGAAAAATATACAATTATAAAACCATAACATATTTAATTATATGCAATCATAATAATTATCAATGTGATACCTGCGTTTGCTTCAATGAACACAAAAGTTTTATATTCGGCTCAATATCTGACAACGCAAACACGAAGTTCTTGGTCAAGATCTTTTAAGCATGACCGCTTATCATTTTTAATTAATAATAGAGTTGAAAAACTTTGCTCACATAAATATGTCGTAGAAAATGGAAGTAATGTTAAAATTGCTTTTTCGGAAATATAAGGATATTCTTTTTTTAAAAAAAATTAAAAAACAAAAATTCTTCAATTTGATTGGTTTATTTCAAATTAAAAAAAAAAACAGTTTTAGAGCTACTATTTTTAATTAAAATGGTCTGAAACCAATATATTTCGTTTAAATTTATGTTTAAAAAAAGTTATATATTTTTGAGTTCCGAGTTATCAAGGAAGTGCCGAAAAAATTCAAATGCTGACACACTTACAATCACACACACAACCACACAACAGTGAAATATATAAAAACATTTAAAATAGACATTATTAAGGAAAAAAATTGTCATTGTGTATTAAATACATGATAAAATATTGCAAAATGTCAAATACATGTATTTGATTGCGGCACACCTATGTCCTACTCATGGCACACCAGTGTGCCGCGGCACACCGGTTGCGGAGCACTGGTTTAAGAAACGCTATCCTCCAAAAATTAAAAAAAAAAAAAAAAAAAGATTCTGCTTATTAAATAAATTTAAACATAATTTAATTTTTTTTTTGTTTCCTATGCTCTATCAATGCTGAATCTTGATAATTTCATGTCAGGCTTGGTTCGCGGTGGTATGGATTTTTTTCCAAAATAGACTTTTAATTTTTTCTTCTAACATGTAGGTTTGTATCATAAGCCAGTTTCCTTAAGCCACCGCGGAGGCAAATAACCTTGGTAAATCTCACTTGCTTTGACGTAAACGCTTCTTTACTCTGTTAAATTTTTTTATTTCATTAAATTGCTCTGAAAGCAAATATTTAGAAAAAGATTCTAAAGATAATTATATATATTATTATTTATTTTTAAATGCACAGCAGATATTCGTAGAAATAAATCAAAAAATTCTGCATCAGATACGTAATACTTAATGTTAACAGCATCTTTTACGACTTACAATAATGTATTCTAATTTATATAAATTGTACGTATGAATTAAAAATGAAATAAGGATTAAGATTTTAAGATAAGCGTTTATTGCTTTAAAAGTCGTTTAATTTGTCAACAATTAGAGATTAACTGAATTTCGAAAGTAAATAAAGAATATTAATTTTTCACAAATGGCAACGTTTTGAGAACCGTTATGTTTGAACTGCATGAAAAATAAATTAAACATATCCGTGTTTATTCCGTACACTGTTGCCATTAATGGCTTTGAAATCGTTGAGTTCTTTAATCAAAAACTAGTCAAAGTTTTACAGAATATGAAATATATAATAAAACAAATTCGAAATTCAAAAATTGGTCTTCCAAGTTCCCATGTTCGGGTGGCGGATTATGTTATTCAAACTTTGACGGCTCCGTCGTACCGTCGTTTTTTCATAATGCGAGAAACCTACATACATTCATTCACATTCTTAAATTTCTTTAAATATAAAACAGGGTGATCATATTTGGTGGTAACAATTTAAAAAGTAATTGAAACGTCACAAAATGCCGTTTTGAGACTAGTAGGCCTTTTGGGTTACCGCTCCTTTGGACTAAAAATAGCATTGCCAAACATTAAACATATTATATTATGGCTATACTCTGACGCTGAAGGAAGCCCGCGATTGCATGTGACGGCATTGTATGTCGAAAATCTTTCGTTAACCTCAACATTTTAAATAAATAGCTGCTGCTGGCAACTTTTTTGTTTCAGGTTAGTATAATTGACAAGGTATGTTATTGCCACGTTTATTCCTTTATTGATATTGTTATATTACGTTAAATGTTATTCTATTACATTAAATTTGAATCTTGATGTCATATGCATTAACCTGAAATGTCAAAAGTTTGGTTAGGCAATAAAAAAATTGTTTACGAATTGGCTGTTGCTTGGAAAGAGTGACTTGATTTCATTCACGCTGAAATGTTTCTATACATTTGCTTTTCAAGTGCTTATAAAGTTTGCTTTGGCTACAGACCGTTAAGTTTTTAAATATATTGATTTTTCTATTGAATCGACCTTTATGTAGCGTAGGCTCCAAGAACGTAATATTTAATAAATAAAGCAATCTGAAAAGTGATTCAAATTTTTATAGTTATTCAACGCAAAATCCCTTTTTGAGACATAGAGCCCTTCTGGGCTAATGCTCTTTTGAGCTAACAAGAAGAAGTTTTGTAAAGCCATCTTAATTAGAAAACTGAATATTAATATGATAAACTGAGATAAGACAAAAAAAAAATAGAAAAATCTATGCAAACACTCATTCAATCAATTTAGTTCTCACTTCGCAGCAAGACAAAAATAAGAAAAACTTGAAGCATCTTCATTAAAAATCGTAAAATACAGAAAAACATAAAACACCAGGTGTTCCAATTTGGCCAATGACAGGAAGGTTTATTTTTCGGTATACAAAACTGAAAGTTTACTTTTGTTTTCACTGGGTAAAAAGACACTGAAGTTGTAACACCAACTGGGGAATTCACTGTTCTAAGAGTTTCAAATCTAAACAAATGGTAGTCTCGTTAAGCTTAACACCACTTAAACGTTTAAATTGTTGATAATTCTATAACTATTGCATGCAGATTAACTAAAGGCATAAAACCCTTAACCGGAATGTATGAACAACATAATCCAATCAGTTTCAAAGCAAATAATGCACTACCGACACATAAGATTGAAATTACTGAGCTCATCGAACCGGGTAACTGAGTGAATATCACACACACACACACACACACACCACACACACATATATAATATACATATGTAAGATAAAAATATGTTAATCAAAATTAGAATTTAAACTAATTCTCCCTCTCTATTTTAAAAATTGTAATAACGTTTCTGAATTGCGTCATTTCTAGATCATTCTATGCTTGCGCAGCTCTGATGACATAATAATTGTAAACTCAAACGAAAACTTTTCTCTTCGTGGGCTTCCATTTTGCATAACTACGCATTTCACCTCGCTGTCTGCTCAGCTAGGATGTAATTTCGCTGTCTTGCTTTCTAGCGTAATAATATCAAAAATGTAAATGTTCCATGAAATAGGCACGAATAGAGTGCCAAGTGATTGTGGCCACAAAAGTCAACTGCAAAATAAAAATGGAATTAAAACCGCCTCGACTGCTAAGTTCTTTAGATATTACCAACATATAAGCATACTACGCAATCAGAATTCTTCGATATGGATCTAAGTACGCATCAACAACTGCTTCCGTTATTTCCTTACTATTATTATTACATATATATATATAATCATATTTTTTATGACAAGATTATCCCAAATTACTTCCGCGCAATATGCTGCTGAAAATTAATCTGTATGGATAAAAACTAAAAAATTTAGAACGAGTTCCACAAAGATCCAAATGAAGCGAAATTCAAAACCAGTAAATTTAAACTGGCACTCCTAAGCATTCGTTTTAAATCTAGGCTTTCTGTTCTTTGTTTCGAAATTTGAAGTTTAGTTACAGTATTCTCTGTTAATTTCTAGCACATTTTGTATTTATACATTTTAATTTCAATTTTTTTCAATTTTAACTTTATATTCTGTAAAAAAATATACTTAATTATTTACTTTATTCAAATTTGGGATTTTTTTCATTTGTATGAGTTTAGTATATTTCTCTAACGGACTGTTCTTCATCTACTGAGTAAGTTTTAAATTCATATTCGGTTAATTTATTAGTATTTTTGTGTTAGAATTTTTATATTACTATTTAATTTCAATTTTAAATTCAGTAAAAAGTATCTAATTTAATTTATTTTGCTTGATTTGTCATTAGAATTCTTACACTGCTTCGAGGAGGAATTCAGAATTTTCAGGTGGACTGTCGTAATTAAATAATTTAGAATGGTTCACAGATACGCAGTGGGTTTCAGAGGGGAGAGGCGTTAAATTGAATCTGATGTACCTCTTCTTGATAACGTTATATCAGATTTGATTGCATTGTATTTGTGTTTATTTTTTGTTTTTGTATTTTTTGAGATTTTAGTATTTCACATTTCTTTAATTCTTCTGATTTTAATTAATTTTACATATTTATAGGGAATTTTGAAATTTAGTGGTTTTGAATTTCACTTCTTTTGGGTCTTTGCGAATGTGATTCTAAATTTCTTACTTGTTTGTCTCTCTCTATATATATTTGTATATGTTTGGAGCTGACAACTGCAACCAAAAAAAGAGGTGCACAACTACATGTTATAACAGTCCCATTTACAAAATCTCAACGTTCTAAAGCAACTCGTTTTGGGGTTATGCTAGATACATACACACGTACGTACAGAAGTCACGAAGAAAATTTCTTATGAATCCATTTTAAATCCATTTTACAATCCGTTTTGGAAAAACGGTTTCTGTATTCTGTTCGTTTGTACAGAACTCCAGAGACGAACCCCGTCATAGTACTTGCCTTCGGGGAATTACGTCCGACCTCCGGGGACCGTCCAAGCAGGCGCAGCCCTCGCTGTTTTATACAAAGCATGAGAACGGATTTAATGCTTAGCCAAAAAAGATACGAAGACATCTTTGCCCTGGGCACCACAAAGGGAGCATCAATAAATTCAAAGGGTGTTTTTTTTCCCGTTAAGTGTCTCCTGTATCGAGTCTGAGTGTGTGTTAAAATGATTAATAAATGATGTGTGTAAACTTTTAGTAGCCTTTTGGATTTAAGAAGACAACATTCCCAGCGTCAACATCAGTTTACGAGCAAAGAGACAAGGTAAAATTTATTATGGAAATTTAAAATGGATTCATAAGAAATTTTCTTCGTGACTTCTGTACGTACGTGTGTATGTATCTAGCATAACCCCAAAACGAGTTGCTTTAGAACGTTGAGATTTTGTAAATGGGACTGTTATAACATGTAGTTGTGCACCTCTTTTTTTGTTTGTTTCAACTGTTTAATTAGAATTTAGATTGTTCGTGAAAGCAGATGATCTAACTGATCAAGCGACAAATACCGATTCCTGTCTCAGACTCTTGCATTCAAACTAATTATACATATTTCGACTCGCATTCCTATAATAAAAATAAAGAGATTCAGACGGATATAATTAGCCGAAAAGTTAAAATTTCACAAATACGTATCCCAGTAAGGGAAATTTCTTTGACATAACACACCAGAAAAGTTTAAGAATAATTTTTCTGATTGGTAATTCTTCTAAACTTCATTTAGATAATCTTATCATTGTCTCCTAATTGCAACCAATCAATACTTTGGCTGAATTTCAGTCTAAGTTAGCTAAAATTGATGTATCAAATACAGGAATTCACATTACGAATATGCGTTTAACTCGTTCGAAGGATCTCCTGATAGGTTGTGATACACAGGAGCATCAAGAACAGCTTAAACATTTGATACCATCTTCTGCAGATGCCAATATTTCCGCACGTGTACCCAGATCGCATGTAGATAGAATTATTTTATTTGGAGTTCCTATTAATGTAACTGAGGCTACTATCGAAGATGCTTTTAAGGCGCTCTTGCCGAGAGATACTAATTTAAATTTAAATTTTGTCACAAGCTAATGCACAAACAATAGTAAGAATTTCATTCTACAAATAGACAAGCAGTCATTGACATTACTGGGTCATAAGGGTCGCGTTTATGTCGGATTCTATTCTTGTAGTTTTCGTAAATATATTCGAATTTTAAGATGCTATGGTTGCGAGGCTTTTGGCCACCATATTCGAAACTGTACAAATTCTATATTTTGCTCTCACTACTCTCATACGCATGATAATTTAGTTCCGAACTGTAAAGAGGGTCCATCTTGTATTGACTGTTTAAGATCAAATTTAGAAACGCACGCACAGTACAACATTCGTCAAACTTCTAATTCTTATGCTTGGCCTGTTTTTAAAAAAGCGTTACGTTCTTAGTTAAAGGCTATGTCTTAAAATAGCAAACTAAATGTTATTGTTGTATTATTTGTTTGTTTTTCTTTTCTTAGTTTTTGAGAAAAATTGTATTTCAAATCGGAATATGTTAATTAGGAGGGCATTTATTCTATAATTAAGATAAATTATTGCCTAGATAAGAATTGATTTAGATAGATAAGAATCATTATAAATAGATAATGTTCTTTGAATTAAATTTTACTGCTCTGTTTTTCGTATTAACTATGAATAATGAAATTTGATAATTTGTTAATTTTTATTATTATTATTATTTTTTTTGTTTTTTGTTTTTAGACTTGAGAATTTAGGAAAAATTTATTTAAATAATGACCACATTGTTCATGTAATTATGATCTAATTGCTTTGACTGGGTGTCAATTGTGTGGCCGTTCCCAACTAGCTAAGAACAAAAAATTAGATTTGGAACAAAATATGAATTCAAGACTTCACGATTTTAAGAGGTTTCTAATAATATTCAAACTTGTATTTTTTTATAAATTTGGTTGAAGGCAGCAGTTGTAACTGCTTAGCTCTCGTATGCAAACTTTGATTATATAATATATCATTTGTACATATGTCGCACAAAGTGCAAAGATGTAATTGATACATATTCTTTAATTTTTGTAACAGTTTACTTTGGCTGATACAAAATAAGCGTCGCTGATCTGGCAGTCCACCTAGTTATAGTAAATGCATGTTTGGGAAAGACTCTCAGTGCATGCGTCTCTCAGCCTGTCTGTTTCCCTCCATGGCCTATGATCGTAATGTACTGTATATCGGCTAATTCCTCATTACAGAACCAATTCGTACTTCTCCTGCAAAGTTTTTCCCTGAAATGATCCTGCTTTTCGCTCTCCAGTACGCTAATGAACTTCACCCGCCAGGGAAGACTGGTCACGATTTCGGATACAGCTTCGTGTGTAAAATTAGTTTGTAATGGTCTGACAAACCAAGACGTAAAGTTGTAGGACTTGTGTTTCTCTTGATTTGCTTTGGAAACATGAATGATCCTGAATAGGAACAGGGAGCTTACTCAAGCTATGTTCAAGAAGGTGTGAAGTAGACAACACAAGCAGAAAGGGTATACAAAACCCTTTATTTTCAATACTTTACAGGCACTTCCAAACTTCGGAATACAAAGACCAACCACTTGTGGTCTGAACTTAAGAATATAAAACTACTAACTAAAACTCTAACTAAAAGCTAACTTTGAATTAGTATTCAAATGCCTAGCACTAAGACTTGGCCTTTATTTAAAAGGGTACGTATGTAGTACGCCGAGCTGCTGAAATTACAGTACGTTTGAAAATATCAAGAGGGCTAAACCTCTGGCCTTAAAGGAAACCAGCAACCAAGTGAAAACTCGTAAAACTACAGTGGCAAGCGGCTTGCTTCCTAAAACGCCTTCTTTCTCTCTCGCTTGGCAAAAAGCCACAACTTAAGTAATTGGGCGTTAGCAATACAATTTGCATAAACGAGTTAAAGCATTTAATTCTGGCCGGAAGTAGAAAATAAGAAGTGATAGTACAGTTTTAAAATAAAATAAACGTTAGTAAAACTTAGGATCCTTACAAAGTTTGTAAACGACGTTTCGGGAAACCCTGTATAAAAAACCCTATAGAATCTTTTGAGCATTTAAAAGCATTATAAAACTGCAAAATTTTGTTTTGGGCATTAAAAAAAGGAATTAAATTATCCTTTTTGAATAGACTTTTTAATCTTAATTTTGAAATGATTTATGACAGACATGAACGGATGGGGAGAGTAAATTCTTTTGGGGCAGCTTAATTTTTGTTCTAATAAAAATTTCAATTTAAAATTGATTTTAAAATATTGAAATAAAAATAAATACATTTCAAAGAAATTTAAATTTGGGCTGATTAGAGTTTGAAATCTTTACAGATTTCAATAGAATACCAATCTATAAATACTCTATGTCATTTTGCAAAGCAACATTTCTACAGAATTTTATTCTGTGAAAGCATTATCAATTTTTTATAGAACTGCATAGAGAAGCATTTATATACATGGTTACCTACAAAGTTTTGTAGGAAATTCTATAGATATCTAATTCCAAATGAGGTTCGAGGATTGTACTAATGCAAATTAACTTAATTTAGCTACGAAATTTAAAAAATTTAATCATAGCTTACACGATCTCACTGTGTAGTGCCACAAATCCGAGGAAGCATTAAATATGCTTTCAAGTCATTTAATCTTTTTTGCAATCATAAAATAAAATTTTTAATTTTCCAAAGAAAACCTTAACGCATAGTTGTTTATAGTTTGCAATGATACGCATATAACTCTTACAACAGAGAATATCCAGTTTCATTTTCTGCACTTTAGAATGTTGCAAGAGCATAGTATTCTGAGGATATGTGCCTGCAACAAGGACCTTCCAATTCCGTGCCTTGGGATTATATCAGTAGCAGATGTGTAAGGCATAATATTTGCGCAGGCTATAAATAATACGTTGCAAAACCGTAATAATAGTAAAATACACAACTAAAGCAATCTGAAATTAAATACTTCTGCTAATTATAATTACAGCAATCAGTGACAAATTTTTTCACGTATTTGGAATTCGCACATTCACTTCGCCGCCCATTTTCTAAATTTGATTAATGCCTGTACCTTTTTAAAAGCAACTTTATAAAACTTTTAAAAAACGTCATTTTATAGAAATAATGCATTACAAAATCTTACAGAAAATTTTCGTTCCATTTCAGAATAGTATTTTGTAGAAATCTAGAAAGTTTTCAAAATGTAATCAATGCAGATTCCTAGTTCCTGATGCTCTATTTGGGATACTGAAGAGCAAAAGTGACTTATTCGTAAAGGTTGAATTATTTTTGAAAGAAAAATTCTTCTCTTTCCTTTTTGCCTTAATGTTTTTTCATGTAACATTTTATGCAAAGTGTTGCTTATATAGTACAATAATCTTGTAAAAGAGTATAATCAGTTTAAATCATTCAATTTATGTTGTTCATTGTAAAATTTTAATTACTGGAAAGAATGCTTTTAATTATTTTATATGTACGCAAGGTAGCAAAAATAGTTTCTTAATTTCAATAAATTTAGTTATTGTTGAAAATGTGTTTAATTAAATATTTCTTTTGAAATCAAAATGATATTGAAATTTTTTATCAGGGATAAAATCACATGTATTACGGAAGTTTTTATCCCCCTTCACGTCTAAATCATAGAACATTTTAAAATTTAGTTTCAAATATTCCATTCAAAAATGAAAATTTAATTCACGTTTTTAACCCCAAAAGCAATTTTGTTGATTTTATAACTTTTTAAGTCCTTAAAAGCTTCTACAGAATCTTTCATAAAAATTAAAACAAGGAAACTCTCTTAGAATTCCTTAGAATTATGTTTCTTTAGAATCATATTCAATTTTATATAAACTGGATCTCATATTTTATTTTAAGTTGAATTCCCTTATTTGATTCTTAACGCATTATATAACAGTAACCCGAGCCCTTTCGAAACTACAAGTTTTAATAGAATCTCTGCACAAATTTATACAAAATATCTACACAGACCTCTGTAGAATGTCTATACATTACGCTATATAAATTCTATCTGAAATATTATAGAATTCTAATAGAAGATCTCTGACATAGTTTGTAGAAAACTGAGGGGAGTTAATAAATAATCAAGCTAGTACATATTAAGTGTAACAAAAGGAAAATGTCATTTTCCTAATAAAAAAGTAATAAAACAAATAAAGAATTAAATAGAGCTATCAACAATTTTATAATCTTTCAAATTTTCTTTCAGTTACAGGTTCAAAATTTAAAACTGTAGATTCAAAGTTTCTAATAAAAATGAAATATCTGACAAAATGACAAGAGGAAATTCTGCATTAAAACATTAATAATAGAGCTAGGACACTTTGTGAGAAATTCAAATTGTTAAGAAAAGTTAATGAACAGTATTAAGCATAAAGTATTAAAATATCTGTAAAAGTTATAAGAAATGAGGACAAGCAAAAAATGACAACACGATGATTTAAAAAAATATTGGTGAAAACTTCTATATAAAATATTTTTAAAACGTTAAAAGTATAAATGCTTACAATAGCCAAAATTAGATTTTTGAACAAATACTTGCATGCAGTCTTAATGAGACGTCGAATGATAAAAGTCCCTAGAAAAAGTTTTGCTTTCAAAAAATAATAACGAAACCTTTTTTTATTATTTTTTTCTGAGGAAGCCATCTGATATTTGAGTCCTGCCTCTTTTCTCAGAGCTCTTGCCCTCGAAAGCTGCCAATATTTTGTGCCAGTGTTCCAGTTTGACTTTAGATTGTTTAGATTGTTACTAGCAAGAAGTCAGAAAATAAGCCAAACAAAGAATGACATAATATAAAATTCAGAAACGATGCAATATTTTTCTACTTTCGCGCGCAATTTTTTCAGAGAAACCATTCATGGCGCTTGAAGGAAAGGAAGTTGAATTTTTGCTTTTCGGCGTTATCTAATTTTTATTTCTTTTTCTATTTCGTTACTTACAAAGAATACTGGTTATTTACAGAACGCAAGGTATTTTTAAAAGAATAAATAAATTTATATTGAAAAAACAGAATTATTATTGGAAAGAATAAGAAATAAGTTTATATTCAAAAAAATACTTAACAAAATATTCAGGAGATTCCTCAATCGGTATCTAAAACGGTGAGGTGAATTAAAAATATAGCATAGACAGAAAATATTTATAAAAATCTAAAATAAGAATAAAAATAACATTTTTGAACAAATTTTTGCCGAATACTTTAAAAACATTTTCTTGCATAAAACGTCCACAACTTCTGCCATATTTGTTTTTAATATGATGTCACAATTTTTTATTTTATCAGTATACGTAACCATAAAAGCTTTTGAAAGAATCTGATATCTGGAAACCTCATTCCAATCTATAACAACACTTACGCATTTTGTAGTACTTTCGGATAGCTTTAATTTTTATTAACCAATGTCATACTTAATTTATCAAAGTTCTGTATAACGAAACTATCGTTCAGTGTTTGACATTCTGAAAATTTCTTCTAATTTACTTTAGAAGCATATTCTTTTATAAAGTTTTCATAGAACGTTTGATACATAAAAATGACATCCAAATGCATTAAATGTTCATAAACCCTACTCATTAACAAATGTTATATAGCCACAACTAATGGGGGAACAATCTTGTTTTAAAATTTCAAGTTTTTGATTTTAAAAAAACTGAAAACATTTAAAAAAAATCTGAAATGTTTCAGATTTTAAATTACGTCCAAAGGGGCGTTTTTGAAACGTTTTGTGTGTTACATTTATTTATTAAATATCACGTTCTTCGCACTTAAACCATAAAATTCAGTTCAACAGCAATATCGCAAAATAGCTTTAAATTGAGCATATCTTTAGAATTTCCGATACAGAGACTCAAGCATTGGAGATAAAAATGTTTTTTCTGTACAACATTGCCATTGCTCGCTTTGAAATCTTTGAGTTTGTGACTCAAAAATTCGTTAAAATTTTACAAAATAGTAAATCGATAATAAATAAATTCCAAATTTCAAATTTGGTCTTCTACATGCCCATATTCATAGGAGGATTACGTCATTCAAAATTCGATGGCTCTATGTACCGTTGTTTTATCACAATGCGAGAAATATACATACATTTATGCAGATTTTTCATTATTTAATTTCTTTAAATATAACACAGAGCAATGATGCTTTGTGGCAACAGTTTGAAAAGTAATTTGCCTTTTGTAGTGAATCGACGGAAAATCGCAAAACGAAAACGATAGACCTTCAGGGACAAAGTCTCTTTGGACTAAAAAAGAAAACAGTCATTTGAACTCATGAGCAAAAATTCTATTTTTGTGTTTTGTTCTTGAAATTAATATTTTATTGTTTTTCATTTTTTGTATTCATAACTTTTTATATTGCGATTGTAATAAGAATTCGTAGTACCCAAATTATAAACCTTTCCCAGTTATTTAGAAATAAAATATGGTTTATATATTTATAAAATTTTACCCGTTCTAGTCGTCTTTAAATTTATCAAGAAGAGCAGATTTAGTTTCTTGTAATGTTTCATTGCCAATCTAGGTTAAAATACCTTTAAAAAACTCTCTTTGGATTTTTTTACTCTTATAATATCAATGATGATTCATTTATATAAAAGGAAACTTTAACAATAAACTAAATGTTTCTCTAAGTATCCCCTTTCTTCATTTTCGGATTTTAATTTGTATTCCACTTCTTGCTTGTTGAGATTTAATAACTTATTCTTTTAATTTGTGATGCTTTGAACATTTTCGCGTTTTACATTAATGTAGACTTTTCAAATGTTTCTACAGTTAGACTGCCTGGATATTTGCTTGTGTATGAAAGAATAACATCCGACGTCTTATTGATTAGAGCACCTTTCCACTATCGCAGCAAATGTAAATAATGTCATTTCCGTTCCTTTTACAGCCGATATATTTTCCTTCTTGTTCGCCATTTTCATAATTTTTCCTTGAAATCCTAATATTTTGTGCAATTTACTTACAATAATCTATTTTATATCCGTTTAGTAATTTAGTAATATAACATTGCTACTGCTTTTAGGATAACAAACTGAATAAATGTTTAATATTTCTCAAACCTTTTCTTCGAATTTGTTGAAGAAATTATCTTCCAAATAATCCTTCAACTCTCCAATTCTGTAATTTCCATCTAGAATAATGAAACCAAACCACTGAAATCCATCAAAGTATTTAAATGTATTATTTCTGTTATTTTTTACTTATGTTGTACCAAGAAACAAACATAGTGAATCATTTGAACGCTAGTTTTTAATTTTAAGTTGATTCAAGCAATTGCAAATTCAACCGTAAAATTTTCCGATTTATCTCTTCAGTTTAAAGCCATATACTTCGCTCATACAGAATGGGTTTTTCGTTGTAATCACTCGGGGTTCCATTGAAAGAATTTAAAACGTTCTAAAGGAGCTCAATTTTTATTTCTTTCGATGTATTTCAAGCTGTAAAAACCGAAGTTTAAAGAATTTTGATAAAACCTGTTATTATACATTATTTTTTCCATAATATTTTGAGACTTTTATTGTACTTTTCAGTAATGTTTTTTAATTTCATGTGGTCACTAAAACAGTCAAAATATTCAACAAAAATACAATTCGGATGGTTGTAATAACAAACCCAATGGGTTCCGGGTCTTGTAGATAAATTTAAATTAATAACACCGTTTTAGAATTTTTTTATTCGCTTGGAGAGTAAATCTGAAGTGAAAACTCCTCTAAAGGCCTTTTCATTTTTAAAACTATATTCGATCATTTCGTGAAAAATTCTCAATTTTGATACATTCCCTTTTCTCGAACCTTTTTTTTTTTTTTTTTTAGTTGTTGTAAATTCACAAGCCTTTCCGCTAAAGTATCCTCTTTGCTGTTAATTTATTTTATTTTGTGAAACCGATATAAATTCGGGATTAAATATTTTTGAGGAGGTTCCGAAGTTTCTTGACACTGACACCTGCCGTTGCACCTATCGCGACTAGAGTTTCAACTTTTGCAGCTGCTATTAAAGCAGGAAGCAGTAAGGAAAGAAATTCTCTCTCCCTTTCTGTCCTGATGTAGTTGATCTTTGCTCTAAGCTATTCTTTCTCCATTTTCAATATTTTATAATTGAGTTTCTGTTAAAAGTATATCAAAGTTAGGTGCCTCCTCATTTATGATTTTTAAAGAAACATCTTTTTTATTTTTAAGTGCTTTTTTCATGCTATCTCTTTGACGATCAGAAAGATACACACTCGATTTAAAATAATGTCTCATTTATATTGAAAGAAATTTATTATAATAATCCTCCAGAAAATCCTTATGCATTTCTCCTGTCCTTAACAAGTTGTAAGGCAACATCATTATTTGTTATTTTTTGTATTCAAAACCATAAAATTTTTAGGATAGCTTTTTCAAAAGATCTAATTTATTTTCTAAGCCCTCACCAGTCAGTAATTTTAAAGAACTTCTTATTTTATATAATCTTTCCAAATAGATCTCCAATACTTTTTCTTTCTTATCATTATCTTCTGCATCTGCAATCGATCCTTTTCCTTGATTTCTGTTTTAGTCACATTTTTCGGTCGAGAAATTTTATTGTTCAGTTGGTGTCTTTTTTTCTAATCTTGTTTTTAAGTCACTGGCTTTTTCAAACGTTGGACAACTCATTCCTTCGTTAATAGTAAACAGTTCTGAAGGTAGATCTAAATTATTTTTTTCCTAAAACACTAATATATTAATCTATATTCAAATCAAACGTCAGAAATGTTCTAATACCTTGTATAGTTTTAATAGAATTTTCTTTTATTTCATAGGTATGGGCTACCTCTATCGCAGGGATGGGCAAACATTTTCGGTCGCGGACCAGAAATCTAGGCCCTAATCATATTCTTTTTCCGGTTTTAATATTATTGATTGTGTATGGAAAGATTGCGGACATATAGCATCATTTTGAACAGTGGTGAACTTAATTAAAAGTGTAGCGTAGCTAGTGCTTATTTGGGTTATTCGTAAAATATTTCAACCCCCAAATGGCTACTAAAAAACGTAAGGTTGATTCATAATGACATACGTTTAATGATGAATGGATCTGGAAATATTTTTTTACGGTTGCAAAAGATAAACCATTGTGTCTCATCTGCAATGAAGCTGTAGCAGTCTTCAAAGTCTTTCCGTCATTTCACATCTAAGCATAAGAATTCCAATTATGAAGCAATTCCCGAATGTGAAAGAAAACAAAATGCAGAATGGTCTGCATTCTTCAATGGTTGCCAGCGCATGTGAACATCACAGGTAATGAGAACGCACATAAACTGGCAAAAGAAGTTCGAAATCTCAACAGTAGTAATAGCATTAATGTCACTCTCTCAGACGCAAATGCCATGGCAAGATGCATTGAAGGAATAATTCCAATAAAGCACCAGCTCCCATAACATCAATGGAGATAGGCTGAAACCATAGTCAGGTGTAGAACTAGCCACCACAGAGGATTAGAAATTGACAGGGTAGGAAAACGTTCAGAAACTTTTATAACTTCCCACACACAGAATTGACAAGTGTTTACATTTTTGATTGTCCAACAATCCTAACTGAATTGTTCAAAACAGGGGGTCTTGTTATCAGGTTCAATGTTCCGTCTAACCTTCTTCGGGAACATGCAAGGACCTGACTCGGAACAGAGAGCTTACTAAAGCTATGTTCAACAATTGTGGGAAGTAGACAGGATACACAAGAAGGGTATACAAAACCCTTTATTTTTCTCTATTTACAATAACTTCCGTACTTCGGAAATACACAGACCCGCTACTTGGGGTCAAAACGTAAAAGTATAAAAATAAAACTAAACTCTAATTTAACTTTAAAAGAATAAACGTGGAAGATTGGCCTTATATTAACAGGAAGCCGTATGTAGTACAGAGAACTGTGAACACTACAATACGTTTAAAAATTATCAAGAGGATTAAAACCTCTAGCCTGGAAGGCAACCAGCAACTGAGTAAACTTCTAAGGTAAACGGCCTGCTTCGACTAACTGCTTCCTCTCTCTCGCTTGGCAGAAAGCCACAACTTAAATACTTGGCGTTCGCGAGACAAATTTTGCATAAATACTTTAAAGCTTATAATTCTGGCCGGAAGTAGAAAATAAGAAGTGATAGTAAAGATTTAAAATAAAATAAACGTTAGTAAAACTTAAGATCCTTACATACTTCCCGCCAGAGTTAATTAGTTTGAAACTGAGGTCTAAAACGACCTTGTTGAAAACTTTTAGCTCTAGAATCTAACGCGAGGCCAATCTTTTACAAACATTTTTCGCTGGAAACTAGAAATTTAAAAGAAAGTAATTTGTTTTTACATTAGCAGCTCCCAGGACACAGAATGTTTTCATCTGTACTGCATCTAAACAGGAGCTTTTATTCAAATCTGGTTCCTTCCAGATCTCTGGAAGGAAAACTAGTTTAATGAAATATTACACAATTAAATGGCAAGTAACATGAATATTTCTCTTAACATTCTTATTTCATTCATGACGTTATTTAATTATCTCTCCGTGCTCTCTGACATGTGTTGTAAAGAAAAACACCAAACACGAACGTGTCTATGTACAAGTGTTCAACACTACCGCCTGCAATCAAAACACTAACGTGTTTAAATTCAACATAACAAGACCTCAGAACACACCTTATATTCATCTCTAAACCCTGAGGTACTATTCTGAAAAGTGGCTAACTCTGAAGTGTAGCGTCAGAGAGCCTAACTACATCATTCAACCTTTAACACATATTCACCATGATTTAGTCTTTTTACAGTCACACGAATAAAAAAATTTTAACATTACTTTCACTTTTACCATATCACGGTATTTCTTAACATTTAAAATAACAGTTCACATTGTATATAAGAACACATTAACATGCCGTTAATTTTACACATTTGAAAACGTACATTAGTAGTGCATTGTTAACTTCTATTCTTTTCAAAGCAAGTGCCAATTCTTTCTACATTGAAATACTACATTTCAAAAAGTCTTTCAGACTAAAACTTCTTTCTTGCCAGAATGTTTTAAATAATATTTATACAATAACTTTTTACAATATTTAAGTCTTTACACAACGCTATTATACATCAACTTTAGTTTTACGCGCGAGTAATTGAAAAACATAATACCAAAATCGGTAACAACTCATTTGTCACCCTTTTGGCGATAAAGGTAGACCTCGCATGAGGTAAAACTTCTTGAAATCTGCCACTTGCAGTAAGAATGAAAGATTAACTTAAGTTTGCAAAGTAACATAAAATTTTACTTATCTTTGTGATATTCGGACATTCTTTTCTGGGCCCAGTCCTTAAAGGTAGTGCAGATAGTCGTTTGATTTATCCTCCTTCTTGCACGGGCTCGCCCTTCAGTGCCTTCCTCTAGATGCTTTCTTTTTTCTCCAGTTCGGTCACCCTTGAATACCTTCTTTTTCGCTTCTGCCTGTGGTCTTGGTCGTTTGATGGCAGCTGGTCTTGGCGGAACCGGGAAACTTCTTTCGTGTTCCTGCTTGGACCTCGTTGCTGGCCGTTCAAATTTTCCTTGTAACTTTTCCTCCGCCGCTGATGGCCCTTCCGCAGTTCGGCGACATTTGCTGCGGAGAGTGCTGTCGGATGAGTAGATCTTCCGTTTTAGAGCCGGGTTATAGTTGCCGTCATTTCTCCTGGCTCTCTTTGCATACGTCGTCCTTCTCCCTTCTTCATTCTGGGGGTGTTCGTTAGCTCTCTTTTCTGGACGGTGGAACGGCTTCTTTTTCTTGCCACCTTCAATTTTTCCGCGGGGAAACTTTCTTTTCACGTGCTCCTGCCTCTTAATGGCTTGCCCTTGTACTTTTCGTTTTTCCACCTCTGGAGCTTGTGCCTGCGGTGTCTGCCGTGCCGGATCCTGCAAAAGATCTGAAAATATTTGCATTTTATTACGATCATAGTAGGGTTTGATTTGATCAATGTTTGCGGAGCAGGTTTCACCATTTCTGGCTTTTAACACTACTACAGCGTGAGTTATTTTTTCTATAACATATGGTCCTTCAAATCGTGGAAAAAATTTGGCAGTTTTATCTTCTGGTGCTGAAGAAAGTGAATGCTTAATTTTTAAAACTTCATCCCCTACTTTATAAGTTCCTCCCCGTCGTTTCAAATCATAATAGAGCTTCTGTTTTCTTTGTGCTACTTCCGTATTCTTTTTTGCTTCTTCTATTAGTTTTTCTATATCACCCATTTTAAATTCTGGGGCTCTTTGTTGCACATAAAATAATTTATCTAACGGCGTTATAATCTTTCTGCCTAGAAATAACTCAGCAGGAGTTTTGCCCGTTGTATCATGTTTTGCGGTCCTAAGGGCGAAAGCAAATTCATTGACATAGTTATCCCAGCTTTTATGAAAATTTTTAACATAACTACGGATAATTTTCATTATATTTCTATTGACCCGTTCCGCTATATTTGATTGCGGCCGATACGGGACCATTTTTAAATGCCGTATGCCCAGTTTTTGGCACATGTCTTCAAATACATTACTTACAAATTGAGGACCATTATCCGATATAACTTTTAGGGGCGCCCCGTATTTTAAAATATATTTATTTAAAATAGAATCAGTAACTAATTTCGCGGAGGCTTGTTTTAAGCGAACAATTTCGGTCCATTTACTAAAATGATCAACCATAACAAGGAGATAGCGACTTTTATTTAACTGACTTTTTGGGAAAGGGCCCAATAAATCGATGCCAATTATTTCATTTGGAAATTCGGATTTAATACTATTTAGAAACCCGGCCGGGCGGAAATTAATATAATTAACTGCTTGACATGTTGGGCAGGACTGGACATACGCCCTTGTTAACTTTTGCAGTTCAGGAAAATAGACTGCCTCGCGTACGCGTTGGATAGTTTTTCGAATACTAGCATGAGAAGCTAAAGGGCTGTCATGGAGCTCCTGCAGGATATTTAATCTAAGACTAGCTGGGATAACAGGTCGAAATTCGTTGTTGGAATTCGTAGTTTTTGTATAAAATAATAGACCATCTATTAGTTCGTAATGGGCCGCCCTACTTCTTATCGCCACAATATCTTGGTGGCTAAAATTTTCAGGATCCTTTAAATACTCATAAATGCTTCCAAACTCAGGATCCTTACCCAGTTCGGTTATTACAGTTTCTCGGGAATTTATTGTACATGCTGTGAGCATTGCCACCTTTACAATATTACCTTGTTCATCTATTTTAATTCTTGATAGGGCATCTGCTACGATATTTTCCTTTCCGGGGGTATGCTTGATTACCAGATTATATTCTTGTAGCTTGAGTGCCCATCTTATTAACCTTGGGGATAAGTTTTTCCCTGAGTACAATCTTTTTACCGCCGCATGATCAGAGTACACTGTTATTGTCGCCTTTCCAAAATAGACTCGGAACTTTTGCACTGCTAACAGAACTGCAAGTGCCTCTCTCTCGGTCGCGGAATAGTTTCTTTGTGTTTGATTTAAAGTTCGGCTAAAAAATGCCACGGGCTGCTGATTTTGCGAAAGTACCGCTCCTACCGCATAATCCGAAGCATCCGCTGAAATTTCTAAATTCTCATCCTTTTCAGGAAATTTCAACACAGGGGCTTGGGTTAATGCTTGTTTTAATTTTTCGAAAGCACTATTGGCTTCGGCCGTCCTCGAGAATCTTGCCTTTTTCCTTTTTAATTTTAACAATAGCTCAGCGATAGCTGCAAAATCTTTTATAAAGGACCTATAATATGAACAAAGTCCTAGAAAAGAAGAGAGCTTCTTCGCCGTGTTTGGAGTCGGATACTTTTGTACAGCAATTATTTTTGATTCGTCTGTCTCTATTCCTTTCTGAGATATTTTTAACCTAAATATTTTATTTCAGGGGGCGCAAATTTGCACTTTTTGACATTAACTTTTAGACCGGCCTCATTTAATAAAGAAAACACCTGTCTTAAATCCTGTACATGTTGGTCGAGATTATCACTAGTAATAATGATATCGTCTAAATAGATAAATGTGGACTTTCCAAGAACAGGTCTTAACACAATGTCCATACATCGTTGAAATGTTGCCGGCGCCCCTGAAAGGCCAAACGGCATACGCAAAAATGCATAAGTGCCAGACTTGGTTATAAAAGCAGTCTTAGGCACGTCCTCAGGCCTAACCCCTATTTGAAAATAACCAGTCGTTAAGTCTAAAGTCGTCATATATTTGGTGGATGTTATGTTCCTTAGAATCTCCTCAATAATAGGTAACGGATATACCGGATATTTAGTTATGGAGTTTAATTTACGGTAATCAATTGCGAATCTCCACCTTTTTGGATGTGTCAAAAGATAGTCATTATTTTTCTTACATAAAACCACCGGGCTAGCATAACTACTTGAGATGGGCGTTATGATCTTTTTACGTAGCATATCGGTGATATGCCATTCTATAATTTTTTCCTTATTCTTATCATACCGGTATGCTTTGTGACGAACTGGCATTGAATCTCCGGTGTCAATACTATGGTTAGTAACCTGAGTAAATCCTGGAATATCACTAAATAACGAAGCAAATTCACTTACCACTTGTCGGATTCTTCCTTGCTCGTCATTAGGCAGGTGGTCAAGATTTAACATCGGCGGTTCAGCCTTTTCTGCACGAACTGGTTTCATTGTCAGCTTAAGGGACGCTTCATTAAAATCCAGCGTTGCTTGTGCGTCTGAAAGAAAATCTATTCCTAAGATTATATGTGCTTGCAGATTCTTTACTATAAAAAACATCACCTTTACTTGTTCCTCCTTGATACGGACATATAGCGGTACTTTACCTATACACTTACATAGTTCTCTTTGCGCCGCTAACACTGTCGTATTATCCGAATTATATATGCGGTATTTCCGAAAATACTTCCTAAAAAAATCTTCTGCCACACAAGAACACTGCGCGCCTGTATCCAGGAGTGCGGTGGCTGGGATATTATTCACCAACAATTCAATCTTCGGAAGAGTCAAATTTTTCACCATTACTGTATTTAACTTGAAGGAAGAGGGGTTTTCGTGACCTTCGGATTTCCGCACCCTCTCGTCAGCAGAAATCCGTTTTAGTTTAAATCCTTTTTCGTTTCCGTGCTTTCCTTCTTTTTCCACTGGCCTTGAGACTTTTTTCCTGGATTGCTATTGAACTGTCGACGTTCGCCGGCTGTTTTTGAATGCTCGGGTTTCCTTGCCCACTGATTCGCTTTGCTTCTGTAGCCGTGTGCTGTAGTCTTGGCGCACCAAATTGGTTTCACTGTTGATATTGGCGTCTTCTTTCAACGTCCGCCGTTCTTCTACTTTCAAACTGGATTGCTAGCTCAAATAACTTTTCCAGTGTAGTCGGATTTCTTAATTCAATAAAGTCTTGCACTTGGGGCAGTAACCTCGGCAAAATCACTTGAATTATGTCAGGATCCGGACGGTTTCCATACAAGAGTTTGAAGACGTGAATTTTTCTTAAAATAAAGCTTGAGAGGTTTTCGATTCTTTGTTGATATATACTAAAAAGTTCCGTTTCTAATTTCGCACGATCCCTTACAACAGGGAAGGCTTTTAGTAGGGCAGTCTTGAAATTCTCGTAAGTATAGGTGGGACTTCCTGCTTGACCCAAGAGACTTCTGCCTATACATTTGAACCAGTTAAGCGCTTGGGCCCTCAAAGCGCTGGTAGCTAAGGTAACTTTTTGAAATTCGTGCACGGGGTAGAGCAGGAAGTGGTCATCCAATTTTTCCAAAAAACTGGTTACCGGTGAGTTTCCATTAAATGTTGCTTCTGGTTTCATCGAAGCGCGCATGGTCTGGACGATGTAACCAAATCCTTCCAGGGCGGCAGCTGGCATTTCTGGAGTCTGAGCCGCTTCTTCAGGCAGCGCAGTTTCTTCTTGAAACTCGGCCATGGTTATTCTTCTTCGTTGGGCACCACTATCAGGTTCAATGTTCCGTCTAACCTTCTTCGGGAACATGCAAGGACCTGACTCGGAACAGAGAGCTTACTAAAGCTATGTTCAACAATTGTGGGAAGTAGACAGGATACACAAGAAGGGTATACAAAACCCTTTATTTTTCTCTATTTACAATAACTTCCGTACTTCGGAAATACACAGACCCGCTACTTGGGGTCAAAACGTAAAAGTATAAAAATAAAACTAAACTCTAATTTAACTTTAAAAGAATAAACGTGGAAGATTGGCCTTATATTAACAGGAAGCCGTATGTAGTACAGAGAACTGTGAACACTACAATACGTTTAAAAATTATCAAGAGGATTAAAACCTCTAGCCTGGAAGGCAACCAGCAACTGAGTAAACTTCTAAGGTAAGCGGCCTGCTTCGACTAACTGCTTCCTCTCTCTCGCTTGGCAAAAAGCCACAACTTAAATACTTGGCGTTCGCCAAACAAATTTTGCATAAATACTTTAAAGCTTATAATTCTGGCCGGAAGTAGAAAATAAGAAGTGATAGTAAAGATTTAAAATAAAATAAACGTTAGTAAAACTTAAGATCCTTACATTGTTTAAGAGATCGAACTTTTAACAATGATAACATTTTACAGATTGCTCGGGCTGCCGTCTTCGATCATGGCACTATTTGAATAGGCTTCATCATAGACACGAGAACAAGAAGAGCATTAGAAAAATGACATAAATTTCTTTTCTGTTTCCGTTACCTCAAAGCTACATTATTTGTTCATTACTATTGACCTTAATCCTGAAGAAATTTAACAATGGATTTTTTAGAATACGATAAGACATTTTCATAAGGGGATATCTTCGTTGAGAGCTTGCGTTACTGGAAGGAATCACCCAGATAAACATTCTTCGTGTGTGTCTTCAAAAAGTGACCCCCAGTCTAAAACGGAAATAATTTTTGATAGAAGTTTCCAGAAGAATTTTTTCTGAATGTTAATTAATTGCACGAGTGATTCTGACGATCTTATAAATATATGTATATTAACTTTTCTAAACAGTAAACAGGCAATATTTTAATGCATAGCTGCTTATTCTAAGAAATAAGCATCGCAAAAAATCACTGTAAATTAAGCAATTCGTACTTTTGTTGTTTCCTTAAGCGGTCAAATCGCTGAACACTTGCCGTTCTGTGTTGCTTCTAATCCCGGTGTACAGGCATGGCTGCATAGGAAACCATGACCGCACTTAAGAAAATTGTTTATAGAAACTGACAGAGCTCCATAGAAATTCCTATTTAAATTTATACAGAAATGATGTTCTACAGAAATGCTCCTGAATGAAATTATATAGAAATATTATAAGGCTTTTACAGAAGAGAATTCTATAGAAATATTGCTTTGAAAATCATATAGAAAATTTAGACAGCCTTTCTACAATATTATTCGGTAAAAATCTTCAGATTCTAAGTGTAACAAAGGAAAATTTTCAGTTTTTGATGGGATATAGAATATGGGATGTAGAAGGACCAAAATGAGCATATTTTATTCGTAAGCTTTTCATTATTTTTTAATGAAAAAATACCTTTTTCCTCTAGCTTAAAATTTTATTGCTTTTGAATTTATGCAGCTTTTTCTGGATTGTTTTGTGCATTATTGTGTTTGTAATACAAAAATTAAAACTTGTAAAACTTTAAGATGCACAGATATTTAATAAAATTAAATTAAGGATTAAATTTATGTTATTAATTTAAAAAATTTAATTCGTGAAATTAATGCATTTAATGGTTTCATATATACCCGAGTCAAGAGAAACGGTTTTTTTAATTTTAATTAAACTTGACTATTGTTTAAAATGCATTTATATTTATTTAAATATTTTTTTAAATAGAAATCATATTAATTTTTTATTAGAAAGAAATGACACATTTTTCGAAAATTATTATTATTCCCTTTCTTCTCCTCGTAACAGATCATTTCAAAATTTAGACAAGAATTCTCTGCACCAATGAAAATTACTTCGTTTTGTTTAATTACAAAAGAAAATTTTGTTGGTTTTTTAATGCTGTTAGATATTCAAACATTTCTGTAAGGTCCTTTAAAAAAAATAAAACAAAGGAATTTGTTTAGAAAGTTTTCAAATTATGAAACTTATTTAGAATTCTTTAGAATTTTCTAGAAGCTAAATCTGAGATTTTCAGTAGAATTCTGTATTTAATTCTATACACATATATATAGGATTCTATATGTGTATTCTATATATATAGGATTCTATGTGTGCGAATGTTAGAAACTGAGTAGAAATTTTCATAGAATCTCTTCACAAATCACTAAATAATATCTATGCATTTCTCTCTAGAATTTCTTTGCATAACTCTGTGGAAGCTATATCTTAAATTTTATAAAATTCTATAGATCTCTTATAAGGTATTTCTCCCACCTTCTTAACGTGCCTTCGCGGTGTAGTGGTTCTGCACGCTGGCTCGGTATTCCAGAGATCCGTAGTTCGATTCCGGCGAAGACGGTTGCTAATTTTTCATCTTGCCTGCTTCCAAAAAGTGCCTAAATGTCTATACAGTGGCGCCTGAACTAAAAGGGTGTTAGTGATGAATCTACGCACCCAGGATTTGGCGATAGGGTCACTAAAACACCCCAGTTGGCCTTTAAAAGGGGTAGTATATAAGGTATTTCTCTCGCCTTCCTAGCGTGCCTTCGTGGTGTAGTGCTTCTGCACGCTGCGCAGGTGTTCCCGAGGGGCCCGTGGTTCGATTCCCGACGAAGGCAGTGCTAATTTTTCATCCTGCCTGTTTCCAAAAATACCTAATGTCGCTACATGCGACATGCGACGGAGGACGTGGGCACCACCCCTCTACCAATACGGTTAATCGGTATAGCGCCACGTCCACCTTTATCTAGATAACCATACGTGTTCATTGTGCTAATATACTAATATATAAACATACATACAAATTTGGTACTTCATACAGTGGCGTTAAAGCTAATTAATGTTAGACACTGGATAATACATTGCCATGTTATAAGGTGTGTGCAAGAGCATGGATACGGTAGCATATGTACATAACGTGTGTACTCATATGTTGAGTACACTATGATCATTTGAAGCATTATCATTAGATTACAGAAGACATGTACATACGGAAATATTAGGTGCGCAATGTTATGCTGGAATAAGTAATTAGTAAAGTGAATTAAAAGTTAGACCCTAGATTAGAACTGTGTGGTACAGTGTCTTGCTACTGAATTATTTGTACTGTTTCCTAAGTACATTAACCAATGTACAAAGATATTAAAACATGTGTATTAGGTACACAGTAATTAGTGGATACCCAAGCGTTAGGTAAGTGCTACTTTAACGTACATTAACAATAGGTACTTAATACAATGCTGAACAGATAATTGGTGCAATTAATTTTAGAGTGGGGCTCTAGTTAGTTCTTTGCGATACGGTACCGTGTTACAGGATAAAATGTGCAAATGCATAGTTACATTATCATATATACAGAATATAAATTCATATACATATATACAGACATTTTGTGTACAGACACATTAGGTACATAATTATTCAGTGCGTAATAGATGTATATTAACTATACAGTGCCAAGATATGTGATAACACTAGTAGATACATGGGTACAATTATATATAAACAAGGACATACACAATTACATATAGACAAAAGCGTATATACGCTTATATTTGGTACATAATAGTCATTGGTGACATAAACATTTGGTACTTACTTCATATACTTAAACTCTACATCTATAAAATAATGTTATAACTAGTAATAGGTGCTTATTAATTTCATAATAGGACACTAGGTTGATATTTTGCCTTACTGTGTCACGTTACGTAGAAATGTATGCGGGTGCCTGGGTACAGCTTCCTATTTACAATGCTATACCTATTTACAATGCTTATATCATTCGATTTCATAATCAACAGGTACAGGGCACATTTATATACATGAGCAGATGGTACATTGTAGAGTGCCGTTGAGGATAATTGATGCAATTAATTTTATAGTATTTTTAAAATAATGCATGTATACGCAATTATAAGGTGCATAATTGTCATTGGGTACATATACATTAGGCGCATAATACATATACATATTCATATATTAGTTTCTTAATACAATGCTAGGGCAAGTAATTGGTGCTGTTATTTTTACATGTAATACGATGCTGTAGGCGATTGGATGGATAAACTAATATATATACTAATATACATATACACAACTTTTAGGCACATAATAATCACTAGATTCTCAGACATTAGGTACATGGTATACATATACATATATAAACAGATGGTTCATAATACAGTGCTATAGAAAGTAATAAATGCAGTTATTTTATAGTAAGATTCTAGTTTAACACTATGCGAAACGGCTTCATGTTACACAGTGTTAAATACTGACGCATGAATGCAGTAATATTTCTACTTGCTAATACTATATATATAAAAATATACAAATATTTTAGATGCATAATTAACATAGGATACATAATTATTAGATGCACTATGCATATACGTACATAATACATAATATTAGTACAATGCTGGAACAATTCATCGGTGCTGTTAGTTTTAGTGTAAGATCCTAGTTTAATGCTGTGTGGTACAGTGCCATGCTACAGGATGATATGCGCGGAGCCATGGATTCAGTTATATACATAGTAAAACACGTATACACAATTATTAGGCACGCAGTAATCATTGGATTTATAAGCATTATATACATAGTACATATACAGACGATACATAATATATAAACAAATATATATATAATATATATAATAATAATGCTATAGAAGTTAGTTAATGCAATGGATTTTTGAGAATTAAGACTTTAGATTGATTAACACTATGCGGTAAAGTGTCATGTTGCGTGATGTTATATTCGGAAGCATGGTTACATTATCATACATACGAGGATATATATACATAGTATTAGGCACATAGTAATCATTGGTCTCACAATCTTAATGCACATAGTACTACCTTAGTCTCGTAGATTTGAAAGTACGTAATAAGGTTCAATTGGTGCTATTAATTTGATGATGCTAAATAATATTAATACAATAATGCAGCAATGATTAATACAGTTAATGATCAATACAGTAACATTTATACTAGAACATATATATACAAATGCAAGGCGCATAATTACAATGAGTATAGAATCATTGGGTGCATTATACATATACATACATGAAACATAACTACATGGTGATGGTACTTAAGATACATTTATAAACAGGTACAGATGGTCCTTATTTACATATTGCGGTACAGATAATAGACATAATTCGTTTGGTTGGCATAATGCAAATTGATTAAATAGTTGATTCTTGCTATATTACTAGGAGTGTTGGATACTCCTTACGATAATTCACAGTTATTTTGTGGTGTTGATAGTTGGTGCTAGACACTGAATTACTATTCGTCTATATGGCTGACTAAGTATGGCACAGGTTCGGCTAGTTAATCCAATAAAAGCCGTATTTTTCTAACCAAGTGCCTCTGTTTTATCAAAAACTTACAGAAAGCTTGTCGATTGGTCGACGGAAGGTTGATGTGTAGCCCTTCTGTAACGGGACAGGAGGTCAGATAATGCTCCGGAGAGCCAGTCTGTCCACAGGCGCACTGGCTAGTGTTACTTATCCCGCGTTTGTTAAAGTACTCGGGAAATGGTCCGTGACCCGTAATGTATCTTACCAATTGCATGTTTGCAAAATTTTTGTCCACGTAGTGTCCACGTAGCTGACATGGTAATAAGCCCGTCGGCCGGTATCGCTGTTATCCCATGTCTGCTGCCATTTCTTGATAGCCTTTAAGCGCAATGTTCTTTTCAGGTAAGACACTGGCCATGGGATGTTGATTTGTTGAGATGTTGCTCCTGTGACAGCTTCTTTGGCTAGATGGTCAGCCAACTCATTGCCGTGGTGGCCGGCATGCGCTTTGATCCATTCAAGTCTTGTATGGAGTTGGAAATATTTTCGCAGGTCTTCCTGTATTCCCTGAATAATATCGGATGGGTGGTCAGGGTTTCCTATTGCGTATAGCGAAGAAAGACTGTCTGTCTTTATTGTAGCTTTGCGGGAGTGGTGGGATTGCACGTAGCGGATTGCTTGCGCAATTGCCACTGCTTCTCCCTGAAAAACGCTATTAAATTGCCTTAGTTGACCCTTCCATTGATCTATGACTGTATCTTGCAGCATGACCACATAGGCACTTCCGACGTTTTCGTCTATTTTCGACCCGTCAGTGAAGATGGTAATCTGTGCTGGACGGTGGGCCGTAGTTGGATTGGTAATTATGCTTATTCCGGTGCCTTTGGCTGCTGGATGGATTTTCAGAGGGCAGCATTTAGCTTCATAGTCCTCTGGATTAAAATATTCTTCGTCAAAGGTGACAGGTCTTTTAAGCTGCAGCACGATTTGTCTTGCTGCCTCCTCTTCGACACGGATGTGTAGTGGAAGGAGGCCAGCCAGCACGTTGATCGCATCTGAAGAGGTCGTGCGGTAGGCTCTGGTGATACCCAATGCAAAGGGTCTTTGAATGGAAGAAAGGTGTTTAATTTTCCTGCTTTGCATTGGGTGAGCCCATACTGCTGCTGCATAGTGACTATCTTTTCCACCACTGTGGTGAATAGGACCTCCTGAATATGAGGATTGAGGCCCCATTTGTGTCCATGAAATAATCGCATTTGCTTCGCTATTGTCACTGTTCTAATTTTGATGTCCTGGATGTGTGGTATCCAGGTCATCTTGTGGTCGAACGTAAGGCCCAGATATTTTAGTTGATTGACTATTTGTATCCTCTGATTGTTGATCTTAATGGTTGGTCTTCTTGAAAGAGAACCTCCCTTTTTAGGTATTAATAACACTTTGGATTTGTGCTCTGCAATTTTCAGTTTAAGGTTGTCACATAGGGCGTAGAATTGTTGGCATACTTCGTTACAGTGAGTCTCTAATTCTCTTCGGGTTCGACCTTTCACTATTAGCGCTGCGTCGTCTGCGTAGGCGTAGATCTGGGAGTGTGCTGGCCATGTAGCTGTTAAGATTTCGTTGAAAGTTAGATTCCACAGGTGTGGACCATCGCACAACCCTTGTGGACAGCCTCTCGTCTGCTCCTGTTCTATTATGCCTGAGTTGTGAACTGCTAGTAGTCTTCTATCCTGTAGATAGTTGCTTAGCATCTTATACAGCTTGCTCGAACATTTTGCCTTCCGCAGAGCCTGTTTGATAGCCAGCCACCATAATGTATCAAAAACGTTCTTGAGATCTATGCTTATCATGGCAGCATGGTGGCCGCTATGTCGATTCTCTAAAATTGCTTCTCTAATGTCGAAGAGTGCGTGGACTGTAGAAGTGCCCGTCCTAAACCCGTATAGTCTCGAGCTTAAGAATCCTTGCGTGTGAATGGTACCGTAGCCTGTTCATGATAATCCTTTCTAGTACCTTACCCATTGCCGATAAGAGACAGATAGGACGAAAGGATGTGGCCTCGGCTGGGTTCCGGTTCTTTTTCAGAAATAAAATAACTTGCCCTATCTTGTAGGGTTTTGGAAATATACCTGCTGCCAGAAGCTTGTTGAAATAGTCAAGAAAGAATTTAGGGTGAGTTTTGATCGTTGCTTTGGTGATAGCATAGTCCATCCCATTGGGCTCAGGGGCTTTCTTGTGCGGCAGAGTTGCAAGAACTTTTTGAAGTTCACTAATTGTAATATCCGGGTCTGTTGGGGCGTCCAGTGTGGTTGTTACTGTCCTGAGAAGAGCTTATTCTGCTGTGTCCTGCAGTACATCGTCTTTGCAGAAAACTGCGTTTAAGAGCGTACGTAGGGTGTCTGCCGTGTACTCCTGACTGTTGGTGATTGAGAGAGGGATCTATAGCTGCGAAGGTTTAAAAATTTTACCGGTAGCTATTTTGTGGTGAATACCATACGTCTTTTTTGCTTGAGTGCAGAATTCCCTCCAGGAAGTAATCTTAGCCTGAATAATTATCTTTTTGTATCGCGCCCGCTCCCGTTGAAATATGGTGAGGGTGTTGGACTCTATCTCCAACCGTCTTTCGCTTTTGAGTTTTCTTCGCAGTGCTCTGCACTTTCATTGCTGTATTCTGAGCGCACTCGACCACCAGTTAATGTCTTGGAGTCTCTTAGGTTTTCTAAGAGGGAGATTTTCATTACATATGGCTTGCATTGTTTCTTGTAATGTTACGGAGAAGTCTTCTAATTCTGCTGCCGTGTTAGCTAGTTGGAGCGAAGGTTCGAGGCGCATTAGCTGCACTTTAATTTTCTTCGTAAATGTTGTTAATTTCCTGCCAGGAAGGTTATAGCGTTTGATCTTGGAAACGGAGGTGGTTTGCGATATAGAGAAGGTAATAAACTTGTGATCACTGAGGCTCTCTTCCTCTTCGACTTTCCAGTCCTGCAAAAGAGGTGCTACGTGCAGAGTGGTCAGGGTGAGGTCTGGCTATTCCTGCGCAAAGACCCTGTCGAAGGATGGCGGTGCATCTGCTGTATTCTGGACTATTAGATTACTTGAGGATATGAAGTCCTTTAGTTCTCTCCCTTTCGGGTCTGTAGTTCGATATCCCCAGGCTGTATTATGTGACTTGTAATCGCCTGCGAAGATCATATTTGGGATTTTAAATCGATGTATGATACTTTGGATGAATCTTGTCGTCGGGCCAATATCCGCTGTTGGAGGAGAATAGATCGACGCTAAGATAACAGCGAAGGAATGTACTTTTAGGAGCACTGCTACATGATCTTGATCGAGTGAGATAGATGTTGGAAACCAGTCGGGATTACAGCTTATTATCATAGCTCTTGGTGGATGGTCGTGATTGTAACTTTGAAATACTGTCCATTGCAATGGAAAACCTGCTGCCGCGCCATCGCGGGTATATGGCTCTTGACCTATGATAAAGTTTATTTTATTATCAATTGCGAACTGAACTGTCTGAGCGACCGCAGCCCTGGCTCGCTGCATATTGATTTGTAAAAATCTGATGGGTTCTTCGTTTGAGTTAAACACTGTGTTTATCTGAACGTTTTGTGCTTATTAACTTTAGCAATTACGTGGTGTGTTGTTATTAATATTGGGTGATGCTGGGGATGTAGGCAGCTGCTCGCTGGTATTCTGCGCATTCAGTTGCGTAGGCTGGGTGCCTACAGTCGTGCATGGTTCCATGTCTATCGTTTGCGTCACGGCAGTTAATACATTCTGGTAGTTCTGCTCTGCAGTTTTTGACATTGTGCGGTCCGGCGCAGTAGGCACAGAAGTTCTTTTGCATGTGCATTTATTCTGGGTATGTCCGAGCTGCTGGCACTTGTAGCAGCGTCGGATGCCGAGGTACTCTGTGATTGCGTTTACGTGCCAGCCTGTGAAAATTCGTCTTGCCCTAAGGACTGCCGGAAGGATGGACGGTTGGCACTCCAGGACCCATTTGACTCGCTTTGGGTTCCGTTCTCGGAGTCTGAAGAGCGCTTTGATGCCTTTGGATGGCTGCTGTTGCAGCGATTTCCCCGATGCGTTCCTCCGGCATGATATTGTCCGGGACGTTATGAACTGTGCAGCGTGACTTTCTTCTTTGCCGTCTTTGCAGATCAATCTCAAGGTTGGCATTTTGTAATTTCTCTTCTAATTGATCTATGTCTTTACTTGATTTGCAAAACACCTCTAATTCTCCTTTCGATGTTGAGGAGATATGCTCCACCGCAATTTGTAGGCTGCTAATCGGGGCTTTTTCTTGGAGCTCCTTCCTGAGTTGTGCTTCTCTCTTCTTACCAGTAGGCTTTATTATTAAACTAGGCCTCTATGTTAGTTTCACTACTTCTGCAAAAGAGCGGGTGCGGGTGGCTCCTGTATAACTGCTGATGTTGCTGCGTCAGAAACTGATGCACTCAGTGCTGGAAGATCGCTCGAGGTTGTAGAAGTCTGTGCGCGTACTGCTTCGCAACAGACGAAGGTGGATGTGTTGACCCCAATTTCAATTATCTCAGGCTTCAGTGTGTATTCCGGGCCTTCTAGAACTAGCCCTTGTAGAACTTCTAACGACACTTTTGTATGCGTATCCTTACGTCGTTTGGCAAGAGGTACTTGTGCCTTCTGGATGTCGCCGAGGCCTGTCTGATATCTTCTGCTAATGCTACGATTTTCTCTGCGTGCGTCCGATCTGAAGAAAGTAAGGCAAAAGGGTCTAGTATGCCATTGATAGGGGTGTGGTCTTCTTCAGTCGGTACAATATAGTGCTTCTTGCATGGCAAGGAGCACTATTCAATATTGCAACACTATTCAAAATTGATGTCACACAACCCTGATTCTCAACATTCACGAATATGATAGAGAGGTATGCAATTGTGTTTGAAAATGCAGTTGATTGCACAGTTCAGTAATACAGGGAATATTATCAAGAAAGCAGTACTGAAAAAAAAATAGTTCAAAGTTCGGTACAGGGTATTACTGTATTAAAGTTCAGTCAGTGTCACAGATAGGAGTAACTCAGTTCAGTGAGAAATATGTTACATTGTGGCCTATTAAAAAGCTAGTGTAAAAGCTGTCACATTAAATAAAGAACTTGTTGCTTTGATGCAGATTCTATTGTGTGTGTGGCATATACTATATTAAAATAACACTATCACTATAGCAGTACAGATAACAGAGACAAAGTGACACTATAATTAGGGTAGGCTGTGAGTAAGTAATTAAATTATATATATGCATATAAGAAATGATGCCCGTTAGAGTTAACACAGAGCAGGCAAATGCATGTTTGACGCAAAAATGAATTGATGCTAATTAACGAAGTCTAATGCTAATTAAATGAACCTGATCTTAGTGGAGACATATTTAAACAGTAAAATAACTATAAAATCATAAGCAAGTAGTAACTATTGTTGTAATTATCTATGAGTCCAAAGTTCCTTGGAAAACCTTCTATTGGTTATTAATTAGCGTTATTAGGTAATTAAAAATGAGAATAATGAACTATTGAAGAAGTTATATGAACTCCTACCTTGAGCACTATAACTTCATCTGTTTTTCATCTGTGCAAAACATCATGGTAATCCAAAAGGCACAATAGCTGAAGAATAACACACTAATCACAGAGTTGCACTAATTACACTGTACGGAGAAACACTGGGAGCACTGAATAATATAAACACTGGTAGTTGAGGCGCGAATCTCTCAGGCACTTAATGTAGCTTACACTATTGAAGTAATCGGACAAACGTAAATTGATGCATGGAAATATGCAAATTCATTCACTATGCGCTACATACATCTAATGTCTCTACAGCGGCGCCCGAACTAAAAGGGTGGTGGATGAGGATTTCTCCCCACCCAGGATTTGGCGATTGGGTCCCCTAAAAACCTCAGTCGCCCTTTAATAGGGGAAGTATATAACGTATTTTTCCCACCTTCTTAGCGTGCTTTCGTGGTGTAGTGGTTCTGCGTTCTGGGCCGGTATTTCCGAGGTCCGTGGTTCGATTCCCGGTGAAGGCGGTTGCTAATTTTTCATCTTGCCTGTTTCAAAAAAAAAAAAAAAAATGCTTAATGTCTCTACACTCTAATATAATTTATAGAAAACTGGGCAATAATTCTAAAGTATTCTAAAGAAATGTAACACTGGATTTTATTTTTATAGAATTCTATAACATGTCTTCGTAAGGGTGAAGTCTTCAAATTAAAGACTAGATGCCTCGGGATTTGTCGCTGTTTATTAGACCAGAAAATCGAAATGAATCAGTCCGTGGCGTGAAAGTTCAAAGCCTTGTTTGACGACGACAACGTGTACCTTTATGTGGTGATACGTTCAATATATTTCTTCTTGAAAACCGATTTAGATTTCTCGCTAAGGTGATAATTGCGATATCTACAAGGCAATAGTACTTCGGCCTCCATTTCGATTCCTCATTTCCTAGTTCGTAAGTACGAATGCTCACATTTCAGACTACAAAGAATGTACACTTTTTAAAATTCTATCTAGTAGATGGAGATAATTGCTGGTTCGTTACCCTCAAGACCGTGAAAAATGTTAAATCCTCTCGTAAACAGAAGTTCAGCTTTCCTGGAAATTCTCTGGAGCTTAGCGAAAAGATGCATTTATTTTCGCCACAAACAGCGAAAGGATGCATTTATTTTCGCCACAAACGTTCTTAACCAAGAAACTTTAATAGTATAAAATTTAATGGAATATAAATCGCAGGTAAAAATTCTTCAAAATTACATAATATGATACCTACTTAAAAACACTATACAGTTTTACTTACTTTTCTTTGAAAATTATCTATATTAGGCGCGATATTAATCTGAAAAAAAAAAAAAAAAAAAAAAAAAAAAAAAAAAAAAAAAACAGTATCATATAGAAGTGTCTATGTGTACCTTATTTCACATATATGTATTTTGTTGGAAAAGTTTCAATCCCTAGATATGATTCAGAAGCTATTTAATTACCCTAAAAATTAGTAATGAAATTTTCCATTTAAGTTGTTATATAGAATTTCTTTACTGACTTGCATCTATTTCCGAATAGAGCTCACCAATGATTTTTTTTTAATTGATTCATTCAGCGGCTAATTTGTTACAACAAATTTGCTACAACTTTTTTTCATTTTTTATGTTATAATTTGGACCGTCCAGACGGTATAGTGGTTAGGGGAGGTAAACCGCTGAGTTGGCTTCTGACCCAGGTATAGATATATATCCATACAGAATTGGTTACCGACTCAGCAGGAGTCAACCACTAGCTACCAGGCCGCAGCCCCGGCTGAGCAGACGACATTTATATAATGCAAAAAACAAATATACATGTGCATACAAGGCACTTGAAGAAGAGTACAACAATGTACAAAGAAATATATACATGTGCATACAAGGCACTTGAAGAAGAGTACAATCAAAATATATGTATATACATATAAATACAAACTCATATACAGATACGGCCCACCAGCGGCCGAGCGATAAAGTCGCTGAACACTGGTAGTTCGGTCCGAAGTTTGAATCCTGCGAACGGGCTGGCTGCATGGGCGTTTTCATGGTTTTCTCCATGTGTAACGTGCATACGAGCCAGTTTCCCTTAGAAAGTCTTCCCCGAAGGCATCCCTCCCTTTAGGCAGATAGCCCTCGTGTGCATTGCCATAACTGAATACATCACACCACACTACCATATACAGATATATACACACTTACATACATAGATATTCCGAAACAAATAAAAGTATAGATACTCTCACTCATACTGATATATACACCCCTACATATACGTTATCATGATAGTTAAAGTTTACAAGAAGCATGCCATTGAGGTACGCGGGATCCTTAGTATAAATTAGGTACCATAAATAAAAGATATAAACATGCGCAGATACATTACAGCATTCAGATACAGTACGAATTTTATGTATGAGAACCTGGCACAGTATAAATACAAAATTACATATTGAACATACATATCACATATTCTGTTGCTGACATATTGAACTAGCTTATATAGACTTTTATGACTACTGTCTTCCAGTGTCAGAAGAGTAATTTCTAGTACAGTAGTCAATTATTGTTTTCAGTTTCCGCTGGGCAACTTTGTAGATTCAACTTTGTAGATTCTGGAACCAATTCGGCCAGAATCTGGCTCCTGGTTGCTTGAGGCTGTTAAGTGCTGTGTGTGGGCAGGAGAACACAAAATGATCTGGATGACCCTCCTCCTCACATTCACAATTACCATTCTCTCTCAAGCCAAAGCCGCAGAGGTATGAAGGAAAGGGCCCATGACCAGGGAGGAAATACGTCATGTAATTGCTATTAGTTTGGATTGTTGTCTTGACCTTGGGAATGAGATTGTAAACACGTCTCCCTGTAGAGGCTTGATCCCAGCGTTGTTGCCATATTCTTAGGAGCTGATGGAATGTCCGATGTTTAGGTCCGAGACTGGCCTAAGGGTCGGGACTTCTCGCAAAGTGGATGAATCCGCTGCTTGCTTTGAGACAACATCTGCTCTCTCATTTCCTTCTATTCCCGTATGAGTGGGCACCCAGATGAGTGAGGGTCTTTGCGAAGCAGGTGTGTGGGTTAGAATATCTCTAATGCTGCTGACGATAGGACTGCGAGAACGAATTCCAGCTATCGCAGCGAGGCTTGAGACTGAGTCTGTGTAGAAGATATTGGGCACTGTGGGATTATTCTTCAGGTGGAGAAGAGCTGCTCTGATTGCTATGAGTTCCGCCTGAAAGACAGAGTTTTCAGAAGGGAGCTTTCTTCTCCAATCATACGTTAAAGCTCCTCCAGAAAGTATACAGAATCCGCTTCTCGTGCCCCCTGGAGGTTTAGAGCCATCAGTGAAAACTCCATTTGCAAATCCCGAGTCCTGTGTTCTATCAAAGTAGATAGTGTCCACAAGGTTATTTTTAGCAGGGTGGCAGGGAGCTTGCGGTATGTATTGCTCATAATCAGTATGGATATAGATTTGTTCCCAGAGACTCATGGTGTGTCGTAGCCTGCTTACGTTAACCACTGCAGCCTCTCGTTCAATTAACAAGTCCAGAGGCGGCGTGCCTGCGATAATTTATAAGGCTGCCGTGGACGTGGTACGATAAGCCTTGCAAACGAGAAGAAGCTGGTGTCGCTGTATAGAGAGTAGTGAACGTCTCATTTGGGAAGAAATGTTCCCCCAAATAGCAGCGGCATACAGAATAATTCTTTCCACCACTGTCTTGTACCATATTCTAAGCAAGTGACATGGAGTACCCAATCTTAACGAGATTGTTGATTGCATGGAAGCAGTCAGTCTATTGATTCTTAACTTTAAAGAAGAGATGTGTGGTTGCCAGGAAAGTCTATTATCTATTACTACACCTAGGTACTTAAGTTGTTTAACACATTTAATGGATGACACCAAGAGTTTAAGACAGAGGTTTGTACGTAATGGAGAGCCTCGACTAATTATGAGTGCTTGTGTTTTCGGCACCGAGAGTTTCAGTTTATGCTCTCTCACCTAGTCAGCAAATAAATTAAGGCTATCCTGAGTTCGCGTTTCAAGGACGCTTCGGCCTGCTACAATGAGTAAAAAGTCGTCTGCGTATGCTAAAAGCCTTACTCCTTCTTTGTTTTCAAAGAATGAAAAAACTGAGTTAGGGTCCAAGACGGGTCCAAGACAGGAGAACGGGTCCAAGACAGGAGAACGGGTCCAAGACAGGAACCTTGCGGACATCCCCTCTTAAGATCCTTCCTTACCAATTCTCTGTCTAACGTCATTAAAACTTGCCTTTTATCAAGATAGCTGCGAATCAGGTGTGTTATGGAAGCAGAGCATTTGAGGTCATCCAAATTGTTCATGATGTCGGCCCACCACAGCGAGGCTAAAGCTCCTTGAATATCGAGGGATACGACTGCTGTATGCCTATCTTCCATTTTGTTAGTGAGTATTATGTCCAACAGCTGACTCATTGCGTGCTCCGTGGACATACCTGATTTAAACACGAATTGATTCTGATGAAGGCTTTTAGATCGTTCAATGAAGTACACGAGTCAACCGAGTACTACTCGCTCAAGTAATTTACCCACAGCATACAGGAGACAAACTGTCCTATATGAGGATGGAAGGAAAGAGCCTTTTCCTGGTTTTAGAAAAAGGGCCAGTTTAGCCATCTTAGTACCAGCGGGAAAAAACCGGAGACGCCAGCAAGCAGTCAGAAAAGCCAAGATTAAGACTGGAATTTTTGGAAGATGATTTTATTGACTTGATTATCTACTCCATCCGGATCTGGTGCTTTACGAGGTGAGAGTGCTTTTATGATGCGGTCAACTTCTGCTCTGGATGGAGAAGGTTCAGTGTCTTTCATACCAAATGTAGAGTAATTCTCAAAATTATGGCGTCAGTGGTTAGGGGAGCCTGACTGCGATACCGAAGGGCCCGGGCTTAAATCTTGGAGAAGGCATGGATGTAAAATTGTCTGTGCCTTCACAGGAGGCAATAGTGGCCGCCTATTAGGTGCCTTCGCAATAAAATGGCCACCACTTCTGGCCTTCGGAGTGGCCAATGCCGTTATAGGCAAGTGCCCGTCATTAAAAAAATGTTATAATTTAAAATCCTAACCTTTGGAGTTTTGCGCCGAGGAGATCTCAAAAATTATCTTCCTAATTTTTAAAAATCACTATAAAACTCAAGTGAAGTGCAAATAAAAGTTTTCTTCTCCAGAAATTAAACATTTGTATATAAAAAATGAAATTAATAAAAGTTTATGAAATTAATTTATAACATTAGAAACACTAGCTTTTATTTTTGGAACATGAACGTTGAAATCAACCATGCTTTCGTCGGCATTCGAACTATGTACCTTTCAGCTACTGACTGATTGTACTACAGTAATGAGATAATTCCTTATATATTTAACGATTAGGACATATGATTCAACCTTGCGAAGTACGTGAACCTAATTAATGTTAAAGTAACTGTAAATACCAAGACCTGATTGGGCATGTGGATTTCATACACATGCATCTGTATAAAGATGAAGATAACAAAGTGTATCAGAACAGTTACAGAAATGAATAAAGTACTAATATAATTGTTCTTCAGTAGGTTTTAAAACAATGCTGAATGAGAAGACATATATGAAAAATGAGTTATTTGCTCGCTTAAACTTTCCTAGTACTCTCGCTTGTGTTAGTTTTGCTAAGATGCCTCTTGATGAAACGCAGAAACAAAGTACTTGTTATATCTTCCGCGTATCTTTACGGTAACCTTTTTTCTAGTACCATCGGAACGCTTTCTGAACATGCATTAATATTCTTTTACATACTAGTATTCGTTTCATGTTAACAGATAGTTTTAGAGCCTTCTGTTTCTTATTTAAACAGCTAATTCACATTTTATGTTATTAGTATAATTAGTACTTTACAATATGGGTATATAATAAATAATTATCGATCCCTCGTGTTTAATTCAAAAATTGAATCTTCATATAATTAATGTCAGTTTTAATTTCTTTATCGTGAAATCGTCGAGGACCAATATGGTTTCATGCAAACGGCTGATAGTTTGGGAACATGCATTTCTTCATGTACAAATTCAAATCATTGATAAGAAAGTGAAATAATCATAAAACTTTAAACTTGCATTTTAAATAAATCTATCATTTATATGCCTTACACTGATAATTCTACAGTACCTTATACGTAAGAATCAAAGGTATGAATAACCATGTTGCAATTTATTGCATTTGCAAAAGAATACAGTGGACTTCCGATTAACCTGGGTAATATCGGTGACGGCATCCACAATTATACCAAAATCACGATTAGTCGGAAAGCAATTAAAAAAAGAAAAAAAAAACTGCATATAATGAACAGAAAATTCTATTAACCATTTACCTGTATTTTTAAACAGTTTTAATTTGAAGAAGAAATTTATCTGGTAACGTAAATTAAGTCAGCATTCAAAATAAGACCAACACTCTTCAGAACAGAAAAAAACAATGTTTTTGTTTATATTATACTAATACTCGTCAATGGGAAACAGAAGATTAATTGCTGTGCGCTTAAGTTATTTTTGCGATTCAGCAATTTAGTTTTAATAATGATTTCAGCAATTTAGTTTTAATAATGATTTAACAACTTTTATATACAGACGCTTCCTACCTTATAAATGAGTTACATTACCTTAATTAACATAAGTTACATAAATTTTCAGAATTAGTTAGGCATTATAAAATTTCTTCATGGTTTTGCAAAACAACATATCTGTAGAGTCCTGCTCTCTGAAAGCTTTATAAAATTTTTATAGACTTTTGTAGAGAAACATTTTTATGGAGAATTACCTATAAAATATTTTAAGAATTTTTAAAGAATTATATTAACTTCTAAAAAAATTTCGCAAGTTACATGTCTTTATTGCACTTGACAGGATTTGCCATGAGTGTAACTTGACATGTGCGGAGTACACTGCAATGTTTTATGATCCACTAATGCTTTGTTAATGATTTTGAATTTTCTTAGTAATAATTTCGGTTAACATTTTCAAGAATCATGATTTTTTGGCCAACTTTTTCATAGGGAACAATATCATTCCAGTTTTAGCATAAGCACTATCGAAAGAAACACCACAGTACTTTGCATATTTCTGTCAAACTTCAAGACTAGTAACAAGTATTTTTAATTCAATACACATGCTTCATCTTTATTTTTTGAGATTGCGTACAGGAAAATTTTAAAATATCGTCTCATTTCTATCAGAGTGTGACTTAAAAAGCTTATTTATTCTACACAAAACTTAATTAGTTTATCATTAAGTATCGAAATGTTGAAAATGAGATAGGAGATAATTTGATTCAAGTATAAGTTGGCCAACCCGCTCCCCCCCCCAAAAAAAGGAAATGCTGTTAAGAAAACTGCTTCTAATTAAAATTTCCTGAAATTAGGATTTTAAAAAGAACATTTCGAGCAGATTAAAAAATAGCTTCAAGAATTGGAGAAATCGTTTCTAGCCAAATCCAATTTGCTGAACAGATTCTGAAAGCTTAATAAATGCTTCCCTTTTAATCAGTTCCTTCTCTTTTTATCCAATTACAGCTCAAACAAGCTCATTACTTTCTATTTAAATGTTTTTCTGTGCAGATTCTTACATATTCTGATTTTACTTTTAAGGTTAAAATCCATATTTTCCTGAAACAAAACAGGTTGCAAAGATTTTTATGGTCCACGACTTCAGTTAATTAAAAAAAGCATTGCAGATATCTTCAAATTTGGTATTACGTTTTCGGTTTATGTAATCACCTGTTGTAGTAGGCGATTTGCTATGTGCGTGAGCCACGTGTCTGTACTTTCTAAATAATGATAAACAAAACGAGGTAGTATTACGAAAGCATGATACTGCCGGCGGTTGATTTGCATCTGTAGTCGATAAAATTAAATCTGCAATGAGTACACGCAGTCCATTTTTCTTGAAAAACATGAAGAGTTTCCAGGAATACACATTTTTTTTCGATGCAAATCATGCTATTCTCCAGCTTAACGTTAATTATTAAAAAGCAATAATAAAAAGTCTAAAAGGATCCAGATTTTAGTTTTATATATATGTATGTATAACAAAAACGAAAAGGTGTGTAAAGCGTAAAACAAAAAAATGTCTCTTGATTTAAATATTTTCAGTAAACTTTCCCTCTTAGCCAAAGGCTGTTGCCATCTCTATTTCACAGTATAATTCAGTTTTTACTTTATAATTTTTTTATTTAATATTTATTAATTTCAAAAATTTAAAATTGTTTTAAGTTATAGTTTACTCTAATTATATATATATATTTATGTGTGTTTTTATGTATGATATAAAATATGAAAGCAAACTGATAACTTAAATTTGGCCCAATAGTCCTTTTAACTCTTCATTTCCGTTTGACTCTTTCCCTTCTAAAAGTAAAAATGGTTATAATAATTATTCGAATTGCGTTTTTCCAAAATTATTCGTTTTTTTATTTTCGTATGTAATTCTGCTATGCAGATAGCTCTTACGAAATCTGATTAAAGAAACTTTTGACTATATATCTCATATATAAGGTAAAATAACACGCCGAAAAAATATTAATTTAGAAGTCAAACAACAAAAAATCAGCGTTAAATTTGCAAATTTTCACAGGTCTAGGATTAACATTCGGGTCTTTTATTTTCCTATCAATAAAATTTCCAGTTCTATTCTCAAGGACCCATTCCGGATATGAATTCCTGAGCTATTCATAGGATTCCTTGCTAATATGGTTTTATTTACATTGGTCAAACTAAGAGAACCTTAAAATTTCGCGTTAAAGAACATAAGGCATATGTTAGGCAAAAAGAAACAAAGAAGTTTTCTGTTGCCCAGCATTGTTCCTCTGAAAATCACACTTTCCATTTCTCTGCAGCCAAAAGTATTCAAAAAACGTCTTCCATTGGTGAATTGGATTTTGTAGAGGCGTTTCACACTAAAAAAATCTTTCTCTTCTAGTTAACGACCCTAATTCCAATCCATCATTACCTTCAACCTTTAAGTGTAATTTACATTATGTTTTAGTTTTCTTGTTTCATCAATAGATGGCGCCAGTAGCTTAACTTCTGTTCAGCCATTCTTATCTTATCTCATGACTATATTTTACTTCGTTCATTAACTTTGGCAGCTGATCGAAACTAATCCTGTGAAAATTTGCAAATACAACACTGATATTTGCTATTAGACTTCTAAATTAATATGTATCCCATGCTTCTAAATTCGCATATCATTTTTTTTCTACTTTGTCTTGTTTCTGTTTAGATGTGTCGCTTAGCCTCCTCTGTCTAAAGAAACATAAGTTATTCCAAATAGGGAGGTGCATATCGCACCCGTAAGGATGATGTCCGAAGAATATGTATCGCAGGAATTAATCCTCCAGAAATAAATTCTGTGATGAACTTTCAACCACGTGTGCTAATTTTTCCTTCTCCGTTATGCATCTCATGTATCTATGCAGCTCTATCATGCTATAAACGCAGTAAAGAATCACAAGGTATTTACAGAATTTATTGCATTTATATAGGATGTTTCATGCTGAATGGGACAAAAAGAAAGCATACCTGTGAAGAAAAACTGTTGTTATCCAGCTTTCTATAGACTCTTCATGTGTGCATCTCTTATGACAAATCAAATATCAATGCGATATTTCAGTTCCTGCCACACTCGTGACAGAATATCCATCGTTAATGATTTGAGTACTTCACTTATCCGTTGCTTCATTTGCTGTAAGCCCTGAAGAAATAGAATCGGTCCAGCGATGGGGTAGACTGTCGTTTGGGTACTGGCGCACGTTTTGATGCTAGTATGGTGGAGCATTGTCTTGCTACACAATGAAACCGGGAACCGCTTCCTCCACCTCAGGGAATAACCACTCTGATAGTATATCTTGGTAAATGCACCCCTTATTCGATTTTTCCACGAAGAGAAAAGAACAAAAAAAAAAAAAAAAAAAAAAAAAAAAAACCCACAGCTGTTGGAAATAGTGCAGAAAATGTTCATCTTTGGAGAATCACGCTCATTTTCCATCATACCGTGTGAATTTGATAATACAGTCTGATCCTCTCTCTGAAATTTCTAGGTTCGATTTTAATTGAAATCAGGAAAAGTCTTTATTCTGATGACACCTGATTTTTCGTCAGCTTTATCCCTAAAATTTAATTTACTAGGACAGAATTTTATTTGTTAAATAAAAATAAAATACGTAACTCCTTCGATCTGTAGTACAAAAATAAAATCTGCGAAATTTTATATAGAGTTGAAGTTAACTATTAGCAGTTTCTAAAAACTATCCTCCGGCTTCTGTTAACTATTACGAATTTCGGTTAACTGTTATCCATTTTCTTAGTACCAGTTTCTGTTAACTATTACCAATTTGTCTTAAGAATTACCCAGTTTCTGTTAACTATTACCAATTTGTCTTAAGAATTATCCAGTTTCTGTTGACTATTACCAGTTTCTGTTAACTATTAGAAGTTACCGTTAAGTGTTAGAAATTAATATAGAAATTTTATATAGAGTTGAATTTGTTTTAAACAGTTATTTCCAACTCTAGCATTTCTAATTTTTACGTTTGCCTATTTTTGAATTAAATATTTATAATTGAGAAACATTTATATTTTTATCAGCATTCCTTTTACAGAAAAATAAAATCTATGCGAAAAAATGTACACAGGGACGCATGGCTTTTGTTTTTTATTAATCCTTGTAACACAATAGTTACATATTTTTTTCGGTACCAGTGAGTTATTAATATCATTTCAAAACTGAAATTTATTGGTGCTTGATAGGATTTACTGAGCATCAATAATGTATATTTGTATATAACCAGATGAAGAATGTTACAAAATATGAACACAGATCTCGATTACGTATTAAATACTTGTAATACACTTGACACGGAAACTTAGCTTATGCAATTAAGGAACAGAAAAAAAAATGATCAAAGAAAACGTTTGTGGTGTAGCTTTTTAATTAACACAGGAAAATTCATTGGATCCAATTTATCCTAATTCGAAATCGAAAAAGGATGAGGAAATGTCTGAAAGCATTTCTTTTAAAAGAAGAGGCGGAAAATTTTCTTTTGTATACCATTTAGCCGTGATTTTAGTTTCGGCCACATAAATGAATGTAAGAAGTATCATTTTTGACAATCATAATAAGTGTTCTCTAATATTTGAATGCATGGATCGGCAAAGCAGTACCTCGAAGCCCTCCGCTTCTTCCACCATAATGATGTGCTTTTTAGCATTGAAGAAATCAGCCAAGTCTATCGCTCACTGCCTAAAAGTGCATTGTCACTTGCTCCTGATGGATTAGATTATAACATTCTTAAACTAACATTCAGCTCCCGTCCTGCCTTTTTTCTACAATATTTTAATCTTCTGTTCAAACATTAACTTCTTCCAATAGCTTTCAAAATTGGTCAAGTAATCTTCTTTGTCAAAAGAAATAGAGACACACAAGATCTGCAGTCACTTCATCCAATCTGCCTTCTCCCAGGTATGAGTAAAATATAAGGAAAACTCCTTGTTCAGTGACTTAATTACCACCTATAAGTGAAAACCTTTCTTAGCCATAAATAATTTGGATTTTTCCCTGGTGTATCCACATTGCATGCACCGGAGGAAGTACGTCAGCATATCGAGAACAGCATAAATCAACAGCTACATACTGCCTTCATTTCAATCGACTTGTGTCGATCGAAATGAAGTGTGCATTCGATACTCTTTGGTGGCCAGCCATAGAGCAGACCCTCAGAATGGCGCGCTGTCCTGTCAGTATCTACCGCACCTTTGACAGTTACTTTATGATGTTGGGAGGCCCCCAACTTGTCGGCAACAGTAGTAGTGACTGCTATGAACTGGAAATTACACAAACTCTTAAGAAGGGTTTAACTCCCTTTTTATTTCACTTTAGAAATCACAGTTGCGTTCACTTGACGCTCACAAACTACGCCGACCCGGCGGTTGAACAAAATAGACAAAAATGCAACTAAAAATAAGTGACAGGATGAATAAATAACGAAGTCACTACCTACGAGGCTCTATAATCGTAACTAACTTAACCGCGTTCTAAGATACAGCTGAGATTCAGCAAACTTCTGATTAAGAATTTGAAAGATTCAACGAACTGTCGAAATAGGCACACAGGCTGAAACGCGCGGTTCTTAAACTTTCTACCAAGCAACCTTCACGCTCGTGATTCATGAAGCACACTTACAATCTCGCTTCCCTTCTATTTAAACTCAATTACTTCTGCTAAAATTTGAGTACTCTGCGCGTTCTACTACGATTTACATACTCTGGCATTGGCAATTCTAGGAAAAAGTAAAGGCTTGACAGGAAAGATAGCTTAAACTTAAAAAAAAAAAAAATGTTAGTTAAAATAAATATAAACCCTACAACTTGAAGGAAAGATCTCTGATTGCGGCAAATAATAGAGGCCTCACTATCAAGTCTCAAGAACGAGGATATCCTCAGGGCTCCTGTGCAGGTCCCTTACTTTAGAATCTAACTTTCAACTCTACAGTAACTATTCAATGGCCAGAATACACGCATTTAATCGCATACGCAGATGACATTGCGTTTCGGGTCAGTGGTTGCACTAAGAAAGTGCTAGAACAACGAGGTACGAAGATTTGCAACCATTTTCACAGGTCTGCGTAATAGTTTAAAATTACAAATCTCATTTGGAGAAGCAGCAGCACTTATCATCCCACGTCCAAGCACAAACCCTACCCGCAAATCCTGCATCAGTCTGGCATGAAGAAACATCAGGATGGTTGAAGATCATACGTACCTGGGGCTTATTTGGAACAAAGGTCTTACTTGGCTGCCGCATCTACGGGCGCTGAGCTCCAAAACTCACGTCATTGCTCGTAAAGCTCACAAATTTCAGGTTGTCAACTGGGGACAAAACAAGATCCTCTATTATATAGTTATTGAAAAAATAATCTTATATGCAGCCGCTATATAGTTCTCTCCATCATGAAGCCGCAAACAATCTCCTCATGATTCAACGCCCCCTTGCATTAAATTTCTGCAAGGGTTATCGTACTACAGCCACCTATGCTGCAACAGTACCTCGAGTTTGCTCCCATTGGAACTAGGAGAGGAAAAGGAAGCCACCATCACTCATATCTTGCAGTTACGGAAACATGCAGCCTTTCACAGCACCACGTATAGTCCAGTTTTCTACGAACATTAGAAACAGCTTAATCAGCTGCACCTAGGTTACAAGGGATAAGGAATACGTATCAGCATCAATAGCAAAAGACTCCATCTCACAATGAGCAATGGCCAGTTATTCTATACTGACGGCTCAGAAACCGAAGAAGGAGTTGGCTGTGCATTTTTCCAATATAAAGACTGTACGTTCCGTCGTTTAAAAATAGTGGACTGTAAATTGACTTGATATTCCTTCAGTGTAGAACCCAAGAAACCTGAGAGTCATAATGTTGACCGAGACTTCTTTATTGGCTTTCAAACAGTAAGTTGGTTGAGGAACGGCGAAGACCACATTGAAACCTCAGACTTCAGCAGCGGCTCACCAAGTAAACTCAGAAGAACCTCTGCTTAGTTGAAACTCCAGTAATTCACAGCAACCTCAAAGCTCTAAACGCGATCTTTAAAAACCTAGTGGGGCAAGGTCCTTGACAAGATGCTTACGCAGAGATTAACGTATTACCTGGTCAAAAACAAACTACTAAACCCCGCCCAATTCGGGTTTACTAAAGGGCGGAGCACCACCGACGCCCTCAACCGTGTTCAAGACATCATCTTAAATAACAGACAAAATAACCTCCGTACGTGTATAATATTGCTTGACGTAGCTTCCGCATTCAATAAACTATGGTGGCCAGCGCTCAAAACAAAACTAAAAGACCTGCGATGTCCAAAGAATCTTTACCAACTGATCGCAAGCTACCTCACAGAACGTCAAGTGACCTACAAAAGAGACGGCTTAAATATCACGATGAATTACCACAAAGGAGCCCCACAGGGGTCTAATATCGGACCCATCTTGTGGAACATAATTGCAGACTCAGCGCTGAACATCAACTTTGGAGACAATGCCAAGATACAAGCTTACGCCGACGATATTATACTCATAATAGACGGAGGCAATAGGACAACAATAGAGCGTAAAGCAGACGCAGCACTCAAATTGCTTGCAAAATGGAGTCAAGACAACAAACTGTGTTTCAGTATTGAAAAGACACAGATGATAGTCTTTCCAAAAAGTTCAAAAATAGACGCGAATCCACCACGCATAAAGTGGGAAGGGCATCCATTGCGACGCCAGAATACCATTAAATACCTCGGATTCACGCTTGATAAGAAGCTCACGTGGGTATCACATCTTACGGAAGTCCGAGATAAGACGCATCGAATCATCAATAAACTAAACAGGATAATCACAGACAAGTGGAGCCAAAAGGGGCGCCTGTTAAAACATCTATACCTTAATGCAATTGAACGCATGATCCTCTACGGCTGCCCAGTCTGGATGAATGGCACAGCAAGAATATGTCAAAAACTACATCAAATACAGCGAGTAATCCTGTTAAAAATCACCAGTGCGTATAGCACCACATCAACCGCAGCACTTCAGGTCTTAGCTGGCACGCTCCCACTCGACCTAAAAGCAGAATTAGAAAGATCAATCTATCGACTTCTACATTACAAAGAGGACCTTCACACTAAAAAAGATTTACATCTATCATATGCCAGCATAGAAAGCTTCCAAGATTCCCCTAACTTACACCCAGGAGATCTACCCATCCTTTCCTGGTGCAAATCGCCACCCTCAGGACAACAAAGAGAGATTTTTTCTGATGGTTCAAAAATTTCAGGACGAGTAGGGGCAGCGTTCACGGTCTTTTCGAACAATGAAGAAATTTATCAAGCACAATTCCGTCTAAGCGATCATGCTTCAGTCTTCCAAGCCGAGTCCCTAGCACTCAAAGAAGCAGCACTATGGTTAGGTACACAACCAGCAGCTCACACTTCATTCTTCACAGATAGCATGAGCGTTCTGAATGCGCTGAATTCCTTTCCTCCAAAACATCCGCACACGGCAGCACTTAGAGAGATCTTCTTGACGTTAGGCTCTTCCATACCTTTAAAGATCAACTGGATAAAAGGACATACCGGGCAGAAAGGCAACGATCGAGCGGATGAACTAGCTAAGACTGCAGCTCTCAAACCAGAAATTGACAAGGAAGTTCCGCTTTCCGCAGAAGTTGCAAAAAGGCTCCTCAAGACAGCATTTCAAGAGACATGGGCATCACGATGGCAGGAAGAAGAGACAGGAAGATTTACTTACAACATCTTCCCAATACCTTCTCTCAAGAGGCTGAAATGCAACCGACTCTTCCTCCAAGCCTGTACCAACCACGGGAAATTCCCAGCGTATTACAGACGTTTCCTCAGACGGGACGTCAACTGTTCTTGCGGTTTTCGCGGGGAAGACGCGGACGCACTTCATTACCTGCTCTCCTGCCCTCTGACAGAGCACCTTTGACAGCAGTTCTTTCCTTCTGACTACATCACATATCCTGTGAATAGACTGTTCACGGACTATTACTGCAATAAGGGCATCTTAGAGATAATGAAGCAAGTGAATGAAAATAATTATATCCAAGAAACTACAGATTTTAAAGTAAAATGTAGAAAGGCGGCCTAACCGTCAGATTGCTAGCAATGAATAGGATAACTTCCTAACCCTGTAGTGCCATTAACTCAGTTTGGTGGAACAGGTTAAGTAAAGTGACCATATCTCTCCTCGATACAAAGAAAGAAATACAATTTGCATAACATCGAACATACCCCCAGCCTTGAAGTCCCAAGGGGGTTCAAACAATAATTTAACTTTAACTGAATAAACCTAAAAAATAAAAATTACAGTTTCTAAATCAGGAATTAAATGGCAAACCACATAGCTTTGCTATAGGTCGTTTTATTTCACCATTGGAAGTGCGTAAATTCACCACTCGAACTTTCTCATCAAGACCAGGATGCACTTTAATAATTCTACCTAATTTCCAACATAGCGGAGGTAGATTTTCGTTCTTAATAAGAAACATATCACCAACTTTCAGATCTTGCTGCAACCTGTACCACTTGGGTCTCTGCTGCAACCTAGATAAATACTCACTGCTCCGTCTCTTCCAGAAATGTTGAAATAACCTTTGCACGTTCCTTCAACGATCACTGCAGCTTATCGTTTCTTGAATTTGATTACATTCTGGAATAGCGCTTAAAGCCGCTCCGATTAAAAAGTGCTCAAGTGTTATCGCCTGCAAGTCACTACAATCACTTGAAGCTGGTACCAAACGCCTAGAATTAAGAAAGGATTCAATTTAGGTTATTAATGTCAAAAATTACTCGTATGTTAAAATAAGTGATCCTAAACATCTTTTTAAGTGATGTTTCATGGACTTGATATCCGCTTCCCAAAGCCCTCCAAAATAAGGGGCAGAGGGAGGATTAAATAACCATTTAATATTTTCTGAAGAAATATAACTCTGTAGCTGTTCATCACGTAGAACAGTAGAAAAGGCTTTCCTTAATTCTTCATTAGCTCCTATAATGTTCGTTGCACAATCACTGTGAATTTCACACGGTTTGCCTCTACGAGCTATAAACCGCTTAAGTATCGCAATGAATGATTTTGTTGAAAAATCTCCAACTAATTCTAAATGTATTGCTCTTGTAGCAAAACAGATAAGTAGATATACGTAAGACTCAAAGATTTTAACTCCTCTGTCAAGACGATATTTAACGTTAAATGGTCCTGCTAAATCATTTCCTACACGAGAAAAAGCTCTACTTTGAGTAACTCTTGAAGCAGGTGAATCTGCCATTAGCTGAGTTGAAGTTTGCGCTCTAAATCTATGGCAGATAACACATTGGTTTATACACTTTCTTATAATACCTCTAGCATTCACAATCCAAAATCTATGTCGTATAACAGAAGTGAGTAGCTGGGTACCTGCTTGAAGATACGTGTCGTGATAATACTTAATAATTAAACGCGTAATATTGTGATTCTTAGGTAAAATCATAGTATGTTTCTGATTATTTGAAACTGTAGAGTTTCTGAGCCTTCCGCCTACACGCATTATTCCTGCGGAATCCAAGAAGGGACTTAAAGACAGTAGTTTACTTGATGTCTTTAAGGGTTTACCAGATTCTAGACAGAATAATTCTTCTGGAAATTCGGCTCTTTGTACAATCCTAACAATCATAGAAGTAACTTCACAAAATTCTTCAGTAGATAAATAACCCTTTATACGCTCTGTAGGTAACTTACTACAATTATTTCTAAATCTTAAACACCACGCTAACACTCGACATAGCTTTAACCATGACGAAAACATTGAAAACACACTAGGCTCTTCAAATTTGGAAACATTTGAACTGAAACTCTTTTTCAATTCCTTCAACATAACCTCATTTTCTAATTCTACACTTGAATCTTGCTGTACATAAATTAGGGATTCGTTTAACCACTGCGGTCCCTTCAGCCATAACTCACATTGTAAGAATTCTGATGGAATAAAACCTCTGGTCCCACAGTCTTCAGGATTTTGTTTCCTAGCAACATAAAACATGATTCCATTGAATATCTGGAACAGCTTCCTGGATCTTTGCGACTCGATTTGCCACAAAAGGTAGCCAACCGCGTTGTTCGGACAAAACCCATGCCAATGTAACCCGCGAATCGGTCCATGCGTAAATATTGTTAATAGGCGGTTCTATGCATGATAATACTGCATGTAACAGGTTGGTTAAAAGTAACGCAGCACACAACTCTAGTCTCGGAAGAGACTGGGTTTTTAAGGGCGCTACTCTGGATTTCGATGTCAGAAGGCTGACCTTGACTGACGAATCAAGGCTGATTTTTCTGAGATAGATGACTGCACAATAAGCCTTTTCTGAAGCGTCGCAGAAAGCATGGATTTCTATAACTACTGCCTTCGGACTCAAGGCATACCTCGGAAATTGTAAACTTGAAAGTAAGAGCAGTTCTAGGTAGAAACGCTTCCATATTCTACTTATTCTATTGTCAGCGATTTCATCCCAACCCAGCTGTATATTTCACATTTCTTGCAATAATATTTTCGCGTATATCATTGTTGGCGCTAACCATCCCATTGGATCAAAGATTTTGGCTACCTCTGATAAAATAGTCCTCTTGGTAAACTCTTTATCACTTATATATTCCGAAAAATTAAATGTATCACTAGAGGTGTTCCAATTAATTCCCGGTACTTTTACTTTCTTGTCACTGGTTATTTCCAGAGAAATACTGGATTATCGTAAGCACTCGGGAATATTCTCTAAAATAGCTAAACTGTTCAAAATCCACTTCCTTAAGCGGAATCCACCCCTTTCCATCATTTCATTTAACTGCTGAACTAGAACATTCGCTTCCTCTTCACTTTGTGCCCCTGAAAGCAAATCATCAACATAAAAATCACGAAGGGCAATTTTTGATGCTAAAGGGAATCTCACTTGTTCATCTAATGCAAGTTGTTTCATTACTCTAGTATACAAATATGGTGCACAGGCAGTCCCATATGTAGCTGTTACCAAGCTGAATGTACTCAAGTGCTCACTACGACTATCCCTCCAAAGTATTCGTTGCCAATTTGTATCTTCTGGGTGGACACGAATTTGTCTGAACATTTTCTCTACATCGGCACATACTGCAGTTTTGTAAGTTCTGAACCGTTGAAGAATTGGAAACAGCTCTTGCTGAACTCTTGGCCCAACCATCAAAAGATCATTTAATGAAAGACCCGGTGTCATTTTAGCTGAAGCATCGAAAACAACTCCCAGTTTAGTCGTAGTACTTGATTCCTTTAACACGGCATGATGAGGCATGTAATACGTAGAGTCAATACAAATCTCTCCCTCAGGCACTCCCTCCATATGTCTCAGCTCAAGGTATTCCTCATGAAATCTTTATACTGTTCACATATCTGAGGCCTTTTTAAAAATGAACTTTCTAAAGATTGGAATCTACGCATAGCTAATTGTCTCGAATCTCCAAGTTGAGAAGGCGGAGAATGAAACGGTAATTTCACAGTATATATCCCACTTTCCTCTCTCGTAAATGTAGATTTTAAGTAATCTTCACATGCTCTCTTTGATTTGGTAAGCATGTCAAACGTAGGTACAGCATCCAATTTCCAAAAGTCAGACAGCATCTGATCAGTTTCCACTTGTATATTATTCACATAGATAGTAGGATTAATTTCTGTTGAATTATTCACACTACCTGAAATAATCATTCTAGTTCAAAACGAGAAGCTACTGGTTTACCTTCTTCGCATTTAATTATTTTCCCCTTCAAAAGAGGTAAAGCAATATCTACGCCTAAAAGTTTATCGACAGGCCCACTCCCATAAAATGTTGGATCTGCTAACATTAAATCATTATATTCCTCAACGTACTTCTTATCTAATGTAAAATTTAGCAAGGTTCCAATAATTCTATTGATGATAAACACTGATGTTTCAAATGACACTTTCGCTGGAAAATGCAGGACGAAGTTTATTTCTGTAATTCCATTAGTTTTCGTATCCAAAGACCCTAAACATGAAATAAAAACTTTGGCATTTCTTCTTGCTAACCCTAGTCTCTGTACACAATCTTCACAGGCTTACTTGACTACCAGGGTCAAAGAGGGCTCTACGCAATTGGTATTCACCCGATAAAACCAACACTTTATTAACAGCCGCACATAATAAAACTTCACTCTGAAAATTAAAGTCTGAAACACAAGATTTAATTACTGGACCAGAACTTGTCATATTCTCCCCTGACCCAGCCGATTGAGTACGAGGTTCTGGCTGGGGAAAAAATGGCTTAGCCGTCACTGATAATTCTTTCGAACTGTTCGTAACTTCTTTACGTGCCCTTGGTTCATTTTGAGCTCTTTCGAAATGCAGTAGTGTGTGATGATTTTTAAAGCACTTTTTACATTTATGTGTACTTCTACACTTGAAAGCTTTATGATTTGAACCCAAACAATTAAAACAAATGTTATTTTTCTTGACAAAATTGACACGTTCCTGAATATTCAGATTTAAAAACGTAATAAATTTAAAACTGAATGACCGGCTTTACAATACGTACACTGCGCACGAATTTCTGAAGCCAATGAAGTTAATTTGTCTTTTGTAACTTGTTTTTTAACACCTTGCGTTTTACCTGCTTGCAAGGTTCTAGCAGGAGATTTCAAGAACTCTAACAGATCATTAAGTGTTGGTAGTTCCTCACTCTTTAATGTTCTTTCCCACCATCCTCTCGTCGAAGAATCTAATTTAAATTGTACTCTTAACATTAAAATAGTATCCGCGAATTGCTCCACTTTGAATCCTAGATTTTCAAATGAACATACACATTCTCTTACAGTGTCTACTAACGCTAATAACTGACTAAGAATTTCAGCTTGTAAATTTGATAAATGCAAGATCTTCTTTAATAACGATGAAAGTAATTCTCTCTTATGTGAAAATCTTTGACACAATAAATGCCACGCTATTTCGAAATTCCTGTCACAAATAGTTAAAGCTTGAACAATCCGTAAAGCATCTTCCTTTAAAGAACCCTTTAAATATTGTAGCTTTTGCGTACCCGATAAACGGTCATTATCCACTATCGCCGTTTTAAGTAAATCAAAAAATTATAACCATTCTTTAGGACTGCCACTAAATACAAGAAGAGTTAGCTTAGGTAAACGCATACTCGCTATTTCACAAGATTTAGTTTCCACACTAATATCTTTAACATTCTTAACTCTGGTTAGCATTAAAATTAGATCATCAACAGTATCTTATATGACCTGCTGCTCTTCTATAAAGACATCAATATCGTTTTCTTCACACACTACAAATATGTTACTAAAAATATCCGAAAGTTCGGTCATTACATTATTTAATCTAGATTTAAAAAGTTCTAACTGTTCAACATCAACAGAATCGTAAGTCACTGTAATTTTCTCCTTTAGTTTACTCAACTTAACTTTAGCCACACGCTTTTTAGTCTTAAGCGTTGTAAATTCCAATAAAAATACACTGACTCACTGATTTCGCTGCAACTCCGTAGCCGACGAACCAAAAACATGTACGTTCTGTCGTTTAAAAATAGTTGACTGTAAATTGACTTGCTATTCCTTCAGTGTAGAACCCAAGAAACCTCAGAGTCATAATGTTGACCGAAATTTTTTATTGGCTTTCAAACAGTAAGTTGGTTGAGGAACGCGAAGGCCACATTGAAACCTCAGACTTCAGTAGCGGCTCACCAAGCAAACTCAGAAGAACCTCTGCTTAGTTGAAACTCCAGTAATTCACACCAACCTCAAAACTCTAAACGCGAGCTTTAAAAACCTAACAAATTTGCGTCTGCGCCGCTTCTCGGTACAAAGAAAGAAATACAATTTGCACAACATCGAACAAAGACCATCAAATTACAAATATCTGGAAAGGATACTTGCAACAATTCAGTAGCCTCTTCCAGGCGGAGGCATTAGCCATATTAGGGCATTAAGCAAACTACAAAATAATAATAATAATAATAATAGTAATAATACATATATAGTTATCTGCTCTGACAGAAAATCATCTGTTCTGGCCATTCTAAAGCTTCGGAACACTTCTGCTCTCATAACAGCAATTCAAGAACAATTATACAATAATAGACATGCCAGCATCCAACTCGTATGGGTTAAAGCACATGATGGAGTCGAAGGCAATGAAATGGCTGATCATCTAGCCAAGCAAGTGGCGCATGACACTGACGCAAGGGAATGCCACATTTCAGCACCTTCGTCTCATCTTAAAAGTATTCTTCATTGTGAAGCATTAATACTCTGGTAGCAAGAGTGGAATAACAGCGTCACGGGACGTCGCGCTCACTCCTTCATTCCAAACGTCTTCATTGATCGCCACATTTTCATCCCACAGCTCGCGCGTTTTATCACCGACCATGGCCCTTTTCCGACTTATTTCAAAAGGCGCGGTATGACTAATACTGATGTCTGTGTATGTGGTAAGATGGTAATTCTGACCATTACATGAACCGTTGTACTCTTATCTACGACCACCTCCAAGCAAGCAATACAACACGGAGACATATAAAAATATCCTGGTTACAAATCGGTCGTCAATCACCAAAATTTACATTATCCTGGATTTAGGATCAGCCCTAGGACAGGGCACTTGTCAGGTTCACTGAACAAGACATTTCTCAAGACTGTGTAATTTCCTAAGACTGAACATGGTCATGATATGGCCATAGGTAATTAAAAATTCTAGTTAGAAAAAAAAATTAACTTAAAAGTTTCAAAGTAACATAAAGTTTTACTTATCTTTGTAATATTCAGACATCCTTTTTTCTGCCCAGTCCTTGAAAGTGGCGAAGATTACAGTCTGGTTGATCTTTCGTCTTGTGCGGGGTCATCTTTCGGTTCCTTCCTCCGTGTGCTTCCTTTTTCTTCCAGTTCGCTCACCCTTGAAGACCTTCTTTTTAGCATCTGCCTGTGGTCTCGGCCGTTTGATGGCAGCTGGTCTTGGCGGAAACGGGACAACTGTCTCTCGTTGTTGCTTGGATCTCGTTGCCGGCTGTTCACATTTTTCTTGCTTCTTTGCATCTGCAGCTGGTCTTCCTTCATCATTTCGTCGACATTTCTGGTAGATGTTCCGTTTTGGAGCCGTGTTATAGTTGCTGTCATTTCTCCTGGCTCTCTTTGCATTAGTCGTACTTCTCCCTTCTTCATTCTGGGGGTGGTAGTGCCCTCTCTTTTCTGGTCGGTGGAACGGCTTCTTTTTCTTGTTACCTTCAGTTTTCCAACGGGGAACTTTGTTTTCAATTGCTCCTGTCTACTAATGGCTTGCCCTTGTGATTGTCGTTGTTCCACCTCTGGAGCTTGTGCCTGCCGTGCCGGATCCTGCAAAAGATCTTGAAATATTGGCATTTTATTAGGATTATAAAATGGTTTTACCTGGTCGACGTTTGCGGTGCAGGTTTCACCATTCCTGGCGTTTAACACCACCACAGCCTGAGTTACTTTTTCTATGACATTTGGTCCTTCAAATCGTGGATAAAATTTGGAAGTTTTATCTTGTGGTGCTGAAGAAAGTGAATGCTTAATTTTTAACACTTCATCTCCTAATTCAGAAGTCAAACAACAAAACTTCATCTCCTACTTTAAAAGTTACTCCCCGTCGTTTCATATCATAATAGAGCTTCTGTTTTCTTTGTGCTACTTCAGTTTTCTTTTTTGTTTCTTTAATTAATTTTTCTATATCGCCTATTTTAAATTCTGGGGCTCTTTGTTGAACATAAAATAATTTATCTAACGGCGTTATAATCTTTCTGCCTAAAAATAACTCAGCAGGAGTTTTGCCCGTCGTATCATGTTTTGCGATATTAAGGGCGAAAGCTAATTCATTGACATAGTTATCCCAGCTTTTATGAAAATTTTTAACATAACTACGGATAATTTTCACTATATTTCTATTGACTCGTTCCGCTATATTTGATTGCGGCCTATACGGGACCATTTTTAAATGACGTATGCCCAGTTTTCTGCACATGTCTTCAAATACATTACTTACAAATTGAGGACCATTATCCGATATAACTTTTAGGGGGCCCCCGTATTTTAAAATATATTTATTTAAAATAGAATCAGTAACTAATTTCGCGGAGGCTCGTTTTAAGAGAACAATTTCGGTCCACTTACTAAAATGATCAACCATAACAAGGAGATACCGACTTTTATTTAAGTGACTTTTTGGGAAAGGGCCCAATAAATCGATGCCAGTTATTTCACTTGGAAATTCCGATTTAATGCTATTTAGAAACCCGGCCGGGCGGAAATTAATATAATTAACTGCTTGACATGTTGGGCAGGACTGGACATACGCCCTTGTTAATTTTCCAGCTCAGGAAAATAAACTGCTTCGCGTACGCTTTGGATGGTTTTTCGAATACCAGCATGAGAAGCTAAAGGGGAGTCGTCTAACTCCTGCAGTATATTTAATCTAAGACTAGCTGGGATAACAGGTCGAAATTCGTTGTTGGAATTCGTAGTTTTTGTATAAAATAATAGATCATCTACACTATCTTGGTGGCTAAAATTTTCAGGATCCTTTAAATAATCATAAATATTTTTAAATTCAGGATCCTTACCCAGTTCGGTTATTACAGTTTCTGGGGAATGCATCGTACATGCTGTGAGCATTGCCACCTTTACAGTATTACCTTCTTCATCTATTTTTATTCTGGATAGGGCATCTGCTACGATATTTTCCTTTCCGGGGGTGTGCTTAATTACCAGATTATACTCTTGTAACTTGAGTGTCAATCTTATTAACCTTGGGGATAAGTTTTTCTCTGAGTACAATCTAGTTACCGCCGCATGATCAGAATACACTGTTATTGGCGCCCTTCCAAAATACACTCGGAATTTTTGCACTGCTAGCAGAACTGCAAGTGCCTCTCTGTCAGTCGCGGAATAATTTTTTTGTGTTTGAATTAAAGTTCGACTAAAAAATGCCACGGGCTTCTGATTTTGCGAAAGTACCGCTCCTACCGCATAATCCGAAGCATCCGCTGAAATTTCTAAATTCTCATCGTTTTCAGGAAATTTCAAAACAGGGGCTTGCGTTAATGCTTGCTTTAATTTTTCGAAAGCACTATTGGCTTCGGCCGTCCACTAGAATCTTGCCTTTTTCCTTTTTAATTTTAACAATGGTTCAGCAATAGCTGCAAAATCTTTCATAAAGGACCTATAATATGAACAAAGTCCTAGAAAAGAAGAGAGCTTCTTCGCCGTATTTGGCGGCGGATACTTTTACACAGCGATTATTTTTGATTCGTCCGTCTCGATTCCTTTCTGAGATATTGTGTAACCTAAGTATTTTAATTCAGGGGCTGCAAATTTGCACTTTTCGACATTAACTTTTAGACCGGCCTCATTTAATAATGAAAACACCTGTCTTAAATCCTGTACATGTTGGTCCAGATTATCACTAGTAATAATGATATCGTCTAAATAGATAAATGTGGTCTTTCCTAGAACAGGCCTTAGCACAATGTCCATACATCGCTGAAATGTTGCCGGTGGCCCTTGAAAGGCCAAACGGCATACGCAAGAATGCATAAGTGCCAGACGTGGTTATAAAAGCAGTCTTAGGCACATCTTCTGGTTTAACACCTATTTGAAAATAACCAGTCGTTAAGTCTAACGTAGTCATATATTTCGTAGAAGTTATGTTCCTTAAAATTTCTTCAATAATAGGTAACGGATATACCGGATATTTAGTCATGGAGTTTAATTTACGATAGTCAATTGCAAAACGCCACCTTTTCGGATGTGTTACCGGATAGTCATTATTTTTCTTACATAACACAACCGGGCTAGCATAACTACTTGAGATGGGCGTTATGATCTTTTTACGTAACATATCTCGAATGTGCCACTCTATAATTTTTGCTTTATTCTTATCATACCGATATGGTTTGTGGCTAACTGGCAGTGAATCTCCGGTGTCGATACTATGGTTAGTAACTTGAGTAAATCCGGGAATATCACTAAATAACGAAGCAAATTCACCTACCACTTGTCGAATTTTTTGTTGCTCTCGCTTAGGCAGGTGGTCGAGGTTTAATGTGGGTGGTTCTCTTTTTTCTTCCCGAACTGGTTGCATGGTCAGCTTAAGGGGCGTTTGGTTGAAATCCAGCGTTACTTTTGCGTCTGAAAGAAAATCTATCCCTAAAATGACATGTGCTTGTAAATTTTTTACGATAAAATACATGATCTTTACTTGCTCGTCCTTGATGCGAATATGTAATGGTATTTTACCTATGCATTTGCATCTTTCTCCCTGCGCAGCTAACACTGTCGTATTATCCGAATTATATATGCGGTATCTACGGAAATACTTCCTAAAAACATCTTCTGCCACACAGGAACACTGCGCGCCTGTATCCAGGAGTGCCATGGCTGGGATGTTGTTCACCAAAACTTCTATCTTTGGAAGAGTCAAATTTTTCACAATAACTGTATTTAACTTGAAGGAAGAGGAGTTTTCTTGGCCTTCGGATTTCCGCACCCTCCCGTCAGCAGAAATCCGTTTTAGTTTAAATTTTCTTTCTTCCTTTCCATGCCTTCCTTCTTTTTCCGCTGGCCTTCAGACTTTTTTTCTGGCTTACTATTGAACTGTCGACGTTCGCCGGTAGTTTTTGGATACTCAGGTTTCCTTGCCCACTGATTCGATTTGCTTCCGTAGCCGTGTTCTTGCCTTTGCTGTGGTCTTGGCGCACCAAATTGGCTTCGTTGCTCATACTGGCGTCTTCTTTCAATGTCCGCCGTTCTTCTACTTTCAAACTGGATTGCTAGCTCAAATAACTTTTCCGTGTAGTCGGATTCCTTAATTCAATAAAGTCTTGTACTTGGGGAAGTAACCTCCGCAAAATCAGTTGGATTATCTCAGGATCCGGACGGCTTCCATACAAGAGTTTAAAGACGTGAATTTTTCTTAAAATAAAGCTTGAGAGATTTTGAATTCGTTGCTGATATATGCTGAAGAGTTCCGCTTCTAATCTTGAACGATTTCTTACGACAGGGAAGGCTTTTACTAAGGCAGTCTTGAAATTTTCGTAAGTATAGGTGGGGCTTCCCGCTTGACCCAAGAGATTTCTGCCTATACATTTGAACCAATTAAGCGCTTGGCGCCTCAAAGCGCTGGTAGCTAAGGTGACTTTCTGGAACTCATGGACTGGATACAGCATGAAGTGGTCATCCAATTTTTCCAAAAAACTGGTTACCGGTGAGTTTCCATTAAATGTTGCTTCTGGTTTCATCGATGCGCGCATGGTCTGGACGATGAACAAGTCCTTACAGGATTTTTCTGGATTCTGAGCCGCTTCTGCAGGCACCACAGGTTCTTCTTGAAACTTGGCCATGGTTATTCTTCTTCGTCGGGCACCACTATCAGGACTTGTATTCCTCTTTACTTGCTTTGGAAACATGAACTGTCCTGACTCGGAACAGGGAGCTTACTCAAGCTATGTTCAGTAATTTGTGAAGTAGACAATACACACAGGAAGGGTATACAAAACCCTTTATTTTTCTATCTTCACAGCGATTTCCGGAACTTCGGAATACAGAGACCAACCACTTGTGCTCTGAACGTAAGAATATAAAAATATTAACTAAAACTCTAACTAAAACTAACTTTGGATTAATATACAAGTGCCTAACTTTAAGATTGGCCGTTATTTAACGAAAATCCGTATGTAGTACAGAGAGCTGCTAAAACTACGACACGTTTGAGATTATCAAGAGGACTAAACTTCTGGCCTTGAAAGCAACCAGCAAACGAGTAAAACTACTATGGCAAGCGGCCTGCTTCTAATAACTCCTTCCTCTCTCTTGCTTGGCAAAAAGCCACAACTTAAGTACTTGGCGTTCGCCAGACAAATTTGCATAAATAAGTTAAAGCTTTTAATTCTGGCCGGAAGTAGAAAATAAGAAGTGATAGTAAAGATTTAAAATAAAATAAACGTTAGTAAAACTTAGGATCCTTACAAGGGTATATGCCTCACTTTAATCCTTGAATTTTACGAAGGTTATTAGATAATTTTTGATGTTTTTGTTCTTATGTACTTAACATGTTTAATCCAACTGAACTTCTTGTCTGTAATAAGGCCGAGGAATTTTAGATTTGGAACAATTTTAATTCTTTTGCGATCTGTTCTGAAAGTAGGAAGATCGCAAAAGAATTAAATTTTTGATTTTTGAACATTGTATATAGAATATGATAAGTGTTTCATTGACATTTCTTTCCAGTTCCCTTCTGGGTTTCCCTGAAATAACAAATGCTGCATCATCAGCGAAAGCTATGTTTTTGTTATGAATTGGCCAAATGTACGATGTTATGGAATTGAAGGTTATATTCCAAAGATCAGTGCTTGATGCAGGATCCTTGAGGGCAGCCTTGTTGTTAAACCTTTTTCTATTATTTTCTTATTTATGAATGCGTATGCTTTTCCTATCTTGTAAGAAGTCTTGTCGTATTAATGGAGATTTCTTGGACAGTTTTACTTTCTCAGTTCTTGTAGGACTGCTGTTAGCCGTAAAGAGTCGAAAGCTTTCGTAGGGTTAAGACTAATAAGTGTCGATTTCACAAATTATAGCATAACGAATGCTTAAGTAGTTGGAATGTTTTACGGTAATTACATAAAAAATCAAATTTAAAGTTTACAGAACTCTTCCGCCGGTTGTTCTCAATAAGTAAATAAAAAATTTTATTTATATTCTTTTTTGTTTTTTATTACTCTTTATGTCTTTACTTTCAAACTGAGAGGAATGAGGAGCTCTATATGGAAGTAAATATTACGGTAAAAATGTTCGAAAATTATTATTTTATATGGACTAATAGTACATTTGATAGTATATTAAGGCTACACTTTTGTCTTTTTAGTTAATTATCTCAAGGTTTTGGATTTCGCTTTTTTTATTTCCAGTATACTGTAAGGATTGTGTTAATTTTATTAACAATTAAATTTTGAGTTGAACTTCCTTTCCTATCGATTATTACTTCAACTTACCACTTCCGGCCAGAACGTAGTTTTAGAATCAGTAGAATTTTAGAACGTAGTTTTAGAACGTGTTTTTAGAATGTTAATAAGAAAAACGGTATATAACAGCGAAGTTCTACAGTCTCAGTGAGAGAGCTATCAGATATTCAGGCTGCAGGCATCCGCCTTTTTAGGCTACTCTCTCTTAAGCTATTATTACGCTCGGCCGTACTTTAGGCCCTTGATAGCTACGCAGTCACTTAGCGTTAAGGGGCCAACTCTGTTAGAATTTTGATAGCTTCCGTTATATCTTTTAAGATTAGTTTAGTTTAATTCTTAGTCTCTTAAGTTCAAGCCCAAGTGTCTGCTTTATTGTACAACTCCAAAACGGAGTTTTAAACTCCGTCTTATTTCCCTTTCCATCCTAAAAACAGTAACTTTCTTATAATAAATCTCTCTAAACTGCTTCATTTCAAAACTAATCCTTCTCACATAATTCTTACATAATGCTAATAAGGTAAAACTTATAGAACGCTCCAGCCTCTCATAATATTACAACTTGAAAACTGAAACACTCTTATCCAGACCACCTAGCTATCATTGGTGCGTACGTCTCCATTTCTCTATCGTTCTATAGTTTGTTATTTTAGACTAGGTATTTCAAGGTCATTTTCCTCCCCCAGCTATGCCTCGTAACCATGGATGCAGAAGATAGTCGAGTTCGCTGATTTCTTACCTTACTTTATTTTCTTTAGCGTCTTCAGCTTCGTAAGAAAGCACACGAATGAGGGCTGGCGTGAACTTCTCTTAAATGAACAGAGAAACAAATCACAAATAAAAGAGATGGGGATGACCTTGAAATGTTTATTTTAAAGTAAATAAATGGCTTGCTGTCTCCGCGTTTCTTTCTTAACTGCAAAAATGTCATAAAAATTGCTAACATTTTTTAAAAAAGGAGGCGTATGTCTTGCGCCAACTTAGCTGTGGGACTTCAGAAATTCTTTCGTTAGAAATAAAATCTTTGTCAAAAAATAAAATGCAAATGTGTGAAACAACTGTTATTACATCTTTAGTGCATCCTAACTCGACTCTCAAAATTTAAATGTTTGCGTACATATTTTACTTGAAATATGTTTAACGTAAATTTATTACATTCGTAATATATACATATTTCATTCTAAGCACTTTGCTTACGTACATATCTCACGCCTATATAGGAGATATATCAAAGGCTTTAAAATCTGATGATAGGAATTTGAAAGTCGGCTCTGTAAATGGCAGTGGCGAATCCCCAGTAAATCCTAGAAAGCTATTTTACGATTAACAAACAAACAGATAAGCAGTGTGAGAAATTAGAGATAAAGAACCAGACAGTTAAAAAATGATTCTGGATTTTGAACTGATAGCTGTAAACATGTCTTATTGTTTGAAGACTTGTAGATTATGAAGGATTTTTATTAAAAGAAGAGCAGCAATTCCTTTTTTTACGAAACTTTCTTTTATAGTGGGCAGAAATAGCGTTGCTTGAAAATATGTAAATGGTCCATTTTAACAATTTCAGGCAGAAATCTTTCAAAATCTTTAATTGTTTTAAATAACAGATGTATTTAAAAAATTAGTTAAATAAATGATGAAGAAAAAAGAAGAAATCTAATTTGCATTTTAAATTTAGACAAAATAAAGGATTAGATTAGTATTAAATTTGTATAAAAGTCTTATAGCATTTTAAAAAAGTAAAGTACGCTTTCTTGTTCCTGAAAGAACAGAAATATATTCTGCGCCATATTGCCAAAAATACACTGCCATTTAAATACACGAAATAAAAATAATTAAATAATTAAAAGGGAAAGAACAAATGTAGCGCCATCCATTGTCCAAAATATAAAGTATAATATCAAAAATGTGAAGTAAAATGTTTAAGCAATTTTTGAAATTATTATGTCTACATAAGCCAAAATCTCTTGATTCTGTTTAATGATATTAATACGAGTCCTATTTTCTAGAGACTAAAAACCCTTGTTTCGTCTTTTTCTGTTTTCTGTAGCAAAAAGCTCTCAATAATATCTTCCTTGCTTTTTTCGTACACTCGCTTCCATTTCGTTAGACTCCAATCACTGGATGAGTGGTTAAAATAGCTGAATATTGGTAGTTTCTTCAAGATTTGAATCCCGGAGAAGAGTATGGCGGTGTGGAAGATTTCCTAGTTTTCTCATCGTAACATGAATGTCGGTTAGTTTCCCTTAGAAAGCCCTCTACGAAGGCATCCTTCTTTGGCAAATATCCATCGAAAGCTTTATCTTAATTACACCTAATCGACCTGTCTCTTTTACTGATATGCTTCTTGAAAAACCTCGCAGACTGTTCTTTACTATTGAAGATGAGGAAGTCATGCCAGGCTGTCTTAAAATGCGTGACTTGGAGGGGCTTTCAGTATTTCACACGGGGAAAGATAATTATTTTAGATGCAATGTCTGTTAGTAAGTTTTGCAGTTTCTTAATTTTCCATTTCTGAGCCATTAAACTACTATATGGTTAGGCAAATCAGGATATTCAGCTTCACTCTCTAATAAAAATCACGAAACTGACAATGGTTAAGTCCACGAGAGCGAAAAGGTTAACCGATGATACAACTGGTTCAATAATACATGACAAATTGAAATGTTTCTCACAAAGAGTCTGCCGATTAATAATACAATGAATTACCATAAGTTTTGAATGCAGTGAATTACCAGAAATTAAAATGAGCTGCTTCACAAACCTTACACATATTTTTACGACATACATCAGCTGTGACATATTATAACAAATTTCATTGCAAATTGAACTGAATTAACGTATTTTCTTCCTGGAAGATATCTTTGCCTGTTTAATGGAGGCACTATTCATAGAATCTAATTCTCCAGTTGTACAGACATTAGGTTAATTGGAAAAGACATCAGGTATTTTTTTGGAAGCAAAAGAGATTGAAAAATTAGCAACAGCCTTCGCCGGGAATCGAACCACGGACCTCTGGAATACCGACACAGTGTGCAGAACTGCTACACCACGAAGGCACGCTAGGAAAGCGGGAGAAATACCTTATATACTCTCCTTTTTAAAGGGTTTTTAGGGGACCCAATCGCCAAATCCTGGGTACGGAAAATCATCATCCAACACCCTTTCAGTTAGGGCAATAGTGTAGAGACATCAGGTAGTTTTTTGGAAGAAAAAGAGATTGAAAAATTAGCAGCGCCTTCGCCGGGAATCGAACCACGGACCTCTGAAATACCGGTTCAGTGTGCTGACCACTATACCACGAAGGCACGCTAGGAAGGCGGGAGAAATACCTTATACAGTCACAATGAAGTCAATAGCAACTCCTCAAATAAACAACAGACTCTAGGAAATATCAGAAATATCTGGCACTCATCAATAGGCAACGAAAGCAAATTTATTGCTTGACCCTTTTTGTGGCGTAATACAGCAAATGTGCAATGGAAAACTTTAATGTGGGCATAGAAAATATTGTAGAAAAATAATGCCTTTTTTTTTTTTTTTTTTTTTTTTTTTTTTTTTTAATGTCACCAAAGAGATGCGAAACACTTAAGTAATTTCATTTATTTGTAGAAAGAAAATACTGGGAAATTCTAAGACATGTACTTATTAAGTAGCTAGGTGATTATTCTAAACAATTACTCAAATTTATTTTAATTGATGATAATTCTACAGAAATTAAACCGATTATTGAAATTGCTGAATATTTTGTCCACCTTAAGCGAAAAAAATTGCTTATTGTATCGAGGTATAAGCTTAAGAGATAAGCTTAAACCTCGATACAATTAAGCAATTTTTTTTTTTTTTGCTTTCAAGTTCATCAACATTTCCAACAAAATAAGTAGTGTAGAAATTCAAAAACTGTCGAGAACTTTAACATATTTCTTTCTTGAGCAATTGTTTATTTAGAAGAGCACTTTAACTTCGCCGAAAATTCTACTTTTGGAAAATTGCTAATTCTAAATCTGTTGCATAATCCGTTTCCAACAAACTTAAGTTTGTTGAAATTATTGAAGACTAGAATTTTAAAAAAGAGCTCAGTTTGAATATGGATGATCGTTTTGACGTTTTGATGAAGAAACATTACTTAAAAAAATAAAAAACTGACTTTATTCGAAGTTCTGATAATTTTACAAGATACAGAACATCAAGTACCAAATGGGATATGATTTTTTTAAAAGTGCTGAATATTAATGTATGAATTTTAAAATAGATTCGCAGGGGCCTTTCAGTTCTTGCAACGTCAAAATACGTCTTGCATACTTTGAAAACATTTTAGTGTATGTCAGTGAAAGGGAGAAATGAATGAAATAGGAGATCGTTGAACTTATGTAAAGAAAAATTTTATATATACAGGGTGTCCCAAAACGACCGCATAAACTCTGCACAGCTAGATTCCTCGTTGGGAGTACATAAAAACTGCCCAAAGAAGCGTTCCTGTACTATCCATAGTTTACGGGAAAAATACGAAAAATAAAGTATGACGTCACTGCCGGTGCAAGAAAAAAACACTTTATTGGACATATCAACAACAGTCTTGGCATATCTTTCTAGACGATAATGTTTAAAACGTTCGCCGCGCATATCGCGTCATGCATGTGCGCGCGCCGTGTATCCAGACGTACTGACAACACCAATGAACTTAGTTGCTCGTCTGCATGCTGCTTGTACTTCGGTGGGCCTCGCGATGCTGCAACGTGTGATGACAGCTATTCCACGGCGTGCTCAAGCCTGCCTCGACATACACGGCGGACACTTTGAACATCTGCTTTTAATTGTGCATATACTGCTGTTGATATGTTCAATAAAGTGTTTTTTCTTGCACTGGTAGTGACGTCATACTTTGTTTTCCGTATTTTTCTCGTAAACTTTGGATCGTACAGGAACGCTTCTTTGGGCAGTTTTTATGTACTTCCAACGAGAAATGTAACTGTGCAGAGTTTATGCGGTCGTTTTGGGACACCCTGTATATTTAAATTTAAAAGAAATTTGTTTGGAACTTGCGAAAAAATATGTAAAATGGGGCACATTTTTTCAACCAAATTGCAAAATAAATGTAATTTTAAAAATTAAAAGCTTACTCTTGTTTTAAAAGTTTTTGAATATTTTCCTACGTTTTTGAATTGCATTTTAACGATTATTCTAATAATGCATCTTTTGTATTTAATGAGTCAATATATCATTAACTAAATTACTAAAATAATAAAGTAATGTTTTTTTATTCTTTTCGAAGTTTTAAGAAATTGTTCGTCCACGAGAACATAAATTCTAAAATTGTATTCCTGTAACCTATAATAATAATAAAAATAATTAATATTGGTACATTTCATAGTATCCTTTATTGCAACTCGGCAGATTTGGCAACCCTATCTACAACAGTCATAAAACGAAAACAATAATGCAACCGTAACACAATTATTTATTTTAAAACTTGCAATGAACTTCATTACGAATAAAATGAGGGTAACTGTGCAATAATGCGTATGGAAAATATTTCATGTAACCATTTTCTCAACATTTCGTACCAGACTATTATCAATGTAAGCCATTTACTTAAATAAATATTTTTTCAAATTCTATAGCATGTAGCCTCGTAATTTAAATCCCATGATTATATCCTATAATCGCATCTTATAATCTTTTTAAATATGAAATTCAAATAATTTTACTTTTGCTGCTGTAGAAAAACTTTTTATTAGAGTGTTGTAAACTCTCTGCTAATAAGTTATGCTTTATCCTAGAAGTTAGAGACATTTTTCATGTGTAATTATAATTTCTTCTATAAAGACTATTTAGACAAATACGTATGCAAATTTTTAGAATAACATTCATAAAAAAATCGAATTTTGAAGAAAACACCTTTATTGGTTGCTATTTTTCTGCGCATTCCTTCCGCTATTACTCGATTGAGTCACAAAAGTTTTATGTACACCTGCTAGATTTCACAACCGAAGTTTCCTGAAAAGTAAACAAATAAAATAAAATCTTTTCAAACAATCACAACAAAATCAATAGCTCAAGAATAACAGTAAACTTGCTCGCAGAACTTTTTACGCGAAAAATTTTAAATTGAATGTTACAGAGAAGAGTAAATGCATGTGAAAAATTTGCATAATCACTGCTGACTCCGCATTTCTGAGTAACTTTTGTTTTTGAATACATCCTATCAGTTCGGCACGTGTATATGTTTATTAAATTTTTAAGATTTTATCAGTACTTCAAATGAGAAACGAAGAAAAAGTAATTTTGAAATTTGGTTTGAACGTTTAGAGATGAAGGGAAGTTTTGCAAATATATATCAGAAAGTTAAAAAAAAAGTTGAATTAGAATAATTGTGGGTTTAATTTCTTTTGCCTTTAATTTGTCTTGTATTTCGTTTTTCGAATCCCTATTAAGGCATCCTGGAATACTCAGCATTGTACATTTTTACCATTCGTCGACTGTCTGTTGAGCTTTCCTTTCTGCCTGAGATGATCAACGAAAATTCATCAACGAGAGGCTTGGATTTTGGCATGTGGTTGCGTGTCCTACAAAATGAAGGCTATGTTAACAGCCGGACTCCAGAGTGTGGGTCCCAGGCAGAAACCCTGATTACTCTAAATGGTATTTAATAACACCGCTATCTGTTGCTATTTGGACTTTTTCAGGATAGCTATGGAAGACTTTTATGTGAGATTTGCGCCATACCCAATCATTTGTCTATGGTTGACCACCGTAATGATTCGAAAGCCCCTCTGACATCAATGACCGCTACTGTCGTATATTTGTCATAGCCCTCTGTTAATCTTCGAGGTGGCCTTGATTGTGCCTTTTATTGACCTTCCCGCACAGAAGCCAAACTGACTTTTTCTAATGTTTTTATGCTATCTGATATGATAATTTAGCCGGTAAAATATTACTCGCTCTAACACTTTTAAAGGCAGACTGTTTGCTCTATACGGCGCCGAGTCCGATAGCCATAGCCGAGTCCACTAACGGAGCAAAGTCACCTATGCCAGTTAAATGGCCTGGGAAAGTGCTCGTTTTATCAGCTGGCTCTGAAATGTGAGGGTATTAAATGAGAAAATTCTTTTATGTGGTTCCTTTACTAAAACTAATATGTGACGCTATTATACATGGATGATAAGAATAAAAATATTACTAGAGCGAATTTACTGGACTTTCAATAATTTTCTAAAAAATCTTAAAAACAATTCCAATTGGAAAATAAATGTGCTTTCTTGGTTAAGTTTTGACAATATGCTGTTTAATTAGGGCACATGGCAACTTCTTTCAAATTATACAATCCCTTTATTTTGACAGGCAACATTTATTTTTTTATTTTACAAATGCCAAATATTAGCGCTTAAGACATTAGTTCACCGGCTCTCCAGTACCTTTTAACAATGTCCTCATAACGAGAAAGAGCAATACAATTATTTAAATGTTCAAAAATCATAGGCTGATTGGAGTCACACAAAATACAGTCCGGGGAATCCATTACTCTAATTCTGTAGATGTGGTGTCGCAAACAGTCATGTCTGGTCAGACGTCTAAATAGAGCTACCGTTGTCTTTCTTAGAAAACTGTTAATTAAATTGTCTCTTTCCCCAGAATCCTCTAACTCTTACCCATAGCGTGTCGAATCATATTCTGCTTAAAAATTTTCTTAAGAGTCTGGTTAACAAACAATTTAGTCGTATAAAAAGAAAGCGGTCGATTAATGCGTTGCATTATCAAAGTTCCTTTCTTAGCCAATGTATCAGCTTTTTCATTTCCCATAATTCCACAATGGGCTAGGCTGACCAACGTCTCCAGGTCGAGGGTCTTGGTCATTGTGAAGGTATTTACTGGAAAGAAATTCTGTGTGCCATTGCCTTAAGCAAAGGCCTACAGTCTAAAATTCTTTCGGAAATATTTTAATTATTCAGAAAAGCTTGAAGTGCACTTTTGGAATCTGACAATATGACTGCCTTTGCAAAAGAGTGGCTACGAATCGACAGTTGTTGAGTAGCTACAGCAACAGCTTCGATTTTCCCATCAAAGAGTCCATTGGTAAGCAGAAGCTAAAAAACTCACTATGGATACCTGCTCTGGCAACGCGCATTCTCTCTAACATAGAGCCGTCAGTGCAGACACGTAACCACTCATTTTTAGGATAGCGAATCCCAATAGTTTCCATTGCAATAGATTTTAATTGTGAATCGCTCATTTAATTTTTAACAACTCTTTGTATAAGATCATCAAGATTTATATTCAAATTCAAAAAGTCCAAGGGACAATGGGAAGGGAGTAAACTTAGATAATCTCGGCTCAATTCCAAAGCTTCAGATTCTTCCTGGGCAGCCTGGATAAAGCCAATTTGAGTTTTAAGATTTCTAGAAATTTCATTATTATTGTTCTTCCAAAAACTGTTGTCGGACAAACTCGCCAGCTTCTTTATTATATGCGGCCTAAGTGTCTGTTTGTCGCCAATAGTTTATTGTTTGCTTGCATACTTTATTATACGAGGCTTAAGTGTCTATTTTTCGCCGATAGTTTATTGGTTGCTTGCGTAACTGTACTAGCCAATGGGGTGAAGTTGCCACGGCATTCAAATAGTCCATATACACTAATACTATACATGCAGTTATCATTGTTTTAATTAAGTTATCATGGTATTTAAGAACATTTAAATATTTTTAATTCATACAATTGTTGCTTATTATGCATTTAACTATATTCACATAAGAATTACCTAGAAACTTGCAAACGTTGAGAAATTAAAGGAGACGAAACCAACTAACGAGTTGTGCGTAGTACATCTCATCAGGTAGGTTTACCCAAACTCCTATGCTAAATATCCTTTCACGTAAAGAGTTTAAAATTTTGCCCGATTTTATTCCGGCATTGTGTTTTAAACTGAATTTTCAGCTGAACGCAAATTGAGTGTGTCAAGGGGAACGTGAGCATTTGTTTGCATTAGCAATCATCTGTTTTTTAAATGGCTTACAACTGAACGCGAATTGAGCGTGTCAAGGGGAAGGTCAACATTTGTTTGCATTAGTAATCATCTGTTTTTGAAACAATTTAAGGCTGAACGCAAATTGAACGTGCCAGGGTAAAGGTGAACATTTGTTTGCATTGGCAATCATGTGTTTTTCATAAAAACTACGTCTTAACGTATGACCGCCGGGCTTTCTAATTTGATATAACAAGATCTCTTTTCTCTTAGAACAATCATGAACAGTTTTCAAACCGATTAAAAGCTGCATTGCAAGAATAGGAGTAATTCTCATTGCCCTAGTAATTATGCGTAACGCTTGGTTTTGGAAGACTTCGAGGATCTGGACTACATTCTCCAGAGTCGTGATGAAGATTTCGCTGCAATGACCAGTAAATGTCTGAGTGTATAATTTGTAAGTAGTCGTCAATATCTCTCTGCCACAGCCCCACCTTGATACAGTCAGACGTTTTAAGACAGAGAGTCTTCTTACGACGTTTTTCCCAAATGTTCTACATGTTTCCTCCAATTTAAGCATGGACCGAGGATGCAACACAAATATTTTTTAAATCATTATGTTGAACATCTACACCCTTATATGTCAACTTCGGGATAAAAAGGCTTTCTGTACAGACTGAAGAACTCGCATGTGCACTTATTCTGATTTATTATCCTACTAGTTTTTAGACACCAATATTCCAACTCTTTCAGAGCACTATTAAACAGAGTCACACAACCATCCTGCTTCTTTTTAGAAGCACTACTGCAGATAACCAAATCGTTGACAAAAAAGGCAGAATCCACTGACGATAACAGAATGTTCGGTAGATTGTTAGTAAAAACATTAAAACGAATTGGGCTGATAACTATTCCCTGTGGGAGGCCAGTTTCAGTCTATTTAAATCTAGAAATGTGACAGCTATATCTAGCGGTAGAAAAACGCTGTGATAAGAAATTCTTAATCCATAAAAACATCCTGCCATTTATTCCTAAGTTTTGTAATTTTGACAGGCAAAAGCAAAACACTTAAAGCTATCATTTACATGTCTAGCCTCACGTGGTAAGATTAACTTTAAACATGTTAGAAACTAGTTAACATGTTAGAAAATAAATTAGTTAGAACTGACAAGTTTTAAAATTAATATCAACTCCATGTTTTTAAGAAGACTTTTTAAGTGTAGACGAAAATTTATTCTCCATCTACGTATTTTAAAATATAGCATTGGAAGCATATTTATTACCAATAAGAATGGCGTAAAAGTTCGAAAATTTTTAAAATCTGTATTACAAAGTATCATTGTACAACACAGTATTGTATTACAAAGTTGGTAAGGATCCTAAGTTTTACTAACGTTTATTTTATTCTAAATCTTTACTATCACTTCTTATTTTCTACTTCCGGCCAGAATTAAAAGTTTTTAACTTATTTATGCAAATTTGTCTTGCTAACACCAAGTACTTAAGTTGTGGCTTTTTGCCAAGTAAGAGAGAGGAAGGAGTTATTAGAAGCAGGCCGCTTGCCATAGTAGTTTTACTCGGTTGCTGGTTGGCTTCAAGGACAGAGGTTTAATCCTCTTGACAACTTTAAACGTATCGTATTTTTAGCAGCTCTCTGTACTACATACGGCTTCCTGTTAATATAAGGCCAATCTTCCACGTTTATTCTTTTAAAGTTAAATTAGAGTTTAGTTTTATTTTTATACTTTTACGTTTTGACCCCAAGTAGCGGGTCTGTGTATTTCCGAAGTACGGAAGTTATTGTAAATAGAGAAAAATAAAGGGTTTTGTATACCCTTCTTGTGTATCCTGTCTACTTCCCACAATTGTTGAACATAGCTTTAGTAAGCTCTCTGTTCCGAGTCAGGTCCTTGCATGTTCCCGAAGAAGGTTAGACGGAACATTGAACCTGATAGTGGCGCCCAACGAAGAAGAATAACCATGGCCGAGTTTCAAGAAGAACCTGCGCTGCCTGAAGAAGCGGCTCAGACTCCAGAAATGCCAGCTGCCGCCCTGGAAGGATTTGGTTACATCGTCCAGACCATGCGCGCTTCGATGAAACCAGAAGCAACATTCAATGGAAACTCACCGGTAACCAGTTTCTTGGAAAAATTGGATGACCACTTCATGCTGTATCCCGTGCATGAGTTCCAGAAAGTCACCTTAGCTACCAGCGCTTTGAGGGGCCAAGCGCTTAATTGGTTCAAATGTATAGGCAGAACCCTGTTGGGTCAAGCGGGAAGTCCCACCTATACTTACGAAAATTTTAAGACTGCCTTAAAGCCTTCCCTGTCGTAAGAGATCGTGCAAGATTAGAAACGGAACCCTTCAGCATATATCAGCAACGAATCGAAAATCTTTCCACCTTTATTTTAAGAAAAATTCACGTCTTTAAACTCTTGTATGGAAACCGTCCTTATCCTGAGATAATTCAAGTGATTTTGCGGAGGTTACTTCCCCAAGTGCAAGACTTTATTGAATTAAGGAATCCGACTACACGGAAAAGTTATTTGAGCTAGCAATCCAGTTTGAAAGTAGAAGAACGGCGGACATTGAAAGAAGACGCCAGTATGAGCAACGAAGCCACTTTGGTGCGCCAAGACCACAGCAAAGCCAAGAAGACGGCTACGGAAGCAAATCGAATCAGTGGGTAAGGAAACCCGAGTATCCAAAAACAACCTGCGAACGTCGACAGTTCAATAGTAAGCCAGAAAAAAAGTCTGAAGGCCAGCGGAAAAGAAGGAAGGCATGGAAAGGAAGAAAGAAGATTTAAACTAAAACGGATTTCTGCTGACGGGAGGGTGCGGAAATCCGAAGGCCAAGAAAACCCCTCTTCCTTCAAGTTAAATACAGTTATTGTGAAAAATTTGACTCTTCCAAAGATTGAAGTTTTGGTGAACAACATCCCAGCCATGGCACTCCTGGATACAGGCGCGCAGTGTTCCTGTGTGGCAGAAGATTTTTTTAGGAAGTATTTCCGTAAATACCGTATATATAATTCGGATAATACGACAGTGTTAGCTGCGCAGGGAGAAAGGTGCAAGTGCATAGGTAAATTACCGTTATGCATTCGTATCAAGGACGAGCAAGTAAAGATTATGTTTTTTATCGTAAAGAATTTACAAGCACATTTTAGGGATAGATTTTCTTTCAGAGGCAGAAGCAACGCTGGATTTTAACGAAGCGTCCCTTAAACTGACGATGAAAACAGTTCGAGAAGGAAAAACAGAACCACCGACGTTAAACCTCGACCACCTACCTAAGGAAGAGCAACAAAAAATTCGACAAGTGGTAAGTGAATTTGCTTCGTTATTTAGTGATATTCCTGGATTTACTCAAGTTACTAACCATAGTATCGACACCGGAGATTCACTGCCAGTTCTCCACAAACCATACCGATATGATAAGAATAAAGCAAAAATTATAGAGTGGCACATTCGAGATATGTTATGTAAAAAGATCATAACGCCCATCTCAAGTAGTTATGCTAGCCCGGTTGTGTTATGTAAGAAAAATAATGACTATCCGGTAATACACCCGAAAAGGTGGCGTTTTGCAATTGACTATCGTAAATTAAACTCCATGACTAAATATCCGGTATATCCGTTACCTATTATTGAATAAATTCTAAGGAACATAACTTCTACCAAATATATGACTACGTTAGACTTAACGACTGGTTATTTTCAAATAGGGGTTAAACCGGAAGATGTGCCTAAGACTGCTTTTATAACCAAGTCTGGCATTTATGCATTCCCGCGTATGCCGTTTGGCCTTTCAGGGGCACCGGCAACATTTCAGCGATGTATGGACATTGTGCTAAGGCCTGTTCTAGGAAAGACCACATTTATCTATTTAGACGATATCATTATTACTAGTGATAATCTGGACCAACATGTACAGGATTTAAGACAGGTGTTTTCATTATTAAATGAGGCCGGTCTAAAAGTTAATGTCGAGAAGTGCAAATTTGCAGCCCCTGAATTAAAATACTTAGGTTACAAAATATCTCAGAAAGGAATCGAGACAGACGAATCAAAAATAATCGCTGTGCAAAAGTATCCGCCGCCAAATACGGCGAAGAAGCTGTCTTCTTTTCTAGGACTTTGTTCATATTATAGGTCATTTACAAAAGATTTCGCACCTATTGCTGAACCATTGTTAAAATTAAAAAGGAAAAAGGCAAGATTCTCGTGGACGGCCGAAGCCAATAGTGCTTTCGAAAAATTAAAGCATGCATTAACGCAAGCCCCTGTTTTGAAATTTCCTGAAAATGATGAGAATTTAGAAATTTCAGCGGATGCTTCGGATTATGCGGTAGGAGCGGTACTTTCGCAAAATCAGAAGCCCGTCGCATTTTTTAGTCGAACTTTAAATCAAACACAAAAAAAATTATTCCGCGACTGAGAGAGAGGCACTTGCAGTTCTGTTAGCAGTGCAAAAATTCCGAGTCTATTTTGGAAGGGCGCCAATAACAGTGTATTCTGATCATGCGGCGGTAACCAGATTGTACTCAGGGGAAAACTTATTCCCAAGGTTAATAAGATGGGCACTCAAGTTACAAGAGTATAATCTGGTAATCAAGCACAACCCGGAAAGGAAAATATCGTAGCAGATGCCCTATCCAGAATAAAAATAGATGAAGAAGGTAATACTGTAAAGGTGGCAATGCTCACAGCATGTACGATGCATTCCCCAGAAACTGTAATAACCGAACTGGGTAAGGATCCTGAATTTAAAAACATTTATGAGTATTTAAAGGATCCTCAAAATTTTAGCCACCAAGATATTGTGGCGATAAGAAATAGGGCGGCCCATTACGAACTAATAGATGATCTATTATTTTATTCAAAAACTACGAATTCCAACAACGAATTTCGACCTGTTATCCCAGCTAGTCTTAGATTAAATATACTGCAGGAGTTAGACGACTGCCCATTAGCTTCTCATGCTGGTATTCGGAAAACCATCCAACGCGTACACGAAGAAGTTTATTTTCCTGAGCTGCAAAATTTAACAAGGGCGTATGTCCAGTCCTGCCCAACATGTCAAGCAGTAATTATATTAATTTCCGCCCGGCCGGGTTTCTAAATAGCATTAAATCGGAATTTCCAAATGAAATAATTGGCATCGATTTATTGGGCCCTTTCCCAAGGAGTCGGTTAAATAAAAGTCTGTATCTCCTTGTTATGATTGATCATTTTAGTAAGTGGACCGAAATTGTTCCCTTAAAACGAGCCTCCGCGAAATTAGTTACTGATTCTATTTTAAATAAATATATTTTAAAATACGGGGCGCCCCTAAAAGTTATATCGGATAATGGTCCTCAATTTGTAAGTAATATATTTGAAGACTTGTGCCAAAAACTGGGCATACGTCATTTAAAAATGGTCCCGTATCGGCCACAATCAAATATAGCGGAACGGGTCAATAGAAATATAGTGAAAGTTATCCGTAGTTATGTTAAAAATTTTCATAAAAGCTGGGATAACTATGTCAATGAATTAGCTTTCGCCCTTAGGACCGCAAAAGATACAACGGGCAAAACTCCTTCTGAGTTATTTTTAGACAGAAAGATTATTACGCCGTTAGATAAATTATTTTATGTTTAACAAAGAGCCCCAGAGTTTAAAATGTGTGATATAGAAAAATTAATTAAAGAAGCAAAAAAGAACACTGAAGTAGCACAGAGAAAACAGAAACTTTATTATGATATAAAACGACGGGGAGTAACTTATAAAGTAGGAGATGAAGTGTTAAAAATTAAGCATTCACTTTCTTCAGCACCACAAGATAAAACTTCCAAATTTTATCCACGATTTGAAGGACCAAATGTCATAGAAAAAGTAACTCAGGCTGTGGTGGTGTTAAACGCCAGGAATGGTGAAACCTGCACCGCAAACGTCGACCAGGTAAAACCATTTTATAATCCTAATAAAATGCCAATATTTCAAGATCTTTTGCAGGATCCGGCACGGCAGGCACAAGCTCCAGAGGTGGAACAACGACAATCACAAGGGCAAGCCATTAGTAGACAGGAGCAATTGAAAACAAAGTTCCCCGTTGGAAAACTGAAGGTAACAAGAAAAAGAAGCCGTTCCACCGACCAGAAAAGAGAGGGCACTACCACCCCCAGAATGAAGAAGGGAGAAGTACGACTAATGCAAAGAGAGCCAGGAGAAATGACAGCAACTATAACACGGCTCCAAAACGGAACATCTACCCATCGGATAGGAGTCTACGCAGAAAATGTCGACGAATTGATGAAGGAAGACCAGCTGCAGATGCAAAGAAGCAAGAAAAATGTGAACAGCCGGCAACGAGATCCAAGCAACAACGAGAGAGAGTTGTCCCGGTTCCGCCAAGACCAGCTGCCATCAAACGGCCGATACCACAGGCACAGGCTAAAAAGAAGGTCTTCAAGGGTGACTGCACTGGAAGATAATGAAAGCTCATAGAGGAAGGAACCGAAGGGCGAACCCGCACAAGAAGGAACATAAACCAAACCGTAGTCTTCGCTACCTTCCAGGACTGGGCAGAAAAAAGGATGTCTGAACATCACAAAGATAAGTAAAACTTTATGTTACTTTGAAACCTTAATTTTTCATTCTTACTTCAAGTGGCAGAATTCAAGAAGTTTTACCTCATGGCTTACCTTTATCGCCAAAAAGCGACAAATGAGTTGTTACCTATTTTGATATTGTTTTTCAATTACTCGCGAGTAAAACTAAAATTAATGTATAATAGAAATGTTTAAATACTTGAATATTGTAAAAGCATTGATAATCTTTGAGAAAGGTACCTTAAGAAAATTGTAAAAAAAAATTATTGTATAAAATTTTATTTAAAAGATTCTAGCAAGAAAGAAGTTTTAGTCTGAAAGACTTTTGAAATGTAGTATTTCAAAGTAGAGGAATTGGCACTTGCTTGGAAAAGATGGTGGTGGTGTATTTAATTATGTCAAAGCCCACTAGGGCTATCTGCCTAAGGGGACGGATGTCTTCGTGGAGGACTTTCTAAGGGAAACTGGCTCGTATACACGTTACACATGGGGAAAACCACGAAAACACCCATGCAGCCAGCCCGTTCGCGGGATTCGAACCTCGGACCGAACTACCAGTGTTCAGCGACTTTACCGCTCGGCCGCTGGTTGGCTGCTTGGAAATGAATAGAAGTTAACAATGTACTACTAACGTATGTTTTAAAATGCGTAAAATTAACGGCATGTTAATATGTCCTTATATACAATGTGAACTGTTATTTTAAAAGTTAAGAAATACTGTCATATGTTAAAAGTGAAAGTAATGCCAAAAATTTTAACTTATTCGTGTGACTGTAAAAAGAGCAAATTATTGTGAATATGTGTTAAAGGTTGAATGAATGTAGTTAGGCTCTCTGACGCTACACTTCAGAGTTAGCCACTTTTCAGAATAGTACCTCAGGGTTTAGAGATGAATATAAGGTGTGTTCTGAGGTCTTGTTATGTTGAATTTAAACACGTTAGTGTTTTGATTGCAGGCGGTAGTGTTGAACACTTGTACATAGACACGTTCGTGTTTGGTGTTTTTCTTTACAACACATGTCAGAGAGCACGGGGAGATAATTAAATAACGTCATGAATGAAATAAGAATGTTAAGAGAAATATTCATGTTACTTGCCATTTAATTGTGTAATATTTCATTAAACTAGTTTTCCTTCCAGAGATCTGGAAGGAACCAGATTTCAACTAAGAAACCCCGTTTATAGATGCAAGTACAGATGAAAAGTAATTGTCAATGGAGTTGATAATGTAAAAACGACTTTTTTTTAATTTCTAGTTTCTAGTGAGAAATGTTTGAAAAAGATTGGCCTCGCGTTAGATTCTAGAGCTAAAAGTTTCCAAGGTCGTTTTAGACCTCAGTTTCAAACTAATTAACTCTGGCGGGAAGTATGTAAGGATCCTAAGTTTTATCAACGTTTATTTTATTTTAAATCTTTACTATCACTTCTTATTTTCTACTTCCAGCCAGAATTAAAAGCTTTTAACTTATTTATGCAAATTTGTCTTGCTAACGCCAAGTACTTAAGTTGTGGCTTTTTGCCAAGTAAGAGAGAGGAAGGAGTTATTAGAAGCAGGCTGCTTGACATAGTAGTTTTACTCGGTTGCTGGTTGCCTTCAAGGACAGAGGTTTAATCCTCTTGACAACTTTAAACGTATCGTAGTTTTAGCAGCTCTCTGTACTACATACGGCTTCTTGTTAATTTACGGCCAATCTTGGAGTTAGGCACTTGTTTATTAATCCAAAATTAGTTTAGTTAGAGTTTAGTTAATATTTTTATATTCTTACGTTCAGACCACAAGTGGTTGGTCTCTGTATTCCGAAGTTCCGGAAATCATTGTAAAGAGAGAAAAATAAAGAGTTTCGTATACCCTTCCTGTGTGTATTGTCTACTTCCCATATTTATTGAACATAGCTTTAGTAAGCTCCCGTTTCCGAGTCAGGACAGTTAATGTTCCCAAAGCAAGTAAGGAGGAACACCAATCCTGATAAGCTTATCACATTATAAATTATATCAGTCTCGTTATATCCCTTTATGGGGTTTACTTGATCTGGAACTAATAACCCCATCAGACGTAGCGCGATAATCGCTAACAGAAATTAGAACATAACTGCACGTTCTTGTGCTAATAACATCAACAGCAGCTCGCGGTGATGCAACTAAAGCAACAACAAAATTCAAGTTAAGAGTGGAACAGTAGTTAAAGACTGCACAATTTAAATATACTCTAAGATAGCTCAGTAATTCTAATCAAAATCAAATTGTCGGCAGCGGAATAATGCAAACCTGAACAATTATAACTATCAGAGCTAGGAACTAAACGTAGAAAAGGAGGAACTAAAGGTACAGTGAACGCTCAGCCAGAAACATGCCCTGTTTTATTATCGTAAGACCTCAGTTCAAATACTAATTAATATAGATTCTGGTGAGGAACACGGAAAGGAAAAGCTATTGTTAAGATCCAAATCACAAAAGCATAGTTAATTAAAATAATAATAAAAGTACAACGTAAAACAGAAAATAAATATATTAATTGCTGAGAAGTATCTATGTTGCTTTTACATCACTCATTTCGTTAAACCATAATTTAGAAGATAAATTAAAGATCATATAGAGAATTTGAATTACAACACTGGATCCTCTCCAGGCCGTACGGAAGATCAATTAAAACCTTTGTGCCACGAAATGGGAAAATGTGGCAGATCGCATGAATGATATATTCTTGCAAGTATATTGTGACATAATGGCCTTCCACACTGGAAATCATTATTTTCCAACACCAAAATGTTATTTACGGCCTTCATTTTCAAAGAGCTTTCTTTTTATCACTTCAGGATGTGATGATGACATATTTGAACTTGAAGGAGTGACTTCGAAAAATGCCAGGAAGTATATTGATCAGTTACGACTAGACATCTTGTAAGAAATCAATAAATGCAGTAGATGTCTGTGCAGATTTTGTTCTTTTCCAGAAAATCAAGTCCTATGGCAGAATACTTAACTAAGAATTATTGTTTCGAATGTCTACTCTGTCTAGACCTCTAAAACAATAATTTTTAGGAGCAGGTTCTTTAAATATGAAACAAATTTCTGAAAACTCTTGTTAATTTATTTTGATGAGACATACAGGCAGTTATTTTAAAGGAAAAGGAATACCAGATGTATTCCTACTTCAGTTGCCTTGTTAGTGAGTGTTAATCTACAAATGTTTAAACTAAGAATAAAAAATCCAATGTAGACACCAAATGACTTCCTCTTACGGCGTATTAAATTTTATACACTTTTTGCTGCACTTCATTAAAATTTAATTCCTCGAATTAATTTTAATGAAATGGAACTTGATCTGGAACTAATAATTAACAGATCTCTCAAGGCAAATTGAAAATGACATCAATCGTTGCAAATTCTGAAAATAAATAGTCCAGTCAATTTTTGCAATACGGGAATTTTTGCAAAACTACTAATTTTATTTTTTCAATACCTATATAACTAATTTATTTTTCAATTTCAGTATAAAATTTTCCCAAATATAAAGTTAGGCAAAGGGAAATCCCATTAAAAGTTAGATATCGTTTTTTATTTGACATTGCCGAAACAAGAATAAGTTTGTCATTTAAAACACATCTGTAACTGGAAGTATATGACTACTATACTTCCAGTTACAGATGAACTATACTACAGAACCAAACGTGCGTGTATCTGTATATATATGTAACGTTTTAATGCAGATGCCTCTCGTCCAATCAAATTAATTCTAAACCAAAACTGTAAACTGAAACTTCAGCCTTCTTGCTACGAAAGTACTATAACCTTTCCCTTTTCCCCGCATAGCTTTCCTGCTGACAAGACGCTTTTTCATCCATGTTGCTGCCGCTTACTCGCTTAAGATGACGTCGTACTTCAAAATGGGAGTTATTCTATTCAAATATTATTAAGAAGTATCTTATCTGGAAAAGGATTATTTGATATGCATGGAAAAAATAAAGATTGCGATTTTTCAAGATATGTTGTGCTAAATTGCGTAATCATGCTTCCCACTCTGACACCTTCAAACCACAATTTCATTACTGCCTTCCGCTCCACAACGACTGCACCCGGACTCTGATGTGACCAGATTGTTAAGCTTCATCATTTTCCAATGCCCATCTACTGCAAATATCACATATATACATGCGTACCTACTCATGTACATACAGATGTCACTAAAAAGTTCTTTTTGTATTCACTTTTAATTCATATTACAATCCGTTTTGAAAATGACTGTACTTATTTCTGTCCGTACGTACAAAAAAAAATGTCCAAATGTATTCGAGAACAGTCAAAATGGATATTTCTGTTGAAATACGATACCCGAAATTTTTCGCGATTACAATACGTCCTTTACTTTGCTGAAAGAAGTAAGAACATGAAAACAAATTACGTATTTCACTGAATCTGTCACTATTTAAGCTGAGAGCGTTAATTTTTACTTGAAATATTAATAAATGTGTAATTAAATTATTAATAGATACATAATTTAAATTAGCAAGAGATATATGTATATTACATAAAACTGGTTTCACATTATCCCATTCAAACACATTTATATAAATCTGAGAAATATATATATATATATATATAATTGAAAAAAATTAAATATATTAATAAATCGCAATAAATTGCCTAATACTTGCACAAAAGCTGGAAAGTAATAAAATTAAAATTTATTTACTAATGGATTATTGAGTATGTTATCTCCTTTGAGAAAGTTAGTAGAATTGTAGTTGAATGAAGTAACTCAGAAGCATTTAAATGAATCTTGAAAAAAATTTTAAAAGTAGCATTAAATGTGAATCATGGAAAAATTGAAATAGAAACATTAAAAAAAAAAAAAAAAAAAAAAAAAAAAAAAAAAAAAAAAACAAGTAATTTTCGTCACTAATTGGAAATGGGTTGACTTTTCAAGGGGAACAAACCAAGCGCTCAAATAAACAAGAGAGCAAACAAACAAACATTTCTCGAATAGCCCAGTTGCTCCATTGCTTATGCTCTTCCATTTTACATGGTTTCTTGTTTCCAGATGATTGAGTATGATTTAAAAAATTCAGAAAAATCACTAGACCCATTTTTCAAATTAATGTTTTATCTATCGCTCAGATGAAATGCTCTATTATGTTTTTGCATTAGTAAAGACAACTATGATTCACTCTTTCGATTTTAGTTATTTCTGCTAAAACCAGTTGAAAACTTAAATATAGGGAGTGAAAATCATATGAAATGCTTGGTTTCTATCTGAAAAACGAATGTTCAGTTGCATCTTAGGTATGAAAGTTCAAATACTTAGTAGGAGAAACATACAAGTTCTTACTTTTATCTAACCGCAATAATTACAAAAGAATTTTTTTTTTTCAATAATCTGAAAGGGCTGAGGTTTTAACGTCGCCCAAAAGGTCCGTTTCACTAAGCTCGTAGTCTACCAGTCTGCTGTTGCATGTCTTTTTGTCTTTTTATCGAATAGCTTTATTATTCAGCTCTATTATTTTCTAGCTTTATTATTTTAGTTTATTTATTTTTCCTTCGCACTTACGCCATATACGCTTCAAGAGCACAATTATAAAAATTTTAAAAACAACATGTGTTTAGAATTCTGGATAAAATCTGAAGTGTTGGCACACATTTTTTCTATTTTTCAGTCTTTTCTCAGTTTATCGTATCATTATACAATGTTTTTACTAAGCTTGCAAAATTTTGTCTTTTTATTATTAACGTTTTGCGCATTAAATTTATTAATTAAATAGCACGTTCTTGGCATTTACGTCACATAAAATTCAGTTAAATAGCAAAATAACAAACTAATTAAAAACAGCATATCTTTAGAATTGCCGATATAAAATCTCCCCGCTGTATCCGTACAGTGTTGCCGTTGTTCACTTTCAGATCTTTGAGTTCGTTAAAAATTTATTAAATTTTCACAAAATATGAAGTATAAAATTTGAAATTCAAAATTTGGACTTCTAGGTGCCTATGTTCGGATGGAGAACTGCGTTTTTTACCATTTGATGGCCTTAGGTACCGTCTTTTTTTCACAGCGCGAGAAACTTAATTTCATATAGATTCTTCATTAATTGATTTCTTTAAACGTAATACAGGACAATAATATTTCGTGGCAACAATTTGAAAAATGATTCAGAAATTTAAAATTATACACCGTCAAATCCCGTTTCGAGATTACTGTTAAAAAAGAAAGAAAGGAAAAGAAGAAAAAAATTTAAAAAAAAAAAAAAAAAAAAAAAAGGAAAAATGCGGAATTAATTTATTTCAAACTTTTTTAAAGCAATGTATCTCCTCTTTCAAAGATGCCAATATGGAATTTAAAAAAAAAATATTGTAAAAGGTTAGGAAAAAAAACCTAGTTGCGGCTCTCGAAACTTCCTAAAATTTTCTAAATCCTAATAGTATATTATAACTCATAATGCACAAAATTTATATCATTTAAACAGACAGAATTATTATAGAATTATTTTAATAGAATTATCTAATCGTTGCCACATGTTCTATTCAAATACTATAATAAAGCTAGAATGATGTATAAAATAAATTAAGCAAACAATTATTTCAATTTCTCATTCAATTAATTCAGTTCTCACTTCGCGAGAAGGCAAAAATACATAAAAACTCAAAATATCTATATTAAAAATTACGAAGTAAATCTTGAACACATATTTCCTCGAAAAAATTCTAGAAAGGATTAAGCATGATTTAATTGGCAATAATAAATGAAGGCGTTATCTTTGTTGTTGCGAAGCTAAGTTTCTCTAGATTTCTCTGCTGTTTCAAATGTAAACAATCAATGGCCGCCGTAAAAAAAAGGCTTAGCAGCACTTAAACAACTTTAAAATTGTTGATAATTCTAAAAATATTGCACACAGATTTACTAAAGGCATAAAAACCTTAACTGGAAGATAAGAACAACATAATTCAATCATTTTTAAAGCAAAAAATGTACAATTTACAAACATATAAGAGTAAAGAAACTGAGATCACTGAGCCGGGTAACAGAGTGGATATATATATAAATATATTTATATACGTTTGGTGCGGCCGATTGCAACCAAAATACGAGCTGCATATCTACATGTTATAGCAGTTCCTATATACAAAATTTCAACGTTCTGAGGCTACTCGTTTTTGAGTTATGCGAGATACATACGTTCGTACAGAGGCCACGAAAAATTCTCTTCAGAATTAATTTTAAAGCAGTTATATAATTTTTTTGGAGGAAAAGAGTCTTTTATTCTGTCCTTACGTACCGATGTCACGCAAAAACATCTTTAAATTGCATTCGATAGCGGTCAAAATGGATATTTTCGTTGAAATATGTTGCCTGAAACTTTTCGCGATTACAATACTTCCTTTTTACTTCGTACAAGGAAGTAAAAACGGAAAACAGAGAAAACATGCGAGGCCTGAGGGGGGATGGAGCAGAGAGGAAAGACAAGGCGATTTATCCTTAGCTGCTAAATTTGTAGAGTGGTGTAGAGTGTCGCTGAGAAATGTACGGCGTGCAAACTTGGCACGCGTACGTACTTTACCGGCACCTGGTCTAGACCTTTTATTTTACAAATTGGCACCATTTCTGATAACTGATTTATGCGGTCGAGAGACAGGTTCCCGTCAAGGAAGCCGAAGTGAGTGGATAGCTAGAAGATTTTACTTTCAAACCAACTCCATTTACACAGGGAAGGAGTTCGAAATTTATCTGAAAGATGTAGATGGGGAGGGGCTGTGATTTGTAATTCAACTTTTGGCTTTATAAAATATATGTAGGGATGTATAGGATACGTAATGTGTCGGAAGAGGAAACTTTTAAAACCTCCAAATACCTTTGAAACTCTTGGGGGTTATTGCGGATCGTTTCTCGATGCTGTTCATCACAAGAACATTGTTTCTATCTGAAACCGGATATGATCCCTTAGTTGATAAATGTTTACTGTCTTCTGAGATATCGAAGCATGATACTGTGTGTCATAAAATTAGGCCAATCTGTATTTAAATTTAAATATTTAGTAAGTCTTCAGTGTGTAGGGTTTATATTTATTTTAACTAACATTTATTTTAAGTTTAAGCTATCTTTCCTGTCAAGCCTTTACTTTCCCCTGAAATTGCCAATGCCAGAGTATGTAAATTTTAGTAGAACGCGCGGAGTATTCAAATTTTAGCAGAAATAAGTTAAGTAGAAGGGAAACGAGATTGTAAGTGTGCTTCTTGAATCGCGAGCGTGAAGGTTGCTAGGTAGAAAATTTAAGAACCGTTACGATTATAGAGCCTCGTAGATAGTGACTTCGTTATTTATTCATCCTGTCATTTATTTTTAGTTGTACTTTTCTATTTTGTTTAACCGCCGGGTCGGCGTAGTTTGTGAGCGTCAAGTGAACGCAACTGTGATTTCTAAAGTGAAATAAAAAGGGATTTAAACCCTTCTTACGAGTTTGTATAATTTACAGTTCATAGCAGTCACTACTACTGTTGCTGACAAGTTGGGGCCAAGCAACATCACAAGTGAATAGCTGATATAGAATGCTTCAAAAAATTGTTATTGTTTAGACGTAAGCAATAACAATAATTATCATTTTAACATCATACCCCAACTCCGAAATCGAACTCAGACCCCTCTGCGTACTAATTTTATCTACCCTCAGATTCAGACAAGAAATTTTGTAGTTGTGAATTTGTTTATAAGAAACTCCCGTCGAATGACTTGGATTTAGAAATAGAGTAGAATTTCATTACACTATTGGCATGATACGAAAGTACAGGTACATATGTTTGTTTTCTTTTCTAAGAGTGCATAGGGGAAGCTATGTATAGGTAAATTTTCTACGAACATCGATACCAATATACCGCTCATATTGCTCTAATTTAATCGATCGAAGACCCATAATCGCATCGAATGAGCGTTTGTGCATAACAAAATGTTTAGAGGCAGGAGATCGCAGAAAGCTATTTAAGTTTTCTTAGTAAAAAATTATCACCACGCGGTAAGAATTTTTATTCATCTCAAAATAAACTAATGTTAAAAAAATAAACAATTAAATGTACAAAAATAAAAAGTAAACAAATAATTGTGAAAATAAACACAAATTTAATGAATTTGATTAAAGCTGGCAAAAGAGCTTTTTTTAAATAAATTAGATGCAGTGTTACGTTCTTAGATATACAAATTGGCAAATTAAGAAGGAGTTATCCAACTGAGACAAAAATTGGTAGGTGTGATGTAACGGAAAGGAATGGTTATTATATCAGAAAACCGGATGACTGAAAAAAATAGCTGCACGAAATAAAACGAGATTAAAAGAAAAAGAAAAAAAAAGAAAAAAAAAAAAACGTCAGCAAGAAGTTTGTTCTAATTCAAGCCTGTTTTCGGGCTGTTGGTGATTCATAAAATTTGCCAATGGTGTTCCTACGAGATTTCTTGCCCATTTGCACCAACAATTTATTCATTTTTTTGACATTCTAGGATCCTCCGAGGCAACCAAGTGTGCTCTGTGGTAAGGAAATGTAGTGACTTAAATGGTCAAGGAAGTGTTATGCATGCACGACGATAGTCAGTTTAAATATGTACGTATTTGACAGAAATTATCTTGTTGAATGGCACAAACGGAGCCATAAAAATGGGCAGTAAAATATTGTCAATGTTTTTTCTGCGCTGCAAGGGTGCAGCAGCTGACAAGAAATGACCATAACTCTTAGTTGTCGATCTGTGTGGTGTGCGACAGCAAATGTCCCAGTGCCGACTTGGGACTGCTCAAAACGAACTCATCTGTAAAAGGAATTCGTCTCCAGTAGATGCAGCTCCTGGTCCATCGAGCCCAGCACTTCTGCACCCATACATTATGGTGTGTTGTGGTGAGGAGTAAACGGCATAATGGGCGACGTGAACGTGGATTCCGTTCTTTGAGCTTCGATCAATGTTGCTAGCATTCATTTCTGTGCCGGTTAAGTGTGGAAACTTTACAAACGAAACGATGATGTGAGAGCCATTCAGACAATCTATCTGCCTTTTTTTTTTTTCATTGCCTTAAGCCGACCATTCTCTGACTGAAATCAGTCGTTTTTCACTCTGCCAGCAGCATCTACATTACCAAAATGACGAACGATTCTTTATTTTCTCGTCCAGCATAGTTCGATAACATAACCCCTTTCAAATTGCTCATAACGAGTGAAAATCCGTCGGAAAGCCTTTGTTTTAGTCGATGTGAGCAGCAAGAATAAAAAATCTTACGGAAGTTTTGCTTCTGAAATTCAATTATTCTCGTTAAAACACTTTTAGGATTTTTTTTTTTTCAATTTCTGTACATCGGAGCTCCTTTAGCTTAGCAATCCTATTCATTAATTGGGAACTCTTAGGCATTTACATGATAGTTCGAAAGATATTTGCATTTAAAATTTCCCTACAACAGGATTTTTCCTGGTGCTCCGATTTTTATATCTCAGAATGCACATAGCAAGTAAATGCAAGTGATTGTGAGTTATAATTATAATATTTTGAGAATATAACATTAAGAATATTCCGTCGGAAGATTTATCAAACAATGTGTATCCTATCGTCTAACTATAATGATCTCCCGGTAATGGTGATTTATGATTTCAATATTATTTATGCCATTCGATGCGACACTAGTGCCCATTTATGTAGAAATGCACGTCGGAACTCCTGAAGATACTTAGTATGTAGTCAGTCTTCCTAACATACGTCATACATACTTTATCGTATTCAGGTCTGATGAATTTGAAAGTGTTCATTCAATCGACAAAGAGATGAACATTGAGGTACAGAATTTCATAGCAATATCGGATATTCTTTTTTTTTTTTTTAATGAAACATAGTCACTGTTTACATCTATTGCTATTCTTATCTACATCAGGAAACGGACTCCTCTCTAATGCTTTCTTTCTATAATATTCTATAATATTTGTTGCCCGATATCGAATTCACAGTTCTTCTTATAAGAACTCTTCGAGAATAATTCTGGAATTTAAACTATTTAAACTATTGCGCAGTAGGCTGACATAACGCTAGAAATACAAAATCGTTTTATCTTTGAAATATACCACTGCGCGCATGCATATGCAATTCTATTTAATGCATCTTGCTGCTTATAAAATAACTATGCCTCAGCTACATAAATATTAAACCAAAAGTAGAGTAATGCATAAGTATTAGTAATAAATAAATTACGTTTTGAGACATATTTACGTTATTGTATCAGTACAGTTAAATCGAATCCTGCGTATTATTTCCTTTAATTATGAACCAGGCTTCTTACATGTGTGATCTAATTTGCTACTGTGAACGAACAGTTTTCAGCTCCAACTGTACATTAGAAAAAGAAAACCTGCGTATACACAGTATATTATCTCAATACGTCGTTACTTTGTTCATTTAAAAGGCTATCTTGATTTTACGTAAAGGCAGTTGAGGTATTGACTGAATTTAAATGGTTTAAGCAAATGCAATACATAATATAATATTCATTTAGTTATGTACTAATTATTTATATGATTGCTCTGATGTACTAAATATTTAAATTAATTAATTAATTCTTTTTGTACCTAACATGTTTTTTCTGGGAATGTTCGTTTGAAACCTTGACGGGAAAATATCACGAGAAATTAATGCAAATCGAACCTGCTTGCAAGAACTTTCTTGAAATTTCCACATGAAATCAACGAATATCCCTCGAATTTTTCTTTTTTCTCCCGTGGTAATTCTCATCCAAAATTTGATAGCTGATAGCAGACAAGGGAACCCGCTCATTAACACTTCGGAATCTTACATGCACGTTTCTATGTAAGAATGGATTTAGAATAGAATTCTTTCAAAACTTTGTGCAATACACTTTTTCTTAAAACGTTTAGATAGAAAAAGCAATACATTATTACAATTTCATATTTTTATATTAAATTTGTCAATTAAGAATTACGTTTGTAAATTAAGTTTAACAATTGGCTGGAAATTGCATACAACTTTAAAAACGCTTAACTGATTCGTATAAATTTGGTTAATGATTATCACTAACTGATACAGTACTGATGCAAATGAATGATTGAAAAAATAAAATTTAGAGCTCGGAAAATTTGGAAATACTTCTTTAGTTTAAAATTGTATGTTCTCAAGCAGAAAACAGTTAATATAGTTTTTATCACTCAAAAATATTAAAAAGTTCTCATCCATACTTACACGTGATTTTAAACAAGTTTTGCAATAACGCGAGTATATAATTTGTAACATAATAATATTGTTTCCAAAGAATTTTATGAAACGAAACCTTCTATACTACTGCGCATATCGCTTGCAATCCTTTTGTTAGTATTTTTTCAGTTGTACTCCCTTTTTCATTCGTAATGAAGTCATCCATCGATCTCTAAAGGCTAGGAAGTTCGAAAGTTCCTTGTTATTTATTTGACCTCTGGTAATTCCGTAGTTATCAACAGAGGAAACACTGGAAATTGCTTCGTCACATGAAAGTAAATTAACCGAGTGAGAGATGTTCTTCAATTGCGCCCATCTTGAGTCCATTCATAAATGTAGTCGTTTACATATTTTATCTTCTAAAGTGCAGATAATAGTAGTACGCTTTTAAAAGGAATGTTAACAGCGTAGTTGAGGAACATGCGGTAATTAAACAAATTTATCAAGCAGTCGTACGGAGTTGCTGTCTAACAGCCTACTTTATCAAATCGAATAAATTAACTTTTGAAAGAAATTAAACTTAATCGAACGTGAGCGGATACTATATATGTATTTTAACTAGCGATCGATATTTCGGTTCTAAAATTATTAAATTGCTCTCTGCGATTTATGTGTATCTCCACTCTGTCTATTTAATTCACAAAATGCGACTTTGTTGTTATTGCAACTTTTCATCGCAAGAGGGCGCTGCTGAGCAAAAAGAGAAAATTCTTTGTGTTTACGTTGCGTAACAGTGGTAGCGCTGTTGCGTTGTTGCTGTGTAATCTGCCTCTCCCTGTTGATATTTTTCATTAAAACATAAAAGGAAAATGCATAGCTAAAACTTGTTCGCTCCAAAACAAGATAAATTTGTTTAGAAACCACCGATGAAGAAGTCTTTCTTATTCGAATCATCAAGCGTTGCAGCCGCCTCTTAAAAATCGAAATTGTTAATGGCTGTTGCTAATCAGAAATTTTTACATTAATAATTATACACTAAATTAAACGGCTAATATTAAGTATATTTATTTATTCTTTGAATTATAAAATACATTGTTCCCATTTAAATCGCAGTTACTTTGTTATTTATTTATAATTTCTTACTAGCCGCTACGCGGCCATTCTTCGTCTGGCTTTTAAATTTACCGGAAAAATGCGTAAAGGGAAAACACCAAACATTAAATTTAAAAACTGCACAGAATTTTACTCTGCAGAGCAAATTTATCAAAAAAAATTTTCAATAAAAAAGGAATACATATAAAAAATATAATGAAATAAACAGTATCCCTTAATACAAATATTAATTATCCTAATAAATAAGTAAACCAACTTCCCGTTGCAAAATTAAGAATTCAAATGGTATAAAGGAAGTTAAGAACAAATCACGGAAAACTTTTATATATAAAGTTTATATATAAAGTTAAAATTTTATATATAAAGTTAAAATTTATAAAGTTAAAATTTTATATAAATATATAAAGTTTTATATATAAAGTTAAAATTATATATAATTAAAATATAGTATAAAAATTACAATAAATCTCATATTTTCAAAGGGAAACAATCAGCAGTCCAGTATCCAAAGCAATGAATCAAAAACTGTTGCCAAAACCACATTTCTAAAAGAATGAATCTGTCATCAGAAAGCAATAACCAACCAAAATTGTGCTTTGTGAATGACACAACTCAAAATATACAAACCTCTTTACCATTAGCTAATTAAGAGAGAGAGGGGGTAAAGGAAATGCTTTCTGTTGTGTCTCGCGAGACACATGCGCGTCAGAATAAGAATCTTGCGATGTGCGTGTTGCGTGTCCAAAAATCAAAAGAAAGTAAGCAGCATTTTATCTCATATTTTGAACAGTCAGCAGTCCAGCATACAAAGCATTGAATGAAAAACTGTTGCCAAATTCACATTTCTAAAGAATGAAACTATTCAAAATGATGCGATTTCATCAAAAAAGATAAAATTAAAAAAAATTCTGATTCGAATTTTGAAAACAAAAAATAGCTTATTGAAAATCGTGCACTGGCTCTTGTCTAGATGCACTCTATGTACCAAATTTCGTAGCCCTGGGTCTACTAGCTTACGCACAGCACGAACGAACAGACTTTTTCTTTTATTATATGTACAGATTAATCTTATTTGCTTGTATGTATGAATTTCGTTACAATGAATTAATTTTCTAAGAAATGTAGATTATAATTTACTCATTAGCTCTCTATTTTATGTTAAAAAATCATGTTTTCTCTTTCTTAAGAAGTTCCACATCAGTGCGAATGAATATTACAACGGAATGCGGTATAAAAAATATTTAATTTTTATTTCTGAGTCACATCAGTGGCTGACAGGCTGCTAATTTAATGACACACGTTGAAGTCCCTACCAACGAACTGTTGCAAGCAAAAACTAAACATTGCGGGGAAAACAGCGTCAGGAGAAAACATCGCGGGAGGAAACGAGTTTTAAAATATCCTAATGTGAATCATCGTCGTAGGAAATAAGTGGTCTAAAAATTTCATACGTCGTAAAAAATATTGTTCTTCGCATAATGGACATATATTTTCAGGCAAATTAATTAAAAAATTTTAAATGCCTACTTTCATAATGATGTATGAGCTCAAGGAATGAGTAATGTTTTTACGTCTACATTTAATAAACTGGTAAATTTTTAGTGAAAAAGCAAGAAGGAAACTTAACTATTCAAAAACTGAAAATGAGTAGAAAATTAATGCTACATACACCACTTAATAGAATTTTAAACTTATTTAGTTAACCCTTATAAGAATTATTTAATTAGTTTCTTTCATAAAAGTAGATTAGAAGTGCAAACATGCGTTTAAAACTTGTAGATTCTGAAAACATATTTCTGCTATATTATCGTCATATGATGATTTATAAATGCTTTTTTTGTAATGATATTTTCTGTAACAATGTTTTAAAATTGAGAAGTTTTTGAACTGCTTTATTTTTACGGCGATGTTTTTATGAGGTATTTTAGAACTGCGATGTTTTGTTCTTGTTTTCGTTTTACGCACGATGGTTTATATGACTATGTTTTACTTCTTGGACAGTTTTCTCCATAACATTTTCGTCCGCAATGTCGGCGAGCACCGAAGCTTTGTCCTCCCCTTTGTAATATAATGTTTACATAATTATTTACTGTTATTCTCAACAAAGATACCCTTTTCTAAAACAGATAATGTTCTTATCTTAATCTATCAGCCAAGCAATCAATTTTATTTTTAGATTGAGAAACAGAATTTTAAATTTAGACCAAATTAAACCTTCGATAAATAATGGTTTTAAGGGAACTAATTATACATTTAGAAATAGAAAAATAAAATTTATTACGATTCCAAGAGCAATAATTTAATGTTTGGCAGATTATTTTAGCCCTTGAAAAAGGAGGTCCCGAAAATTTCGGGATACTAAAATAAATCACAAATATATTGCTTTTCCATTTTTTACTCATTCTTATCTTTGCTTTTGGAACACATAACTTTTCGTTACACATGCTTAACAATGGAGTCCTCCATTTTCTGGCAAAACTAAAACGGAGGTGCTTTTAACAGAATCAGAGTTTTAACAAAACAAAATTTTCAGGGTAAGTTACAGGATCACACAGTTTTGATAATCACAAGAGAGGAAAGTTTTGGCTTAGTTAACGTCTTTCATTCCCGTAAACAGCATAATCAGCATTTAATTGAAATTATTTATGCTAAACTTTATAATTTTATTAAACATTTACCAATATAAGCATCAGCACTTTCTGCCTTTGTTTCAAGTTTGCTCAGTTCGTTAAGAAATACTAACTTTGGATAAGTCATGTTGGAGAAGTTTCACCGTAATATTTTATGGTGAGAATTTCCCAATATTTAGAGTACCTCTATATTTCTGTATGAAATCAAGACTTTGCGCTGCTCATAGAACTGAAACAAAATCACCGGTTTCTTTTCTTATTAACGAACATGTAGCATATAAAACAGAAATAAAATCATATTCATTTATGTTTCAGAAAATAGTTAAACATTTCCTTTGTTATTTAAAAATGTTAAAAAGGTAAAGAATATTGAACTTTGTTCAGATTCTTAGAAAAACTTTGTAAAAGATCCAGTGATGTACTAAATATCACTGCGTCCGAATAGTTTCAAAATATTAAAATTTACGTAAGAAAGGAAACACTTATTTCCATTTGGAATAAACTAAATATGAACAAATTTATATTATCTCATTTTCTTTGGATGAATTAAATCTCTTATTAGAGAAAAAGAACACAAAGAATTCCGATAACTTTGTTTTTTAATTTTATCTTTAGATGCGTTTCTTTCCTAGACTTACTATTCAGTTCTTTTGCAGGATAATACACACAGCTAATAGGATCTCATAAAATAATTAACACAAACAATCGCTCATTAAATGGATTTCACTCATGAAAAATCAAACAAAAAAGCTTTCACATGCTTTTATTTAACCCAGTTTCGGAGTTTTATTATTAATTTGAATGTTTGTGTCAAAATTTGAAATTAGTTTTTGACCACTTTCTTTGGATCCGATTTCCCTGAAAATGTTCACAACATAATTAAGATACTATACTTCTGAAAACATTCCATAGATATTTTTAGTTGGTGTTAAATGTGTCACAAATCTTTGATTAACGATCAATCTAATCTTTGGGGAATTTCGATTCTTAGACCATTGGCCATATCAAAAACTGATCTTTTTCATGAAGGATTCTTAGAATGTCTTACGGCATTTGCCTGAATTTGGTATTTCTTTCAAAGCCATCGATTTTTTATCTGTCGCGCAGTTTCTAAATATCACCTATTTAATCAGTCCTTGTAAGAAGTACCATGATTTTATTTAATAATGAAATACGTCACAGAAAATCGGTGGGGGCCTAGCTTTCCGCCATCTTGGAAGGAAGTGACAACCAAATATGAGATTACTAGTTTGAATGACATCATATCCTGGTATCACGAGATTCCAAGATTGCGGCAACCTAGGTCATGTTCCTTTTCTCTAATGCCACTTCCACCACGCCGTCACGGTGGACTACTACTCGTCTAGTTCGCTGATAAGAAAGAATAATTTTCCTCTGTTCAGACATAATGATTGCCTTTCTTTATCACTTTTCTTTATTTTCCAGACTAAAGCCTAACATGTGTCGAATAAACTACATTAAAATTTTTTCCAGTGATATAATTTTAATTAAATGCATCAAAAGATAAATTATTATAGATTAGGTATAATATTTTTGGTGATATAGGACTAAATATAATGTCATAGAATGTCCCATTATACGAACTGTATTAGGATATGACAGAATTTCAAGGAATAATATGAGTGTACCATATAATTTTTTTTTTTTTTTTGCAAGAATGGGCTACGTACAATAAGCTTCTCCTTGAAAATTTTGATTCACCATTATTATAGCAGGTGCACAATTCTATTTCTGTCACATATAACCGAGATTATTATGACAACTAAAAAAGTTCAATTTTTTTCTTCTAGCGCATTTGACCAAACTATTTAAAAATTGAAAGTTTTTTTTTCCCACTTTTGCGAGATAAATCCTCATTCGAGATACATCATCGAGATACATCTCTTCAACTAATCATTCCAGATAAAAAGAAAGATACTAACGTTTACTATAAAAATTAACTGCACGCAGAAATGTAAGTAGCTGGAAACAGCTCAAGAAGAAACGCGAATACGAAGCAATTCCTCCTTAGTGTATGCGAAAAATACTGTAAATTCTTGAAATGAGTCGCAAAGTAAACTGCAAATTGCAGTTCAGCTAACTCTCTTGAACTGCTAACTGTGAGCTGACTAACATCTCACTCATCCTTTCTCTCGGAGCTGCATTTATATAGTGTTAAACTGGCTTTTGGATGCTTGGGGAAAATCGTTCGTAGGGCATCAAAAATGCGTTTTCCCGAATCTTGCAGAAAGTCATTAAGTTAGCAACAAACTGCCAGATGTCCCAATCTTGGCCGCAATTACTGTCGCCAAGGCCCGTCAGGAGCGCATTTTCCCATATTTCACGTTCTGTTAGGGCTATGAGTACAATTTAAAATTTGTTGCTCTCAGAACTGAAAGATCTACAATTGTATAAAAAAAAATAAACATTTATATGCAAACCATGTACCACAAAGTCAATTACACATAAAATAAATCTTAAAAGTGTTACCCTCAAAGCAACAAATAAATTAATGACTACATAAAACAATATAAAATATTACAATTCTGAAAAAATAATATTGCAAAATGAAATGAATTAGAATTTTTTAAGAAACTTGCCACTGGAGTAAAACTAAATTGTAAACTGGAGTATTCTAAATTACAATAAAACTTTTTATTGTAATTTAGAATACTCCAGTTTACAATCTAGCAGTTTTATTATGCAAGTGAAAACAAGGTATGACTTTTTTGAGTGAAATTTTCAAGAAATGCAATTTAAAAAATTTCGTCGTTAAATTAAAAGACGTTCGAAGCTCTTTTGAAACAAATTTTACCCATTATATAACAGTTTACAATTTTTAATACTTTCTTATAATTCTAAGCTCTTCCAGTCATTAATCTTTGGGGAATATTTTGCAAAGATAAACTCGATAAAATGAGAGATTAATAGGCAGCAGACATAAGCAATCATGTTGGCGAATACAGTAATCTCCTGGTAATTACTATAATTCCTAGCAGAATGATTACTCCATCTTTACTGCACTAAAATTCAGAAGAATTTTTATAGAGCTCTTTTTAGGATTATTTCTTATCTTCCGTCACATCATACGTTGCGTAATTATACTTTGTTTAAAATATGAAAGTTAAAGCATTTGCATTTTCTGCTAATATGCTGAGTAATTAAGAATATTTTGAAGGAGAAAATAAAAAAGCAAGCAATTTAAAATGAAACTGTTGAGGTTATGTTCAATTTTTTTATACAAATATTTATTTGTAATTTTCGGATACTGTTTGTACATTTTTTTAGCATTGTAGTAAATTAATGTGAATTTGGTTTCCTTTTTAAATCCTGCCTTTTTCATTTATATTTTTATCCATTTTGAGCCTATGAGTAATTATTGTGTCTTTAAGTGTATAATGAACCACGGATAAAAGGGGGGGCGGATTAACAAATCATGTTATGGAATAAAGTTTGTTTGTTGCAGAACGGTGGAAAAATTACTTTCATAAACCAGCGGTGGAATATAAAACTGCTTCTTGAAAATACAAAAAGGAAAAATGCGTCCTTAAAAAATAATGGCAGCACAGGATGCATGATATTTGGCAGTTGTACGTAAAGTTGTGCAGAGTTTTTGTATTCTCCATTATACGCAATTTTCCATTATATGAAGGATGATCCAAAAGCCAGGCACATCAAAGTTTCAGAAATTTCGGAAATTCCAAAATGGATACTAATGCCGAATTGTTTCAATGTATGACACCCCTATATTGTTAAAAGTAATATATCACTTGAAATTTCAGTTGCAGTTTATGCTGTTAGTTTTTAAAATTCATTATTTAGTGAGAAATGGAGATGAAGGTTTTTCAAGTAGAAAGATTTTTGGTATTGATTATTATTTCGCAACACATAAATACGATTACGATGACATGTTTAACATATTATTTGTTTCTAAGCATAGCATTTTATTCCTGATTATTTCCATTTTGTCCAGAATGAAAAACTACACGTGGCGACTTCTTTTCTTCTAACAAACGCTCCCATTTTATCGAAATCAGGTTACCAAGGTAAAAAAAAATCATTTTTTTATTCTTCAAACATTTGGGAAGGCCTCTTTAAGCGCTTGAACTATATTTCCTCAAAAATGCACTGTGAAGTAATGTTCAATCATAAAAACTTCATTCTGCTGGGGAAAACCTCACTTCCAGATTGCAGGTTTTTAATGCTAACAGCTTAAACTACAGCTGAAATGTCAAAAGACATATTACTTGTAATAGCTCAGGGGGACCTACAGCCAATGACTAACCTGGTTCGGAGGAATGCAGCTATCCTTTATAATAGACTTACTAGACTCCCAAATATTTCTTTTTGGAGTAAATACGATTGTAACAGAGTACGTAATCTAAAGACTCAGAAGGGCTTCATTCAATGCTCCAGGAGAACGCTCAAAATAACGCCATTAACGACAAGGCCCATGAATTGTTAACTCATATAAATCCATTGGAGTTTATGGTTCTCGATGTCAGATTGGACTAGACTTTGAATGTGAGGAAAAACAACCTATGCATAACTTCTATTCGTGCCATCGCTTTGGAAACCATTAATACTTGCTGTCCTCCTGGTGAGTGGTTTCATATTTACACTGATGGTCCCCTTTTGGATTTCATACAGGGCGCTGGTGAGGGTGTCTTCTGTGATCTGTTTTCCTTTTACCTACATGCTGGCTCTCATACAACCCATTTTGACGGTTAAGTCAAGACCATTCATTTAGCCCTTCAACAGATTTTGCCGGTTTCTCTGCTCTTAATAAGGCTATATTTTTATCGGACTCAAGCTCAGCTCTTCAGGCTTTAGCAAGTAACCTAGGAAACAAAGTGCCCGTCTCCAGAGCTGCTAAGAGCTATTGAGCAGAATTCAGACAAAGGTTGCTTTCCAGTGGGCGCCATCACATTGTGGCTTTGGGGGAAATGAGATGGCGGACCTTTTGGGCAAAAAAAGGTACGAATATTCTCCAAAGGTCTTCCAGAGACCTATCTCTTCACTCTGCTAAACTTGAAATCAATAGGATTTATAAAAACTCCTATTGAATACTGCTGTTAGTGGTACTGAAAATAAGTCATGGAGGGTGCTATTAAAAACTAACTGTGTCTCGGACTCTCTTCGTGCTACTGCTGCGGCTGGGTTTTTAGAGTATTAACTGGACATGACTGCCTCGATGCTCATTTGTTTTCTTTAATCTGACTACCTCACCTTTATGTGATTTTAATCTGACTACCTCACCTTTATGTGTATGTGTTTATGTGATTTGCAGAGCACACGTCCAGATGAGCAGCGTCCATGACTGAACGCTGCTCATCTGGACGTGTGCTCTGCATAAGAGTTTGGATTGTATTGTAAAGAAGTATTGGAGAGCTCGTTGTCTAATGACTTGATGGTCAATGGACAGGCATTTGATAAATAAATAATAACGGAGGGGTGTTGTCACTGAAGAAATTTGCCATTAACATCCCTTTTAAAATTGCACAATTTTTGAACGTTTGATGTGCGTGACTTTCGGATCAACCTGTATTAACATAGTACAGTTAAAACAAAAGTTCTGATTTCTTCATCTCTAACAACGTTTACTCTTCTAGTATTTCCAGTGTGATCTTTTTTATTTTTAATAGTGTTTTACTTTACGTAAGTAAAAGAGCTTATTTTCTAGATTAAACTCCCTGAATATTCAGGAGTTTTAAGAGTATTTTTTGTTTGGTTATAATATCGGTTATTCATTTTATTGTTATTTTTCTAACTGGTCTTGGATTAACCATAGATTTAAGTTAAACATGGGAATCATTCGACGTATTATCCCGGTAAATTGGGTGTTGAGTGCATTATTATTGAATTATAAACTTATTTCAACACTTCGGTTCATATAATCATTTAATGTTTGAAAATCGCTCCAGTAGAGCTGGGAATATCGCCTTTTGGAATCTGCTAGTTACGGCTGTAAATTCCGCTGATGATATTGAGAAAAAATGCTGTCAAATTTAAAATTATATGATAAAATTCCATTTATTAATTTATGATTACATTATTTATTTTTGATTTAAAATTATATAAAAATGAGGTATACGAACACTTGAGCGTTTAAAAGTAATAGTATGATATTTAACAGCTTTATTTTCAATATAAGATTAATGAAAGCGATAGAAATACTGCGAAAATCAACATTCTGCGCATTTACTATATAAAATTAAGATAACACTGTTACTTTTTTAAAAGACAGAGAGACAGATCCATGATGTGTTTACAGACGTAATTATAACTAATAAGCTAAGTTACACAATGAATACACCAGCGAAACTGAGTATTTAAAGGCAGCAGGCATAAGCGGCATATGGAGACTATACTAATTTTTCAATTACATAAATAACTACGACTATTAATTGAAATTCAATTACATTTTAATTATGTTAATACGATTATTTCCTGGGTTTGTTTTATATGACACAAAATCAAGACTGAAATATTGGGGGTATTAGAAGCAAGTGAACTGCGTTGACAGAATGAAAGCGATAAACCCAAATCGATTGTTTACTGCATCCAACATTTGATTTATACAAACGCACCTAATAAAACAGCGAAATGAAATAAAGCAAAGTACGCTTGTACTTTAAATTCAAGGAAAGCAAATTCATTTTGAAAGCTCATTGAAGTAATGACTCTCAGATTCAGCCGCTGCTTCTTAAAATTAAAAATCTTCAAAAGGGAGACAAGATTTCTTTTGCTTTCAGATTTGATTTTACTACTTTCCTTTCAACATTCAATATATTTCATTCAATAAATACTCAAAATGTGTAAATTATAAAAAAAGAAGATAGGAATCTTTAGTAAATATATAATATCCATTAGAAGTATAACGAAGCAATTTAAATTTTATGTTGTTCGGCATTACTCATTCTCATTTTCATAGATTCTCACCATTCTTTCTGAAATAAGACTGTAAAATAAATGAGAATGTTCTTAAGATGTATAGCAGATACAGTAATTTCTAGTTGCAGCATTAGTCAGGTTTTAGCAATAGCATTCGTCGACAAATTTCTCAATGTCTAGGAACTGCTATAGTCTGTTATTTTAAATTACTTTAAAACAAAAATTTCAACATTATTTTCTGCCACTCGATTTGCTCTGCAACTATAGAAAAGACAGCTGCAAGAAGCGTGCGGAAATGAAGGCTGACTTGAACTACGTAATAAAATGTGGTGAAGAAAACAAGACACTGACGACACATAATACTATAGCAAACTTGAACGGATGGCAACGGCCTTGAAGTGCCTATTTTAAAGAATCAAACTATAGCTTTTGGAATTTCATTTTAACATGAGGAAAACGTTCTTTTTCGGTGGCAATATTTTAAGATGGATTTTTATTTCTTCAGAACTAGAAAATTATAAGTTCTATTAAATTTGTTTGCAGCGCATGACCTCTTTACACGTGAATAACTGAAAAACATTCGGTAGATGCGGAGTTAAATTTTGTACCAAATGTTACGAATAGAATCTGTTTATTTATAATTTTTCTGCATTTGAGCATATGTTTTGCACTTAACTTGCACAAATCAAATGCTAAAGAAAGCGATATTTTTACTTCTTAGCCTTCAATATACAGTAAGTCAATATGATGCTTGAAACATTATACTGTTGCTTGATTCCTTCGTAGAGCTCTTTACAAATAGTGTTGAAGTTTCTGATTACAGTTTTCTGAATCTTTTCAAGTCTATTAAAATAGTCACCTTTAAGATGACACTTTAGATAAGAGAAAGCACTCAGCAGATATCAGATGTGGTGAGTAATGGTGATTAAAAATTGAGACAGTTTCCAGAGTTCGATATTACGTGACAAGATTATAATTGCGTCGCGGCGCAATGCAATGCAGCAGAGACCAGTATTTCTTTCAAGCGTTTATAGGCCTGACAAGCTGATTTCTCTTCAAAAATCTCTCAATACATCTTTATAAAACATGGGGTTCACCATCCATCTCTCACGAATAAAGTACTTGTAAATTATCCTTTTCAATCAAAACACGTTACCGATAAATTGGCCCTTACTACCGAATTTTCGTTGGTCAACTTCTCCACCCGAAACAGATGAACGCCATTTTGCACCTAGATCATAAGTGGATACACAAGTTTCATCTTCTGTCACAATTTATTTGAAAAATTTAGGGTTAATGTCTGTCATTTAGATCAAATGATTTGCTCAACTTTCGAATCCGTCAGAGTAGATCTCAATGATACTCTGGCAAATTATTCAGTTGTAAAAGTTTTTAACAATGAATAATTACTCTTTAATTTCTAAAAACTGCAATGTGGCAGATGGACAAAAAATCGACCAGGTTTCGAAATTTTGCCAAAAATCAGAAATTGCATTAAAAATTCCACATTAAACTAAGAGATTTTTCCCCGCTCTATGTCATGGTACAAAAACGAACATACGTGCACAAAAATCGTTTCAACATTAAATTTAAAAAATCTAAACCAAATTTTAAAACCTTGCACCTCCGTATTGTATTGTCATCCACATCATCAAAGGTTTTTCTTGAACTTACAAAAAAAAATTATTCTGCTGCTCAATAAATTAAGTAACGAATTTCTGTAATTCAGTAACACGAATAAATACCACATAAACCTCAGAAAAGCTAAAATCATTTCTTATCATAGTTTCAAAAGGTGAATGCTCACTTGACAAGAAGTTACAAAAGTGACTTTCGGTAGATACTCTCAAGTGCTTCTTCAATAGAGAAACTTTTTTTATCGAAATTTCGCTTTTGAAGAGACTTTAATTCTCCGATAGCACTCTCAAAATAGTCCACTTATAGTTAGTATGATTTGAAAAGATGTTGTTAGTAGAAGAATCTCGAAGAAATCATGCTATTAATTACTTCCAGAAATTGATAAAAAAATATAGAAAACATTTTTATAAAATAAGTTTCTATTTGAATCTCATAGTCATTCACAAACTAAAAGGGGAAAGTAACTTATAATATTTTTTCATAGAGACAAGAGATTAAACAATTATCTTTCCGAAATTCGTTATTTTCGAAATTTTGTACCTCCTAAAATTTTTAACCACACATGAAACTACTCATTCCCATCTAACTGAAATTATTTTTCTTTTTTCAGTTCATTAATTATTTCATAAATTTTAAACAAAAGCATATTTTATAAATATATATTTTAATTTTATCTTTTTAATCCCAATGATACGCTGGCAAATTATTCATTTGAAAAAGTTCTTAACAATGAATAATTACTCTTTAATTTCCAAAAACTACAATGTGGCAGATGGTCAAAAAATCGACCAGGTTTCGAAATTTTGCCAAAAATCAGAAATTGCATTAAAAATTCCACGTTAAATTAAAAGATATTTCCTCGCTCTGTGTCATAGTACAAAAACGAACATACGTGCACAAAAATCGTTTCAACATTAAATTTAAAAAAATATAAACCAAATTTTAAAACCTTGCACCTCCGCATTGTATTGTCATCCACAATGAGTGGGTGCAAAATTTGATTTCAGTAGATTATCAGGAAATAGTTTAAAAATTGATAACAATTTTACTCTAGCGACAGAACGAAATGAGTGAACTAATAAAAGCTTATTGTTGCATCAGGTTCATCTATTTACAAGAAAAAATTAATGCAAAATTCCTTATCTGGCTGCATCTTCAGTGTTCGAGACGCCAGTTTCCAATAAAGTCGTTTCCCAGTAAGAGTTTGTATTATAATTTACAGGCCATCTTGTCTTTTACAAATTTATTCAAAGGAACACTTATGTACATTATTACAAGGTATGTGATAATTATTTTAAGACAGTACATTTTAATTGTTTTTCTGAGGCAGAAGTTTTGTCTTTACGCTTCCCAGAGATTTCGAATCTAGTCTCGTTCCCAGATCTCAACTAGAGAAAGAAAAGGGAAGAATGCCCCCATCTAGTGACAAGAATGGGAGATCCTCCCACCTTTTGATTTAACATCGATGAGATGATAAAATCAAAACAAAATTTATCAATAATCAAACAATAGTTCAAGTACAACTTTCACAAATATGAAAAATTAACAAATGCTCTAAAATAATACTTACAAAGGAGTATTACACATCTAAACATTTTCATACCATATTCAGATAGCATATTCCAATTTATTACAGTTATGACAATTAAACTTCTAAAATACTGAAAAGAAACAAAAATTAGTATAACAATTTTAAAATATGTAACAGGTTTTACAGTTTTACGTCCATATCTAGTTTGAGAGTTCATATCACTATCACACTCATCGGCAGAGTTTTTCTATTCATGGTCAAGTCACTAAACAAGTTAGGTCTATCAAGTTCGAGAGGATAAATAGTTTCACGGTTCTTAGGAGTTCATCCGTTGCAGTTTTCACTTTGACAACACGTACTTCGTTGTATTTCCCAGGATATGTTTCTACAACGTGACCTATTGGCCAATCTATTCTCTTCTTGTTGTCGCTGCCGACAAACACCAAGTCATTTTTGTTGATAGTCCCAGTAGATCGTTTAGGTGGTTTTTGCTCTAGGATAGCTAAATATTCGTCACGAAGCGTTTTGCGAAAGTTTTCTCTTAATTTCTGCAAGAACTTGTATCTTTTATCAGATTGAGGGCATCTAGGTGGTCTAAGTCTGGTACTCCGATGTCGTGTACATCTTGCAGAAACATTGAAAGAGTTAGTGCCGTAAGATCATTTGGATCTTCTGAAAAGTATGTGTTAATCACTGATTCGATATCACAAAGTATAATCAACATTTCTTAGTAAGAGACACAGAACCTTCCGAGAACATTTCTCAACATCTTCTTCACTGTTTGTATCAAGCTCTCCCACCAACCGTCCCACCATGAAGCATTTGAGAGATTAAACTTCAACTGAATTCTCATACAAGTTGAATGACATTCTATTTCTTTCCCATCTATCGATCTTAATAGATTTTCAGTTCCAACGAAATTAGTCAGAGCATTTTTAGGATTAGCAGGATATTATAATCATTACATTCCCATGTTCTCATCTATAGCAGAAACTTTAACCGAAACTTTGAAAGGAAACTTAAAGTAAGGGAAAATAAATTGGTCAGGAAAGTATACAAAAGCATTTGAAGAGCTAAAAGAAAAACTGTCTCAAAGGCCTATCCTACATGCACCTGATTTCAATAAGGAGTTTATTTTGAAAACTGATGCTTCAAACTCTGGTATGGGTGTCATTTTAGCTGAAAAAGATGAACGAGAAAATGAACATCCAGTATTATACCTCAGTAAGAAGTTTACAGAAACTGATAAAAGTACTCTACTACAGAAAAGGAATGCGCCGCCATAATATTTGCTGTAAAAAAACTTCAATGTTATTTAAACGGGCATACTAAATTCCTCATCATGACCGATCATAATCCCCTAGTTTGGCTCAAAAATAATGCGAGTCTAAATCCACGACTTATGGGATGGGCACTAGTACTACAACCCTACAATTACACGGTCGTTCATCGAAGTGGTAAAAACCATAAAAATGTAGACGCATTAAGTCGTACTCCCTGGCCTGATTAAATAATTTATTTCCCTGT